>NC_139166.1:83080577-84300577 GCF_965202585.1 Thalia democratica
AATTTGAAAAAAAAGTCCGGGTCCGGTTCCGGCCGGATTCTAATTTTTAAAAAAAGTCCGGATCCGGTTCCGGCCGGATCCTAACAGAGATCCGGCCGGACCCGGATATAGTTAGTAAAAAAGAGCATACTGAAAAGTATTTTTTTAAAAACAAACCCTGTGTAAATTAATAAGAGTCATTTTCGTCAGTTAAAATTAAACACCTACCGTGATTGGCTCATTTTGTACACGTGACTAATTTACATTTGTTTACATTTAAACTATGAAATAAACATTTCGTGAAATGCAACTTTTTACATATGTTATAAAATTGAAAACTTTGGAATAAATATTAGCATTATTTATTGTTTAAAGTTGAGCTCAGCGAATATTTAGAGTTAAAACGGTTGAATGTACGAGCCAATGAGAATCATACGACGAAATGTTTCAAACTAAATGCTGATGCAACAAAACATCAGAACATGACAGGCAGTTTATATGTAAGCAGTTAGTTAGTTTGGTGTGTAGCTTGAAGCAACAAAATATCTTGAACGTTTTTGTGAATGCTTACTGTAAGTAGTGTTTTGTTTTAATAGTGAATATTTCAACAGGTGTTTAATTGTTTAAGTATTTGAGCCAGGTTTATAGTTTAATAGTTTAATAAAAAATTTACAGTTTCTTGTTTACTAAAAGTTTTATTTAATTTTTAGTTTTTTGTTTTAAGTCTTTTGATATAGATTTAAATAGCTTTCAGTTTTTAAAGTGTTACCAAAGTAATTAATAATTTTGTATATGCTAGTATTTCTTGTTGTGTTTTATATAAAAGATTTATCACTCAAAACTGTCGTGTTTGATTATAGAAAGTAGTCTTAGTTAGAATTTAGTATTTGTTAGATATTAATTAAATAAGGAGGATTTAATTATGATGGGTAATACTAATAAGTTAAGTGTACCACAATGAGTCCACAACTTTACTACTAAATTGTCAACCTTTGCTAGCTGTTCTACTGATTATTAGATTAAAGTAATTTTTTTAGTTTTTAAAAACCTCATTCTGACTCCGGCTTGTTTATACTTAATATAGCTAGTTTTATTGACTTGAACAGTGGCAACCCTGCTAGTTTGAAAATTTTTGGGAGTTTTAGAAAATCTTGGACTGCCTCAGGCTAGTTTAGTTTTTTATAAAAACTTAGGCTAGTTTTCTTTTAGATTTTGATTAAGTTTGAGCTGATCCAGTTTTCAATATTTTGTAATTTTCTAGTGTATTTTGTTCAAGAACTTGATTTCAGATTTTTAATTGTAAATAACACCTAAATTTGTAAACCTTGTGGCTAGCTGTTCTACATATTATTAGATTAAAGTTCTTTTTTTTCAGTTCTTAAAAACCTCATAATTACTCAGGCTAGTTTATTCTAGTGATGTACCGGACTCACTATCCGGGTCCGGCCGGATATTGCCATTTTTGTCTGATATCCGGATCCGGCAAGATTCTGATTTGAAAAAAACGTCCGGGTCCGGTTCCTGCCGGATTCTAATTTGAAAAAAACGTCCGGGTCCGGTTCCGGCCGGATTCTAATTTGAAAAAAAAGTCCGGATCCGGTTCCGGCCGGATTCGAATGTGAAAAAAAAGTCCGGATCCGGGTCCGGCCGGACCCGAAATTGTGGGTCCGGTACATCACTACTTGAAACATACACCTAAGCCAAAACTTATTGTTCGTGTTAATGCTAAACAGCTTGTTTTTATAAAAATTAATAAAAATAAATAAAAATAAAAATACTTGTAATAAAATAGATAGTTGTACATAAATTCACATTAGTTCATATAAAAATTTTTAATTATTGCTATAAGAAAATCTAAGCACAACACAAAACTCAACAAAGGTTTAAAAATATGAGAGGATTGTATCATTAGAATTGCATCATAAATAACGTGCTGTAGTATTATTAAGTCACAGAATTTTCAAAATAAGCTCTAATTTCACAGATAGCAGGCTCTAAACCTGACAACTGGTGTTTAAAGATACAGAATCCTTAATATGTTAACCAAATTCATCGATTATATTTAAAAAAACTAATAAATTTAAATTTGTTGTTTAATGTAGAAAAAGCTAAAAGTTTTACTCAGATAGTTGATAAATGTTAAAAAAATCGAAAAAACTAATATTAAGTACTATCGAAAAGAAACATTTGTTGAAGTATACATAAAAAGGTTATAAATATAAAAACTTTCTAATAATTTAAGATTAGATAAGAAAAAAAGGATTTTAATTTTTTTTTATAAGAACCAATTTGTATTATTTAGTAATACTTCATTTTAGTTTCATAATATTGTAGTTTATTTAGTTTAGATTCTAAATTGACAAAAAGTTATGACTTTTATTATACTTAAAATTTACAAAACTATACTTTTTAATTTAAATGTTTTATGAAATTTTTGATCTTGTTCTTTATTATGTGATATATAGCAATTAGTAACTTAATTTAAAAAGTTGTATGATTTAGATCAGGTGTCGGGAATCTGCGACTTTCGGGCATGCGACCTGTAAGCGACCGAAAATAAAAGATGAAGTTTACACTAGATATTCTAATGTTCACAGTGAAAAGCAAGCAAAAAGGTGTTCGAAAGACTTTTATGCAGATTTAAAACTTAAACTAGATTTTTTGGTGAAAAATGAGTATAGCGGTTAGCAAGTATTTTAATTTAAAAAATAAACCCGACCACCAAACGATCGACCCTTGATCCAGTTTTAAAAATTTACTACATACTGTAACACCAGACTTAGTAATATCATAGTATTTTAGGTCAAATTTTCTGTATTAGGATCTAAACTATTATTTTAATCACTACAAAACTTTACCGTTGATTTTCAAACACGTATCACATTGCTTTTTATTAATTCTGTCCTGCACATACAAACAAAGAAAATTCTTAAGCTTAAAATTTTATAAAGATTATTACTAACTTCTCTTTTTAGTTAGAAAATTTTGTTTAGGAGATTAGTGTATAATTTAAGTAAAAATAAAATTATTCTTAATTAATTTGTACTACATTGTTGCTGTAGATAATACGATTTAACAGTTTTTCGTTAAAAAAAATAAAATTTAAACTATCGTTTAAATTAAGTATATTAAACAGTAACAATTTATTTATAGTAAGTTAATGATACGTTTAATAAATCAATTATAATAAATATTAGAGATTTTTTAAGACATACTATAGTTACAATAGACGTCACATGGATTTTCCAACAACCTTTCATTTTTTAGTTATATTAATATTTGAGTTAACTTTCATTTATGTGAGTGCGAGTATTGAAGAAATTTATAACTGTGTAATGCGGTATGTAAAACAATGATGAAGTAATTTAAAAAAAAACTTCTGCCAAACTATCGAGTGTAAATATAAAATTGCAAATTAGTAAAAATAAAATAATACAACATTTTAAAAAAGCAGAAACTATAAGTTATTTATTCAAAACTTACTTTTTTAGTTTAAAGTGTAAATATACATTCAGTTTTTGATTTAATTATATTTCAACGAAGTAAAAACAATTTGTAGTAAAATGGTATAAGACTTTTAAACCCATATTAGTTTCAAACTTTTCAATAAAATATAAAATATTAATGCTAACCAAAATTGATGAAATTGATATATTAAAACTGTCATATGTTTACAGAATTTAAACCTTACTCATTTGATATGGTTCATAATAGATAAAATTTAGATGTTTTAAAGTTTTTAGTTGATTTTGATTATAATGCAGTGAATTAAGTTAATATTTTGTATATATTTTAAATAAGTTAGATCCTTTTTAGTGTAAACACTACACTAGTTTTTAAATTAATTGAAAGTTAGTAACTTTTATTTTGTCTTTGTATTTGTTTAACTTGTCTTCTAATAGTGAACTACTAACTTTATTACCTATGTTTAAAGTCTGTAACTAATAGTATTTGTACACAACTAATGTTTACTATTTTAAATTATATAGTTTTTTAACTAATGGTATTTATAATAATAACTGTAAAAAACGTCTTTCAAAAAAAGACAATTATTATTGTCATGTTTAAACTTGTTTGATCTAAACAAATTTAAAATTATATAAAACGAAACAAACTGTTGGTTTGTTTTAAAAAACTTATCAAATGTATTTTTAATGCTTCTATTTCAACTTCGCAAAACAGTAATTTAACTAGAAAATTTTATATACTTTATATACTAAAATAAGACATTTAACAAGTTGAGGATATGGTTAATTTTATTAATTGTATAAATATTGTAACATAAATAGTTTGTTAATCAATAAGTTTGTGGTTTTAAAAATTTTTAATTTCATCTAAATTATATTGATGTTTCGCTTGCAACTAAAAGTTTTCAACATATACTTACATTTTTCAAACAAAACTAAAATCTTATTTTGCTAATTCAATTATTAATATAACAATTTAATTTAAAATTTAAGCTATTAAGCTCACCAAACTCTGTAATGTGTTCTTTTAAAATTTGTTTATTTAATCGATTGCTTTATTGAATTATTTTTTAATTATATTCTCATTAAAAAAGTGATAAAACTATTTTCAAATCACTACTAGTTAGACTAATAACTTAAATTATTCAAAAAAAAGATATAAAATTATTTTAAAATCAGTGGCCACGTATAAAATTTTTGAAAAAATTCTTGTAGAATTATATTTAATTATTGTTTAAATATTTAAAACCCTTTTTTATTCGATAAAACACTTTAATGAGTTTAGATTTTTTTAACAAATATACTGCATTATACGGTTTTAAATTTTGAAGAATATGTATGCAACCTGAAAAAGTAATGTTTTAATATAAATACAAAGTTTTTAGCAAATAGCTGTTATAATAGGAATTGACGTAAGAATTTTTTAGAAAGGTTAATCACAAAGCTAGTTCAACTTAGTAATTTGATTAAAACGTTTATAAGCTTGTTATACAAAAGGTTTCTTGTTAATGTCATTAACGTTATTTAGTTAATATCTTTATTCTATAATATCTTTGGCGTATAAAACCTATGAAAAATAATTCAGTGTAAACATGTATTCTATGTATGTTTTACTTTATTCAAAACTTTATTAAGATTTATTATGAACTATCTTTAACTTTTGTAAAATACTGTAAAATACAATAAATTTTAGTAATTTTTATTAATCTAATTTCAAAGTTTATACAAACATTTGATCACTTAAGTTTTTAAAATGCTTTAATACTTAAATTATTTTAAATACCAAGGTTTTTTTAAAGTAGTTTTAAATATAAAAAATGAAAAAGGTTGTTTTTGATTAAAACAGTTCCGTATTATTTTTTAAATTCGCAAGATTTTGTTTAAGAAAGTATTTAGTACTTAAAATAACGTATTAGCTTTGTGATAGTGCTTACCAAACTTTAACAAACTTTACCAAACTTTTAAAAACTTAAACAATAAATTAAAGGCGTCACATGGGATAAATTTTAATCAGAGTATACATTTTTAACTAAATGCATTGTTTTAAAACTTTAGGTAATAGCCATATATTGGAGTAAACTAGAGAAAAAATTAATAAACATTAAGTAAATAGATGGGTAAAAATGATTTGTTTTCATGTTTAAAGTAAATTAAGGTTTTACAAATTTTTACGTACGAAAAATGTAAAACAACTTTAAAAAGTTACTTAAATTTAAAAACAAATTCAGCTTATAATTCGAGAAATAAAACTTCAATTAATTATTTATAATAGTGATTTAGTTTAACAAACGACGGTATTTATTGATGTTGCTATTTATAACAGAGTTAATTAATTATAGATTAAAAAAATATTAAACGCTGTCAAACTAATGTATGTTTGGATTTTCTGTATAAATAAATAGTTGCATATTTAATTTTAAAAAAAAATTGTAAGTTTCACATACTTGTTAAAATTTTCTTTTCCAAAAGTGAGTTGTATAAGTAATAAATTTAGTTAATTGTTCTTTAAAATTTATTAAGTTATAAACAATAATTCTGTTTTTTATTATAACTTTAGAATTTATAAAACTAAACTTTATATCAGTTTTATAGAGCTAATTACGAAATTCACAAGTCTCTATTTTAAAAATGATTGTGAAAAATATTGTTTTTAACTCTTTTTTAAATAAAAAACTATTCAAACTAAAGTAATAAAAACCCTGCTTTAAAGTATATCCAAAATTTGGTATTCTATTAGTTTAAAATTACATACTAAATAATTTTGATAAAATTACTAATTATGATAAATATTTTGTTCTATTTGCAAGTAAATACTATATGTTAAATGCATGTTAACGATTTTTTTTTCGAACTTTTGTTTAAACATCTAAGGTTAGTTATAATTGTAATTTAAACAGAAAGTAGGCTAGCATTTAAGCTAATAACTTAGTTTTATGATTTTGAATAATATATGTTGAAAAAAATATTAATAAAGTATTACCTTTAATTAAACAATCAAAAAAAGTTTAAACTAATAAATGTTGATAACACAAATAAACAAGTACCCATTAGTATTTTAGAATATAAAATTCTCACCTACTTAAAACTTAAAATAATCTACGAGTTATAACGAAACTTAAAATAAAGTCTAGCGTTTCAAAGATTAATAAATTATTTATATGATTGATATTAAAAACTTAAATTCAGCTAAATTAACGTTAAAAGTCAAACAATTTAACCTATTTTAAATTTTTTTGCATTTTATAGTACTTATGTAGTGACGTTTGTTGCAAAAAAAACAAACCTTTAGTATAAAAAGTAAAAATAAATAAATACTCAGTTATTAAAACTGATCATATATTTTGATTACATTTTTAACGGCCTAAACCGGCTGAATTTATTATAGAAGATCGCTTTTTAAAATCAATTTTAACTATAATTTGGTTACTTAGGACAAAACTTAACAATTATTGATAAGTTTCAAAAATAAAAAGTTTTTAATATTTATTTTTAAAATTAAGTTTAACGGTTTTAAATTTTCTAGTATACATATATAATTTTTTCAATTTGCAGGTGTTTATTATAACAGAAAAACACTGTTTTTGAAATAATATGAATATTAATGTAAAAGCAAATAGAACAAATATTTTAAACATATTATTTGATATATAATGAAGTTCTAAAACTTGATTGTTACTTCAGTAACAAAATCTTATATCTTATAGTGTCATTCTTTATACTTTTTCACTACTTTGTGGTCTAAATTAAACTTATAAAATGTATTAAACAAGTTTTTAGTTTTAGGTTTTTAGTTTGCGAAACAGTTTTTGGTTTTAGTTTATTTTATTTAGTACAACTAATTAGTTTGCTTTTAGTACAATTTTTATTAGACATGAACTAAATAATAAAGTTTTGCTTATTTGTTTTTTCATATAATTTTTCTGTTTATAAATGTTGTATAAAAATAATTAAAATGTCCTTTTTGTGAAATATATATTTTTTTGTATATACAACTGTAATTGAAACTTTGCTGTTTTTGGTTAAAATTTTTCAAGAAGAATTATAATTAATCAATTACAAGTTTATTAATAATTGAACTCTAAAACACAACAGTCAAGATGTTGTTTAACAAAACAATTATATTAAAAACTGTAAAAATCGTTAAGAAAATGTTAATTTTTTTAGTACAATTTTTTTTTTTAATTTATTTATTTTTTCTCCAACTAAAACCTGTAGTTTAGTATAAAAAACCATTAATACGCATTTATAAATGTAAACATTAGTTACCAAGTGTAAAACAATTATTATTTAAACGTTGCTTTTTTAGCTATTTCTATATACAAAATAAAATTCACAAAGTAAAGTACAAACTTAAATAAATAATTAAAAGCCCTTGTTCAAACCTGCTATCATTTTACGTGCACTTTTGATACAAATTAGCGATATTACTTGGAGCATAATGTAACTTCTTTAAAAATATAAATCGTCTTTTACAATTAAACATTTTATAGTTTAAAGTTAAACGGTTTAACTTTGAAGTTTACTCATCTTCAAATACGGGAGTTAACCAAAAAATATTAAGATTAACAACCAACAAAATAGTCTTAAGATTCAATTAAACTTAGTAAACTATACACAAGTAAAAATGCACATATTTATGTTAGTTATGTTATTTGAATATAAATATATATAGTAAAAATGATAGATAAAATCAACCTTATAATGTTAATTAGTGCTCAATGAAGTTATATATGTATAACCAGTTTTTAAGCACTTTATTTAATTTGTATACAGTTAAAAGCTTTAGTTAATTCTTAAGCTAACTATAAAATGTATTTTATTACAAAATAATTAAGCTTAAATCACTAAAAGTAAGATAATACTTTGAAGTTATTTACTAATCTTAAAGTTCTAAACATAACCATTTTTTGCTTACTTGCTAAAGAATTAATTTAATGCTATTATAGAAGGTTCCAATATCTATTTTTACCTCTAAGCTGCCTTGGAAATCCAAGCTTAACGTAGCTTAATTTTAGAATAATTAAATATATAAATGTTGATAATAATTTAAAAGTATATTTTAAATTATACTTACCTTATTTTTTGAGCTAGAGACCACACATTCTGAGCAAAAACTAAAAATAAAAGATACATAAATAAATACTACCATTATAATTTTTTATTTGTAAAACAATAACAGTTTGATATAATCAAGATAAATTTATTATATTTATTAAAACAAAAAAAGTTAGTAAAAAATTTCTAAAAAGTTATAGGTAGACATGCAATTTTAGTGACAAAGTCTTATTTCGCTTTTTTATATTGCATCTTTATTCAAGTACCTAAAAAACCAGGTAATTTAGATCACTTATTTTTTCTTCAATATCAAAAACGTTTTTATTAAAAATACACATTTAAAGTAGCGTTACAGTATCTTTTAAATATTTTTATACTATTTAACAGCGCCTCTTACCATAAGCTTAACTCTAAACTATAAAACAAAAATGTGTTCTTTCAAAAACCTGGAGGAAATTTTGAAAACCTAGAGAAAATTTACCAAAAACATTTGAAAGCCCTTTTCAGTTTTCATTTGGATATAAATTCCTGTAAACTTTAAAAATGTTTTTATGTTTAGAAGTACTTACGGTAATACATTTAATATTAGCTTTATATTCTAATATTTTGTGCTAATTATTTTAGTTGTAAAAGTTTAAAAAGAAACTAAGTAATATATTTATGTACGTTAAACTTATCTTATATGTTCACAATTACATTTATTTAATATTTAAAAACTTAAATTTTATACTTTGGTGTTTTACGAAATTAGGCTTCTTGAAAAGAGCGTAACTTTTGACTAGATCTATAGAGATGCAGATTCTGCTATGTCTTGGTTAGGCAAACTGCTGCCTGCGAGAATGTAAATTGGGCTCTAGAACGAACAATTTAAAAACTTCCACTAATAACTTTTGAAGTGAAGCGTAAAAAAAGCGCTTATGTGAAATTTAAAAGAAATTTTAAAACTACACGAGATATTTCGAGTCTGCCAAGAAAGTTAAAAGGTGTAAATAAAACAGCTGCCCACGAGTATTTTAGTAGTAGTTAAATTTTAGAAACGAACCTAAGACTTTCAAGTTTTTACTTGCACCTTAAACAGTTTTAGGACATAAAACCTATCTATACTCAAACAATCTACACTTAAATTTCATGGTAAACATCTGCAAGCTTTTAAAATTCTAAATATTGCATTCAAGAAACAACTATATATTAAGCATTTCTTTAGAGAATAAACTTAATTTCATATATTTTAATTTTTAATCTAACGTTGTAAAATGTTCAAAAAATTCTGCAACCCGGCATTATTATTTTTTAATTAGTTAAATTTAAAAATATCAACAATTAAAAACTCTAATAGATATTTCTACAAAGAATAACGGTATAAAGCACAGTAAATATTGTGTCGATAAGCATATCGTCCAAATTTACTCGACTATGAAGCTTTTGAGTTGTTAAAAATTAATCAAGTTTTCTGTAAGCAGAATCAACATAGAAGTTGCTACTTGTTACAAGGTATAGAACCGAAAATATTGATTATATATAATAGTCCGAGGTTGTGTCTGCTATAATATGGCGTTTATTAATGAAAGCGAGAAAATGTAAATTATAAATTAGTTTTAATTGAAGCAATTTATAAAAAAGGGTGCGGAAGTGTTTAAATTATCTGTAAATAGACGATTATGAAAATAGTTTAGAATGAATATTTTACTTGAACCAAACGAGATAGGTACTTGTAGCGGTTAGCAGTTCTTGTTGTTAGTAAGGTAAAAAATACTTCATAAATGTTTATCACCACGAGATGGATGGCAGTCAGCGCTTTGAGAGAGGTTAAATCAATACTGGTGAGCTTCGGTTTGTGCTTGAACGCGGCTAAAAAGCTTAATAAATATGAGGCCACTAGGTATGCTTCAACAGGAAAAAGTTCTTACGAAAGGAAAAGTACCTTTGAACGCTCGAATTAAAACAGAATAAAAATACAAACCATTTAAATTATAAACTTTGTTATCTTATTGTTATATAATCTAATAGTATTATAAGGAAAAAAGGTATGGTTAGCCGCTAACAATGCAAACCAAATCGTCTTTTTGTTTGCCGATGCGCCACAGTTAGCCATGAAAAATTTTGCATATCAGACAGCCCTGGGCTTACTGTCAGCCAAAGTATTGACATTTTTTTAAGAAACTTTTTGTCAAATTTAACTAATAAATGAATTTTTTAAAGTACAAATTTTGAAGCAGTTTTACAACATATTAAATATGACTGTATTTAAAGATTTCAAAAATGAACCCTATATTGCAAATGAGCAATATTGAATTCTATTAGAGATCTTAACCTACCGATAGGTCAATGCTATTTACTACTATAACAGAAAAAGAAATACTGCGTAGTTGTTTTATACTAATTGGATTGGTTTTGTTCATTTAAAACTTTAAGATGTTGATAAGAAAAAAACATCATTCATGATTGTCTAAACAGAAAAAAGTTGAAATAGTCTAACAAAGCATCTTCGAGTTAGTTTGTGACTACATATTAGAATTATATTAAAAAATAAAATTAAAACAAAATGATGTAATAGAAATAAATATCTAATGCTATTCTCAAAAAACCAAAACATTCGGCTTAAAGTTTTGTAAAAAAAAAAAACTAAAATAAAACTACCATATGTTATGATGTTAAAAATGTCGCATTTAAAACAAGTTTAATAGCTGATATTGCGTTGAAAAACTTGTTTCATTTTTTAAGTTTGAAACTAGATAGATGCAAGGTTGAATAAGTTCAAACACCTTTCTAATAAATTTAAAAGTTATGCTATTCAATATGCAAGCAAAACTAAAGTTAAAAAAGACTTGGTTAATTAAAATAGTATGTTTATTAATTTATTTTGATGATAATCTAAAGAATAACTATGCACTTAATAAAGTTTCAGTGCATAGTAGTTGGTACTTGGTATTATTAAATGTCAAAATAGTATTAAATGTAAATCATGTCAATGTAAAACTCGCATAATTAGTCCTGTTTAGTTATAAATTGTTTTTTGATTAATTATTTTTATTAAAGGATTGTGTTTGAATGTGTTTAAGACTTAATTTATAGTTTTTAGTTTAACTATTATTATTTTTAAACACTATTTATATAAAGAATTACAAACAAGTGTTCTTGACTAAAGTTTGCAAAACACTTAAAAAATTATGTTTTATATATTTTTTCAAGTATGATACCATCTAAATATTTTTCCTAAAACTAGTTTTAATTATATAAAAAGAGTTTTTGATGGATAATATTGTATAAAACGTGCAGTTACTTATGTAAGTATTGTGTTTTTCTATAAAATTATTAACTTTACTTAAAACTTGTATTGATAAAATACAAATAAAAAACTTAAATTCTTATTTGCTTAGTAAATGTGCTTTAAATTAGCAGATTTTAATTAATTTTAAGATTAAGATTTCAAATTATTTAGTATAAAAAACCATCAATAAGCATTGACAAACAAAAATTTTATTATCAAATGTAAATCAATTACTATTTAAATGTTGCTAATGAAAGGAATTGTCTCGCTTTTTTATTTTGCAGCAATTTCTTACTGATGTCTTTTATGTTACACCAAAAACACTTGAATTATTTTCAAATAAAAAATAAAAACAGTTAAATAATTAAAGCAGCTTTGGTGATCTCTTTAGAAATGTATATTTGGTATCTTTTAAATTGCAAAATGCGTTGTAAAAACTTTTAGTTACTTTAAAAACTAAAATTTCCAACTATAAAACATAACTTTTTTAGAGCTTCTTTTACTGGACATAAGTTTAATAAATATATTTGCACTAGTTTTCAAAGTGTAATTTAATATGTTAGTTAGCAATAAAACTGTTTAGTTTTTGTTCTTGTTTGAAAATAAAGAATAAATTATTTAAACTTGTCTTATTAGTATCCTTATACTGAAAAACAACTTAAACTCACTCTTACAGTAAAAACCTTTGTTTAAAATTAATTTTAAAGCTTTTTATAAACTGTTGCTTTTGTAACTTTGTTGAAACATTTTTAGTTATTTTCTATTGATAAATTTTTATAATTTATTTAAATTATTTGTATATAAATATATGTTGGTAGTAAGGATAGGTTACCTTGACAAACTATTAAGTAGCAGTTGATGACCTTTTATTAGAAAAAAAATTGTTATGGGAAAGAAAAAAATATAGTTATGCATGTTTATATCCAACAATATTACCAACATACTGTTTCCTAATATTCAAAACCGCAATATGCGGTCACCTTTTAAAGTAGTTGGACTGTAAAGTTAAATTGACAATCAGTCTGATTTGAATTTTTGCTGAGTCAGCATAATTTTTAAATGCTTTTTTTTTTACTTTTTTGTTTATTCCCTTATCCATTACCCACCTCAAATATATTAAAATTTAAGTAAAAAATGAAGTTTAAAATAAAAACTAACAAAATATATAAAAAGAGCATTTTTGCTGACTTAGCGAATATGAAAATCAGACTAACACACAAATATTCTCGCTATCGAATCTCACTCGTACAAAAACAGTTTTTTTTAAAGACACTCAAACTTTTTAAAAAATTGATTAATGTGTTTACAAGTTTATTAATTATTTTTCTAGTTTAATGTTAAAACTGTAATTAAACTATTTATATATAAAAAAATGCAGATATCAAGACAGTTTACTTTAACAAAACATTTTCATACCCCTTATGACATTTTCATTATAAAAAAATTACTGATTACTAAAACCGTTGACTAAAATTTTATCAGACAAAATATTAAATCTTTCAAAAAATTATTAAGTTAATTTCTTAACTTTTATTAAATTTTAGTTGATAAAAACATTAATATAAAAATGAAATTAAAATCTGAGTTAATTAATATAGTTAATTAAATATAAAAGAGCCTTTACTTTTGTTAATAAAAAGTACTTACGTTACTTAAACTTAGAATCAAAACTATTATTATAATGACAAAAAACGTCGCATTTAAAGTGAGATAAACGCAAGGTCAGTCGTTTAAAATTTAAACTTTTGTTTGTTGTGTTTTGTTGTGCGATATGAGAAAAAATTTAGTTTAAAACTATTTATAGTTAATGGCATTTTGATTATTAATAATAGTTTACTACTAAAAACATGTTTTATTATGTATTTATAAGTACAAAAAAAAACACGCAATGTAACAATAATGAAATAAATTTCTTTCAATTTAGTTCAATTTATTTTTAAATTTTGTTTAAGTATAACTCATACATCGAAATATTAAATATATTTTATATATGTATTAAAAGTTTTTAGTTATCAACTTTCAATCAATTATGTTATCAAAGTTTTAAAAATTGTGCTAACATAACAAACTTACATAACATATTTTAATAATAATTTTATTCAGTTAAATATAATTTTATAATCTTTTACTGACGTCACCGTCAGTAACACCGCAAAAACTTGCTTAATTTTTAAAAATATAACAAATCTAGTTTTAAGTTATTAAATGATGACCCACATGAGAGAAATATAATTTAAAACTGCATAATGCAGTAAATATTTTATAGATTTTCTGCAACGTAATGTTTAAGAAAGAATGAAAACTTTCAAATAAATATTTATTGCCCATTTTACCTTGTTAAAGCTTCTTCATTCTATATTTTAAATTGTGATTAATTTTTTTATATAAAAGCAATTCCAATATCTGTAAAGTTTCCATATAATAAATATTTCAAATTTTTCGTTTTAATGAGTTATTAGAAAACGATTATTAGTAATTATTATAATTAAATTATAGACGTTTTACTGTTTTTATTAAAAAAGTTCACTAATGGAGCTTCAGAAAAGTTGATTTTATTCGGTTTCATACTTAAAGATAATTGCTTTAATTTTTGCTAGTACTTTAATAAAATTAGACTTACAAATTCAAACTAATAAAAACATTTAATAAAAAATGTTAAAAATATGAACATAAATAATCAAAACCTTCAACACTAATGAAAAAATAGGTAAATAATTAATTGCAGTTAAAACAAAAGTTTTAGCTTAACATCTTATAAAGCGAAGTAATCAAAAAAGAGTTACAATTTGTTTACAAACGTTAACTATAAAACTTTGATTGTATGTATATTTAGTAGACAGTATAAGATGATAGGAAAAAAATATTTCCTAATAGTTTATATGGTAGCTTATTGCTGAGTTGCATTAGAAAACTATTTAAATATCTATTTAAAAAACTTTAATCTTACAAGAAAAATGTTATTTGTTTTTGCCTAAAATATCACTACAGATTTTAGATTTAAATTTTTTCTTTGATATAAAAAATCTTTTATTATTTCATTTTTGACAGTTTTTCTAATCAGAAAAATAATATGCTAAAATAAGTTTTAAGCGTAAAAATGATAAACACTCAGTTTGAGTGAAAAATATTTCTTATAGCTATTTTGTTATATATTTTTTTAATTCATTTTCAATAGATTTATTATGAAAATCAGTAAAAAGATTAATTTTTGCATACCATTTAGTTATTTAGTATGATCAGTAAAAAAATTGTCCAAAAATAAGTGTAAAAATTAAGTAACTTTATTAAGTAACTTTGTAAACAGGTGGCTAAAACTGAAATAAATACTATATGTAGTTTTGCAACAACTTGTATATAAAAAAAGCGTTCAAGATACTTATGCGAGGTAAATTAAATCTGCACGTTTTATAGAAGGCAGCTCAATAAGTTATGCGAATAAAAATCAAAATAAAAAATACTTAAAGTAATCAATTGATATTCAACACAAGCAACAGAAAAAGAGTTTAATAAACAATAAACAAATAGAGAGAAAAATAAACACCAATTTAATTGAATAATTTATAATATGGAAAAGTCTTTCCAAAACTTTTAATTTTACATTAAAGATATAAAACACTATTTATTGTAACTTTGAATTTCTTTACGACAGCTTAAATAAAACTTTAGATTTTTGAATACGCCTTTTTATTTTTCTTAAATAAAACTAAACAATTTTTATACCAATTGTATCACTAAGTTAAGTTGATAAATTTTATCACCATCAAATAGCATTAATCAAAAACTAGATAATTTTCGTGTAATATAGAAACGTGTATCAAAAACTAAAATATTGTGTCAAATTTAAGTGTTTTATTAAAAGAAGCGAAAAAATAAACTCCTCAAATTGTATTATATAATAAAGAAAATTTGCCAAACTTAAAATGTTTATACTTCACAATTAAATTCTCTTAAACCTAATGAAGCAAAAAATATGTACAATATTTTGGTTGTTAAAAAAACATTTTCTGTAAAAGAAAAATATTATTTAAAAAATTCTAAATCAATGTATTTTAGCAACGAAACTAGTAGTATACAAAAGTATTCATAGTCATCATAAAATGCGACAATTTGGTATGAAACTTAAATTTAATGTATGTGAAAATTATTTTTTGCAACATTAATTTTATTTGATTAGAGTTATTTTAAATAATTTCTTTGCAATACTTTTTATGAAAACTAAATATATTTTAATAGTTAAGTTATGTTGATTTTATTGCTATGATTTTAGTTTTTAAAATTGATCAAGAAGCTTCACTTATTATTTTTAGTTTGTTTAAATAAACTATTGATAGATACAAAGACAGTTTTTTTATTTATTCTATTTTAAAAAGATATTATTTCCTTTAACTAACTTTAATTTCCATTAGCTGGAGTAGAAATACTTGTAAAAAGTATTAAGTAAACTGTTATTTAATTTGTGAACATTATATATTGTTTACTCTATGAAGTTGATTTAAAACTTATTGATGTTTTTAACTCATGCAACTTTACACTATAAGACTAATAAAAGTTTTTCTAACCAACAATAAATGGCTTATAATTTTGCAACAAGTTTTTTTTTGTCACAAGCAAAGGTTCCTTGTGACGTAAGAAAAAAATTCACAAACTGTCGCATTTTAAATAAATATATAATTAAAGAACATTCTGGGTAAATGCTGATTTAAATAGTGTTGCTTCATCCTTTTATATCTTTTGAAAGCCTTTTTAACAAGGCAAATAAATATTTATGGTTATTTAAAATTTGCATTCAAAAATTTTATGTTTTGTAAATTTTTCAAACTTAAATAATTCTATTTAAAAAAGTTTATGTTTTGACTGTATTTATAAAAGTATATACGAAAAAATGCAGATTAAATCACATATTGAAATACCCTTACTATATATAAATACTAATATAATGAATTTTTGCGTTGTTTATATCGAATTTATTTGAAACTTAGTTAGTAGCAAATATAAAAACTAAATTTCAGACATTTACTATTTAAATTAGTGATATATATTGTTTAAAGCTCTCTAAATTACTTTAGTCGATTATAAAAAGTGTTTAGAACGGATTAATTTTAAGATTTTTTGTGAAAATTTCATTGTTAATCTTTCATAATAATCGTGTTTGAATAAAGAACGGTGTAAATAAAACTCGATACCTTATGTATAAATCACAAATAATTAGCTTTACCGACTGAAACCCATAAATCGTTAATAACATTTTGCTTCAAAGTTGTTATTGTTCATATATTAAAAATAAAACAATCTTAATTACCTCTTTACGTATTGACGTCTCACAAAACCAAACTAAAATTTTTTTTATGTTAACAGCATGACATTTTTAACACTTCCCTTTTGTTTGTAAACTGTTTAGCAACAACAAGCAGTATATATAATTAATATTTGTTTTTAATCTAATAAATGTTTTAGTACTTAAAAAGTGTATATGATGAACTAAGTAATATTGCTCGTTTTAGCAAATAATTTCGAGTATAAAATAAAAGTTATTGTTTTTAATATTATTCAAAAAATAATTTAGCTTTACTTTTGTTTAGGTTTAAACTACATAAAGTATGCAATTAGCTTTATCCAAGAAAAGTTTTAACATCAGCTATCAGTTATGTTGGATGTTTGTAAACATTAAATATATATTTAAATTAACAATATTTCATTTCAGTAATGTTTAAGTTAAAGTTAATTTACCCGAGTTTTTTCGGATTTCAAAAATTCTAAATATTGCTTTTATGTTGTTTTAATTATCCACATCAAATTGATTTTGTTTATATCGCAAAAAGTTAACGCGGTTTCTTGTGTCTTTTTAGCTTATTACGTCACGATGAAACTTGTTGCAAAAATATTTTATTTTAACAAATAATTTAATACAACAATTTTCTTTGCATAACTTTACCAAGAATTTTCATTTGCAACAGTTTTTAGTATTTTGTATGCTTAGCTAAACACGGTGTCAATTTAATTTATTTAACATTATTCTGCTTTCTTTTTACTTTTTACTATCTTTTATTTTTAACATTTTGCTTTATTTTTTATTTTCTTGTTTTCGAATACTGTTTATGTTAAATTGCTTTGATTGAATAAAGTTGATTCTTTATTTTCAATTAACTTGTAGAAAAATTGCTACAAGTTCATTTATTTTAATAACCATTAAAAAATACCGTCATATATAAGATAATTTTTTGTGCGATCAAAAAAATACAAATTAATTTTATTACATTTATAATTTTATTAGTTTTGAATAATTTAAAAATTTGCTTGACATTTCTAGTTGCATTCGTAATTTTTTTTATTGTTACAACCTGTTAAAAAATAGTAATTTACATTTGCATTATATAAATAAATACAAAAGTTGTCTGCCTGAGATACACTGAAAAAATAGTTGTTGTGAACTGAGTGAAACAAATTTAACTTTATTGTAAATTTCAATGTAACATTCTGTTAACTTGAATTTAAAGATATTTTAAACAAAACTAGAGCCGAACTTTTAGCTATATATCAAAAGTTACAAAAAAAAGTTGTAATTAGAAATGTATGGTGGTATTATAACTTAGCAGTTTGAAAGGGAATGGGTCAAAATTGCACGAGTGCACAATATAGACAACGACAAAGTTGCATAAGGGCACAAAATTGCACAAGTTAACTAAATTGCATGAAGACAACTTTGCACCAAGGGTCAGTTTTGTACAATTTACACTTTTGCACAAAAGTGAAAAAAACAGAAAAAGTATACATAGATAAACAATAAAAAAAATAAAACTAAAAGTTAAATTAATACAAAAACCAAAAAAAAAAAGACATATGGTAACTGTGATAAAAAAAATAACTAATAAAAATGTTTTAAGAAAAAATAAAAGTTACCGACCGAGGGTTAGGGTTAGAAGTAACAACAGTAATAGTTAAACAACTAAACTAAATAACAAAACTTAGTAAAAAAAAATATAAATTAAAAAAAAATAATTAAAAAAAAAATCAACACGTGAAAAATATCTCCGTACGAAATTGTCTGCTCGTAAAAAAGTATCTTCTTGCAAAATTGACCCTTCGTGAAAAAGTGTCTTCGTGCTATTTAATCCCATCGTGCTAAAGTGTTTTCGTGCAATTTTGTGCACTCGTACAATTTTGTTCCCTAGTGCAAGTTTGTATACTCGTGCAAATTTGACAAATATTTTTTTCAAGTTGTATAGTTTATTTTTTATTAAAAATGTGTTTTTTTTCTGTAAAAATTTATAAATTTTCTTTTTTTGTATGATTAAAAATTTATATTTTTTTGTTTATTAGTACATAACTTATAAACTACCTTTACAAGATTATAATCATAAGTTGTTTTTTTTAATTTTTTGATCTTTTGTTTAAGTTGAATTTTAATTTAATTAGACTTGAGTTTTTTTTGAAGATTAACTTAACTTAGTCGGTTTATTAATGTTTAAACAAGCTAAAATTTTAAAGGGTTTGGTTTGTCTACCCGAAATCTTTCGGGTTTTAAAATTTAAATAACATATATGTTAAATACATTAGATAATACATACCAAATAGGGTTTTTATAACATGGCAAAATTTTATGTAGTTGTTTGTATTTTGTATTCATACTACGTCACAATGAAACTAGTTGCAAATTTACAAATAATTTACAATAAAAATTTTGCTCGCATAACTTTACATAGGATAGATGTCTGTTTCATTTTAAGTTGTCTAATATTATTCTGCTTATTTTTAATTAATTTAGTAAACTTATATTGCGGCATAAAAGTCTGAAAATCTTTTTAGCGGTTAAATTGGATAACTAACTGATTTTTTGATAATATTATTTTTAATTTATTTTCATGCTAAATTGATAAGACTTAATTAGTATATTTTTATATAGTTTTTTAAATATATTTATGTTTAGGCACAGTATGTAACTAATTTAAGAGGAATAATTTTTGTGATAGTTAAGTTACTATAAATCCATCATACCTATACATACTTTGAAAAATAAACAATTTAAAGAATAAAGATAATTAGTGTTTTGTTCTTTTTAGTAATTAGGATTAGAAAAACTAAAATATTTAACTTAAATATAGAAATTTGTAAAAAAACTACAAATGCAAAAACTGATAAATAATTAATGTAAACAACATTGCATACAACTTATCATTAACAGGAAAGCAACAATTGTTTTACTTCAAAAAAGAAGTTAATACGGTGTTTGTTATAATGTTTGTTTGATTTACTTTTTGTACATATTTAAACTAGTTTATTTACTTAAGTTTAAATTTGATGTTTAAGAGCTAATGAAGATGTTATACTTTGCTCAAACCATAAATACAAATACTGAAGATTTATATAACTATATGTATACATTTTTTATTTATTTAGATTTTTTATTTTTGCTATTGTTAAATTAATTGGTGTAATTATAAGCTTAATGTTTGTTGTATTGAAATTTTTACTAGGCAAATTTATTAAAACTTGATAAATAAGAAGTGACTATAGTTTTCTAAAACTTAGCGTTAAGAGTTTTTATAAACTTGCTAAAATAAGAAACAAAACTGCGTTATTTATAATATATACTCTCGTTATGTTTTCTAAAATATTAGATGCTTGTATTTTTTAAATCAAAAATATTTTCGAACTAGAAAACCAGACTTAATTTTATTAATTAAAAATGTTATAAATGACGTTATACCATCATTATTTTAAAATTTTCAAACCAGTAAACACTTGTATACGGGTTTTGTATATTTTGCTTTACTACTTTTCTTATTCCCTATTTTATTTTTAACTGCGATAAACAGTATATGAAAAAAAGTTATATTTTTTTAAGTATTAAAAACTGAAGTAGATAAGATACAAAGTATAAATATATAAATCTAATAATAGTTTAGTAGAACTCCAACCTTACTTAACTATAAACTCTATAATAAATACTGGTTTTAATGTCCTGGACAAGACGTTAAAAGGTATTCGTGGTGTGCGACTCGATAACCAAAAGGGTTTTTCGTGCATAAGGTCCTAGAACTAAATGTTTTGAGTGTTTTTTTTTTTTTTCGTTCAATAAACTATAAAATAACACAACCACTTTTCTAACAAAAGAAATAAGTTTACTATTTTAGTTAGAAAAAATCGATTATTTTTATTATTCATATTTATTCCCGCTTCTGCCTGAGAAGTTTTAATGACAGAACTAGTCGTAGGCTGTTTTTTTTTTGTTGGTCCTGTAATAAATGTATTATTTAAATGGTTCAGTTCAAAACTTTATTTTGAATCTGAACATTTTTATTTTTTCTTTAAATCTTTAAAGTTCTTTAAAATTTATAAGTGAAGTAGAGTTTTTTTTTAAATAATGCCCGATGTTAGATTTTAGTTTACAAAATGAAATTGAAACCTGAAGTATGTTTAAAAAGTATTAAATCATTAGTGTCTTTAAGATACAAATATGACAATCATTTGAAACTTGCTTAAAATTTCCAGTATAAACTGTTGCGGTTTCGTAAAACAAAAAAAAATTTAAAAATATTTAACCTAGGGTTCTGTGCTACCATTTGATGATCGTTTGCCCGATTCATTGGCCAAACTTGCATGCTTTCTAAACCCAGACTAAGCGAAATCTACATTAAAGCTGCAAAATTATAGACCAAGTCAAAAGTTACGCTCTACATAAGAAAATTTCATGAAAGGCCAAAATATAAATTTATTTTTAAAATGCTGGATAAGTTTAAATTTGCATATACAAGTTTAGTTCTGGTGTAATAGTTTTATATTCAGCTATCTAGGAAATTTTACGACTCAAATTAAATTAGTTATGGTTATGTTAGAAAGGGATCCTCGTACATATTTCTGTACATAATATCATTTTGAAAATTTAAAGGAGTTTACTTCTAAATTACTCAGCTTATATAAAAGTGCAGGTTTTTGTTATTTAACTATGCAGTATATTTTATAACTTAGTTTAAAAAGTTGTTAGTAGTGTTTTCTTACTTGTCTTATTATAGTGATAAAATTAATTTATAAAAGTCTATATTTGTTTACTTAATAAAAAAGACAGCTCAACTTTTGTTTATATTTCAATCTTAAACTAGGGTTCTATAAATTTATAACTAACACTAAAGCAAGTATTTTGTATTTACAAGAAATAAAAATCAATTTTTCAGCTCATGTATTTTTTCTAATTTGGTAACTATAAAAACATTAAATAACTAAGATTTATTGTTATAAAACAACTTTTCAAATAATATTTCAAAGTTATACTATAAGGCATTAGAAACTTTTATTGTTTTAAATCAAATACATTATGCTTGAGCTTTTAAAAATAAAATCTTAATATACACATATTTACAGCTTCAAGTACTTATTCAGTTTGCTATTAAGATTTTCTACTGTTGAAAATCAATGCATACTACAGTGTTAATTTCTTAACTAAACTAATTCTTTAATTTTCAACAGAACTTGTTCAAGCTTTATTTGATTAATTATTAACTAAACATATTTTGATTTATATTTAACATAGCTCATTAGGTTATCTCCCGTATTTCGTTATTGAAAGTGTGTAACACTTTAAAACTTAGTCTAATGTAATCATGAATGAAATTTTTAGTCATAGTTATTTATTACACCACTAACTTAATAATGTTTTCTTTCTTATAGTTATTAACTCAACATTGCTACTTTAAATTTTTATCTTATTTGAAAAATTGTATTATAATTAGAATTTATTACACCCGATGTCATTGATATATAGTAGAATTTCGGTAAGTGCTACTAAAGGTTTAACGTGATTAATTTGAAAGTATTCTGCACTGTTTAAAAAATAGCAAAGTTTTATTATTGTAAAACTAGAAAAAAATGTTTATTTATGATCGAAACTATTTATATTCATTTTAGAAAATAAAAAAAGAAATTTTACTTCGTTATCGTCTTTATTCAACAAATAAAATTATAATTAGATACATGGTGCTCGATGCAATGTTAATACCAAAAAGAACAATTTACTATTTTTATAGAATACTATTGGATTTTAAAAAATAAGTTAGCAGTTGTGCGCTTAAACATAAATCACGATTAATAGATAATAAAGTTTTAAAGTAATTCAAAAAATTTTTAATAATTTTTTAATTTCCAATATATACACAGACTATACAAAATATAATTTTTTGAAAAGTCTAAGTTAACAGAAAGCTAACTTTTTACTTTTTTTCCAGTTATTTTAACTTCAAACTAAATGATATACATTCAATTTAGAAATTTCAATGAAAAAATTGTTATCTGCGGTCTCCTACTAGTTCCACTTATTAAAAAAAATTCTTACTTTATGTCAAAAGTAAGCTTCAATTTTAGTTTAGATTAATAAAACTAAACTGTTATTATAATTCACTGAATGCATATATAAGAACATATTCACTTTGTAAAATAGTAAAATCCTTGTATTTTTAAAATTATTGTTGTTCAGAGATTTTTTTTTTTAAAGATGCACACAAAGTCAGTGTTTGTGTGTACAAAAATCTTTACGTTAAACTACAAAATGAAGGTTAGCTAATAAGATTAAATAACTATTTTAGGTGTCATTTTGGTTAAAAGTAATACATAAAACATAATTTTTTTTTTTAATTATATTTAGTTAAAATATAGGATTGACAATTAAAAAAAATGCTAACGTTATTTAGTTATAGACATATGTTAGTTAATTTATATATAACTTCAAGTTTTTAAGTTATATTATCAAAACAATGTTTCACTTGTTTAAAAAAAAAACTATTGAGACCTTTAGTTGATTAACAAATACGAAAAACAATCTAACTGTCAAAAAGACTAGTATTTGAAAATAGTTATAAATAGTTAACCTGTAAAAAGGTGGTGATAATAAATAGTTTATAGGTCTTCTTAGTCTAAAATTTTCTTGTGGTACGAATGTTTGTCATTTTTCAAAAGTATTTCCTTTTTTTATCATAATTTAGTAAGTACCAGTTAACCTTTAAAAACTTATTTATAAAATAACCTATTAGTTGATCGTATGTAAATAAGCTTTTTATAAGTTAAGTATTTTATCTTCGAAATTTTAAAATATATAAGATTAACAATAATATATAGAATATAATGCTATTATAAATTTAAATAGTATTTAAAACAGTATTTTTTATAAAACAAATACTGTTAAGTAAATTTTATTATGAAAAATCTCAGTAGAAAAATTTGGTTTTCGTGATTAGAAAACTAGAAGTTGTTTTACAACAAAACCTCAAATATTTCGTTTACTGCAGTTTTCCTATGTAAAATTCCATATAAGAAACCCAGTAAATGTGGTTAGGTTATTAATGTTAATTGAAACCAACATTTACTAAAAACTTATCCTAACACTATCAGTTTAGAAAAAATAAAATCGATTTGAAGAATTGAATGTATACTTAAAGTGACTTTATAAAGTGTATACTTCAAAAAACTAGACGAAATCTATTTTTTCAAATTTGATAATATTATGGCAAAAAATAGGTTCTATAGAATTTAAGTTTCAAAATGTCATTTTTAGTTACTTCAAGAGAATTCCTTGTACTTAATATTTTCATAAGAAAACTACTACAAATTTTTTTTTTTAAATTTTATTTAAAATAAAGTTTTTAACAGTTAGATGTTAAGTTATTCATTATTTTGAAGAGCAACAAAAAATTATTTATATAAAATGTTTAAACATGTTTACATAGAAATTAATCAATATTAGAAAGCAAGCTAAGATTTACTAAAAAGATGCCTAAGAAACAAAACCAAAAATATTTTTATGTAATATACTAAATTAGTTTAAACTGCTATAAGCAAACTTTTTCCAACAATAACAGCTTTATTTGAGTTTTGTTCTTTTTCTCCTTTTAAAGATTATAACGAAGTTTTTCTTACTTTTTGCATCATTTTTAAGTTCAAACCTTTTATTCAAGCAAATTATTGTAATTGGCTTTTGTCAATCGTAATATAAAATCATTAGCTACTTTAAACAAAAGTTAAGTAAAACAAAAATTTTGATTAGTTGTTTATTTTCGTATGAAAATTATCATTTAAGTTTAAACTGCATACTTTTTAATTACATCTACCGCTAATTGCGGTTTAAATTGTCATCAAAGAAGCTTACAAAGTTATGAAAGGTTGTTACAATAAGTATTCCAACTAACAACAAGTGTTTACGATCTTAAAATAAGTCGTTACGGATTAGTTACTGGTTTAATAATTGATACTTTTTACCAAAATTACAATTTTCCAATAGTTTTATTTATCTTTTTATTTAGTACATGATCTATCTTTTATTAAAAGCTTATATACATAATTACTAATTTTTAGGATTTCAACAAACTAAATAATTTTAAAAAGAACGTTTTTTAATACTTTTTATTATCACTAATATTGTTTATGTGATCGTTTTCTTATCCCTTTTAGAAATTAATTTTCCTGCTGTTTATTAGACAAAGTCAATGGAAGCTCCAATAAGGTAGCTGCTGTTAAAAGTTCCAGATCTAAAGCTCACACAATATGTCTCATTTATAACTATGTATTTTCAACAATACTACTAATCAAACGAAATATGTTCCTCTGAGTTAGACAAACTTATCAAATTTTATTTAAATATAGCTCTTATATCATTTGTAATCGTATAGTTAAACTTACTAATTGAAATTGAATATTTCAACATGAATCTTATACTATAAAACAAGCTTATTTTGTTTTTTATTAAAACTAACTATTAGAAAGCTTTTATAAGAGTATAGCCAAATTATCGTTTCTAAGATGTATAACATGCGTTTACAAAAAGTTGTTTTTTAAGAAATATTAATTAAATAACAAAATATCTCAATTATAAGTTGCAATAAAATTTTTAAAACGATAGAATAACGATTTAGGCTTTATAAAAAATTATATTTATATAAACAAAAATATATTACAATTTATAAAAATTTAGACTAAATGTAATCCAACTGCTTTATAAATAGTTAAGTTAGAGTGAATACAGTTATTAAAATAATTCAGTTGATTAATTTTAAATAGTGTATGTTGTTAATACTTTTTATTATTTATAAAACAATAGTATTGTTCATGTGATCGTTTCCTTTTAACTTTAAGAAAATAATTTTCCTGCTGTTTATTAGACGAAACAAATGATGGCTCGTAAAAGGTAGCTTTTGTTAATAGTTTCTCATCTAAAACAAAAGCTTACACAATATTTCTCATTTATAATTATGTATTTGAAACAGTACTGTTAGTCATACAAGAAACGTTCTACTAAACTATAAAATATTTAAAATTCAATTAAATTATAGCTCTTATATCCTTTGTAATAGTATAGCTTAATTTATTAATTGAAGTTGAACACTTCAAGATAAATGTTATACTAAAAGCCCCCTTTTGTTATCTTTTATAAAAATTTACCATCGAAAAGCTTTTCAAAAAGTATAGTCAATTTATCGTTTCTAAGCTGTATGATATAGTTTACAAAAATTTGTTTAAAAAAAGTAATAATAAAATAACAAGATGTTTAAGATATAAATTACGTTACAAATCAAAATACATAAAATCACGATTTTAGTTTTGTCAAAGTCTTATTTATTAAACAAAAAAAAACTGAAATTTATTCCAATTTTTTTTAAAAACTAATTATTAAAGCTGATTAAACAGAAACATAAAAACATCAAAAAGAACATTAAGTAATTAATGCAAAATTACAATCAAATTTCTGTTTGCCTACAAAGAGTAGGTTTTATTTTTACAATAGATATAGCTTACATTTTAAATAAGTCAAACACGTTATAAAAACTTTTAATTATCTCAAATCTTTCAAATTCTAAATTTTTAGCACAACTCTGATTCTTCACTAAATGCATTATATATACGAACGCTAAGTATATTAGACATAAACTTCATAGTAAGCCAAGGTATGTTGCAATTTAAAATAGAAATCTAGAATTTGAAAATTTTTATAATAATAATAAGGTAGTAATAAAAGATAGAATCTGTTGTACAGTAAGATAAGTTTGAAAAAATACGCTGAACTTCTAAATTAATGCAGTTTAAAAATTTTAAAGAGGTTATTTAAGGAAAATGTTTTAAATTATCAAAAATTTCATTTAAACTATTCGTGTTTGCGGCTTAATTTTACTTTGTTTTATTTTTTAGTTAGTTTTAATCTTGCTAAAGAAGTATTTTTGGTAAACGTTAGTTTTTGTAGTTCTAAAAGAGTACTTCATAGCTTTTATTTTTTATAAATTTATTTGTATTTCATCAAACTACATACTGTTAACTAATTTATAAAATAAAAACTTTATGTAGAACATAGTCTTTTTGTTTGTTTCGTTAGTAAGCTTTCTAGGATTAACATAATTTAGCGCAGTTATAGATGTTCAATGTATGTAAATCTTTTGAAGAAATGTAGTAGTTTTATTTAGATTTTGTTTATTGAATCTATCTCGTCAAGTATCTTGTTTAAAGAGTGTCTTTCAACTGTCTAAGTTTTATAACTCGTATTAAACCTTTAGTAGATAAGTTCTACATTATTGTTTACAAATGAATAGTGCTATACAATTAAGTAATGTTATTATACTTAATCTATATATTTTATATAACTTAATGTTTCAGTCCGTAAAAAAATAACGGCGTTGAAACGGGCAAACTGTAAAAACTTAACATTTATTTATAATATTTATTCATTTATTTATATTATTTAATTTTCATTAAGATTGTGTTTTAGCAAAGCTTATATTAAACCATATATAGAAACAATTATTAATAGAAAAAACTCCTAACATTGTTAATAAAGTTTTTTTTTTTAATTTATTTTATGTATCACTTTAAAATCGTAAATATTCTAAAATTATTTTTTAGTAACGTCAATATTTAAATACAACAAACTGTACTTTTAAATATTAAATTACTGTGTAAACTTGCTTTTTCGTAGAATAAAATTTTGTGCTGCAATAAGCCGTGTATACAGATTTTATAGTTTCCAATGTCCATACAGACATTATTAATTTTACTGCACCTCAAATATAAAACAACTATTAATATTAATATAGTTAAGAACATGTTAGTTATGAAATAATAAAAAAAGACTTTGTTCTTTATTAACAGCTTTAAAAACAAAGTTTTTATATCTATAACTAGAAGTTTTACTTTATGCTAGTTTGTTTATTATAACTACAATCATTTTTGTGTATTAATTTGTTTATGCATTAGTAGAATAGATCTTACAAAGTCTTCTTATTCTTTTGTAATTATTAATTCATAACTAAGTAAATATTTGACGTTACGTTAGCAATAACAGAAGCATTTATTTAACAGGTTTTTATTATAGCTTGTATATATAAAATTACTTATTTAAAATACAAGATTGTTTGAAACCCTGAAATATGGTTTTTCATAAAAATACATAAGTTTGTTTTGCGTTTAAGTTTGTATGACCTTTATTAGAAATTTAAATACATTATATAGCACAACATCTTTACCGAAATGATTCCTAAATGAAGGAAATTTTTTTTTTCGTCTAAACGATCAATATAAAACTAAGAAAGTTTATAATTTCTAAATAATACTTATCTTGAACAATAACTTTAACTTTTATTTTTCTAATTACTAAACTTTTATAATATTTAATGTTTGTTGTTTAGCCGGTTTAGGCCGTTAAAAAATAAAAATATAAGAAATATAGAATTAGTATAAGTCAATGTTTATTTATTTAAAATTAGCAACGAAAAGTTTGTTGTTTTTCTTTTCTAAAAACTACTTTAGAAATCATATCTTTATAAATACTTTTTTTAGACTAGAAGCTTTAAAACATGTAGTTTTCCCTATTAGAAACAATATTTACTAATTAAAGTTAAAAAATCTGTAAATATATGACTGTTTTAAAGTTTTAGTTTCATCAATATTGCATAGCTTTAATATTTTCTAGTTTATGGTAAAATTTAAAACTATTTAGGGTTTGAAAATCTTATAGCATTCTAAAAGATGAAGCCTCATTCCTATATAGTTGTTTTTAGTTCTTTCAACTACTTTTAACTCAAAAACTGTAACTATGTTTACACTCGAATTTTTAAAAAGTAAGTTTTAAAAAAGAAACGTATATTTTCTGTTTTTTTTAATATTTTCTTGTTCTTTTACTTATTTTGAATTTTACCATAATTTTTGATATATTAGCAAAATTAACTTAAATAATTTCATCATTATTTTACAGTCCGAATTAAACGGTTAAAAATCTTTTGAAATACTCGCACTTAAAGAAACAAAAGTAAACTTAAATATAAATGTAACTATCATATGATAGGTTGTTAAAAAATACACTTGACGTCTATTGTAACTAAAGTATGTTTTAAAAAATCTCTAATATTTTTTATAGTTGATTATTTAAACGTATAATAAACTTACATTTAAAAAACTGTTACTTTTTAGTATGTACAATAGTTAAAACGCTAGTTTAAGTTTTATTTCTTTGTATAAAAAACTTTAAAATTGTATTGTTTACAGAAATAATGTATTACAAATTATATAAGATATATAGTATAATAACTAACAGTTCTAAAAAGTAATTATATCTTTTTTACAATAATTATACATTATATGCAAAAACAAATTTTTTAGTAGTGTCAGAAATGCAACAGATTAGATTATAAAGTAAAGTAGAATTTTTTTAAAACGTCAATTATTAATCAGAAATATATAAAATATCTTTGTAGTTTACTATAGTTATAGTTGCTGCATATGACCAACTTAATCTTTTTTTTTTTGTTATAAATAACCACATTTTATGAACAAAAGTTTATAAATGTCAGTTTACTTCAAGTGTATCATGATGTCTTCTTGCGTGTTTATGTAAAATTTTTATAGACTTTATTCAACTGATGATCTCGTTCAATTCACTTCAAACGATCAAAATATTGTTTTTAATGAAAAAATATATTTTAATTAAAGTTATTTAATTAACTCTTTAATCTATTGTTTATTAATATAGTAAACTTATCAAACTACACTGATGATTAAGTTGACTTAAAAGTTTTTTCAATACTAGTAAATAATTAAGTAACAATTAAGTAAACTTAAAAGTTTTTTAAATAATATTAAGTTTTTTTATAATGATAATGCAGAAAAGAATTATTACCTCTAAATTTATTATACATAGTACTAAGTGTCTGTTGTAAAAAATAACGACCTCGTCTAAAATAATAAAATATTATCATAGTTGATACTGCTTTTGTACGTCGAACATAATTTCACATATAAACCTTGCTGACGAAATTACAAAAACTGCTTTTCATAAAACATTATAAACGTTTAATTTTGTAACTAATGTAATTGAATAGCTGAAAGTTATTTGGCACTACTAATATAAACCTATTTTAATAAGATTTTTCTGAAGACTAAAGATCTTATATAGTACACTATATAGATTACTAAGGGAATAATATATTGAATTGTTTTTAATTATCTGCAAAAATTTAATATAATTCATTTGGTTATACTTACAGAACTTAAGAGAACTTCTCAATGATTAACTTAAGGTGAATTAACATATAATAAATGGGGTATACAGAGCAAGTATTATTGTTGAAGTAATTTTTTTTAGTATACGTATTTTTAACTTTTTTTGTTATTTACTGAGATGAAAACACATTTTCATGTTTAAGTACAATAGTTGCATAAGGTTTTGAATATTTCAACAAAAATTTTTAGTATTTGTATGTAACGCAGAAAAGCGAAAAACATAAATTTTAAGCTTTACTTTTACATCATATATCTACTTATTTTAAACTTGTTTAACAAATTATCAGCCTTCATTGCACAGCAAGTTAAAATTCAATCTGAAACAAAGTAACCAATTAAAATGTTTTTTTTTATTGCTCGTTTCCAACGCATTTTTTGCAGGTTTAGTATGATAGATATCATAAAGACTTTTTTGCAATCTGTATAATAATTCACAGTCAAACATAGTTGTTCTAAAGTTTCCATAACCGACCAAGATTTAAAACTTTACTCCTTTAAGACTTTGAAATAAAATTTCGTTTGTTTTAGTTTTTTTTTCCTTATAGTGAAACTATTTTGAATTTTTTTTACCAAGACAACTCTAGTTGTCTTGCTTCGAAGAAAGAACTCAAAACCAACATAATAATTATACAAAGATATATATATATACATGCTTTTTTAATAACTTTTAGTTGAAGTAGTAAATTTTAAAAGTAATATTAAATTGATTTATTTTTAATTTTAAACTACATTTTGAATTAAGACAAATTGAATCAAAAATAATGATAAAAACAACAACAGTAATAATGATTAATATTAAAGATACCGCTCCACTAAGTTAAAAGGTAAAGTTTAAAATTAACTCAATGTATAATTTCAATTATTTTAGTTATCAATTAATTTTATATAAATGTATATATTTACAAGCTTCTGTGTTTTTTATTAATTTTGTATTAACTGCTCTGTTGCAGTAAAAATATTAACAATACATGGTAAGCTAGAGTTTTAAAAGTTTTAAAGTTATTTATTTAATAACTTAGCATCAGTTTTATTGTGATTTGATAGTGACGTCACTATTAAATCTAATATGAAATCTTATTCAAATTTTGAAATGACTATACTCAAACCTTTAGGATACAAAAGTTAATTTTTTGTAACTATATAAGTCTTATCAATAGTCATACAAGGTCTTTTTATGTCAAACAAAATTTTCATACACAACGAGAATTTTTTATTGTATCTAACTAATTTAAAACAAATATATTTATTGTTTGATCTAGATATTTTTACTTTAAATAAAGAAAAAAGAAAGCTAAATTTTAATTTTTTGTTATGTAAATGATTTTATTTACTTATGTTAGTTTAAGATAGTATTTTTATATACTAATCTAGAAACTTTAAATTACAATTTAATCAAAATACTCAATCACGAACCTATATTATTTAACATACAAAATTTGAATTCAAGTGTTTTAGAGTCTTTTAAAACAGTTTTAATAACAAATAACGACAACCTTTAGACTTTTTTATTGTTTAAAATCATTATAATTAATAATGAATATTTAACTTAAAATTTTTATGTTGTTCTAGAACATTGGATGTTTTTATAATGTTTAGTTAAACATTTTATATAAGCTTTAATAAATTTAGTATTTACTATTGTGACCATATAGCGTTGTTAGTTATAAAAAAAAAGGTTAATGTTTTTTTTATTTTATTTAAAGTTAAAGTTTTAAACTTTGAAAAGTGTTAATTAGTAGTCTAAATTTTGTTTCGTAACTTGTATTGAACTTTTAATAAAAAATTAAACCTAAACTTTCAATTTTTTTTATTCCTGTTTATCAGCCGGTTAGCTGGTTAAAAACATTTATGATCAACAAATATTTCAAACTTGAGTTTTTATTAATTAAATTTTTGTAACTAAACGTTGAAGGGAATTTAAATGTGTGTTAATCTATAATTACGTTTTAATGTATTTTATTTAAAATATATTAATTAATAATTACTTTCGTTGTACAATTTGTAAAATTCATTGAGTCACCATGTTATAAAAATTTAGGTATATATACTTTTAATTTTGTCATTACTTTTGTTACCACTTATTTCTGTTTATATTACAAAAGAATGGACAATGTTAAGATTATTCAAGAGTTAGTATTTTATCTGTATATAGAACTAATGTAGTTTTTGTTGAGTTTTTAATTAAAAACTGTTTAGAAAAGTTTTTAATAAAAATTAGTAAAAAAAAAAACGAAATTTTAAACAATAAAAAAAACTTTCGTTTATTTTTTAATTTAATAAATATTTACTTTTTGTTTTTTTAGCAAGTTTAAGCTGTTAAAATAACCGGATAATAAAATCAACAATATTTTATAATTAAGTATTTTCAACCGAATGCGCTAAGCTTTAGTAAATTTAAAATGTTCAACAAAAAGTATCAGTTAAAGTGAATTGTACAAGGAAAAACTAGCCTTTAAATATATTAGAGTTTGATCACATACTTACTAGTTAAAAATACGATGTAAAATGTTAAAAAAATGTATATGTATTAAACATAGTTATACACATGTGATAAAAACTAGATATAATCGAAACAAAATCGTTTAAATCAATGAGGTTTTCCATGTTCATCTTTTTAGTAATTTTAAAACCCGTAGGCTCGGTTACTAAAAGTTGAAATAAAAAAATTCTAAAATGTTTATAAGTTTTTATCAAAGATTTATATAATTCTTTGTAAACTATAATGAAAATATTGAAAAAAAAGTTTAAGAAAAATATTCAATGTTGGTAGTTACTAATTAAATAATTTATTAAAAAGTAAAATTTACTACACAGTTTTACTAAAAGTTTTTCTGTAACTCCAAAAAATTATTTTCAATTTATTATTACGATCATTTATCGGAACACTAACTTAAAGTTTAGGTGTTATTCTCATAAATATATGTTAAGTTTTTTCTGTTACTAAGAACTAACTTTGTTTTAATTTTAGTTTAAATAAGCATATACTTAAAAACTTTAAGCGAATTATAGGGGTTATTTTTTAAAGATATGTAACAACCTATTTTAGCATCGTAGAAATTTGAGCTTGTTTTATATTTGACTGTTTACTATTATTTTTTTTTTAAACAAATTTGATGTTAAATAAATTTCATTAGCTTCTTTACTTAAAGCGAATACCCCAATAGTTGTAGACTAAATCAAACAAATTTGTTTTTAGACTTTACTTATAAAAAATAAATCATTGTAAATAATATTTTTTAGTTAAAACTTAGTTTACTAGTTTATATGTTAACTTTATAAATATATTTTGATTTAATACAGTATTATAATGTATATGTATTTATTTTAAATTTTATCTGGGGTTACATACCAATGAAGATTAAAAAGAAGTATAAGGGTTGAAACCTCACATAATTATATAGAAAAATAACTTTTTTTATTAAGTTATTCTTGCCTGAAGTTTTTATATAATGTTTAAATAGTTTTTAATTTTACAACTTATCTTAACAAACAATAAAAACAAAATCATATTGCAAACAAGTTTTACTAAGTATCATGCTTACATAAAGTGAAAAATTGATAGCCGCCGGCTGAATTATTCAAAGCTTAAATACTGATTGACTGATGAAATCAATTTAACTAATACTGATGCATCAAACACTACAAAATTAAGTGGATTACACTTATACTTAGTGCGCTAATGTTTATTAAAACTAAACTTTAGTAAGAAAAGGACCATTTCACAGCACAAAGATCATTAAATGTTTGTTTAGTTTGGAAAGAGTTTCTGATGACTTACTTTGACACTATAATACTTAAAATAACCTTAAACATTTGAAAACTTGTTTTTATTTTACCTTATTAAATAACTTAATAAATGTTCAAGTCTTAGATGTCATTGAACTATAAAAAAACAGTCATATCTAAAAATATAAACCGAACATAGTTTAAGTACTTTCTAACTTTTATATGATTTTAATGTATTTCTTAGTTTTTCAGTTATGTTCATAATTTTTAATTGCTGTTTTATGTTTATATACTTCTAAATTATGTAAAGTGACTTTGTCTATTTATTATTTATTTTGTGATGAAAAAAAATCAATAAGTAGTGATAACAATAGCAAAACCGTTTTTAAACTTTGAAACCACATATTGTCTGTAAACTGAAATAACTAAAGATAAAATAAAATTAGAAAAAAAGAATTATCACTCAAACTAAAAATGATATTTTATAAAGTAAAATGAAGATATTTTTAATTATTTCAAAGAAACTAACTGAAAACATATGATCACTGAAATTATAAATACTATTGCATTATTTATAATTAAAAATTTAAAACAATATAAAACTTAATAAATAAAAAAATATTTTAAAAATATATAAAGATGACCTAAAAAATTATAGTAATAGTAGTTTAGAATCTTTAACCTGTAAAAACTATCCAAAAATTACATACATAATGGTTTAGCTGAAATAACTCAAATTAAAAAGAATGCTGAAATGGCTGATAACCTAAATTAACATTTTGCGATATTATTTAAGTATTAAGAATGTGTTCAGCATAACATCGTAATTAAAATTAAACCAATGCTAAGTATATCTTGACGAATAAAAATATGCTTATTTATACTGCATGAATTAAACTAGTAAAATGTTGTAAGGTAAACCTTTTTTTAAATCTAATTTTAAATGTAAGGCTAAGTTGTTACCCCTTAGCAGATATAAAGCCTTATGAACTAACTGATTAAACTCAAAGCAAAAAAAAAACAGATTGAAAGTAAACACTTAGTGACGTCATCAAAAATGCAACAAATGTTTGCATAAAAGATAGATTTATAAACAAATACACATGGTAAATATTACAATGTTAAATTTATATTCGTGATATGAGTAATTTTCAAACCCGAAATATCGGGCTACAAAACTAAACTAACATCTTATAAACTATTGTATTTTTTTTTAGTTTAAAAAAGGTCAGTTGAATCTTAATATTTTTAGTTATTAGCATTAATAAAAATAATTGCGACTTAAATCAAGTGAGGTAATCTAACTAAAAAATATTTTTCTAGTTATAATAGTTCAAAACATAAGCTAATACACCACTTAATAAAACTAGTTGAGCAGAATTAATAAAATGATGAGATGTTATAATTAAGAAATATAATTTTAAATAAAATAGGAATTAAAATATCATTGAACGAATCATATGTAATCATTTATTTACGTCTTGTAAAAATCTTGATCTGCAAGTAAACACTTAGTGACGTCATTAAAAATACAACAAATGTTCGCATCGAAAATAGATTTAATAACAAATACAAATTTCATCTAATACAAAATTATGGGAACGGGTCTAAAATGCACGAGGTTACTAAATTGCACGAGGCGACTAAATTGTACGAGAACAGAATTGCACGACTGTACAAAATTGCACGAAGCCAAATTTGTACAAAGCCAAAATTTCACGAAAGCACAAAATTACACGAGTGAACAAAACTGCACGTAGACGATTTTGCACAAAGGGTCAATTTTGCACGAGTTACATTTTTGCACGTGAGTAACAAAAATAAAGAAAAAATAAAAAATAAACCGAAAAAAAAAACTAAAAAATTACAAAAAAAAAGTTATTGACCAAGGGTTAGGGGAAATAATGATAAAAAAATAAAAAAAAAGGTAATAAAAATTATAATTTGGAAAATTATAAAAAAAATAATTAAAAAAAATAAAGCTTCCGACCGAGGGTAAGGGTTAGGGGTAACAGTGATAGTAAAAATAAGAAAAAAAAAAAACTGATAAAAACTATAAAAAAAAAAATAATTAAAAAAAAAGCTACCGACCGTGAGTAAGGGTTAGGGGTAACAGTGATAGTACAAAAAAAAAATTTTTAAATAATAGTTCAAAAGAATAAAAAAATTCCGACCGAGGGTAAGGGTTAGGGTTAACAGTGATAGTAATAAAAAAAAAAAATTAAAAAATCTAAATAAATAAAATTAGTTCGTGCAAAATTGTCTCAGTGCAAAATTGTCTGCTCGTGCAAAACTGTCTTCGTGCAAAAGTGTCTTCTTGCAAAAGTGTCTTCGTGCAATTTTGTGAACTAGTGCAATTTTGTCCCCTCGTGCAATTTTGTACGCTCGCGCAATTTAGACAGCTGACCCAAAATTATAGCTGTATACATGATAAGAGCAATTTTTAACGTGAAATATCGGACAAGAAAAACATTTTTGAAACTATTCTCATTTTATTAATATAAAAAGAGTCAATTAAAAATTAAGATTTTATTGTAGTTAGCATTGATAAAAAAAATAATTTCAACAATATAAAAATTAAGTTAGGCGATCCAGATAAAAAAATTATGCCAGTTATAAAAAAATCTACAAAACAACACTTAATAAAACTAAATGAGTAAAATAAAAACTATTTTAAGATATTATAATCAAGAAATATAATTTTGATAATAAGTTAATTGAAGTAAGTGCAAAAATATTTAACTGATTACAAGTAAACACTTATTGACGTCATTAAAAAACATTTTCATCGCAATTAACTTTACTTTTATTTTGAAGTAACTATAATTCACTGGTTTTTTGACTGTACCACATGTTATAAAAGATTTTGTGCCATGAATATTCTGGTAAGAACACATAAATTACTTTTTGAACCTAATGCTTTATTAGACATCTTTAGAAAAACAATGTAGTTAAGACTAAGTTTTTTTTATACTATAAAAAAAATATTTTTTTTTTGAGAATTTATTAAGTTGAATAAAGAACAAATAATCTGTTATAATTACCATATTTTATTAAACAAAATCAGAAGAAAAATGTTTCTAAATATATTGTTTTATTTTTGTAAGAAGCCTTAATTAAAAATGTTATGTCTAAAATAAAAATTTACAAAGACAAAATTATAGAACTTGTGAATTATATTAAAAATAAAAAAAGATAAATAAACAATGCAGTAAGTTAAGCCTAATAAATGACAAAAAACAAACTTATCCAAGGTTTATAAGTTTATATTTTATATTCGTTTTTTTTTATTGAACAGAGTAAAATTAAACGTTATATATATTAAAAATGTAATTTAATCTTTAAATAATTAAGTTGCAAATTTTTTCATTGAAATAATTAAGTTAAATAAATAACATGTACTCCGATAAATTACACTTTCAAAAAAGTGATGATTTTTATAAATTGAACTAAACATGGAAAATAAAGTTTAACTAAATTTGTTTAAACGTCACGCAAAGCTTAAGAAGCGTTAAAATTAAAAAAAATTAAATAAGTAAATTTTAATATAAGGCTGACTAATATATAAAACATTTAGCAGATTTTTATACATTAAATAACAAAAGAACGTTTTTTATACCCTACAAACAGTGTAATATTGTAAATAAAGAATTTTCAACGGGTATGATCTTAAAAGCACATAAGTTTAATATCTATTTAATTTTTTACAATTATTTTTCTTAAACATAATTTAATAGTGTGTTTACCATTGTATCATTAATTAAGTTGATAAATTCTATAAATATGAAACACATAAAGCGAAGTTTGCAGTATTCAGTTAATAAATTCTATATTATTCTTGTTTAAAATAGAAACGTGTATCAAAAACAAAAATATTGTGTTAAATTTAAGTGTTTTGTGAAAAGAAGTGAAAAATAAACTCCTCAAAAATAAACATTTTTAGTTTATTTAAATTAACTTTTAACAGATACCAACACAGTTTTATTAAGCATTTTTTTAGTTTCGCTATTTTAATGACATATTTTTTTATTTATGTAATTTTTTTTCGTTAGTTGTAGCAGAAATAGTTGTTAAAAATATTAAGTATATTTTTATTTAATTCGTAGACATTAAAAATTGTTAATTTCAGTTTGTTAATTAAGATTTACTGAAATTTTCAGCTCATGCAACTTTACAAGGTACTTAAAAGCTTTTCATAAATAAAAAGCTGTCAATTTTGGGACTCTTTTGATCAAATGCTTTAACAAAAAGTTCCTAGTAACGTATAAACAAAATAAATCACGAAGTGTCGCATTTCCATTAACTATATGAATAAAAAACATTTTGGGTTAATGCTTATTTTTTAGTTATGGTAAATACGTCCGTTCCTTTTGAAAGCTGTTTTTAACAAGGCAAAAAATCGTCTGTAATTTTCAAGATTTTGTATTGATTTGTGCTAAAAACTAAGCGTCACTTATTTTAGAAAAATATTTTTGTATACAGAACTCCTTGTACTGCATAAAATGCAAATATAACAAGTTTTCGCATTATTTTTTGTGCTATATACAAAACAAATTGATAAGTTGCAAATATCATCAATGAATTAAATACACAATTTCAAAGTATTTTTAATGATACTGATAACTTGTTTATTTTTAATACTTGTATTATAGTGAAGTTTGAATATATACAACATTTAGGTTGTTTATATTTAACAAAAACATTATCTGATTAGTTGAATTTTTTTTAAATGAGACTACGAAAACGCCTTCAATACTTTCTCACAATTAATATATTACTGTAGATAAATACTCACAAAAATTAATTAATCAAACTAAGTACGAGTAAACTAAAAAAACAATCAATATGAAACTTATCAAATTTATCATTGAAATTAAAATAGATAATTAGAACAAAAATGGACTTTTTATAAATGTTAAGTGTAATTCTAGATCCTTTATCAGGACCAAGTTGATTATTAAGATTACTTGATTATTGAAACAGAAGATGCTCTGTGAGCAAGTTTTCAGTATGTTCTTGAATACTTTTCTTTGATTTTGTGAATTTTGAAAAATTTTCATTTAAATATACATTGTCTGCTACCATGTTTATTGTTTTCTCAAATGTCGTCCGCTTATATGCTTATTAGAAGAAACAATAAGTTTGGTAGCAGACGACATATATTCAATTGAAAATGTTTTAATATTCACGAAATCAAAAATAAAAAAAAGTATTCAAGAACATACTGAAAACTCGCTCACTGAGCATCTTCTGTTTCAGTAACCAAGTACTGAACAAAAAGATAGACTATCTATGAGATCGCCATTGGCCCGATTTTGGCCAATTGGTTTGTTAGCAGATTAGAAAAAAGGTCTCTCAATTAAATACAACCTAAAATTTACACGAGATGTGTAGACGACAATTTAACTATATTCTCAAATGAAAAAGTGGCTAATGAATTCAATAAAAAATTAAATTAAAGAAGCAAATAATTGGTTGTTTCTAGGTTTTTAGCTGGTTATGCATTTTAAATTGACATTAATCTACTTTAAAATTATAAAACCACAGTACTTTACATAGTAATTAATTAAAGTTTAAATGGGTGAAATAATAATAAACATTACTACAAACCTGTTCTAAATATTCGGCATGACGTGTTTTGAAAGAACCACAAACCTTTTGCTGCAAAATTTTATTAAATAAATTTTGAAATATTATAGTGTGCAAGATTTCTAACTATTTTATTTTTAACGGCCTAAACCGGCTGAAACATTAAAGTTATACACTATAAAATGTTAAACTTTTATACTAAAGGTTTAATCTCAATTATAAACTTTAGACAATTGTTAGACTATATTTTTTAAATATTTTTATAGATGTATTCGATGTCAATAATCTAAACAAAACAAAACTATAAAATTTCATCTAAAGATTTAAATTATATATACATCACATATTCTCAAACTATGGTAAAAAGTTTAGTCTAAACAAGCTTACTCTAAAAACAAATAATTTTAGTCCATGTATTCTATAGAAACATGTTTTTAATGAGAAAGGCTATTCATAGTATGATAAAAATACGAAACTTATGAAAAAAAGAAGTACCCTTCTAAAACTAAAAAAATAACCTTCATGTTAAAAAACTGTTTTTTATCAACCTTTTCTTTGACCTGTTATATTCTAAAAATTAAAACTTCAAAATCTGATCAAAATGATCTATCTTAACTGGATCAATTATTTGAGATTTTTTTATTTGATACAAATACTATTTTAGAAGAATGGTATAAATTAAAACAATATCATTTAAAAAACTTTGATTGATTTTAATAGAATTGTTTTAATAAATAATTAAAAAACATTTCATTGTATGTTTATTTTAAACATCTGAATATACCTACAATGTCTCTGAAATAACTTTAAACTATTGTTTTTTTTTCGTTTGTATGTTATTTTTACGTTTGTACAATTTTCATATTAAAACATCTGTGAAGCTAACACTAAAAATTAAAGTTCGAAATGTAACCTTAATTAAAAAAAATAAGTTTTTAACAAACAAATATTTTAAATGTATAATAATATAATATATAGTTTATTTTAAAAAATGGTTAATATTTTTTTGTTATACTAATAAGATGTACTAGGAATCAGCAGTTGTAGAAGAGCAAACTTTACTAGGCTGTTTGATCGCGGACCGAACTACAAAGCATAGTACGTTTACGGCAGCAGTACACGAAAAATATAATAATGAAAGAAAAAAACCTTTTTTTAACCAAAAATTCAAATAAGTTATATTTTCTTATAGTTTATACTTAACTTTTACTAGAATTGACTTTAGGTTTAATTAAAATTTAAGTTTTAAAATATTTGTAAAAATTAAGTACCAAGTACAGGAAAAAAAACCTAAAACGATCGGTTAAAACTTAATAGATAAAGCTTCAACAATCAACCAGTATGTATGGTGCTGTTGCTAGTAGAATTGTTTTATCAATATCAAACTACAGGTTTGACATACGCTGTTAAATGTATGTATACCAGAGTATATTATAATTATTATGTATAAGATATCTTGTATAAAAAGTTAGTTTAAAGTAAAAACTAAAACATAAGCTAAAATTACATCTAAATTTATTTAATCTTTATAGTATTTATGGAGTGATGTTTTTAAAGAAAGCATTAAGCTTTTGTTAAAAAACGTGAATAAATAAATATAAAAATGTTTGTTTTTAACGGGGTAAAACGGCTTTAAAACTAAAGTTTAATATTATAAAATAGGTTTTCTTTGAATTTTAGTTTTAAACTAAATAATTATAAGTTAAAATTAATTATAAAATAAATTAATAATAAACTGTTATAAATTTTAGGTTTTAATATTCAATTTTTGCTATAACTTTACATTTTTAACTAAACATACTAAACATACTTTATAGTTGAAAGAATCTTTTAAGAGGTATAAACCACAAAGAAAAGCTTTAAAGTGTTACAAGTTAAAACTATTTTTTACAACAAATTATACTAAAAAAAAGCAATTAATGTACTTAAAACAACAAACTATTTTTTAAATGGTTAATAAATATCTTTATTTCTGAATTCTATTTGAGAAAGAAATGAAGCTTACCGCTTAGAGCGGTTAAAATTAGGAAACTGTTCATAAATTATTGTACAAATATTACTAGCAAAATATTGTAATAGTTTATGCAAGTGATTGTTAAACTAAAAAATTACGTAATCATGAGCTTATGATTTTTTTTTTGCGAAAAAAAAAGTAAGAAAATTATTCAGTTTAATATTTTTTCTTTAGTTTAGATAAATATTAAATTTTAATAAGCGTTTTGTATTAAAAGCAGTATAAATAGTATTTTATCAACTGGAGTATTTAGATTACCAATAAAAGGTTTCTCTAGCTTCTCTGTTTTTATTTTGTCATCAACATTTTAGAATTGATATGCTTCAAGCATTATGTTTCTGTTTTTTGTGAAGTTTTATGAAGTTTCTTCCGGTTTTATCATAATCCCGGCCGTTGTTGTGCAGACATTCGTGCAAATATTTCTCGTTCATTCCTGAGTCTTTCATGAAAGTTTTCAACATCTCTGTTCACACGTCACACGGCGGTCGTGGCAACTGGTTGATTGCTGCCACCTTGGCGGCGATTTCTTACTTTTCGGCGACCGATTGGTTTCTGATATGGATTATGTCGCTCACTATTGTCAATTTAGTTTCAGCGGAACTTTACCTAAAAATTGCAGCCATCAATTAACCCGAAGCTATGTTAACTTAAAGTTTTTAACTTATTTACTGTCATATAACATAATTAAATTCGATAATTTATTAATCAACTCAAATAATAATACAGTAGAAACTTCATGGCTGTTTAAAATTTAAAACGCAAATCTGCTTAGAATCACTAAAGAAAAAAAAATAGCCTGTCTAGCAGGCTTTCAAAGTATGAAACAGATAGTTGCTACTCTCAACGCCTTGTATGTGTTATGCGACTGGCGGGATTCGATCTCACAATCTTCTGATTCTGAATCTGTTGGTGAGACCAAGGACCCAACGCGCTACGACAAAGTGGTATTAATAGTTTGCTTTATAAATAGGTAGACTTTTCTCGTATGTATTAAGTTTCATTAAAGTCCGTTTTTGGACATTATTTCGTCCCGAAAAAAAAATCGAGTACGGGCCTTTTCCAACGTCGACTTTCGTCGGAAAAAAGTAGAAGTTTTATTAAAATAAAGGCCTTTTTCCGCACTTCGACTTTTAGTTTTTCGACGAAAAAATTTAAAGTAAAAATCGAAAACCGCTCAAATACCTCGATTCATCATTGGTTTTACTTTGAAAAAAGTAAAAATATAAAGTCGAAAATGGCCGTTTTCGGACAGTTCAGAGCCCGTAGAGAGCGAAAATGGGCTTTTTTTAATTTTAACCTCGAAAATAGAGACTTTATGAGGTTTTAAAATCAAGTGTTTTTGATTTGAGATTTTGATTGTTAAAAAAAGTTCAAAAAGATAATTGAGTCCAGCGCGATTCGACGATCCGGACGATTGCCTGGGTAAGTTTTGTCCGGAAATGGCGCGCGAAAACCCGATCTCGGGGTCCCGTGGGGATCCTAAAACACCGGTTTTCGTGTGAAAGAACCATTTTTGGACTTTATTTCGTCCCGAAAAAAAGTAAAAATCGAGTACAGGCCTTTTCCAACGTCGACGTTCATCGGAAAAAAGTAAACGTTTTTTTTGAAATAAAAGCCTTTTTCCGCACTTCGACTTTTGGTTTTTCGACGGAAAAAGTAAAAGTAAAAATTTAAATAAGCTTACATACCGAAATACAATGTTTGTATAGTCTGAAAAAAGTAAAAGTATAAATAGAAAACCGCTCAAATACCTCGATTCATCATTGGTTTTACTTTAAAAAAAGTAAAAATTAGAAGTCTGAAAAGGCCGTTTTCGAGCAGTTCAGAGCCCGTAGAGGGCGAAAATGGGCTTTTTCTAAATTTAAGTTAAAAAAATGAGAATTTATGAGGTTTTGAAAACAAGTGTTTTTGATTGAAGTTTTTGACTATTTAAAAAAAGTTCAAAAAGATAATTGGGTCCAGCGCGATTCGTCGATCCGGACGATTGTCTGGGTAAGTTTTGTCCGGGAATGGCGCGCGAAAACCCGTTTCCGGGGTCCCGTGGGGACCCTAAAACACCGGTTTTTGTCTTAAAAGGTCCGTTTTTGGACATTATATATAACTTGTTTTATACTTAATATTATAATCTATTCTACTTAGTAAATTTAACTATAATTAAACATTTGTTTACAATTAAGAAATGGTGTGGTGTCTATATTAAAATTTGTTTCTATAGCCTTTTACAAAAATATGCATTTAGTGCTGTAATGGATTTCTTTTTTTGAACAAAAACAACTGCTACTTTTTGTTAGGAAGTTTCATAAGATTTTTTTTAAGATGTTTATTCATATATAGGGCAAGAGTGCTGTATTGTTTATTTGTGTTTTAAACTCTCGTTATTTCATTATACTTTCATTTTTTAATATAGTCATATTTCTTTCAGAATTTTTTTTAAATCTCTTATTTTTAACAAAATTTCTGATATACTGAGGTATAACTAAATGTTTATCAATTGGTAGTCAAGGAACTTAAGTTTACAAAGTCTAAAGATAGAGAGAGGTGAATTGGCATTTAAAAACATATTTTTATACGCATTTATTATAAACCTAATTTGTGTAATATTAAAACAAAATTAAAATTTTATTTTTTGAACATAGAATTCTAAAATGCGTAACTAAACGAAAGTTCGTAACGTCACGAGTGCGTAAAGATACGAGAGGTTACTGTATATTAGTTTTTACTTACTTAAAATAATATAGTAGGACAATAATTATTTTATTACTTAGGAATTGATGAATGCCGATTAAAATGGATTGAAGTTATAATATACAGACGAACATACGAAGTGTTAAGTCAACGCTTGTTTTATCACATGTTGACGGAATTTTTGACTAAAAACAAACTTAATAAAAATTATCTAGCCGTATTACACAGTTTAGACTAATACAACAGGTCTGTTGCCGCAGAAACAAAGTAAACATAATATTCTAATAAGGTGAAATGTTAGTCGTAATAAGTTAAACATACAACTGTAGTGTTATTGTTTACTTATTTTCATGTTACCGCATTCGGTTGCAGTTAAAATACTAGCCTACAAATATTGGACTACCACAACTGATTGCGTATGATAAAATTATTTTTTTTAAATAAGCGTTTGTCAGGTTTAAAACGTCATGTTGGCTCTAATAAACTAAAAGTAGTAAAGTTAATAATAAACTATTTTAAATACTAAATTTAAATTACATTAAAATATCACATATTACTGTTTATGCTCGTTCACCAACTACTGACTGAATGTAATTTATTGATATGCATACAACATTGTTATTTTTATTTTATGTTTAATTTCAAACTAAGCTAAATATTTTTATAAAAACACTGTTAACCAATATTTAACAAAAATAAATTTTATATAGTTTGTTAACAAACTTAAAAAAAAAGTAATTTACTAGAAATATGCACAAATATCAAAAATAAGACCATTTTAAAATAGATCATTTAATTTTATGTCAACCGCTAACAGTTGTGTTGAAAATTTCTGACAAATTTCGCATCTTTTTACAAAAACGTCTTGGCTATTTAGTACCAAAATCAAGAAATTAACAGAATCAATATTTATGTCATTACTGAATTAGTTTTTATAAATAGGTAAAAAATAATAGCCTACTTCTTGAAAAATTGTTTTGCAAGCCTGTATTAAAGAACCTTTAGACTACAAAGTCACGAAGCTATAAAAATTATCATGACTATTTATTCAACTCTACGAAAAAATTATAGGAACTTGAAAATACACGGATTTTATATAAGGTTTTTAAACAACTTAAAAAAAATCAAAAAATTTTCTTTGATATGGATTTTACAGCTTAACTTGATACTCTAAAACTTTTACACTTAATATTTTTCAAACATAAACATTAAGAGGCCGTACTAACGGCATAAAAATTTAAGATTTCCTACTTAACAAGCTTATCAGACTAAATGCGTCTAGTCACACAGGACAAAACGGTTTTGAGTGATTTAGTTTCAAAGTATTTATGTGATATTAGTAGATATATTATATTAGATTTTTATTTTTAACTTTTGAACTCGGAAATTGTAAACTCAATTTATATGTTATTTCATATTTTTTTATAATTCTATTTTTCCTTGGATACAAATTGTTTAGAACAATTTTAATCAATATAATATGACATTGATTTTTTTCACTTTTAACGTTTTGGCATTTTTAAACGAGTTTTCGTCTGCAGTGTATAAACTTTGTTAAATATTGACGCAAAACCTGATCATAAAGTAGTCTTTAATTAAAATATAACTTAAAATAAGTTTCTCGTACAAAAATTGACTATGAAAAATACTATTTTTTGGAAAACAATTTTGTAAAACATGTCAAGTTTACTTTCTTTTATTTTATAACTAAAGCTGTTTATATTTAATCTTTTAAATTAAAAAAAAGTGCCTCGAATTAGAAATGTCAAGTTTTAATTTAAACTTCAAGTTAATGTATGTTTACAAATACAAATTATAAAGTATATATAAAATGTTGTGCTTTGTTGTATTAGTCAATAGGAAATCTATTTACTATAGCTAACCTAGTTCAAATTTGAAGAAATGTTGTTATTCAACCAATAGTTGATTAGTTACTATGAAATAAAACTAAAGCATTTGTATTAAAAAGAACAAGTATATATTGTTATTTTTAATTGTATCATAAAGATTTACCCACAAACTCTCTGATATAGCCTATACAATATTAAAAATTATATTCGTATAAACTTGCCAACACTAAAATCAATAATTTTTATATCTCTTCAAAGCAGGTTAATAAAAATTTAAAGGTTAAATTTCGAGTAACATTTAGTATAGGTTATTTAAAAATGTTCATGAATAAAACTTATAAACAAGGTTAACAAATTTATTCAACTTAAATACATAACTAAACTGTTATTTACAAAGTCAAAATTCCAAATAAAGAGTGCACACTAAATCAAGGGTAGTAAATGTAGTTTAAAAGGTAATTTGTAAAAAAAAAGACTGCAGGCCACATTGTAAAACGAAGGTCTTCTGAGGGCAGAATTTAGTCAAAAATTTTATTAACTATTAAAAATTACTACTTTAAAATAGATTTTAAAAAGAAAGAAACATTAGAACACTAGTTAGTAACATTAGTTATTACATTAAGAGACTGGTTGTGAACATTTACAAAGTATCTACATTATTATCAAAAATAAAAAGAAAACTAAAGACTATTACAAATGGCCATAGTCTTTTTTTCTTTGGCGAAATCTGCACCGGCTTTGTTTTTTCTTAAACAGCTTTAAAATATTTTTATAATATGATCTAAACTATTGGTAAATAGTCTAGCTTAAAAAAAACTTGAATTTTATTTTTTACTTTAAACTTTCTAATTTTAAAAGTTTAAGTAATCATTACAAATATAAAAGCATAACAAATTCATATCGATAGCCACTTCTTAATATTTCTTTAAATCGATTATCTATAAATATTTCAATAGCAATAAAATTGTCGTTTTGTAATAAGATCTATTTGAAAGTATATACTGTTAATTACATTTAATTTGCTCCTTAAATGTATTTTTGTTTCAAATATCCAAAGTTAATTAATCATTATAGTTGAACCAAATTGTAAAACATAGTATTTTAAGTTATAATAGTAGTTATTTAATTTTATAATATTAATTGATACAGTTAAAAAATAATCATTGACCTTTAGCAGCACTTTTAATTAAAAATAACAAAAACAGTGTTAGTTATTATGTTTTGATAAAAGAACATTTAAATTATTGTCTTTTTTGTAGCAAATAATGAAAATTCTTACCTAAGTTTAAATAAAAATAACTAGAAGTTAAAAATAACCTAACATTAAAAGCTAGCGTTTTAAAGTTTTAAATAACTTTATATGATTTAAGTTTTTAACAACTTAGAGTTTATTTTATTAAATAAAGTATTTCATCGCTTATAAATTAGCTTAAAAAAAATTAAACCTCGTCTAGATCAATTTGCATTTAACAGTAGTTATATAGTGACGTATGTTGCAAAAAACACAATCCTTTTGTTAGAAAAATAAAAATGAGTATAAATAAATACTTTGTTGTGAAAATTTTAATCTTTATTAATACTATTATTTTTAACGACCTGAACAGGTTGACCTTAACATAGAATAAATTTTTAATTTCAACTAAAAAATGCTTACTACTTACAAAACTTAGGATTTGTTTGATAAATTTAAGATAATAGTTTTAATATTTATGTTTGTACAATAGTTTAGCCGTTTTGAAATTATAAAGTGTATATATAATTCTAGTTAATAAAAATGCAAGTGTATATTATATCAATATTTCATTTAAAATTAAATTCTTTTCTTGATACTTTTTAAAGTATATAACTTGTAAACTTCTTTTATTAGAATATTATTTTGTTTGGTTATTTTTTTAAACTTAATAATTCTGAACAAAAATTTATTACTTCAAAAATAAAAACAAAAAAGAGTTTCAGATACAGCTATTTTAAATATATATTTTTTATTATCGGTACTTAGGCATAAAATAGCTATTCTTAAACAATTTTAATAGTCTTATGTCTTTAACTTAATTTCAAAAGCTTGTAACTTCATATGTATATAAAAACTAGACTAAGACTCATGTATTTATAGAAATTTTATAAAATTAGAAACGTTGATGCTATAATTATTTAATAATTTCTATACATATAATTTTTATGTACATGATTTAGATCATTTTTAACTTGTTTTTTTTTACTTTTAATAAAATATCTAGAATAATAGAAATTTGGATAACTGAAAATTATATTGTTGTTTTAAATGAGTTGAAGTGCTTACCTGCATAGTAACATAAGAAACTATTATAAAGAGTAGTTATGAATTCTTAACTTATAAAATAATTTTCAAGCTGTTTCTTTTTGATATTGTAGTATTTTTGTTGTTTTAAATTAGCATTTTTTTTACAATTTCTCAAATTGCAGTAGAAAACTTAAGCTTTAAATATATAAAACCGTTTTTGAGGTAACATTTGCGTATTTAATTAACTACGTCACTTTTATAAAAAAAATTATTTATTTTATATATTTTTATTTATTGTCATAGAAAAATTAGTTTTAAAACATTTTTTTAAAATCGTTTCAAAATAAAATACAGTGTTTATCATCATCTATATAAAATGCCAACAGAAATAAAAATTTATATTTTAATAAAAAAAAAGTTTTAAATACTACAAAACCTTTCTAATGTAAATTTTTATATATGAAATATTTTAAAGAATAAACATATACTATTAGATTTTAAAGAAAAATATGTAAAAAATCTCTATCCTACCAAGTAAGAAAAGTATGGATTAGGCTACCATTATGTTAAAAACATATATTACGATTTTGAAAGTTCCAGTGTGAGATTAAAAATTATCTATTAAACAGTGATAAACAAGGTCGTTAGTGATCATTGCTACTCGTCTATTTAGCACACGCATTGCAAACAAATGTATTAAGATAACGATTTTTGAACGAATTTTTCATTAAATATATAGTGAGATTAAGTTAGATTTCAAAATAGTTTTTCATTATTACTGTTTCTATAAGTAATATGTAAATGTGTACAGACACACTTAAAACAATATATATGACATAAACTAAAATAGTTTTTGTTAGGTATATTTTTTGATATTGCAAACAATATTTTCAATCAATTTTTTTTGTTATTTATTCGTTTTCTGTAAAAAGTTATAGTATTCCTTAAACTTCAAAAGAAAAACAATTTCAATCAAGCAATCGCACGTATTAAACTTTGGTTGTAAATGTGCTCTGAACTTTAACAAAACATTTATTTTAGGAAGTTTTATAGTGTTTGAATATATTTTTTAACAATTTAAGTTCAGAAAGTTGTGTGAAAAAATCGTCTGATAAGATTATAATTGCATCTAAAAAGTTAAAATTTGTTTTAAGTTAGATGTTTTCAAAGGTTGTGGAATATTGTATATATTTTATCTATTTTATCTTAAACCCCCATAGACTTTTTTTTTTTCTAAAGTCATTATATTGTACCATATCTCATAGTACAACTTTTTGTTTTCTTGTAATACCAAGTTAGATTTTTAAGTTGCGTTCATGACAGCTAATAATAAATAAAGTATTAAAATTTTACTTGCTATAAATCATTTAAACGTTTTATAAACACCATAAATGTCAATTAAAAGTTACAACAAACACTAAAAGTATAAGTTGATGTAATGAGGGCTTATTTTATAAGTTTGATGACAACTAAGTTAATGTTAGTTTTAACAGTTATTTCGATTAGCTGAAAAAGTGTTTAATGATTATTAGTTGATCGTACATGATTAGAAAATTTTTAGATTTTCAATTAATTCTCAGAAACAAATATTAGGTTAAAAAGATATTTGCAAAAACATTCTAATTGGTAAAAACGCATTTTTTCTGTGGACACGATGTGCTTAATTAAGCAAGAGGTTACTGTTCAATTTTGCTGTACTAATAAAACTCGTTAGATTATAATAATTCAAAATAATACAGCAATAAGAATGAAAACAAAACTACACTTTTAAAAATTTTACGAGAAAATTATTATTTTTGAATTACTAAACAAAAGGATTTAAAAGTCTAGTTTGGTATAAGAAAATTTTTTGCTTACATAAACTGGGCCTTTTAGATTAAATGCATTAGACTTTTAAAATATGTAGCTGAAAAGAGTTCTCCGCTCTAGCTAAGACTGAAAACTTCTCCTTATTATAGCTATCATGCTCAAGATTGTCCAATAAAGATTGCCTAATTGTCAAGAAGTTTTCCTCGAATGACAATCTAACAAGCTTTTTTAGGTTTTTAATTTTTGATTTAAGATAGATTCTTACGTTAAACCTTGGAGATGATTTTCCCACTGAGTCACTATCACAGTTACATATAAATTTATTAATAACAATTATGTATGCTGATCGACCTGTAACTGGAAATTTTAAAGACCAAGAAAACAGTAATATCATTGATAACTTAAGTTATCAAAAGTCTATAGCTTTTTTTATAAGTAGAAGTTTGTGTGATTTTGTCAATAATGCTGATTTGTGGATTTATAATAACTTTACGTGTAAAACTGAATAAAAGTAATTGGGCATTGTTTTTTTAAAATGTTTTTTTTTTAATTAAATATAAAAAAAAAATTCTAACGAAGTTTTTAACTAGGTTAAAATTAGTTACATCTTATAAGTTAATGATAAAAAACTAATTGTTTTCTATACTAATCTTATTTTATTTTTTGCTCGAAAAGGTCGCAATCTCTTGCCACCGAAACCGGTCGCGAATAAAATATACAGTTTGCATAAATCTATTTAAATAAGCTCTTTACATCCCAATAAATTAAGCACTCTTTTTTAGTTAAAGCAAATAATTATACTATATTGATCTTAAAATATAGCTTAATTCTGTAAAACAAGATGCTAAAACATTTGTTTTTGAATTTTAACATTATAACGTTATAACTATTTTAATATCAAAATAACTGTAATATAAAGACAAAACATTTCATTATGCCGCTTTATGCGGTTAAAACTCAAGAAAAATAACAAAGCTTTTATTCAAAATATGTTTGAAATATATACTTTTAATGTTAATAGCTGTTTGTGTGTTTCATACATTAAGTATTAAAAAAAAAAGTGATAATAAGCTTGCAGTTAGGAGGTTTAGGTTGGTAGGAACTTCGGTTTATACTTAACTATATTTTTTTTTATTATTTGTCCAGATAAATACTCTAATATTAATTCGAATGAAATGTACTTTAGACTTAGTAGTTTTTAAACATTTTTACACAGTCGAATATTTAACATATATGTTATTATTGTTTTCCCATAAAAGTTAAACTGTTTATATTTTATGGGTGCACGACTATTCAAATTCCGACAATTCAGGTTCTTGAAAAAAAATTTAATCGGCCACAGATTAAAAAGTAACGTATATTTATCAAAAATAAAAAATACATATGTAGGTCATATTAATATCTAGAAGTCTTTTTTTTTTTCTTTTTGAAAAAAATAAAACAAAATTTAAGATATGGTTCAAATAAAGTAAAATATTATTTTTAGTAATTTTAAAAATTTTTTTAAATTATTTAAGATTTATTTAATTCTTGTAATAATAAAACTTTAGTAAGATATATATTTGAGAAAAAGTTATACATCTAAATTGTTAGCAACAAAACTTGGTTAAATATACTTTGAAAGTTTTTAAATATTTCAGATGTTTCGTTTATACAAGCATAATTATATTGATACATAGACCACATTATACGGTTTTAAAGTAAATGCATATCTCACAACTGTAATTTATTTTAACTAATTTCTTATTAAACATAAATTTTAAGCAAATAATAGTTCACATATTATATAGATATATTTTTTTAGTTCCTAATACAATTTTAGTATTTTTTAATTTAAAAGTTTGATTTAAAACTAATTCTGTATGTTGTCATATTTTCAATAACATTAGGTTAACAAAATCAAATGGTTTCATAACTTACTTGTTAAATTCTACAACGTTTTTATCTTAATCTACAAATTTATATATTCGACAAATTTTATTTTTTTAAACATTTTAATAAACTTTTAATAATATAAAAAATTATAAAAATAAATATTTAATTAACTAACTAAACGAGAAAGGCTATTTTAGCAATGCACCTGTATTATTTTAATACCGTTTAAGCTGCACAGTTACAATTAAAGCAATAGTGATTTAGAATAAACAAGCAATCTAAAATCAAAAAAGAAGCGACTTAAGCTATTACTTTTCTATTTTATATTTCCGTTTTTACATGATTTTGACTGTATTTTTTTAATTTCACAAATGTAGCTTTTTAACAATTACTTTTAATATAGAAAACAATTTTTAAACTAGCATATGCGTTTTGTTATAATATCAGTACAGTTAATAAAAGTTTGCATTTGTTTTTTCTAAACGTTTGATAAGTTATCTAATTTTTACGAATAAGCTTTTTTCGGTTAATTAATTGTATTTGTTAGTTTTCACACAATGTACAGTTGTCAAGTTTAAATCAAACTAAGTTTTGTTATGTTACTAAACTATTTATTGTTTTGAATTAATAATAATACATTTATTTAACCATTTTTTTAGACAAGGAAACTCATCAAAAATATTATGCTAAAACTGAAATGTTTTATTTTTTGTTTAAACATTAAATTTTTCTAAAATAATTGTCACACTCTCTAATTTTAATAATATATTATATTCTTTTAAGTCTTTATTATGCAAATTAAATTAGAGTCAGTGATCTTGTCACTTAACGCAATGACAAGGTCTTTGACTAATAAAGTCTTAAAAGAATTAAGTTTATATATAATACTAGTATAAATAAAAATTATGAAAAAGTTTCTTTTGTTAGTTTCATGTTTTATTAGGTAAATTATTTCACAGATCTGTATAATAAAAAAGTATTGCTATGTCAGCCATAATTTTTTTTTTAATATTTATTTAAATTATTGAAAATGTTACTTTGTTTTAACAAAATGCTTCTTTGGTTATAAGGTGAATTGCATTTTTTCTTTACATATTACGAGAAAAGTTGGTTTAAAAAAATTTAAATTTTTACTAAAAGCTAATCACCAAAACGCTAATGGTAATGAGTTAAGTATTTTAGTTTTATTTCTACTATAACTATGCTAACATTTATAACGAATATTGTAACTTAATCAACGATTAATTAATTCTATAATCAGTACATTCTTGATTTAATTTCATAAGCCTTGTCAGCAGAGGCTTTTACATAAAATGACTGAACTAATAAATGAAAATAAAAAATTCTTTAAACTGTACTTTGTATATCAAATATACTTTGTATTGCAATGCGACAGTTTGTGTTTTCTTTAACCTCAGAAGAGAACTGTATGATAAATAATTACAACAGTAAAACTTCACAATAAGATATCATTAAGTTTTTATGATGCAAAACTATTATATATTTCTTAGTAGTTGAAATATTTTGTTATATCTTGTACTAGACTTAGTTGCACGATTTTACTTTTAAAAATTACAAAACAACTCAATTTTTACAGTATCAATGTTTTAATCATAAAATCAGATTTTTTTTTAATAAAAAAAAGAAACTCAGTAATATCAAAAATACAAACGAAAAATTTTTTAACAGCATGTTAGTTTTTTATTTGAAAAAAAAAGGTTGCTAGCCTACAGTCACCATCTGTACTTAAATCATTTTGATTAATAAGTATGTTGTAATAATGAAAGTTATATTCACAAAATATTTTGTGAGTATTCTTTGATCTTATTAGTAACAAGCTTGCCAGCAATCTCGCTGCTGGACAGTCTTCATCGTATTATACAAAAATAGTACAAAATAACGTTAATGATGCAACCACTGTTTTGTTATAGGGTATGATATCGACCACTGACGACTTGTACTACTATTTACTGAGAATTTTTACTACAAAAAAAACCTAAATATTAGTTTAACAAGACGTAAAATTATTGATCTGATCACCAATTTAAAACGTGTTGTGCACAATCATGTTTTTTAATATCGAAAGAAAATGTTATTCTTATTACCAAGACAATAAATATTGTGTTGATATTTAGTAAGTAAAAAACAGGAATTTAAACACTTTGATTTCCTTGTATACCAACAAAAGTGTAGAGGTTTTAGTAAACATTTCTATACAACGGCTATAGATTTAAGCCTGTTAGACTTTACATAAACTTAATGATTTTTTTTTATTTTTTACTAAACAGATAAAATTTCTTTTCAAATAAACCATCTAAATAAACTACAACTTGTTTTTGTTTTTATGTTTAACGTAAATTTTTTAGTTTAACGTATATCTAGCTATTTTATATTTTCAGAATAGAATTATTTTTAAGTAAATCATAATAATACTCAGTCTTGTAATAACACCAATGCGAGATTAAACAACCAAGCAACTTACGGCAATTATTATGAACAATTCGACAAAAATAATAAAAAGCTGCATTCTGGTGTTACTACAGGTGAAAAAAATTGTTAAACTGGATTATGCGCGGTAGTTATCTAATTAAAAACTTAAAAACAATACAAGAAAAAGCAACAGAAGCAAATAAAAATCTGCTGATGACAGCCAAAAAATATGACTACATGCAGTACTTTAACAAAGCTAACAAAGCTTCTATCTTGACAAAGGCTTTAAAAACGGAGCAAGTTATAATTCAAATCGAATGCATGACAACGAAAACTCTTTACTGAACTTAGAACTGCAATTTAGATCTAGGTACGACCACGATCACGATAGTAAGTAACACGATACGACAGACTATACGCAGTATTTAACTGCTCTAGATCTTTAAATTAATACTCCGAGCCTAAAACTCTGGTTCTGAGTCCTAATCAGCCGAATTTTCAACAGTACAGTTCTATTTACGCTGGTGAAAAGTCAAACAATGGTGCGTCTGACTCTAGTGGTACTAGTTTGTCGACTACAATGAGCAGCTAGCTTTATTTGATTCTGTGATTTCTGATGAAGCTGACTTATACTTTCAATCTTAGCTAGATAAACAAAAGATAGAGCTTACAAAAAAGAAACCTTGTTTAAACACTGAACAGCTCAAAACAATCAGCCGGATAGTCAAGCAAACAATATACATACAAGTTTAACCTACGAACAAAATAAAAACGACCAGGAAGTTATTTAGCTGTTGAAGTATCTTAGCACTGATAATTAGCCTTCATTGAGTTCTACGGCAGTAAACAACATAGCGATGAAAAGTTTTATTCAAAACTAGCCTTTTTATGATAACTGTAGATAATTTGAATCTTTAATAAACAAATATTGGCTAAATTTAAAAAAATAGTATCAATCTAGTTTAATTTGATTTAAATAAAGGTATACTATGATAACAAATTTTATTTAATATTTTAGCTAGTTTTATAGTTTTACAATTTTTTATATTATTTTAAATAAAGTAGATTTCATTCAATGGCTTTCTTCTTAAAATTAAAACAGTTTTTATCAATTTATTTTAACTAAATGTTGATGTTTTCAACGAATGTTTAAGATTATTATATGCTTTTTACCATCGTTTTATAGTTTCCTAATTTCACTAGTTCTTTTGTAAACCTTCAATGATTTTAAAGATTCAATCAGTTAAAAGCCAAATTTTAAAATTGCATTTAAGTTACGTGCAAATTCAATTTTTTAGAGTCTAGCAAGCCTACTTAACAGTACTTGTTCTTTTTTCTAAATGAAGTTTTTATCTTTTTTATATTTAAATGGTTAGAATCTATATATAAAGTATTTTTACAGATGCTTATGAGTTTTTGAAATTAAGGTTTTACTAATATTGTCAATAATAAAACCAATATTTTGTATATTATGTCACCGTACTTATATGTTTTAATCGGTAGTACTTTTTATTGGTAGAATTGCTGCAATGACATCTACCCATAACTTGATGTGATGTTTTCAAATTTATGTTGCAATTAGGTTGCTGAAATTAAAAGAAAAAAAAACAGTATCTAGGTCTTATATAAATATTATGAAAAGTTGTTGTAGTTAAAATTTTATAAGCATGAAAATAAAAAACAACTTAAATACAAATAAACTAATTGTTTGATTTATAAGTACATTTATTTAAGTTTATTTTGTAAACTAGCAAAAGTAGTGGCTAGACTTATTATAAGATTAAGATTAAGTTTTTTATATATGATTTAATAAAGAATAATAAATAAAAACTTGTAAATACTTGTAATTAATTAATTTTTTTTTAATAATATTTTATAAACTTATAAAATTAGTGGCTTTGCGTTATGTATACTATTTTATCGGTACTAATAGTTTTTGAGGTTGAAAAAAAGGTTTTTGTGAAGTTACAAGTGGAATTTAAATAAAACAAAATTCTTTCCGACAAAAAAAAAATCAAATACATAATTTCAAGGTATAATTATGCGAGTAAAACTTCAACTGTAATTTATTTTTCTAAATAAAATATTTTTTCAACATGTTTTCTAATGACGTAATCAGCTAAAACAAAACCAACGGACGCATTGAATTTTCCTATAATATAAAAAGCAGTTCTGAAGTGACAACTTACGTTGAAATGAAAGATTATTATAAAAGATCTTTCAGTTTTGAAACCCGTATATACTCGGGTAGTATAATTATAACTTTACGATTAATACTTTAAGGTGACTAAAATATATATCATAAAAATTACAAATACTTTTGTTGCAGCATCAACATTAAATTAATATTTTAGAGAAGCTGTTTAGAAGTAAAAAAAAATAGCAAGATAAAAGTTAATCTTTAGATTTCGTTTTTTAATTAGTTATAAATAACTGACATATTTTTTTTAGGCAATTAACTTTCAATAAGTTTAAACTTTACAAATTTTAATAAGTTTGATTACGACAAACGTTTGTGAGAATTAGTTAACTGCTTATGGTTTTTAGTCTTTAGTTTTATAGATGAAAATAAGTTGCTGATGATTTTTTTTTATTAAAAAAAATATTTTTCAACTTTATTGACAGTTGAAACTTAGTTTCTACAAAACGGGTTTAAAATAAAAGATACTAAATTTCAAGGTTTAAAAGATGACAAATTGTTTTTAAATAACTGTTTATTAACTTCTTTTACACACTAAAATTTTTTCGTTTTAGTTTACGTTAAATAAAAAAAGTTGAAATAGTTTTATTGACCTTTGATAAAAATATTTAAATAAAAATTGATTAAAATAACTTTGTTTTTAGTTGTTCCGTTTTTTTTAACATTAAACTAAAAAAATGTTACGTGACCTGCTTTGTGAATAGTTTATTTAATATAAATTTTTAAAAGCTTAAAACATTTTGTATAAAATACTATAATTTTGATTGGGATTAAAACTAAAATAGTTTCTTGTCCGATATTATATATATTTTTTTTAACTTTTAACAAAAAAAAGAAAATAAAACAGTTTTATTTAAGATAAACTTATTGATATTAATACTAACTAAAAGCTGTCTGTAATGAAGAAATATTTTTCAGCTAAACTAAAAAAAAAGTTTAAAAAATTTGTTAAAGTCTAAAAAGAAACACTTTTTATGGAACTTTAAGTAAATTGAATGTTTAAAAAGTATAAATTGCTCAAAAAACAATCGTCAACTTTTTTTTAATATAATGATTAACAAAACGCAACAATTTATTTGTAGTTTAACAAAGAAAAACATATATTAATATTATACTACTACCAACTAATTTTTTTAACTAGTGTTTTACTCAACAAGTTTTCTAATCGTTTTATAGAGCTTATAATATTTTGGCAAAAATTAAATTTTATAAAAATATCGTTTTTGCAACAATATTTTTCAACAACAACATTTTCTTTATTTCAAAAACACTATTTTGCAGCAAGGTATTGCAATAAAAAGTAAAAGTAAGTTTAAAAATTCTGATTTGCAAAACTATCATTGACGTCATGTACAAAAATTTCCTGCAAACACTTGTTTTATTTCTATAAAATATATTATTTTTATATTATTAAACATACAGAGTTTGAATCATAATGTTTTCTTGCAAACATCTCAAGTTCATAAGGTAAATTTAAAACCGCGCAATACGGTATGAAATTACAAAAATTCAAAACTTTAAAAACCTTAGTTTAAAAGAAAAATAATAATAAAATTATAGCTTACAATTGCTAAAACTGTTGCTTGAAGTCATTACCATTAGGATCTGTATGCGATTAAAAAACCATCAGTTTTTTATTCAAAGATTTATACTGATATGTCTCTACAAATGTACATTAAGCTTACCGTTTTGTACAATACATTGTTGTAGTGTTTTAGGTTTATATAACTTGTTGTTCAAATTTTTAGAAATACAAATTCAAAATAATTTTATACAGGGTAGTGATTTTTAGGTACGCTTTAACTACTTAATTAGTACGTAATTACTGTTCAAAATGCGTACTCAAAAAGAGTATTGCTTAATATTTCAGTATGTATATTAATAAAAACATGTTAACTTTTTGAAACCTGTACGAACATTAAAATTATTAAAACAATTAGTTTGCAAATTGTTTATGTTTTACTCTTTTAAAAATATTTTATATATTAAATACAAATTTGTTTGTTAATCTAATAATTTTTGAGAGTTTAAATAAAACAAGAGTAACAGAGTAACAAATAATTTTCTACGTCATGTGTATATTCGCACAAAAATTATTTAGAGTTTTAGTAACAAAATTAAAAAAAAACGTAACCAACTAATACTTCTTCATCGATTATAATTTTGAACCACGTAATGCGTTCTTAAAAATTAAAAACAGTATAGTGAATTTTTTTGAGTTAGAAATTTTGAAAATATACAAACACTATAAGTGAAGTTATATAATGGAGCTATACTGGTTGTTATGCAATTTTTCTTTAAAACTAAAACTTACTTAACGTTTTATCTTTAGTAGTTGTTGATTAATTTCGGCTTTGTAAATGGTTTTCAGCCACAAAAAAAATTTTTGTTTTGTTTGTCGACTTTTTATGAATATTAAGGTTCTATAAATGGCAAAAACCTTAAGAAAAAGTTAATAAAGTTTTCAACAAGAATCTTTTTTATTGAAAATATAAGTTAAACATATTATTGCTAAGAGTTTAAGATTATAAAACGTGTTTTACCTAGCAAACTTTAATTTATTAGCGTTTTATGCATATAATTTTTAGCGAGAACTCAAATTTACATTTTGCGATGCAAAATTACATTTGCTTTAAAAATACTGTTTTGCAACAAAATTTTACTAGCGTAACACAGCAAAAACTTGTGTTTTATTAAACTATGAGAATAAACACAGATTGTTATTTAGCTGCGGTTTGGCATCAAAAAGCTATTTTAGTTTAAAACTGTGAAAAATGGTTTCCTTTTATTTATAAAATTTTTTTTACTTTGATTTAAACAAAAAAAACTTGTTTACAGAAAAACTTTAAACTTTTTTTTTTAATTGAAGCTTAAATAAACAAAACAGTTTAAATAATTTTAGAAACTACTTGTTTTTATGTAAAAACACACTGGAAGTTGCTTGTTATGCAAACAAAAAATATTAAATGTATAAAGGACTTCTGTTACGGAGTAACGAAAAGTGTAGATATAATGAAACAAATATTGAATCGTTTAACTTAATATGCACATTATTATTTTTTTCTTAATTATTACTATTTTTACTAACCTTTATTCTTGGTCGGTAACTTTTTTTCAATTTTTTTATATTTTTTAAAATGTTTTTTGTTATTTTTTTAATTTTAATATTTTTGCTTTTATTCTATTTCGATTTAATTTAATGAAATGATTAGGTAAAAAAAATAAAAAAAATAATTATTTTTATAAAAAAAGTAGTTTCACAAACTATAATTTGTTATAACCAACTAGAAAGTTAGATAAAAGTAAAAAAAGAGTACATAGTTTGTGTTTTACAATTTGAGATAAGAAAAGCAAAAACAGCAGACGGGTTACTTCTACGTTTAAAAAATATTTTTTTATATTACTTTATATAATAGCATCATCCTTCACTGATAAGTTGTATAGTAAACGAATACTTTTAGTTCGGAATCTAAAATGATTGTGACTTTAATACATAAAAGAGCGAAAAACAAAAACAAAAGTTTAAAATTCTAATTTTCTTTAAATTTTGAATTAATTGAAGCTAAACAACATAAAAGTTGTTAGAAATTATTTGTCATTATGTAGAGAAATATTGGAAGTCGCTTGTTTTGAAACTATTTTTAGATTAATCGTTTTTATTTAACTAAGGAAAGATAGATTCCGTGTTAACAAGTAAAAAAATTTGAATACATTGTGCAATAAATATTAAACTTATAAATTATTTCTAAAAAAATATAGTGACGTAAAAAGTATAAACATCCTAGAATTATTATTATTTTTCTTAAATAATCGAGTATTTTAATACTGCTTCTTTGTTTTGGACATCTGAATTTTAACAGCCTAAACGGCTGATTACACATACTCAAAAAACAAAATTATACTTAGCTTCATTATGAATTTAAAAGTAGTCTTAAATTATTTTATTTTGATGAAACGATTTGTAAAGAGAAAAATACAACAAACTTTGTTATTTTTTTTTTATCTATTCCGATAAATAAAAACACTTCACATCACTAACTTAAATGTTAATTTAGCACAAACATTTCCCCAATTCAAATCGTACTAAGTTATCTTAGTATGCATAATCATCTAAGTACTACGCACTTAACTTTAATCTTTATTCCTATTTTATACAAACCAAACAGCAAAAAAAAAAAACAATTAAAATTTTGAGTCCATTGAGAGCTTTTTATGGTCATCTTTTCACTTGTGTTATGTGCCAACTGTCCTGGTCTGTTAACCCGATGCTGTGCTGACATGACAATTCTCAATCCGTTTCCTAAATGTTAGGTGTTATTGTTTCTGCAGTTTCAATAATATCAATTTTAAAACTAACTAATGTTAAACTTTTAAGACTATATTAATTTTACAACTTAAGTACCAGTCAAGTAAAAAATACTTGTAAAATCAATGAATTTTAATATTTTTTACAGCTAATCAATTAATAGGTAAGCTATTACTTTTCTGGTGCATTTTGCTTTCCAATTCAATATAACAGGACTTAAAACTTAAAAATTAAAAAAAAACAATAAAAAACTGTTTAGAATATTTAAGACAATTATCAAAACTGTACTGTGTTTTACAAAAGAACCAAACAAGCATAAAATTTTATAAATGTTTTAACTAGTCTTAGTTATACTGAGTCTTATACCTGTTTGATATCAAAATGAATGTCTCTACCTGCTTTAAATTTTAAACTATTTCAAAAGATTATATAATATTTATTTTTATTAAAAATATAGATCATAATATAAAAAACCAAAATTTAAAATATATTTCTAAAAATGTCTAATTAAAACTAAATTAAGTCTGAGTAAGTCTGAATTTAAAAAAAAACTATCCTGGATATTTTAAATCAGGTTTTTATTTTTGAATCAAATAAAAGTGACCTCGAACTAATTTGAGTAAAAAGATTAAAAAAGTTAAGTAAAAAAAAAACAGTTAGAGTAAAGTAAAAGTAAAGAAAAATAATATTTAAAAAAAGTTCTTTACAAATTAGAAGGTTGCCAAAGATGTTTCTAAAAAAACTGAAGGTTATCTGAGTTTCTTTAAGGTTTATAAAAGTACATGTTTTGGTTGTTTTTACTTGGAAGAAAAGTTAAAGGAACAAAACTATCTTCAACAATATAACATCATTAAAAAAATTATATAATGTTATTTTAAACGTGTCTTTAAAACTAAATTATTGTTAACAAAAAATGTATACATAAAGATTTTTTTTGTCATTTTGAATTCTTTACATTCACATGAAAAAATTCTTTTAAATTCTAGGATTTCAGTGGTTTTGTTAAAAACTTCAATTTTTTATTCAAAAATTTTCCAAATCTAGGTTTTTTAAACCTAAATTGTCAAGTTCTAGGATTCTAGGTTTTTGGCAACTCTTAAACTATCAAATAAATTTTATTTAACTTTTAAAATAAAATAAAAAAACATGTTTTTTAAAAGTGTTTGTTATTTATTTTTTTTTAGATAATAGATTTAAAAGCTAGATATTATTGATCAAATTTAAGTAAAACACATTTGAAAGCCAAAAAATTGCCTTTAATTTGTATAAAAAATCAAAACTAGCTGAAGTTTTGCTAGAAAAAAAACTTAACTCAAACTATTCATAGAAAAAAAATCAAAATTTCAGATAAGCTTATAATTGTGACAACTTTGTAAAAATTTAACTTAAAGATATTTTTCCAATTTTTTCATTATCTAGTCAAAATCAGAGTAATATAAAAAAAAAACATTTTTCAATAACATTTATCTAGAAAAGATGAGCTAATATAAAACATTAGAAAAATACTCTAAGTGTTTTTTCTAATGTTAAGTATCATTCATGAGTGTGTAGCACCCTGTTTCATCAGACACTAAATATTTTTTGCTTTATAATTACTCATAGTTGCCAGAAATTTTTGGCTTTTTTTGCCCTAATTCGTCTTCTATAGGAAAATTGACATATATAAATATTTAACCGTTAAGTAACGCCCAAGAACCAAGTTTGACTTTCTTTAAGTTTCAGTAAATGAATCAGTCTACAAATAAGACATTATACTATAATGCTGTTCTTATTAACTTTCAGTTTACTGAAATTAACTTTTTTATACTAAAATACTAAAATAATAGTTCCTGCAAACTAAAAGTACAAATTCCGGTATCATTTTTTAGCTGATTTAAAAGTTGCTTGCAGTTTTTGTTCATACTTAAAATTTTCAAATGCAGAAGTCTATCAGTTAGGTTCGCGTTTTTTGAGTTCGCACAGTCGGTTAAATTTGTAAATATTGAGTTTGCACTGCTGTTTAAGTTTGGATTTAAAATTAAAAATAATTGCTTAATATGTAACTTTTTCAATTTTAAGTTAAGTGAATTTAAGTTTAATATTTGCTTCAAAATATTATAATTAAATGAGTAATTTTTTTCTAATTTATTTAAATAAATATATAAAAACATTAGAATATTAAAGAAAAACGAAACGTAAAACTTTTAAATGTACTAAATGTTCTAATCAAAGAAATCAATTATTAATTGAGAACTTTAATTTTATATTTCTGTAAGTTCAGTCTCAAAATAGCAGTAAGAAACACTTTTTTCTGAAAAAAAGTAAATTATAAAATTGTTTTTCTATTTTTATTAAAAGACGATTCTTTTTACAATCTGTAAATGAAATTGTACTTAATGTTTAGAATATGATTATTTTTATAAATTTACAGTAATTTCAAAGTATGTAACCTTTTGGTAATAAATGTTGGTTTAAATTTTAACGATAATATTGGATAAAAGCTCTTTTTTTTTATTATTAATAGAGTAATTTTAAAAATACATTAATTTAGTATTGAACTGTAATATTTATATAGTTTTAGACTTTTATTTTGAATACAAAGTGAAGTTTAGTAAATGTATTTAATAAAAAGGTTATTTATCAATTCAAAATCTACAAAGTAAGATCAAGCTATACATTTTTCAAAATTCTTTAGCATCTATTAAACTTCAATTCAACCGATACAGTATTCATGAAGTAATACTAAAGTTAACTAAAAACAAAAATTACAGTTCTTTTGATCAGAAAGTTGTATTACATGCCAAAAAGCAAAAGTAAATTAAAAAAGAAAAAGTATTTTGAGTATTTTTAATCTCTTGTGTTTACTTAAACTTGGATTAGCATTCTAATAAAAATAAAAATCTTTATATAAAAATATTAAAACTTGTTGATTTTCTTTTGTATTTTAGTAGAATATATCTAAATTTAATTGATATATGTTATGTTTTTTTTTCGCATTTTTTTTTTTTAATTCAAGGTTCTTTGCTTAAGAACATAAGAAAAGCTGTGTAAATTATTTAATTTTTTTATAACATTACTACAAAAGTTTTGTTTTATATATGTTTGTATTTGAAACTTCTACAGAAAACGTTGAATTTTAAAAACTAGTTTATCACTCAAAAATATTTTTTATAATATTTGAAAATAAAATATGGTTAAATATAAAATTATTAAATATTTGAAACCGAAGAGTTAGAAAAACAATATAAATATTATGAAGTGGAAAAATTGGAATCATACTTTTATTTAAGTTGTAAAATAAAATAAAAGTTTTGAAAGGTAAAAAACTTTTTTTAAACCAACTTAAAAACCAAAGTATCTATTTATTTAGGAAAGATGGTCTAAAAATAAATAAATAGATAACTTACAAACATTGCTGAGTTACTTAAAATAAGTGAAATAATAAAACAAAAACTAACTAGAAGAGATGAGTGCTCCTGGAATAATAAAATCCTATTTGTTTTGCAACTTTGACAGGCACTATCAAATTGGAACATTATCTCGAAATCTTAACTAACTTTTTGCGGTTGGCTTAACTGAAATCAGCGCTTTAAGTGATATGAATTCCTGTTAATTCAAAAAGGTTTCTAAAATAGATTAAGTTGAACTAGAACAAACACATTTAATACTAAACAAAAAATATCATTAAAAGTAGAAAGCTATAAAATTTATTCAAGTATAAAACTTTAAAAATTGATCATTTTGTACAAATACTTCAATTAAAAAGTTAAACAAAAGTAAAAAAACAACTTTTATACAAATACAAAATACAATTTATCAAATTTATAAGTTTACTAGAAATAATTGTGTATTCACTAATAATACTGTTTATCATGTTTATAAAATTCGTCAACAAATATGGAAAAAGAACCATTTCCAATGTCCTTTTTTAGCAAATCCTTACACATTAGTCCAAGGACATTTTTTACAATTGCTGTACACTTGGTACGCCCCAAAACTTGCTGATTCAACCTCGTCATTACTTATGCTTGCCTTCAAGCACTTGAGCAAGCAGGTACTTGAGGACATTGTACCATGCATAGCTAAGTGCATGGCCAGTTTTGCTTCAAGTAGCTTAGCCTGAAATGAGTTATTTGTTGTTGCTGTTGTAGAAGATGAAGGAACCTGGTGTTTATAAGCCTTCAATACAAGTAACTAATTGTGAATTAATAAGAACTATATTTTAAAAATCTGCTTATATATTGATTTCTATTAAAATGACAAAAATTCATACTACAATAAATTTTTTGAAAAAGCATTTGTGATCAAAATGATTTTAAAAATAAAAATAGTTGACAACTTTTTAGAGATTTAAAAAAATTAATTCTTTCTGTTTTTATTGTTTACTTACAAGTTAATTTATTTAAACTTGGTTAATTGATTTTAATAAATTTTTACATTTAACTTTTCTTTAATATATATATTTTTTTTAATTTATATTTTTCTTGTTATGCCAATCTTATTAGAAAACATCAATTCTTCTTATTTATGTTTATTTTATGTTGTAAAATCATTACAATTTTATTACTTTTTTTAGAATTATAAAGAAATTCAGCACATGGGCTGGCAAAAAGCTATTGAACATTTTAGTAACTTTAAAATTTAACCCAGAGATTTAGTTAGTTATTTATAGCTAGGCTTCTTTTTTTTTTAAATGGCTTTGATTCTATTCTGCTTGAAGTTTAATAAAAGTATGTAAGCTTAAATGTAGCAAATTTTCATTTTTTTAAAATAGAAAAATGAGTTGAAAAAACCTCTAATTTATGTCAAAATTAAGGCCAACAGCAACTTCTTAAAAAATACATTAGATGCTTTTATATAGAAACTTTTTTTTAGATTTTTTGTTTTCTTTGGTTTAGTGTTAAAGATAGTCTGAATTCTTTGAAAAAAAGGTATATTTTTTCGATTAAAAAAACTGATATTCTTATGAAAGTTTTATTGATGTATTTATGGTAATACACTACAAAGTATTTCTAAAAGAGTATATTTCAACTGCTTGGTGCTGGAATATCTTCATTATTTTATGTTTTAGCATATATGATAAGAATTCTATATAAAATTTTACAAAATAAAACAATCATTAGGAAATTAACCAGTTTTAGGTTTATACAAGCAACATCCTAATGCCTATTTGCATTTTTTTTTTAATTATCAAATAAAAAAAATAAGTTAAAAGTTTTAAGTTTTTAAATAACTTATTGTATTTACCAATACTATTTCAACAAAGTTTAAGAAAAATGCTAAAAAAGTTTCTCTAAATTAGTCTTACACGAATTTTTCTATAACATTCTGCAAGAATATTTTGTCAAAGCTATGAAAAATTTGAAGCAGTTTTCAAATTGTAAAGGTAAAAACTAGTTGGATTTTAACTTACGTAATTTCTTAAATACTTAAAGCAGAAAAATAACAAAACCAATTTTAAAACAAATAAATCAAACTTTGTTAAACTATGTTTAACTCTTTGTACAATTTTGTTTCAGCAAGATTATTTTATCATACTTAATGGACGCTTTAACCGGTTTTCAGCTTACTGTGATCATGTAAAGTTTATATAAAATGATAATATTTTAGAAAACAAGCATGCTTAATTAGGCCAATATATGTACAAAAATTAATAAATTAACCTGTTACTGAAGTTTTAATCATGAATATCTATAAAAACTACATGGAAATAGTAGAGCAGTATGAAAATTAACTGAGTTATTTTTAATATCAAGAAATGCTAACAAATTTTAATAAAAGTATCAAGGGCATAGGGGGGGTTAAACACTTTTTTCACATTTTGATCTTATTTTATTGAGTTTTTAAGCTACAAGATGGTTTTTACTGGTTTTAATAATAAAAAACAATTTTTGAGATATATCAGTTCAAAGTGGGAGGCAACAATAAGTTCCTTTTTGGAGGGGCAAACTAAAACAGCAAAAAAAGACTACTTCACTAAAAATCTATATTTCTCTACGTTTTTTGAGATAAATACCTCAAACTTTCAGGATATGTTGTTTAAAGTACTTCAAAACTTTGTCAGAAAGAATGTCTTAAAATTAAAAAAATTAAATTATAAAAAAATAAAAAAAAACTAACTGTTTTTTTTTTTAGTTTTTTTGTCACAAATTATTTTTTTTTATATGTTTTAATTCTCTTCCGATTTAATTTTTTTTTTAATTGCAAGGAGCATATTCTGAAAGTTTGTGGCATTTATTTTGAAAAACGTAGAAGAAGATAGATTTTTATTGAATTAGTCTTTTTTTTTTGCTGTTTTAGTTTGCCCCTCCCAAAAGGAACCTATTGTTGCCGTCCAATTTGACCTGCTATATCACAAAAAGTAATTTTATGTTTTTAAATTTGTGGAAAGCAACTTGTAGCTTATTTAAAATTCAATATTAAAAGACTAAATTGTAAAAATGGTGATCTACATCCCTATGCCCTTAACATGTTTTAAATTATTATTCAAAATTTTTGTTAGGATGATTGGTTAAAACTATTTTTTTTCAAATGTTGGCTAGTACTAGCATGCAATTTAAGAATTGAGCATTTCGCTTTTTATCTCTTCTTACAATATCTACAACTTACGTGGTATGAACTAGAAAGATCAGGCATAATCCAGTCTATTAGTATAATCATTTTCTGTATTTAATAGGTAAGTCTTATTTATGTAAAGCAATAATCAACTACTTTACCTTTAAATTCAGGAACAGATTTCCATTTAGAAGAGTATTTTTGTTTATTCTTCCTAGTAGGTGCTTCAATTTCGACAGTTATCATTTTTAATTAGCTCTGACAAATAAATATTTTAGTGTTTTATATTAAATAGGCTGTTATAAATTTAACTATCATATAATAACAAATAATATTTATTTAGTATTTTGGATTAAATAAATCTTAGGAATCATAATTGTACATACTTTTTCACTAATATTGTTACTTTTTTTAAATTAATCAATCTAAAGTTCTTGACTTAAATACCTATTTCAATATTTTGTTTTTTATTTTATTTTACTTCCATTTATTTGTTCAAATTTTTTTTTAGATTTGTTAATAACAGCTGAGGATCTCCTATATGCAAATATAGGAGTAAAATATTGTTTTGTTAGTAATAAGCTATAAAAATAAATATTTAATGTTTCTTATTACTTAATACTTAATAAAAATTCATTAATTAGTTAGATAGATGTTTTTCCTACTTTTTAAACAACTTACAAATGTATACTTTGCTTTTAACAATTCTAATTACTAAGTTGAAGTAATTATAATTTAGCTAAGTTAATAATAATCAGAATCTCTTTGAGCCAAAATAGTCAGCCTGTGTTACCTCAGACTAGTTAGAGTTTATTATAAAATAGAAACAAAACATTTTGTTAGCAAATTTTTGAATAAAATTAAAAATAATTAAGTTTAAATACAAAAAGATACCTAAATAATTACAGAAGAATTTTAAACGTCAATATTTGTAAGAAAAAAGAAATAATTAAGGCATACAAACTGGTATGAGATACTTAAAGGATATCAACACTAGCATGAGATTTCAAAAAAGTTCATACTAGCCTAAGAATGCCACTCACAGTATGTATCTGAAACTTTTTTTTAACTGAATGTATCTTAAAATTTAATTGAAACTGTTTTTGGTTGTATAAAATATCTTAGTATAGACTTTATGGATGATACTATAAAAACAACTTATCTACTGATGTGAAATTTCTACATGATAAAAACAAATTTTAAAACTGAAACATTAATTCTTAGCACAATCATTTTATCTAAAGTCCACCACAAAAATTAATGTACATTTTCATTGACTATTTAAATGCTTTAAAAGCCATAATTTTATTCTTTGCTTATATATTGTAGGATATGGGAAATTTGAGCTGAAAACTTTTTTAATGAAGGAAATCCATCAAATTTTTTTAATGAATATTTTATTGAAACTTTTCTTAATGATTTTTTGTTATAACAATTAGATGATTTAGATCAATTATTTCACTATTATTTTAATATACTTATTATACTTATTACACAAAATTTATTTTTAAATTTTTTAGGATTATTTTACATAATACTTTGTTAACTTTTTTTAGTGAATAAAAGACATTAATTAGATTTTGATTTAAATACAGCTGTTTTTAGAAAAACTTGTACACTTCTAAACTTAAGCTATAAAATCATAACTTCTAAAATTCTTGAAAAACATGATTCATCAAAACCAAAATTGAAACAAAAATATTTATCAAACAACAGAAGAACTTATTTAAGAAATCAAAGAAGACCTAATTAGAGTAAATAAAGTGTTAAATATTAAAAAGAAAACATTATATAACTGTTAAGTTCTAAAATAATATGTAAAATGTGTTTTACTAGTCTAAAGTCATTTAGCTAAATTTTGAATAATTAATAAGTATACAGTAAAAACATTTAATTGTTACAAAAGGAGAGTCTTTTAAGATATTTTTAATAAGAGTTAGCTTATAAAACTGGACTAATTTAATAACACAGGTAAACCAGTTTTATTATTTTAATGGTTAACACAATTATACACATTTGTAGGCTACTTTGTATATGGCTACTATACAAACGATCCTAGACTTTAATAATGCAAGACATTATTAAATTAAATTTTGCAGATAGGTTGTTTCAAAAAATCTTATTTACCCATTTCATTAAGACTCAATCTGTTGTTTTTTTTTTTTTTTTTTGAGTAAAGAGTGACCAGCAAAAATGTTCCAAAATTGAGTCAAAGAGACATTTCTAAAAACTAGAAAAAATTTTTGACCTTATTTTTGTTTTTGAAAAAATGATAAACTTGTGTTTGAATAAATAGTAATTTGAATATAGTAATGTCTTGGTTATAAACTATATTACTTAAAAAAATCATAAAATTTGAAATTTAATCAAGTCATTTAAAAATTCATTATAACATTCAAATATATAAAACAGAATACAAAAATTAAACTAAAAAGAAAACTTTTTGAGAAAAATCTTTAAGTATTTTAAGACTTTAATCACAATTTATCATTTTATTTCTAGGATATTTCAATTTTATATGGTAGACAACCATCAGATTTACTCCACCCTCTATTTTGCTTCTTAACATTAAATTGAACACTTAGTAAATTTAAAAATTTGTATTTTTAGTGTAATTAAGGATTTGGCAATGTTTCATAAACAACTTACTAAGCTTAATATTTTGTTAAAGTCTTATTCGTCTTATTTTCGTTAAACAATATAAAAAAGTTTACTTAACATCTAAATACATTATTTAATTTTCTACCTGAAAAAATTAAAAATATACATAACTAATTGAAATTTTAATACATAATAAAAAATTGGCTTTCTAATAATGATGATATTTTATATAAGTTATGAGCATGAGCATTTTTTAAATGTTTCCAAATTTAATTTATTTGAAGAGCAGTTTTCCTTTAAAACCTTTTATAATGTTTTAACTTGTCAGAGTTTAAATCTATTATTTTGAACCTTACAACTTGTAGTTACAAGCATTGTTACTACATTTTATAAACTTGATGAATTATTTTTCAAAATGTTTTGTACAACGGGATTCCTCTTAACGTTTATGTGACTCCACTTTAGGCTGTTATCACATCATCTACTACATCATCATACTATGATTGAGTAAAAATTGAAAAGCTGCAGGCGTCGTTGAAATGAAGTAATATTAAAAATAAAAGTAAAAGCATAAAAAACTGATTCAAAGCAAATTTAACTGCAAATTTATATCAGATATTTCGAAGTTACTCTTTATTATTGTTATAAAATGTTTTCAAAAATTAAAATTCAGTTTGTGTTTACCTCTTAAAATTGATTTTCGTGATGAAAAAATTCTTAAGTTATTACTTAAACTAACTTTTTTTTTAAATTTAATATGTTTGTAGTTAAAAAATTTTAAAATACTACACTTAATAATTATAAGTGTTTTTTACTACGTTTCAAAAGCTAAGATTGCTCGAAAAAGTATCTTAATCAAAATGTCTATCACTTGTTAGCAAAAGTCTAATTTGATCGATATCAACTTTTTGACACAGAGGAATTTTTTTCCTAAATTTAAAAACAACAAACAAAATATTAATACTAATAGTGTTGTTATAAGAAGTATTCATGAAGTAATATTTTTGTCGCTTTTTGAACTGTTTTTCAAATCGTTTTCATGTAAGACGACAGCCTTCAGGGTGATATTCTAAATAAAACCAAGTCGTAAAAATTCATATAACAAAGTGTATTTTAATTCTACAAAACTTTTTTTATGATTTTTGCTTTATTCACTATTTGCAGAAACAAAATTTCGGTTTCAGTACTTACTAAGTATGTCGAAATAAAAAAAATATATTTATTTTAGCATACTTAGGATATATTGAAATAAAACTTTTTTTCTGCAATTCTGATAAAAAACATTTTTTATTTAACATCTACAAAACTGTTTTTCACTTTCAAACATCATTTATAAAACAAAAAGTTAAATACCATTTTGTTCTTGGTACTGTATCCAATGGTGAAGTTTCTTGTTTGAATCAGTTTCTTTAGTATCTTATTAAAGTTTGCTACGGATAAATTGTGAAGTACTTCAGATTGATCTAGGATGAAATTAAAATTATATGGCTAGCTTTATCTATTTGACTTTTAACTTAGCAAACAAAGAAAATTAAGAATGAAACTTTTTTGTTGTACTAGTTAAGAAATGGTTGTAAAACATATCACGTACTACTGATAAAAATGTTTCATTTGGCGGGGTAGGTCTTTTTATTAGTACTATTTTATGGGCACTATTTTATGTGTAGAATTGCTGCATTCAATTTTTGATGTGATGTCATCAAAGTTATGTGTAGTATTTAGATGTTGCTGCAATTAAGTTGCTGCAAATAAATGAAAAATAAATTACTGTCCAGGCCTTATATTAATCTTAGAGATAGTTTTTGAAGTTTTAAATTTATAAACAAACAAATAAAAAATAACTTGAATACACATAAACCAATAGTTTGATTTATTTGTACATTTATTTAAACTATATTTTGTAAACTAACAGAAGTATAGGCTAGACTTATTAAAAGATTATGGATATTTTTTTCATTTAATAAAGAAAAAAAACTTGAATACACTTAAACCAATTGTTTGATATAAAACTATATTTATGTAACTTATATTTTTTATACTAACAGAAGTAATGGCTTGGCATATTATAAATATTTTGAAAAAAAACTTATTTAAGATTTTATAAACAAAATAAAAAAATAAAAATTGCACACACATAAACCAATTGTTTGATTTGTAGTTTAATATATGTAATTTATATTTAGTAAACTTATAAAAGTAGTGGTTTGCTCTTATGTGTACTATTTTATGGGCACTATTTTATGTGTAGAATTGCTTCAATCAATTATGACCATAGTTTTATATGACTTCATTTAAGTTATGGGTAGTATTTAGATGTTGCTGTAATTAAATAAAAATAAAATACAGTCCTGACCTTATATAAATATTAGTGATAGTTTTTGTAGTTTTAAATTTATAGACAAACAAATAAAAAAAAAAACTTTAATACACATACACCAATAGTTTGATTTAGTTGTACAATTATTTAAATTGTATTTTGTAAACTAGCAGAAGTAGTGGCTAGACTTATTAAAAGATTATGAATAATTTTTTTTAAGATTTAATAAAGAAAAAAATGCTTGATTACATTTAAACCAATTATTTGATCTAATAGTATATTTATATAATTTATATTTTTTATTCTACCAGAAGTAATGGCTTGGCATATTATAAATATTTTGGATATTTCTTTATTTAAGATTTTATAAACAAAATTTAAATTTAACACACATAAACCAATTGTTTAATTTATAGTTGTATATATGTAATTTACATTTAGTAAACTTGTAGAAGTAGTGGTTTGGCCTTATGTGTACTATTTTATGGGCACTCTTTTATGTGTAGAATTGCTTCAATTAACTTATGTGGTTTTATTTAAATTATGGGTAGTATTTAGATGTTGCTGCAATTAAGTAAAAATAAGATACTGTCTACTTTTAAATCAAACAATTGGTTTAAGTGTATTCAAGCTTTTTTTATTAAAAATTACATAAAAAAACTATCCATAATCTTTTAATAAGTCTATCCACTACTTCTGTTAGTTTACAAAATATAATTTAAATAAATGTACAAATAAATCAAACTATTGGTTTATGTGTATTTAAGTTATTTTTTATTTGTTTGTTTATAATTTTAAAACTACAAAAACTATCCATAATATTTATATAAGGCTTAGAAAGTATTTTATTTTTCATTTAGTTGCAGCAACATCTAAATACTACCCATTGAATATAATTGATTGAAGCAATTCTACACATAAAATAGTGCCCATAAAATAGTACACATAAGAGCAAACCACTACTTTTATAAGTTTACTAAATATAAATCACATATATACAACTATAAATCAAACAATTGGTTTATGTGTGTTCAAGTTTTTTTTTTCTTTATTAAAAATTTCTTAAAAAAATCTACCCATAATCTTTTATAAGTCTAGCAACTACTTCTGTCAGTTTACAAAATATAACTCAAATAAATGTAAAAATAAATCATACTATTGGTTTATGTTTATTCAAGTTATATTTTATTTGTTTTTTTATGAACTTAAAACTACAAAAACTATCCATAATACTTATATAAGATCTAGACAGTATTTTATTTTTCATTTAATTTTAGCAACTAAATTGCAGCTACATCTCAATACTACCCATAGTTTGAATGAAATCACATCAAATTATGGGCATAATTGATTGAAGCAATTCTACACATAAAATAGTGCCCATAATGTAGTACACATAAGGTCGAACCTCTACTCTACAAGTTTACTAAATACAAATTACGTATATACAACTATAAATCAAACAATTTCAGATTTAAATCAAACAGTATATGTGTGTTCAAGTTTAGTTTATAAATTTTGTTTATAAAATCTTAAATAAAAAAAAAACCAAAATTACTTATTATATGACTAGCTATTAATTCTGTTAATATAAAAACAATAAATTACATAAATATACATATAAATCAAACAATTTGTTTAAGTGTATTCAAGTTTTTTTTTTTCTTTATTAAAAATTACTTAAAAAAATCTATCCATAATCTTTTATAAGTTTAGCCACTACTTCTGTCAGTTTACAAAATATAACTCAAATAAATGTAAAAATAAATCATACTATTGGTTTATGTTCATTCAAGTTATATTTTATTTGTTTGTTTATAAACTAAAAACTACAAAAACTATCCATAATATTTGTATAAGGCCTGGAAAGTAATTTAATTTCAATTAATTGCAGCAACTTAATTGCAGCAACATCTAAATACTACACATAATTTTGATGACATCACATTAAAAATTGAATGCAGCAATTCTACACATAAAATAGTGCCCATAAAATAGTACACATAAAAAGTCCTACCGGCATTTGGCGTGAGTAGTAGATTATGACGTAATTTTGCGATAAAAATATTTTATTGAAATTTTCAGCGGTTTTTATCAAAAATAAAATCTAAAATCCTCCAAGAGAAATAACGTGGTTAACAAAATGTACTTTATCTAAACATGTTGTTTAGTATTATGGAAAATTTAACTATCAGTATAAAAACAGATAATACGTTCGTTTGTGCAACTTGTTATTTTGAAATTCGCTAACTGAAAACTTTAATAATATTTTAGTTTAAAAAGCGATAAACTCATACAAATTTACTTGTTGATGAAACATTTTGTGGTGTTGAAAACAGCGGATATACTGAAAACGTAACAAACAAAGTGCTGTCATATTTAGTGTGATAATTTATGTAGTTGACAATTCGCAAACGAGAAATGTTTGTTTTACTGACTACTTTATCAAGGAAATAGTCTGTAAAAAGTAAAGTCAGTATTTAATCCCAAGTATCTCAAATTTTAAATATAGTTCTTTTTCAAAGTTCTTTGTTTATACTTTTTAGAACTTTAACAAAACTTTTATAAACATTTAGTAATTTTGAAAAAATTACAATTCAACAAATACTAAGGGTTTGTTAAAATTTACTTTTAATTAATGTTACTTTTAAGTTTTCTAGAAAATTTTCACAGCAATCTCCGCTTGACTAACATTGAACAAAGGAAATTGTTTCTTTACTATTTCTAGTTGTTCGTGTGAAACTTTATCAAATTCAACAGTAAAGTTAGTTGGTGTAACGTTCGTATAACACTTTGAAACGTAAAAGTCTTCATCTTTTACGTTTGAGTCGAATTTTTCTATAAGTACTAGTGTAGAATTGTACTTCTGAAATTAAAGTATAAAAATAAATTAAATAACGTCAAAAATCACTACTGTAAAACTTTTAGTTAGTTAGATAATACTTTCTTATTACTTTTTACAGGTAACTTAGGAATATGAAATTATTTGTAGGACTTTATAAAATCGTTTTAAATTAAACAAATTACTTATAACGAAGCTTAATATTTTTTCTGTTCTTACATCAATTTCATAATACATTCTGTGTATCTTGCTTCACAGTTAATATGTTTTCTGTCCAGTGTTTCTGCTGAAAGATTTTACTTGTTAATGAAATAATGTATCTTATGTTATTTTAGAATTACTTAATTTATTGTTCAATCACCGGTTTCGTGTTATTACTATAACATTTTAAAACTATTCAAACAAAAACTAACTCTTATTTTAATGCAAGTAAAAAATATTTAAATTAGTGCTTATTTCACTTTGTTCAAAACCTTTTACTTGGTTTATGTAAAACCAAAAGTTTGTTTAAAGTCATTAAACTGTGTGTACTTAAATTTAAACGAAACACAAACTAAATAAAACTTACCGTTACTTTACTAATCAAAAAAAAAAATTCAAAAATATAAACATTTAAACATTATTTTTAGTTTTTGGCAGTGAATTTAAATGACTAATATTAAACTATAACAACCTACGCTCTGCGGCCGAATCTAATTACGCAAAATTAGAGACTTTCGCCGCGACGTATTTTTATCTCACTCAACAATTTGTTAAAAATAAATAAGACTACGCATTTTTGTAATCATTAGGATTTGTATTTGCTTCTGTTTAAAGTTAGTGTATGCAAACAGTAATGCTAATTTTTGATCATTTTATTAGAATTATGCTTATATTGTAATGAGTAGTTACACAAAACATTGTAAATATTTTTTGAATATGCTGATCTTTAAAATTTTTAACTTTTACGTAGAAAGTACGCCAAAATATTTTACTAGTATGTTTGTATTATGAAATCTTCCTACTCTTAATCTAATGTACAAACGCTTTAAAACACCTAACTTGGTTTTTGGCTGAAATATTTTTGTATTTAGAAAAGATACAAGTTGACAAAAATAAAAATAAAAAACCAAAAAACTAAATTTGTTGAAGTTAGAAATAGAAATTATCTATGTGATTGAAAATAAAAGAGAAGGGCCATTTTGATCTAAAGTGAATTACGCTAATTATTATATACTGAAAAATTACTAACTTAAACTAAGCTGTAGAATAAGTCGGTAGATGAATATAGTTATAGTATATTTTGTAAACATATTTCACCTAAAAGTTGAATTAACAAAATTAAAAGTTTACATATTTAGTTTCTTGTTTAACAATTTATAAAACAGCTTACCTGTTTACTTCCTTGTTTTTCAATATAATAGTGTTCCACGATACTGTTATGTGTCTGTTCTTTATGAGAGTTTGCATACTCGTAATTTCTAAATAAAAGTATTCCTACAAACCCGTGGGGTGAAAACTGACAAAAACGTACAACCATGTTATTTATATATATATAACATTAAATACTGCAGTAAGCAAAAAAAAAAGATTGTTAACTTAATTATGTACAAATATTATATTACAAAGGTATAAAATTTACAAACTAAAATTGTTTCCAAAAAGAAAGTGTATTTTATAAAATTATAAATCTATTTTTATTTTAGTAAAACATTTATTTAAACTTACATGATTAAATAACTTTAATTCAAGTTAGTTTCAAATGTTATCACTAAATATAATAATACATAGCATTTAATAGTTAAACTGATCTACAACTGAGATCACTATGTTAGTTGTAAACTAAATGACTTTCTTACTTTTAGTATACATAAAAAAAACTAACAAAAGTATCCGTTTTTGTAAAAATCTCTTCATAAAACATTTGATTTTCTTCTAAAACACTACATTTATTTTTTGAATATTTGTAATAAATCTGGCTAACGGGGTCGTATACACTGTAAAATATTTTGTTTTTATTTGTTAATTTTAGTTTATTGTTTTAATTTTAGTTAAATTCACAAAATACAAAAAGTAATGGTTACTTTATCTCTTTGATTTTATCTTATTTTTTATTTATAAACAATATGATAAAGATTAGTATTAAGTACAAAACTATGATGAGGCTATTAATATGTAAAACTTATGGTTATCATAAAAGTTTATCACTTACTATTCAGTGTCCGAATCAACATCTAAGCGAAACAATTGTGTACTGCTATCAAAGTAAAAGTCAATAGACAGTAACGGTCTTAATTCTCTTCCGTTTAAAATTTCGCTTGCTAATAAATGTAGCTTGCCACTGTTTTGATGTGGCAGTCTTACATTCGGATAATCACTTTCTCTTCTGCCTACAAATTTTTGTAAACTGTTTTTTTTTGTTTCTAAGCAAAAATTGACATGGTTATTACAATTTTTAAGTCGTATAAAAAGAAAAGTTATTTAGGACAGCTTTCTATAGTATGTTTTATAATAAAAGTATTTGTGGATACTTGTTTATATGTTTACGTACAAACCAGCTAATATGTATTAATTATACTAGATTAAAACAATTTTGTTTTAAATTCATCAACCGTTTACTAGCGAAATTACTTTTAACTTTGAAATACTGAGTATTTTACCTTCACACAAAACTTTGTAAGGTTCTCCTATATCGTGTTCTTTGTAAGTTGAGAAGTTGTATAGTAGGTAGCTTAAAAATCTATCTCCTCCATTTTTAAACGTGACCTGTCGAACATTAAACTAGTATTTTCTTTTTACTTTTAAGATACCAAACATATTTGTCAATTTATGACTAAAGAAATCCGTATTGCTTTAAAACATTAAACCTTAATATTTAAAAAAAATAATACGTTTATATCATTTAAACAAAATGCTTTTATTTGATAAGAAACTTAAAATTCAAGGAATAGTTTTTAATACTTATCATTGCCTTACTTTTAGCAGTATAACGCATATAACAAAAATTTAAAAAATTTTTACAATAAGTATGATTATATAACATAATTTACATTAATGCCATGTTTTACCATTGACACATTTCAGATACTTCATAAATAAAAAAAAATATTTATTTTACTATTTTTAACTTAAAAAAAATAACTTTAGAAGTTTTTCGTATTTAAAAAAAATTCTTAACTACTAATGTAAACTTACAGTTAATTGGATGACAATATTTAAGATGTGAGAACTGGAAATGCTCATTTTTTCAACTTCAACTTTATATTTAACGTGTTTGTCATCGGAAAGAAAACACATAGAGTAGTGCTCATTTTCATACGTTTCATTTATTTTTGAGTTTAGACTTTTTTCTGTTTCAAATATTTTATAATAGAGAAATTTTATACGTATTAAATAAATACACTTAAAGTAATAAAATGACAATAATTGAAATAAATTGTAATAATAATAAAAAACTTAAAAGTTTTTATTGCATATTGTACAATTTGAATTACTAAAATATTGAAATAAAGTAAAAATAAAAGAGATTGCTCACTCTTAAAACTATAGCAGGGTATTTCCTATTTAGAAACAATTCTTCCGTGCTATCCAAATTGTTCATAGAAAAATTATGATGGAAAATTGTTGATTCATTATACGTCATATAGTCAATTTTGCACTTTTCAGTTTTGCTTTGGTCTTTGAAAAAAAATAATTGTATTTTTTTTGTAGCTATATGATTTTATATGATATCAAAAGCTTGTTCACTAATATTCCAGTAGTGGAGGTTATTGAAATTTGCTTAAAGGTATTGTATCATTCCGATTTAATACACCCTCAGATGCCGGAATTTGTGTGCAAAGAAATGTTACACATGGCTGTGTTAGGTGTTGAGTTTAGTTTTGGTGGTAAAATGTATAAACAAATAGATGGGGTTGCAATGGGTTCACCTTTAGGTCCTATCTTGGCTAATATTTTTGTTGGTAACCTAGAAAGTAAGTCCTCTCATGTATCTTCGATACGTAGATGACACTTTTGTTATGTTTGAAAATAGACAAGAGAGCTCCAGTTTTCTTAATGATCTTAATAATCTTCACAAAAATCTTAGTTTTACAAAAGAAGAAGAACACAACAATTCGTTAAACTTTTTAGATGTTTGTGTCCAACGATCAGTTGAGGGGGAACTTTTAACTAAAATTCATCGTAAATTAAATTCAGAAGCATTATATGTTCCGTGGGCATCTTTTGGTCCAGTCAAGCAGATGTTAGGAGTTTTAACGGGTATGGTGAAGCGTTTCACCAGACTTTGTTCTCCTTGCTTTCTTGAAGGCGAGTGGAAAACACTTCAAAACACTTTCCTTTCGCTTGGTTATCCAGGTAACTTAGTTTCGAAAGTTATAACAAGAGCTAAAATTCAACAGCTTTAAAAATGATTGGCCCTCAGAAGTGTCCAGTATACTTAAAACTTCCTTACCTTGGAAAAATTTCTGAGAGGTTTTTTAAGAAAATTTCATAGGAAATAAGCCAAGTTTTCAGCTCTCTTCATTAAGAACAGTTTTGTATATTGATCGACCTCTAAGTGGAATTTACAAAGATATTTCTCCCACCCATGAAAAAAGTAACATCATCTATAAATTTAGTTGTCACTGTGGTAGTGACTACGTGGGAAAAACATCTCAAAGGTTTCATGTAAGAATCGATCAACATGTTCCAAAAGTCTTGAAAAAGTGGTTTGATGGCCGTTCTTAGAAACCAACTAAAAAATACTTCTGGCGATTGGGCAACAATTTTTGGACAATCCTGAGTGTGTTAAAAATTATAATAAGGACAATTTTTCAGACTTAGTGAGAGCGGAGAACTCTTTTCAATTGCATATTCTGGAAGCCTTATGTATTCAATCTTTAAGGCCCAGTTTATGTAAGCAGAAAAAGTTCGTTTACCAAACTAGACTTTTTAAATCCTTATATTAGTAATTTTAAAGTAATTAGTTTCTTGTAAAACTTTATTTCAATTTAAAATTTTTATCGCTTCTTTATTTAGATTGTTTTAATTCTATCAAGTTTTATTAGTATACCAAATTTGTTTAGCATTAGCACTTATTTAGTTCTTAACATTTGATTATTACGTCATTTTATATCTTAAAACTTTAAACTACAGTACAATTTTATTTCAATTTGTATTCATTCCAGTTCAGTAGGAAACTATTTCTGACGAGTCCTACTTGAAAGTACTTAAATAAATTTAAAGAAAATGAAATGTAGCTTGTTATATATTTTTAGTAATTTTTTACTAACAAAACAAAAATATACAATAATTTTACCTACTAAATTTTATTAGAGGCAAACTTTATCAAAATACTAAAAAAAAATAAAATCAACTCATTATTTTACTTGAAGAGAGATTTTTTAATATAGGAATTTATTATTAGTACTACTAGTATTTTATCCTTATATACAAAATTGAACAACTTATAAGTGTATATATTTAAACAAAGTTTTGTAAACAATACAAAAATAATTTCTTTTATTTTTTAAAACTGAAACAATTTTTAATGTAGAATAAAAGTAATATTTGTTAATAAACTTCATACTATAACTTAATTTTAAAGTTTGGTTTGACTCACAATTGAAATCGTACCGACGATTTTCTTTGTAGTTTATATAACTTTTTAATTTGTATGGTTTTTCAGATGAATCTCTGTAGGATATCTCTTTTATATGGTTTTGTACATCGTATGCTTGTTTTACATGATGTACATAAGTAGATCTGGTTACAAGATCTGGTAATATAAGATTAAACTAATTTTCATACTCCGAATAAAAAGACTTATTGATTTTGACTTTTAATACTGTCTTACTTTTTGTACGGATAGAATTAATAAAAAAACTATCAGAATTTTTTTGTAACTAAAAAAATACAAAAACAAATATAAATAAATAGTTTACATTTTAAGTGTAATTTTAAAGAACACTACTAATTAAATTAAGACTTAAATAGCAATGAAAGTATTTTACAACCATTGAATTTTTTTGGTAATAGTTTTTACTAAAATTCAGTACTAGCTGTATAAAGTACTTGTATGTAATATTTAAACAAATATATTAGTTTAATTAAAACTTCTTATAAGAACTTAATCTTTTTATACAAATTTATTGAAAACAAAGCATGTATAAGCGACACTTACGTAGTATTATTAAAATTATCTAGTTGATTTACCAGTTTTGTTTTAAAAATCTACAAAAATAGTTTATACACCATAACGTATTTTTTAATAACTTTATAATATTTTTGTAGTTTAATCATAACAAACCAGGGGTTGTAGTCGTAAACTTATAAAAATTTTTGAATTCTTTAATTTCGAAGAATTCTCCACTACCTAAAAATCTTGGATCGCACTCTAATGCACATGCTGAAGCAATTGATAACGAAATGATCATGTAAACAAAAATACAGTACATTATGTAATTTTTGCTTTTACTCTTAAATTACGTTGTTTTATAATACAAATGCTTTTGTATTTTATTTCCATATACTGTTAATATTGTTAAGTTTAAATAATATCTTTAATCGCCATACTACTAAAACTAAAAATAGATTGAGTTTAATTTGCTTAAATAATTATTTAAGCTAAATAACATATTTTTGTAACAAAAATTTGTGCTTTTTCGTGAAATCAATTTTGTTACAAAGTCAGTTAATTTTAAGTTTTGTCTGAGCTATAGCAATAAACTAAAAAAAAAACACATTTTTTTATCATGAAAAATTTTTTAATACAATCAAACTCTTTTTAACATAAATAAGAAAAGTGCATGAGTAATTAACGTAACAAATGAAAAGATTAAATTAAGTATATAATTAATTAGATTTAATATTATAAAGATATACTTTTTTGAAGCTAGTTACTTATATCAATTTTTAAATATACTAATTAAGTTGTTTACAATTAAAAAAGATAAATTAGTTTTAGAATTTATGTTATCACATCACAAGTAAGATAAAACGTTATTTTTTTGTTTTTAGAGCTTATGCTACGCGTATTAAAATATAAGATAACAACAAAAACTAGTTTTTAATTATTAAAATACAATAATCTTTCGCAGCACAATTTTGATTTTCCTTTTAATTATTTTATTGACGAGCAGTAAAATTTTTAAAAGAACACTATGAAGCTAAAACTGTTAAAAACTTGTTAATTTAATATTTGAAATCGACATACTACTAAAAACTTGTTTAAGTAATATTTAAAATCCCAATACTACTAAAAACTAAATATAGAATAAACTACTTTACTAAAAAATTATTTAAATTAAATAACACATGTTTGTAACAAAAATGTTTGCTTGTTCGCTAAATTTGTTTGTACAAAGTCAATTAATTTTAAGTTTTGTCTAGGCTATATCAATTAACTAAATAAAGCAAATTTTAACGATATAAAAGTTGTTCTATTAAAATTTAACACTTTTAAACATAAATAACTATTACAAAACTGTTTATGCAGTTAAAAACACAACAAATATATAAAAAGTATAAGTTAAGTAATTAAAAAATTCGATTTAATACTCAAATAATATAAAGACTAGTTACTTATCTCAGTTTTTAGATAAACAAAATAAGTTGCTTACAACTGAAAAAAATAAAATGGTTTAAAGTTTTTGTTATTAAATCACAAGTAAGATAAAAAGTTAGTTTCCTGTTTTTTATAGTCTCTTCTACGTGTATCAAAAGATTAGATAACTATAAAAAAAAAAATTTAAAGATTGTCAAATATATTAATCATTCGCAGCACACTTTTAGTTTTCCTTTTAAATATTTTTTGACTGAAGGTGAAAATTAAAATAAGATTACTTTGAAACTGAATGTGTTAAAAACTTTTTTAATTAAGTGATAAATAAAAAAATAGTGTTTACAAGTAATTAACTCAAAAAGTAAGTTATACTAAAAACATTCCTTTATAGAAGCAGTTTGACGTTTAAAATGATTAGATTTTGGTTTTAACTCAACATGTTTTTTTTTGTGTATTTCACTTCGACTGCCTACATTTAAGTTTAGTTAATGAAATTTTAAAATTTAAACTAAAAACGTATGTAAATATAATACTTCTTAAGTTCTTAACCAGTATACTATATTTTCTTCGTTATTTCCGTATGGAAAAAACTTATATGGCATTTTAGTTTTTGTTTTAATCATGAGAAAAAAAAATTAAATAAACTTAGTAGATATTATTTAATATCTATTTTTGTTTTAAAAGCTATGTTTTTCTTTTACGGTCGTTTACATAAAAAAGTGGTAGCTAAACATTTAATATTAATTAATAAAACACTCATTGTATGTGTAATTATACGACTTAGATTTGTAAAAATTGCATAAATTTTATTATTTGTAGCAAAAATTTATTGGGTTAGCCGTTAAAGTTAGTTTTAAAGAAAATTTGCTGTTATATATATAATACTCCAAAATAAAATATGTTTTTTCCTTTTAGTAATTTGTAAATCAAACTTATTTAGGCAAATTTTTAGCATCTAAAGCTTTTATTTTAGTAAATCATGTTTGCTTTGTATTTTGATGACAAATTTTAACTTTTAAACATTCTACAATAGTTAATACTTATAAAAGTTATTTAGAAATGTTTTATTTGAAGACCAGTTAGACAAACTTAAGTAAACTAGATTCTGTAGGTTTTCTGCTTTTTGAGTAATAACGAAAACTACATTTTAGTTAAAGCATTCAACTTTTGCACATTTTGTACGATTCAAAAAGAGAAATTAAAGGTAATGAATAAGTTGTTGAATCCTGTGTTAGAATTGAAAATACTAAAAACTAAAAAAACCGTTCACGTTAGTTATAGTTAGCTTATTTTCAACTTAGCTTATTTAGTTTCAAATATTTGTAGTTTTACAACTCTAAACAAGCGAAACTCAAGTTAGCATAAATATCTACTTAAAGTATAATTATAAAGTTTTGGCTTGCTATTTTTTGACATTAATTGTCTGTTATTAATTAGATTATTTAAATTTTTAGATGTATATTTTACATGTATTTTATTTTTATAAACTATGGTTTTAGAAAAGCTGCGCATGTACATTGTGTGTATTTTTTTGTCTTATTTTTTTCAAACTATCAATAATAATTAATAATGAACAAAAGTACTGTAATAGTGATTAAATTAAATATTTTTTTTACTAACTGTAGAATTACCACAAGACTTTTCGGTTGCTACTATATAAAGAAAAAGTTCGGCATTCATATAAGAAATAAATAAAAAAACTATTTCTATCAATTATGGACTGAAAACTTTTTTTTGAACAAATTAGAAAAATTAAGTTTAAAAAAAAGCAAACAATAGTTTGCGTCCATATCACAAAGCAGAAAATATTTTGCAATCGACTTTTAAAAAAATTTTTTTAAACCAGCAACACTAAGTTATTTGATAAACTTATGAAAATAAATATTTAATTCAGTCATGTTTATGTACTGTTCAATTTATATATTTATTCATTGTAAACTGAACAAAATATTGTTATTTTTTAACTTTTTATAAACGCGCCCGTCCAAAATCATTTTTAAATACACCTAAACCTGTTTTTATAAAAGGCTGCCAATCTTTATGTAAAAAAATTTTTATGATTTCTGTTATTTTTTTTTGGTTAAAATTTATTTTTTAATATGTTTTGTAATTATTTCCTTTATATTCTCAATTTCATCTTTTTAATACTAAAAAGGTAAAAGTACTAAGTATCTCTATGATTTTTGCTCAAAATTATTTATATCTTAATTTTTCATACTTTCTACCAAATAAGTTTTTAAAAGTTTTTTTTTTTTTGTTTTACCAGGTATCCAGACAAGTATGTGTACACTGTACATATTAGCTTAGTGTATACAAGTTTTATGCAAAGCTAAATAAAAGTTTTTTATCAACATAAATATTTTTAAACACTAAAAATACTTTAGAACTTCATCATAGTAAAAAAAAATCTTAAATGAACAATAAAACCCAAAAACATAGATTATAGTTATAAACATAATTTTTGAAGAAAAGAAAAAAAATAAAGATTAGAGTAGAAAGCAAAGTTTCTTGAAAGCAAAACTTAAATAAACAACAACGAAATTTTTAATAAAAATGAAGGCAATAAAACAGTAAAAACATCTAATAAACTTTTTTTTTTAATTTAAACGTTAAACAAAAAAAAAATTATTTAGTTTTTTTATGTGATTTTGAAATTAGAGAGAATTTTAATATCAATTTCAAAGATGAAAAATTCTTCAAATTTTTTTTTTTATATAACAATTTAGCAGTATGTAAGAGTCATTGCATTATAATACAAAATCAATCCAAACCCTATACTTTTTTGTGACAAAAAATAAATAAATCTTTTTTTGTTAATGAAGAAGAAAAGAGGAATTAGTAGAATTTCATTCTTCAGCGCTTTGGAAATTCTGAACTATGATTACGAACCATATTAAAACTAAATATTAAAAAAAACTAGAATAATGCAACCATAATTTAAAGTTCTTACTTTTTAAGGTAAATATAAAACTATTAAAACCTTTTTTTTATAGGTTTTGAAAAAATATGATATAACTATACACAGTGCAGTTTTTCCGTAAATAAAACACAAAAAAAACTATTTCTTAAAGTGAAGAAACAGTTTTTCAGTTTTAATTTAAATTGACATAGTTGATTGATTGTCAAATAAATTCGACTACAAAAATAACAACTTAGATATTTTCTCAGAAAACATTAAGATTTTAAGCAAATATAAAAGATATTCCTTACCCAGTCCATAGGTAGTAGTTTAGTTAACCATAATAAAATTGTTTGAATAATAATTACTTTGAATTTATACAGTTTTTGTAGAATGAGTTAAATTAGTAGGACTAACTTCTAGGACAACTTCGTACTCATGCAGTTTTATACGGATACTCATGAATGAGGTTATGGTAAAAGTTTTACAACTAAAGTCAGGTTCAAGTTTATACTGTTTAAGGGTTTTCCCTAGTAAGCTCATTCGGAAATTTAGGAGACCCTAGAATGCAAAAGGTCCAAAGGTTGATAGTAGTAGTAAGGAAGCCACAGGGGGACTACAGAGGCCATAATAAGAAACTTACACTTTCTGAAGTTTACAGTGATGAAGAAAAACGGCTTTTAAGGGTAGTTTCAACCTAATAGTTGGTTGAGAATAAAGAAACCTTAACCAACATCTTAAGAGTCTGTAATTGCATTACATTTTGAATGTCCAGAAAAGTAAGTTCACTAAAGCAGTTATTTAGAGTTTAGTTATTAATACTGAACAAGAAAAGATTGCAGAACACTTTTGTTGCTTAAAAAACAGAACGCTCAATACATTATGAACGTTTGTTTATTTTAAGACAAAAGATTTTTAGAGATTCACTTTTGTAACTGACTCATACCAAAAACTAAAATAACTTATTATAAATATACTTTAACAAAATAGAACTTTAGTAGAAATTTGTTACTCAATATTTGCTGATTTTTTTAAACTTAGAATAGTTTTTATAATAAAAAATAAGTTTTTTTAAGGATTTTTAAAAATAATAACTATTAAATATTATTATGCAAATTAGAAATTATTTTCTTTTTTAGGACTTTTAGGATTTTTGAATTAATACAGCACTGAAAGAATTACAAATATGGGTTCTTAAAATGTTGGTGTACAAAAATGGGTTTTTACAATGTTGGTGTACAAATCATTATCTAAGTTTTAATTGTTTTCCTCTCTTGCTAAATAAATAAGTTAATATTTTAGTACTTGAAGAAATTAAAATGATAAGCAATGTTTTCTAAATTACACAAAGTAAAATAATTGTAAAACAATTACCATACAAAAATAATTTTAAGTAGGTAGTTATGTTTTTAAAAATGTTTTTTTATTTGTCTTTGAAAAACTCATTAACTTTTAGTTTTAATTTTTAACTCATTTAAGTGTACAAATAAATGATTTTATATTTTCAAGTATGAATATTTATTTACTTATGTTTTTTTTTGTGTAATAATTGTGTTTACAATATTATCGTATGTAGTATAGTGTACTTTCTAAATGTTAATTTTAGTTTTTTCTTGCATTGCTTATCTCATTAGATTTAATTTATAATTTTTTGTATTTGTTCAAAGTTTTTTTAATTTTATAAGCTTAAAAAATACAGTTTATAATTCTTCCAGTAAGTAAACATTAATAAACTTTTTAAGTTTTTATCATCTTAATCAAAATATTGTACTTTGATATAATAAACTTATCAAAAACTAAATTACTGCTATAGAGTTAGTCTAGTATAAAGGGCAATATTTTTTGTTTTAGTTTGTATAATTCCAAGTTTGAACTGTTTTTATGAAAGTTAATACTTTTCTCAAAAAATAAGCATTCCTGAAAATCTAAGCCGCTGTAAAATAGCTATATAAATTTTATAAATTTATCATTTAACTTAATATTTTACTACAACATGAAAGATTTTTTTTAAATATTTTTTCTATAGTTATCAAAATTCTAATACATAGCTTAGACACCATTTTATACTTGAAAATTACTTTATAGTTACTCAAGCATGTCATATAAATTTAGAACAAAAAGTGTTTTGTTCATTTCTCGGATTACATTTGTTCTTTATATCTGGAAAAATGAATTATGCAAAATTGTATTTATTTACTCATATACTTGATACAACTTTTTTTGTCTAATTTTTGTATTTAGTTTTAAAAGAAATTTTAGTTAAACTTTTATAGAATAATGATAAAATAACAATTATTTATTTCTAAAGAAGTTTGATAATGCCAATTAAATAATTTCTAGTTTTCTTCCAGCAAAAAATAAATTTAACAAACTCTATTCTAATCGTGAGAAGTAGTAAAAGAACTGTTTTCCAATTGATATTTTGACATAAAAAGTGAAGCCTTTATTCTAATTAAATGTTTTAATTTTGACAAGTAACTTTAATTTTTTATTTGAAACTTGTTCATTCCTGTTTAATTGATTATAATAAAACTTAAAATTATAAAGAATTTTTTTGACTTGATAATTAATAATGGTATTCATTCTAACCTCAAAACAAACATAATATTTAAATAAACATTTGAATAAATAACATTTAAAATATATTTTTTAAAAACACACTAGATATTTCTTATTTTTTTTTCAAATACTCTCTCTCTAATTTAATAACAATTCCCTGTAAAATGTTTATATAAAGATTTTTAATTTTGGTTCTAAAGAAACTTAACTAAACTTGTAAGAACATTTTTATTTACTTAGTTTGTATAACTATTATAAACTCTGCTTATACATATTTATAAAAAGTATGATTGCTCTAAAATAATTTTTTTGTTTTTTATCTTAATTTACTAGAACTTATAAAAAGAAATCTTTTTTGTATGAGTATTTTGCTTAAAAGATCTACCATTTCTGCATAAACACGCAATTATCGTGATCTTACTTGTTGTAGAAATTTTAGGAACTTAAAAGTGGTCCTTGGTTGAATTCAATTTCTTGAGAACTTATCTATTTTTAAATTAAATTATTTTCACAAGTTAGACAAATTGTTTATTGTGCTACTTTTCTACTAAACTAAAATTCCTGGTATATGTTTACTTCTAAATCAAACGAAAAAATTATACATAAAGTAGTTACTTTTGGTTCACTTGACTTCAAAAATTCAAGCTTTGCAAATCCTAGTTAAATTTGATATATTATAAATTTCATGCTAACTTTTATAGCATGTTCATTTATTAGTAAGTTTAATAAACTATTTACTTATAGTTCTTTACTTATAATACTTTCACTTTTTAATCTTAGTTTTCAGTGTTTAAACTATTTTAGACTTTTAGAACATAACTATGAGATGATCTCAGGCTTGGCATGTTGTATTATTAATTAATAAAATCAGTTAATGTAAAGTTAGTTTTAGTAGGTACTTTTTGTTAATCCACTAATAACAAGTACTTACTAAACTTAATCAGAACTAATTTAAAATTATTGAATCAGTTATAGCTAAAAAACCATGATTTAAGCCTAAATGTTAAAGATAAATATGTCTTTAAACAAACTAAGTGTAGGTTTTTGTTAGATTTAAAGTAATACGCTATAGAACTATAGAAAAGTTTTGATTAGTTTATATAACAGTTACTTTAAAATTTAACAAAAGATTGCTATATATATTTTTTTTTATATCTACATTAAATTATACATAAATTTAAATTATAAATTAATCATAAGTAATAAAAATATCAAGTTTATTATGTAAAATTAACCATTTATCAGCATTTACTTTAAATAAAACAATTACAAATGAAAAAATGTGCGCACAAAATTTTTCCATCAACTACAACAAGCAAGATAAAACGTCATGTCTGTTTGAGAGTCCTAACCAACAAAAGAAACCTTACAAACCTACTTTCGCTGAAATGTTGAAAAGAGGTCCGAAATACAACAAAACCAATCAAACTAACGAGAGGAAATTAAACCTAGTCGGGCAAGCAAATACAATTAATGAACTTTTGAATGAAAGCAATAAGTTCATTTCTTCTAGTTATGGTTACAAGTTTGAAGATAAATATCAAATGGGCCCCAAGTTAGGTCAAGGTGGCCAGGGTAGTGTATACACAGGTTAGTCATAAATTGAGTTTTTCTATTTAATGTAAAAGATTCAACATCTTGAAACAAATAACTTTATAAAAGATTAATTTAGGCTTTGGTCCGAAATAATGACTTCACAACTACATATATTTAGCAAGCAAAACCAAAATAGTTAATTTAATAAAAACAAATTCTAAAATAACAATTATTTTAGCTAAAAATAGTAAGACTGGATTTGAAGTAGCAGTGAAATATTTAACCGCGGGATCTTACAAAGAAAGTGTTTGTGGCGGACAAAATCTACCAGAGGAGTTGGTATATTATTACAAGGCAATGAGAAATAAAGATTATCCAGGTTTGTTTTGTTATTTTGAGTCTTTTAATAGTTAGACTACTTTAAAAAGATAATAACATTCGTTAGTTAATAGTTGTAATACACCGGTTTTTGTTATTCAAGTTTCAATTTTTCAAACGATTTTATGCAATCAAAACTATTTATCATTTATTATTTTTAAAGGTTTTGTTAAGGTATTCGAGTGGTTTCAATATGAAAAGTGTTTTTTGATCGTGATGGAAAAACCGAAGGGCTTTATTACTATGAAGCAATACATCCACGAAAAAGGGGCTTTGTCAGAAAAAATCGCTAAAAAGATTTACATTGATGTACATATTTTCTTTGTTAACATGTGTTACTAAAACTATTTAAATGTTTTTTCATTAATAGATGTATAGATATAGGTTTACTATAAAGATTTAAATTAACTGTTTGTTTCTTTATAAATTTTAATTAATTAAGTCTTTATTTTAAATAAAGATGTTACATTCGAATATACAACAGTTACTGAACACTTTGGAAGTGATTCACTCAAACGGAGTTGTTCATCGCGATGTCAAGCCGGAAAATATCCTGATTAATCCACGAAACTTAATTATAAAACTCATTGATTTCGGCTGCGCAGTTTATAAACAGGTAGGTTATATACAAATTGCAGTATATTATTAAATAACTATAACGTAAAGCTAAGTATTGTGTTAGTTACATTACTTATATTTTAGTATTGTATTGTAATAATTAAAAAAAATCTAAACGAAGAAAAAAACATTCTTGTTTTAAGCTTTAAAGTACAAATAAAACTTTTTTTTATATCATATAAAAAATTACACCTTGTGAATTTCTTCTAAAAAACTAAAAAAACTTGATGCTTTCTAGAATGCTGACTTTGAAGATTTTAAGGGTACAATGTTGTACTATCCACCGGAGTATTTCAACACTATGCGCTACAATGGTGAACAGTTGGACTTTTGGGGCGCAAACCTGGTTCTTTACTATATGGTGCAAGGCAACAAGGCTTTTAGAAATCCCATGGAGATTATGATAAAGAAACAAGTTTATTGTGGCGACTTGTCGTTGCAATTGAGGTCCTTTTTGGATGAAGCGCTGCATAAAGACCGCTTTGAAAGGCTCAATAAAATAAGTGTATGGAACCACTTTTGGTTACAAAATCCTTAGTTAAGAAATGAAGAAATCATTTAGGAAGATTAACATGAGTAATAAAAGTGTTGTGTAATTAAATAAATATTGATAAAATTTATGCAGTGAAGATGACCCAAATAAAATAATATACCTAAAATGTTTATTGTTTTATTCTGTTTAAAAGCATAGCAATTTTCTAGCAAAAAAAAATCGTGATTCTGATTTATAAACAAATTAAAGTTTTAAATTTTACAAAATTCATTTAACTTTTTGTTTATTCTATTCTATCAAAAAAAATTATTATTACTTAAGCGGTTTTAAATTTTGTTTAGTACTATTTTATGTTTTTATTAACGTTAATGTAGATTTTTTAATTTTTTTTTTGATTTTTTTTTCTACTACCTGGTAGTGTGATTATTTTTTACACATTTAAAGTTTGTTAAGAAGAAATGGTTTTTGTAGTTCTACCGGACTAAGAAAACATCAAGGCTTTTAAATTAGACCAATTTCTAGAAAACTACTGAACGGAAATGAAAGTTTGAGTATGGTTTAAAACAAAGCTAACTTACACTGTAGAAAATACACGTTAATTGTAAAATTAACATTTCTAACTTATTTTCTAAAGAAATAAGTACATTTGTTAAAATAAAAAAAAAAAGTTCTGAATTAAAAATACTATATAATATATTTTACGGAATTTTAGGCATTTAAAGTTTAACTTGTATTAATTTCATTTCGAATTTAAATCTTTTATTTTAAATAAATGACTAAAAGTTGTTGGAATAAGCTCTTTTTTTTTATAATAGGGCTTTAACGTTAAGTAAAACTTTTAAAAATAGTTAAAATTTTTTAAACATCAAATATAATTTATGTTTGGAAAGCGTATATTAGTTATTCATTATAAGTAAAGATTTAATTGTTTTTGATTTAATGCAACATAAAATCTAGGGATAGCACCTTTAGTACGTTGAGACTTTAAATTTTTATTTCTAATTTTTTTTTTGATTGTATAAGAAATCACACACTTTGAAACTAAGTTTAAACTTTTTTTAGAAAATTTTAAACAAGAAAAACTGAAAGTACTCTTCTAAAAATAAGCTTTAGTAGTTTTGAACAGTTATATAGTTGACAAAACACGTTTTTGATAACAGCTCTACATTTTTTAATCAAAACAAACTAAACTAACTCTAGATAATATACAACTAAAAAAAAAGTTAATAACTTCGAGCAAGGATTGAAAAGCAAAAATGTAAATTTTACCTATTTCAATCATCGTATAGATTTAAAATAATAGATATATATATTTATGTTTTGTTGTTAGACTTAGTATATAACTTTTAAATTTACGATATATTGCAATTGACCTGATTAGATTATACTCATCATATAAATGTATAATATACTGTAATAGAACACAGTTGTACTATTTCGGATCTGATATAAGCTGGTTAATTTGGTTTTGTAACTGGAAATAATACTAGTAGTAATCGATTTGCACTATAATTTATATTTATTATTATTGATCGGATGGGAAATAAAAGTTTGTCCATGGATTTAATAAGTCAGTTAGAACTGATTGAATTAATTTTAATGTATAGTTAAACAAGAAGGAGTTAAACTAGCACCAAAAGTTTAATATACTACAACATTTGCGAAGGCTATAATTAACACTTTTTAATAAGCTTTTAACAAAACCAAAAATACTTATAACAAAAGACTAAAAGTATTTGATATACTAATTTATTATTAAAACATTTATTTGCCTTAGAATCATATAAAAACATGTCTGCAGATAGGACAAGTGTTGTGTTCAGCGAACCATGTATCGATGCAATCACAGCAAAATAAATGCTGGCCTCCGCAGTCCAGTTGCTTCATCAGTTTTCCGACTTTAACTTCTTCAAGACACACTTGACACTGATTTCCTACGTGAGACTCATCAGCTTCGAACTGATGAAACTGTTGAATCCTCTCAGACGAAAGTGCTTTGTTGAGTTCTTTCTTTTTCGCTGCAATTAAATCACTCATTTCTTCAACTTGTCGGTCAACATCTAGCCTGATCTCTTCAATTTTGTTCTTGAACGATTCATCTTCTTTTTGCGGATTGTAACACTTTATGTGATGCAGCAAAATAAAGAACTTAAATGATTTACTTCTTGCAAAGTTTTTTAAAACGTTAACCTGGTCTTCTTCTTCTAACCGACGAAGCACTAACTTTCTTTCTTCGTGAGTTTTTGAAATGTCTTTTCGCAGTATATCAAGGTCTTTAGTCTATTTAAATGTTTTTTTTAAATATAACATACAAAAATCTACTTTGCAATAAGATTTTACTGGCCTGCGTTCAGCTAAGGTAGCAAACTACAAATTATCATTTAAACGTGGCTTAAATTAAAATGGCGCTTTCAGAATAAAACTTTTAATTAAAAAGAAAAAAGTAAAGATTGCAAAACTTAGTGGGTCATAAAATTTACTTATAGCTAGTTATTATGAATTAACACCGTTTATAACTCATTTGGAAATGTTATTGTTATTCTAAACTTAGGTCTTCATTCGTATTGTGTTGAACTGTTGACAGATTAACAAAAGTAGACATTAACTTTAGGCCACTCATAGTTGTTAAGGGCCTAATAAATTTTGATGTAATGTTGTAAGTTTATATTAAAAAACAATCAATTAGTTTTTGCAGACACTTCTGCATATAAACTGTATAATTTAAACTATTATTAAAATGCAAAAGATTTGTTTATACCAAAATGTTGTTTATTTTTCTTTTATGAAAAGTATAAAATAAAATTTATTTAATTAGATTACATTATTAATATAAACATAAATATTAAGCATACTAACTGTTGCATGATAGAGAAATAGCTTTTCATAGTCTCCATATCCGTTTTGAGCATAAAAACCGGGTGTTGGTTCTAATTCTTCCATTATTTTTGTATATATTTTTTAGATCTAGCAACTATTTTTTATATAATATTTTAACTTAAAGCTTAGAAGTTTAAGTATATACTTATTAATATCTTAAAAACTAAAACAAAAGTTGTTATCTTTTATTAGTTCTGTAACAAGAAAAAAAAAAAACAAATCGCTTTTAACATTGTCTAACTCTGAGTTATTTTTTGGACTACTTTCAAAGTTTCAATAGTTAGGATTATTTCCAAAATTTAAATACGTTAAGAGAATTGTAAATGTTTACGGTATTTTGAAATAATGCTAACATACTATGCATATAAACATAAGTTGTGAAAAATTAGCAAACATTTTCTAAAGGAGTATTCTTGTTAATTTAATAAGATATCAAATTAAAACTTTCTTATTTAATGAAAGTATTACGGACTAAGTTAAAATAATCTATCCCTTAATAAAGAATGAATTTGGTATATCGTTAAATTGTAAAATCAACAAACAGAAATCAAGAATTGGCATTTAAAATAGTTTGATAGCAACAAGATAAATAGTTTGTATCAAGGATATTCAAATAACAACTATTTGTAGTGGAAATCATAAATCTTATCAACATGCATTAATAGAACGATTGAAACAAAAAAAAAAAACTTCTTATAAAGAAGAAATCATCAACAGTATATATTAAATTGTCATCCCTAAGTGTAGACATAAAATTATTAAGAAATTTTTAAATAATAGGTTGAATATTTGATCTAAAACAATAGCTACTCTGCACTTTACTTTATGAATCTGTTATGAAATGTTTCCTAAAAACTTTTATTAATAATTTATTATTTTTAGGAAAAACAATTACTAAGTTTTACCGCAGAGTTATTCTTATCACCAGGATAAACAAAAAAAATATGAGTTTTAATAATTAATTAAATTGAATTCATAAAAATAAATACAAACAGGTCTTTTAAATTAGTTATAGGATTAGTAGTGATTAGTAAGAAAGATCTGAAATCTTTGTACACATTGATTTTGTACAGTAATTTTTTAAGTTTTATTAAAATTAAGCTAAGCCAATATGAACTAAAAATAAAAATTTCTACTAATTTACTCATTCTTTCATATAAAAAATAAAATTCTTAATTAGTAAAGATAAATAAAGTTATATTATTATTATTTTTAGCTAGTTTGTTTATGATAAACTGCTCAGTACTTCTAATATAATATAGAAGTAAATAATGTCAACAAGTATCCTCAATAATACTCTATCAAATTAAGGTTTACTTTGTATCAAATATTTTAATAAATATCATAAAAATTCAATGCTAAAATACACAAAAAACTATGAATACACTAAAAACTTTAAGCTAAAGGGAATTAACTTTTAATATTTATTAAATAGTTATCACTAAATTAAGTCTTATATTCAATCAATAAACTTCAACTATTGTCAAAACCATTTCATTACAGACTTCAAAGTCGTGTGTTAAAACTTGCAGACTATTAAGTATTTTAGAAAATATATATACCTACTATAAAAACACCTAATCACCTAGAAAGTAATTTTTCCTATAAAACTGGTTAACCTGTTATTTTATAGTTATTTATATAGAAATAGTATCTAAAATAAAATACTTCAAGTTTCTTCAAGAAAAGTTCAACACTAAACAAGTATTTATTATTTACTCTTTTAGTGGTTCTATTTTATTTCTCTTTGTCACTTAATTTAAATTAAGTTTATAGATAAACTAAATAAGAAATTAAATACTCATTAGAAAAGTTTTGATTCTCTCTAAACAACAATTTTGAAGTAATCTAGTGTCACATTTTTATTTGTTATTTTTATTTAATTAAATAATAATAGAAATTAAGAAGAGCAAACTTTTCAGAGTTAGAATTAAGTAAGAAAATTGAAATGATTTAAAAAAATATTTAATAAATCAATAACTTTCCTGAGTTATCCTGAGAATACTAAGAGAGTGGAAACCCTGTATTGTGGTGTTACATAAACTAACTAACTTAAAATTGATTTATAAATGTTACTTGCTGGAGTGAATTCTCTTATGCTAGTATTTTCATTAACAATAAACTCATTATGTTTAACAAAAAAACTTTTTTAGTCAGTAAATCTTAAATTTTTATTTTTGACTTGGCAATAATACCTTAATTAAAAACAGAAACTGAGAAAACGAAAAATTTATGTCATAAGACTTTTTACAACATTTATGTGAATTCTCCTTATATTTATTAAACTTAAACTTTTTTATGATAAACAAAAGTTTTAAAAATAGATATTATAAATACAAGCGTCATTCTAATTACAGTCTAATTTGTACCGTTTTTACTAATTTCATTAGTTTTCACGCCTAATTGTAACTTTACTGTACTCCTACAATAAAGTTTTATACTTCTTAATTTAGCTCAGAGTATATAGTTTTCAAATAGTTATTTTTTTATGTTTGGTAAGTATGAATGGTGCTTGATCCCATAGAAAAGTGGTACAATATGGCTTTTTTCAGTACTTTAGAAAATTAACAAAAGACAAAAATTTTTTAGTTGTTTGACTCTAATTATCTTTTAAAAATATATAAAGGATAATTCAGCAATCAGAAACTTTGAAATATTCTTAATTTTATCAACACTGTGTGTTGTTCTTTATTAAAACATAATTTAATAAAAGCTTGCTTTTTAAAAGTTTTTTTTATTTTATATAGAGTGGTTTTAAAGTACGTAAATACTTTTTATTTTACAATTTTAGCACATAAAAGATATTTTCTAATAGTTTTGTTGCTTTAACTTGAAAACTCCCAAAAATTGTTGATACTGCTTATAGTTATCATGCCAGTTAAGCACTGAATCGTGCAAACTTTTACTTGTTTTATAAAAATAATTTCACGCTTGAGTAAATATAACACTGCTTTATACCAAACTTGCTCCAAACTTATAACTTCACAACATCAGGCTTAATTGAATACAAACTTAAGAAATACAGTTGTTCTGAAACCTCGCATAGTTATTAATTTTAACAAAATGTGTATAAGTTGATAAGTTCTTCAGTTAGTACTCCCACTTCACTAGAAAATTATGGAAACTAAACATAGTTTATAGAACATTTATCTTTAAAGTCTTTTGTTTGAAAATATAGTTGATGTTTTCATCCTAGCTTAATTTAATAATCTAGTTTGAGTAGTATTGTGGTTAAATGAATCTATCCTAAATTTGCGACTATTAAGAAATGTGATAGGTCATGACTTTTTCATCTAATTAATTTTTTAAAATTCTCATTAGGCTCAAAACCAAAAATAAAAGAAGAAAATTTTAACACTCTCTTTGTTTAAAACTAAACAAAAAAGAAAAATATTCAACAGGCACACAAGATACTTTGTATATTTGTTTTAAGTTTGCTCCTTTTTGTTCAAAATTCATGCCATGACAAAATACTTTTATGGACTTTTCAAATATTTCTTTGGTTAGTTTTGTTTTTTTTAATTCATATTTTTTTTCTTCTTATTAAAAATGAGGTACCAAATAAAACTTAAATTTTTATTTTTGTTTGTAAAGTTATGTGATTTTTGTTTTATTCTGATTAAGTTTGAAAGAATTTTAAATTTATATTAATAATTACAGTACTAGACTTTTTTTTTAATCTATAGTTTAAAATGATAGTAATTCACGGTAAGCCTAAGTGAACAGCTATGGTGACAATTTTACCTAAAAAAAAGAATTAAAAAGGTAAGTTAAATTTTACTTGAGTAAAACCATACTTTTATTTTTAAAAAGTGGAATTTTTTTATAAAGATCATGGAAAACCCTGGAATTAAAAATAATTTTAGTATATTATAGAAACTAAAGTTATAGTATATAAGAGATTTAAATTAGATTTAACAAGGATTTATAAAATATTTACAGTTTTATTAAATACAAATCACATTTTAAGTAACACTACATCATTATTTTAACAGTTTATTATCATTAATTTTTTTTTATCTTTAATTTTAATTGTTTTTAATTTAAAAGGGACAATTAGTGTTCTAAAATATACTATTTTTATTCTGGAATTGTTAAATTGTTTATAAATTAAAGTTATATTCTAAAAAAAGTTTTATTTTATTTTTACCTACGTAAAGTTAAAAATAAGTTTTAATTGCTTTAGACAACATTTCAAGCATTAAAATATTTTGTAGTAGTTCAGATGAATTAAATACTTTGTTTACAAGAGAATTGGAAAAAAGTATAACAGAAAAATAATTGACAAAAAATTTAAGTTTGACTACTAAAATAATGTTTGAATTTAAAACAAAACCTTTTTTCCTTACGTGATTTTAAATATAACATATGAAAATATATTTTGAATGAAGCTTTCAGCTTAAATTTAGAAAATTAGGCGAAAATAGCTATTAAATCTTCAGTCTGGAAAAAAATATATAATTGTGATCAAAAATCATCAACAACTTTAGATTACTGGAGTTGTTAACATTAAATAAATATTAATAGTAAAACTTAAATTTATAAAAAAAAAAAGTTGAGAATCATGTTTTCCTTTATTTTATTCATTGTACATCACATTTGAAGTTGAATAAAAGATTTTTTTTTAACATTATAATATTAAAACTATAATTATTTATAAAAAAATATAACTTAAAACTTATATTTGAAATTTTACTTAAAATTTAGAAGAATTTTTCATGTTTATTTTTAAAAAAAAAGGTTGAATGTAATTTAAGAAATAAAGTCTAGGTTTTCTGACTATTTTAAGTATAGTTTATTGTAATTTTTTTTTTTGTAATAAAATTATAATAAAAAAAAACAAATAGTATAAAATTATTTAAAAATACTGTAATGTGCATTATAAAGTATTTTATTCGAAAATTAAAATTTAAATTATTTAATTAATAGTTGTTTGATGTCTAATCTAAATTTCGCAATTTTTTGAACAAACTAGTTTAAATACTAGGTTTATCACTATTGTTAATGATTAAAATTTACTTGTTTTTCCTAAATTATAATATTCTTTTCTTTTTTTGTGTTCATTTACATGCTTAAATTTTTACCTGTTAAAATAGCTACCTTAGATTGTAGCAAAATTAATTGTACATTCTATATTTGTATATCTAAATAGTAACAAAATTGAAATTGTAGATATGTGTGAACTTTTAGTTTGAAAAGTCTTAAAAGTAAATAAACAGGATAAATAATTTTTTACATTAAGGGAAATTAACTAAACACTTTAACTATAAACAAAATTTAGTACATTTATTAGGTTTTTAGCACTAAAATTATTAACTTAATAGAATTATTAAACAATTTAAATATAATTAGACAAAGTATTACTATTTATTTATTCAAAATTGAATTAAAGGTTTTCAGGGTTGTCACAATACTTACTCAGGTTAGTTTGAAATCATAAACCTTTAGTTAGCCCAGTCAAAGTTCATATAATTTAATATTTGAAAAATTTGTAGCTCAACTAAAGTTAGTTTAATTTCACACTTTCTGAATATCTCAGGTAAGCTTTAGAAATTTTAAAAGTTAAGTTAGATGATTTGTTAAAATTTTAACGATTTTGATTTAATTAAGCTATAATATTTTTTTATGTTACATTATATTACTATCCAAAACTGAATATAATCAAAAAAAAAATATGCTTTAACAAATACTTCACTAACTTTGCTTAGAGTTGCCACTCATTTGAATTTTTTTTAATTATTTTAGCGTTTTAGTATTTTATGAGGACTTTAGTAATAAAAATTAATAAAAAATACTTAATTTTTGAATCTCTTAAAAGTTTTTGCATAAAAATACTACTGATTGTTTTGTAAAATATTTAAAAAAAATACATTATCTATTTTGTTTATTGAAGTTTGATAATTAAATATTGAAAAACTATGGTTTTTTAAGTTGAAAACAAAATTAAAATATGTTATTATATGCATTTGAAGTTTTTAGTTATCGGTGTTTAAAAAAAAACGAAGGCAGTTTATTTATCAGCATTTATTAATATTTATATCTTCTAACTAAAATGGTATAAAAAAACTTGAGCTTATTTATGTGGCCAGGTTTATACAAATAGTTGTATGTTGAAAACATAAAACTAAAAGTTTTAAAAATGCCTTCTTTAAAATGTTTTGGTAATTAAGTTAATAAAATTTTTTAATCTGCTTTGATATTATTACAAAAAAGATAAGATAGGTTTTTAATTAAAGCTTTAACTTTAAACATATTTAAAACTTTTTAACTTTCATTTTACATGGTGCATAGTTTGTTTTTATAATTTTAAACACAACACCAAAAATGTCATGTAGGCATAAAAAAGAGTGTTAGTCCATGCTAAAAGAACGCCGTGCTGAAGTGTCACTCCGTGCTAAAGTGTCACCATGTGCTAAAGATAGACCGTGCTAATATGTCACTCCGTGATAATAAGACACTACGTGCTAAAGTGACGCCGTGCTAAAATGTCACTCCGTGCTAAAGTGTCACCACGTGCTAAAATGTCACCACGTGCTAAAGTGTCACTCCGTGCTAAAGTGTCACTCCGTGCTAAAGTGTCACACTGTGCTAAATTGACGCCGTGCTATGACACTACATGCTAAAGTGACGCCGGGCTAAAATGTCACTCCGTGCTAAAGTGTCACTACGTGCTAAAATGTCACCCCGTGCTAAAGTGTCACTCCGTGCTGAAGTGTCACACTGTGCTAAATTGACGCCGTGCTATGACACTACATGCTAAAGTGACGCCTTGCTAAAATATCACTCCGTGCTAAAATGTCACTCCGTGCTAAAGTGTCACTACGTGCTAAAATGTCACCCCGTGCTAAAGTGTCACTCCGTGCTAAAGTGTCACCATGTGCTAAATTGACGCCGTGCTAATATGTCACTCCGTGATAAAGTGTCACTACGTGCTAAAATGACGCCGTGCTAAAGTGTCACTCCGTGCTAATGTGTCACTTCGTGCTTAAGAGTCACTACGTGCTTTAATGTCACTCCGCGCTAAAGTTTCACTTCGTGCTTAAATGTCACTACGTGCTAAAATGTCAGCCCGTGCTTAAGTTTCACCCCGTGCTAAAGTGTCACTGCCTGCTAAAGTGTCACTACGTGCTAAAATGTCACCACGTGCTAAAGTGTCACTCCGTGCTAAAGTGTCACTACGTGCTAATATGTCACACCGTGCTAAAGTGTCACCTCGTGCTAAAGTGTCACCCCGTGCTAAAGTGTCACTCCGTGCTAAAGTGTCACTACGTGCTAAAATTTCACCCCATGCTAAAGTTTCACCCCGTGCTAAAGTGTTACTTTGTGCTTAAGTGTCACTTCGTGCTAAAGTGTCACTTCGTGCTAAAATTTCACCCCATGCTAAAGTGTCACTTCTTGCTAAAGTGTCACTCCGTGCTAAAGTGTCACTCCGTGCTAAAGTGTCACTCCGTGCTAAAGTGTCACTACGTGCTAAAATATCACCCCTTGCTAAAGTGTCACCCCGTGCTAAAGTGTTACTCTGTGCTAAAGTGTCACTCTGTGCTAAAGTGTCACTCTATGCCAGGGTTTCCCAAAGTGGGCGATATCGCCCCCCTGGGGGCGATTTTAGTAATTTGGGGGGCGATAATTAGTAAGGGGGCGAAAGGGTGGGCGATAACTAGTAAGGGGGCGAAAAGGGGGCGATTTTAAAATTTTGGGCTGTCATGAGATTTTTACTTTTTTTCTTGCTATTTTAATAATTTTAGCTTGATATTGATTATTTGACCCTGAGGTAAAACTTAAACATAAAAGTTTATTTTATTTATGTAAAAAATAGAAAAAAATGAAGTGGTTATGACTCCTACTTTCAAGTAAATACTATATTTTCATTCATATATTTCCTTGTTTAACAATTACATATATCATAGATGATTGAAATCCCTCTCACTATTTTATAACCTGATATATATGTTATTTGGGATCATAATTGGTTTGTAAAAATCTATGTTATTTTTCATTAACTATCACCTCATGATATTTCCAATTGTTTTTTGAAAATTCACCAAGTTAGACTAAGAAATAAAACTATACAGGGTTGCCAATTTACCCAGAAACCTTGAAAAACCTGGAACTTGACAAGTTTGGCAAAAAAAACCTGGAATTTTTAACGATTTTAATATATTAAGTAGTAACATTTAGATTTGACACAAAAAAGCTATCATATAGATAAAAATATGGATCCCTTCGAGGCAGATACTTTTGAAATAAACGACATACAGGAGACCTTCTCAGACTTACAAACTGACCTTAAACTTAAAGTAAATTCTTCCAAAGAACGATATGAAAGCTTTTGGACTCAACAAAAACTAAGGCAAAAGTATCCAATCATTTAAGAGGAATTTAGATTGTTGTTTATAGCTTTTCCTTCTAGCTATGTTGTTGAGAAAGCTTTCAGTTCAGTTATCAACATCTTGAGCAAAAGATTTAATCTAGATATTTATAAAGGAGGTGACTTAAGGCTCTATTTTACTGATTAAGAATCAGATTAGAAAAACTTGCAAGCAGTCATGAACCTCATCCTTCACATTGTATTAGACTTCAGTAGCAGACATTATTTTATGAAAGTTTTTTTATTTGATTTAATCTTTTGAAAACTTCTTATTTAACCTGGTTTGTATTGTATTTAAGTAGTCTTTTTATAATAACAACTTTATTAAGCTATTTATTCTACAACAGGTTTGCATAATGCCTAATGAATATTAATTACGGTGGACTTCCTCTTAAGTTCGCACTTTTTACCCAAATAAAAAGGGAAAATTTATATTTTCTTTTATATAACTAAAGTAAAGTCTATTACTAACCAAATATTAATAAAACAAAATGTATATAGTATTTGTTAGCTTGTATAGATCTGTTTTATTTTAATGAAAATTTGTTTTATGTTTTAGTGGATTTCATGTTAATTCATAACATTATTGCATATAACATATTGAAATTTGTCATTTTGTAAAAAAAATTATGGTAATAGATTTTTAATTCAAATTGTTCTTTTTAATTTTTCTCAAAGTGCAAACTTAAGCGGAAGTCTACTATGTTTATTAAATGGTTTATGTTTTAAAGTTATTAATAGTTTTAATTTGACCTGGTTAATTTGTAGTTCATATTCGTCGTTTTACATTAAAGTTTTTATAGCATAGTGATAAAATTAAAATATTTGTTTGAAAGACCTTTATTTGACAGGTTTTTGTTATTACTTGTTTAATCCGTATATAACTTATATAACTGTATAACTATTATCTGATTGTAAAATTTTGATAACCATTAAAGTTTTAAATTCTAAAATGAATTTTTTGGTTTTAAAAGAGTATAAATTTGAAGTCTCTATTTTAAATGACTTCTACTCTTTCATTTAAAAGTTTCTTAAACTCAATTTTATTTTCTAACTTGATTTATTATTGTTAAAAAAATCATTATTATATAAGGAGTTTTAGACTATTAGTACAACTGTTTTTTGTTTTTTCTTAATTTAATTATATTAGCAATTAGAATATACTTAGTTTATATTAATACTTCAACACTAGCTTTTAGTTTTTCACTATTTTCCTTTGTTAAATTATTATGGGCTAATAGCTAGAAAAAAATCTTTTTAAACAGAATTAAATAAGCCATCAAAAAGACTGCTACAGTAACAAAACAAAATTTTAACCTAGTTAAAAGTTTTTTTTAATTGATTACTTTCTGTTCACAGAGTTAAGTGTAAAACATTGGATTTTTTTTTAGCTTAAATAAAGAAAAAAAAAAGGTTATAGAATTAAGGTTTAGTTCCCTAAAGATTATTCCAAGTCAAGTACTATTTCATGGTATTCTACTACGAAACAAATAGTTTAAAAAGTTTAAAATTAAATTTTTAATTTTACAACTAACTTGCTTACAATATATCTTAGTATTGAATTTAATAAATTAACTGCATTAACTGAAGCTGTTGATGAAACCACTTTTCATGTGAGATAATCATTAATTCGGTCAAACTTCCTCAAACTAGATCAGAAATTAGTTTTTAATTTTTATTTTAATATGTGTACAATAAACTGTTCATTTTTTAGTTTTTTAATCTCTGGTATAGTTATTTTAGAATATGCCTATTTATAAAATGATTTAAGTATTTTGTGCGGCTTAAATAAGTTACTTAGTATTAACTTCTAAATGTCCAAAATTTGTTATATGATATATTATTATATTGTCACGTTTAAGTTAAGATTTCAGATGGGTAACGTAAGGCTCAGATCCAGTCGCAGATCCGGTCGAATTTCGACCCGCTAAGTAAATTGAAAACTACTTGTGCATAATAAATAAAATTTAGTTTTCTGATACTTAATATTTTGAAACACGCTTTCATTTCGTTTTCAGTTCACAATATTATTTCCTAGATCACAATAATAGTACATAAGTTAATTACAGTTTTGCTCGAGTTTTTTAATTTTCTTATTTGTTATTTTTTTAAAATCATGCAGCCCGCAATTACATTTTTTTAACAAGTTGAAACTAGAAATTTTTTTTTAGTAAATATGAATTGCTGACTAAAAAAATTGTCCACCACTGACCTAAAAGTTTCATTAATTTCAAAACAGTTCATATTTAAACAGGATTGATAACAAATAACACAAGGCTTTTTAATAATTAAGTATTTTTATATACTTTACTGGGCTTCTAAGAAAATAACTGTAAATTATTTTCTCAAGCCATGTAAACTACTTTGAACACAAAAGTGCGTGCATAAGAAGTACCAGACTAAATTACATTTCGAACACAACTTTTTTTAGCTCAAAAGTTTGTACTCAAAAGAAAAACTACTTTGTGAAATCAGGGGGGGGGCGATTTTTTTTTCAAATTACTGAAAAGGGGGCGATTTAGTAAATGAGTTTGGGAAACCCTGCTCTATGCTAAAGTGTCAGTACGTGCTAAAATATCACTCCGTGCTAAAGTGTCACTCTGTGCTAAAGTTTCACCCCGTGCTAAAGTTTAAATTAAATTTAAAGGAAATAACACATAAGTTTCATAAAAATCTATAACAAATTAGTTTATAATTTACTATTAAAACTTAAGCATTTTATAATTGTAGTAAGAAGCATTCTAGTACAATGTTTGCTTTAATTTTAAAATACTTGTGCAAATGTCCCATATCGCTGAAAATTAAGTTTTCTTAGTTCCTACTCCATTGACAAGGCAAAACTTTTATAATTTACAATAATAATTTGCATTGATTTTGTGTCAATTTTGTAAATAATGTAAGTTACTTATTTATGCTGCTTGATTAATGCATAACAAAACATAAATTTATGAAGACTTTTTCACCTTGTAAATTAATATAAATATGCTCTTTGTTAAATTTTATTTAAATTATACTTTTTTTATTTGAAATTTTACCTAAGAAATCATATTAGATGGGTTTTACTTTATTTTATGCCCTCCTTTTTTTAAATAAAGTCCTGTCAAAATTATTAAAATATTTTAAAGATTAGGCATTCAAAAACTTAATTTATACTATAATTTTTTTTATTACTCAGAAAAATTTGAATATATATTTTTAATCTTTTTTTTAGTGATTTTGTTTTGGTTTAAAGAGTGATTTTTACAACAGGGTTGCCACTTTACCTGTAAACCTGAAAATGATACTTTGGGTAAAAAAACCTGGAATTTGTGAAATTTTGAAAAAAAAAAAAAGGAAAAACCTTGAATTTTAAACAATTTTTACGTGTTGAGTAGAAAAATTTGATATAACACAATAATTTTACTATATAGATAACACAATTTCAGTTTTATCTTCTTAATACTAATATGGTAAAATTCCAGGTTTTCCCATATTTTTTGCTCAATATTATAACTTTCTTATACTTTTAAATGGTTTTTCTATACCAAATTTTCTAAATGTTTAAAATTATTATTTTTAAGGTATACAGTTCAGGCTATGTACATTGTATATAGTAGCTTAAGGTTAACTGGTATTTTTTTAAACTAAAAAAACATTTTAGTATGATAAATTTTATTTGAAAACTTTAAACTTTATTTAGATTTCATTATAGTGATAGGATTGCCACTGGTTTTTGAGAAATTACTTCATGGTTTTTAAAAGTACATGTTTTTGGGTCTTTTTTTATTCAAAAGTTAAGTTTAAGGTAATAAACTGTGTTAAATAGTATAAAAACATTGTAAAGATATTGTAAAGCTACTTTAAATTTATTTTTTAATATAAATCTTTTGATGATGACACAATTTTTTTTTATATATAAGGTAAACTATTTGTGTCAAATTAAAATTTTTCTACTTGAATTATAACAATTTCTACATGTTAAGTAAAAAATATTAATTTGACACAAAAAATTTACCATATAGATAAAAAAATTAAGTCATCACCTAAAAATTTATTTCAAAAAACACATTTGATGTAGCTTTCTAATATCTTTTTAATGTTTTTATACTAATTAACACAGTTTATTAACTTTTACTTAACTTTAAACTAAAAATAGACTTAAAAACATGTACTTTCAAAAACCTAAAGAAAATTCAGAAAACCTGAAAGTAATTTCTCAAAAACCAGTGGCAATTCTATCACTATAATGAAATTTAAATAAAGTTTATAGTTTTCAAATAAAATTTATCATACTAAAGTGTTTTTTTAGTTCAGAAAAATACAAGTATACTTAAAGTTAATATGTACAATGTACGTAGTCTGAACTTAATACCTAAAAATAATAATTTAAACATTTAGAAAATTTGGTAAAGAAAAACCATACAAAAAATGAAAAAAAAATTATAATATTGAGCAAAAATTATAGGAAATCTGGATTTTTTATAATATTAGTATTAATAAGAGATTATTGAAATTGTGAAGGAAATGAATCAAATACACATCAAACATTAAATATTTTTGTGAGTATTATTCACTCTAAAATACATTTGAAATACCATTAAAGTTTTTCTTTTCTTTAACTTTAAATTTTAAAAACTTATTAAAAATTACAAAAAAAATTTATACTCTGCTTAGAGGTTTATCTGGATTTTTATAATTAAAATGGCAAATATATATTAATACCATAAAAAAAATATACTGTCCAAAATGTGGAAAAGTCGTATAAAATGCTAACTAATATCGATACTTAAAAATATTTGTATTGAACAAAAAGCAGTAATTTTTTATATTTATTATATTATATATATATATATTGGTTAGTTGTCTTAACTTTTAATATTGTTTAATTTACTGAAATAAAAAAGTTTATTCAAATAAGAATATAAGTGCAAGTACTTTGTTAACTACCAGGTGTTTAAAAACATAAATTACTGGGACATAATTTTTTTTTAGCTTATGTTTTCTATGAATGGTAGAAAAAAAACTTGCACAAAACTATTTTCTGCATGAAAAATAGTAAAGTTTTTTTATAACTTTGTAGTCCTGATAAAGAACACAATTTTAATGACTTTTATCTAAAAATTGTGTTATTAAAGCAAATATTAAAAAAATATTTGTTAAAGTCAGCTTCATATTCAGATAGATTAAAGCAGGTGTTCACATAATAAAAAGGAATGCATTTTTATTAGTTTATTTATTTTTAGTTTTCTTTTTTTTTTAGATATTAATTCTATATAATAATATAGTTTGAATTGATACTTAATATATATTTGCAACAAAAACTGTCATATGATCTTAAACTTGAAACCAGTTGTTTTTGTTTTAGTTGTTTTTCACTACATAAGTCAGGATTCCCACTTTTAAGGCAAAAAACAAAATTAATTACTAAAAACTGTCTTTAGTCATCTTAAATTAATTTAAGTGATCCTTAAGTTTTTCTACATCCATTTAAAATAGATTTAATTTCAAAAATTTTTATGTAAATTTTAAATAAATAAGCATTTTAAATCAAGAGATTTCCAAGTTTTGATAAAAACTAGACTAAGATTTTGCAGAATTATTAAATTCATCCTGAAGTGAAACAATAAAAACTTTCTTCAGTTTTTCTGGGTTTTAAAATATTTCAAACTAGCTTGAGATGGCCTATCAGTGATAAAAAAAAATTACACGAAATTATGTCCATCTTGAGAAATAGTAAAGTTCTATAATCTTTTTTATCCTTGTTAATAATAAAAATATTTTTTTAATTACTTAATAAATTATATTATCAAAAAAAAAAGTATGTTTAAACCTTTGTAAAACTTCGGCTTGAAAAACAGTTAAGTTCTATGATCAATTTATTTATAATCATATCAAAGAATATTTTAATTATACAATCAAAATTAAATGAAATATGTTGTAAAATTTTCAAAAAGGTATAATATAAAAGCAGATTTCATATTCAAATAAAATAAAGCAGGTACAGACATAAATTTAAGCATTATGTTTTAAATTTTATCTATCTTTAGTCTGTACATCTTTAAAATCTAATACTTAAACAATTAAAGATCATGTCATCTCAATATTCTAACATTTAAATACAATTCCACAATTACAATTTAAAAACTGTCATCTGAACTAACTCAGTTAAAGTTGGTCATTTATTTAACTTTATTACTTCTAAAGTTATAGTTGTTATGCTTTTTGTCAAAAAGTACCCTGAATGATAAAAACTATTTTTTTATAATCCTGTGATTTTTAAATCCTTTAAGAAGATATTTTAATTTTTTTTTTTTTTAAAACACTTTACAAAATGATTCAAAACTAAGTTTTTGATACTTTTTATAAAATATGAAAGTAATGAAACTAGAATAATTAAATATCATGGTAAAAAAAAAATCTAGCTAAGATAAAATTAAATGATTAAATTGTCTTGAGTTTTTTAATAAGAAAACCAAGTTAGCTTAAATAATCATGAGTTTTAAGAAGAATCAAAACTAGCCTAAATTATCTGTACAGAGTAATGAAGTGATTAAACAAAATTTGTTATAGCAGTTTTCCTAAATAAAATTCTGAATTTTTATATGATGTTGTTCGATACAAAATAAAGTATATATCTATTTCGACAAAAATACTTAAGCTTACATCCTTTATTGCAGTACGAGTGTAAACTTGGCTTGAATGGGTTTTTTTGTAATTTTTTTTTAATAACTTTAAAACCAATTACTTTTAAATTTTTCAATGCTAACTTGGAATTTTTCATTTTATTCTAAAGAACGGTACTTTGTCTTTAATTTAAAAAAATCCTTCGAATTGGGGTTTGACTTTTGTAGTGGAGCCCTATTAAAAATTTTGCGTTTTTTTTCAATTTTTTTAATTTACAAGTATTTCTCCAAAAATGTTTTTTTTTACATTTTTCTAAACATAGTTATTAAACTATGTATGAACTTGAGTTTTTTTATTCAATTTCGTTTTTCTTTTACCATGAGCCTATAAAATTAAAAAAATAATTAAATAATTTAAAAAAAAAATTTCAACTTTGCACGATTTTTGATTTTTAGGTTTACAGACTTTTATGCAAAACTATTTTTTTTTAATAGTTTTTTTTCTTTAATTTAGTTTTAAGCTCTTAGCACTTAAGCAAGAAATCCATCATATAGCTTTGTTAAGAATTTAGGTAAAACTTGTATTGGTCATATATTTAAAAACAATAATTAATTGGGAGACAAATATAATTAAATCATAAAATTTAACTATACAAATTTGTTAAAATGAAAATAAGTAAAAAAAATACTTTTGCATAAAAGTCTGTAAACCTAAAAATCGTAAATCGAGCAAAATTGGAATTTTTCTGAAATGATTATTTAGGCTTATGGTAAAAAAAAACTGAAAAAAAAACTAATTACAAGTTTAAACTAAGTTTAACAAATATATTAGAAAAAAAAATTGAAAATATATATATTAACTTTAGAGCAAAACTTGTAAAATTAAAAAAATAGAAAAAAAACGCAAAATTGTTAAATTTGCCCCACTAAAAAAGTCAAACACCAATTCGATGGATTTTTTTTAAATAAAGATAAAGGACTGTTCTTTAGAATAAAAAAAAATCGAAAGTTAGCATTAAATTATTTTAAAATATTTTGTTTTAAACTTTGGTTAAAAAAGAAATTACAAAAAAAAACATTCAAGCCAAGTTCATGCTCATTATAGCAGTTAAATAAAACGAGTGCTACTATTAGATGTTTTTTTAATTTTTAGAGGCAGTAAAGACAAGTCTAAAATATTTTGATCAAAAATTTTAGTACTAAGAAATTTAAAATGAAATTTAATATACTTTAAACTATATTTAAGAAATAATTCAAGAAAAAATATACAATTTTGAATAAATACAAACATATATAATAGAACAAACTTACTGAGTGATATTAGAGTCTTGTTCTAATCTGACGGGTTTTCCATAAAATTTGCTGAATCAGCAAAAAATTATTTCAGAATTTTTTAACTTTAAGATATTAAAAATTTGTTTTTTAGTAAAACTTTAATTTGTTTAAGTAAGGTGGGTTAGGGATTAGGGTATAACTTAAGTAAAAATTTAAAGATAACTATATTGCTGACTTAGCAAATATTAGGGAAATCCCTGTTGTTTTACAATCGGACCCGTAATATATATGTCAGTAATGGAATAAAAATATCATTTGAAGAGATTATGTCCTACTTAGCAAAAACAGCTTATGAACAGTTTTTTTAGTGATTATATAAATTATAGTTTATTTTATAGTTTGCCTTATCTAAGTATGTGTTGAAAATTTAGTCTAAATTACGCTATAGAAGTTGTTTTTGTTAAATAAACTCAAATTTCCGAGAATGTTTAGAGCTGTCTACTTAAAACTAACAAACCTTTTTTTGTTGTATTTTTAAGGGTAACTTAAAACTTATTTAAACGTGAAAATTACCATTCATCTAATAGCATAGTAAATATCAATTAGAATTTTGGATTTAAAGGCTTAACTTATACCTCATTCTTTTATTTTCATTACTTTGCAAAGTATTTAACAGAAATATACAACATTTACAAAGTTTAAAAAAGCATAAAAAGCTCAAAATACAGTATTAAAATGTAAGACAATATAAAAGAAAATATTAAACAAAATACTTACTATTTGAGTATTTTTTTTATTTTCATAATAAATAGTTTACCTTTTTCTTTTTTACTTTTGTATTATTTAGTTTTTGTCCTGTTCAAGTGCTACTATACTATGGTTCCATTAGTAATAGCTTGAAGTTTTTATACTTAGTTTAAATGACTAGTTGTTTTAATCACCCACTCAATGCTATGCATTTGGGTTTTGTTTATGCATTAGCTGCGTTGATAAAGTATCGGTGGTTTTTGTTTTCTTTGTCGTATTTTGTTTGAATTTTTTTTTTATTCTTTAGTCCTATGTTGTTGTGATAATTTATTTTTCTTGTTTTCAACTCATTAATAAATTGTTATTTTTTACATTCATTTTCCTTTCGAGGGTGCTAATTTACGCTTAAATTATACAACAAAATGTAAGCTAAGATTATACACTTTTTCATTTAAGTAGTTTATTTTTCAAACTTTTTAGCAAAAAACTTATCTGAAATTTGAAACTAACCATCACCCAAAACTCAGCTGACTTTGAAAATTTTAATATTAAGTTTGTAAGAGAAGTTAAGAGCTTAAAGTCAACAATAATAGTGTTTACAACAGTATTTTTTCAGATGATTCTTATCATGCTTTCAAAGACGTAAGAGATCTTTTAAAAGTATTCTATTTAAAATTGTTTCTTCAGTGGTTAGTTATGTTTTTTTTTTTCTCTCCAAGTTAGTTTTATAGATACGAAGCTTAATTCTGGAAGTTATTTTAGCAGCATTCAGGTTATAAATTTTTTTTAGTGCAATTTAGCATGAGTTTTTATTTTTTTAATTCTAGATAGAACTTTACCTTTTATTATAAGTAACAATTACAAAAAAATTTTAAAATTTTTATCTCGGAAATTAAGGTATGCCTTTTTTATATTTTACAACTATACTTAACATTAAATTGTTACTTGAAGTATAATTGTTTTGAGTTAAAAAAACATTTATATTTCTAAAATTAAGATTTTCTTATCTTAAGTAAATATCATTAAGTCTTGAAACTTATTTAGTTTGAAAATAAAAGAATTTAAAAGAATTTTAGAATACTGATAAACTGATATTATATGGTTTTTGTTTTTTGTTTATGCATTGGCCGCGTTGATAAAGTTTCGGTGGTTTTTCTTTTCTTTGTCGTTTTTTATTTAATTTTTATTTTACTATTTAGTCTTATGTTGTATTGATAATTTATGTGTTTTTGTTTTTACCTCGTTAATAAATGATTACTTTCTTTAACCATTTTCCTTTCGAGGGTGCTAATTTACGATCTACTATTATAAGTTTTGTTCTCGTCTTTTTATCTAACTTAGTTTTTAAATTTTATTTTTTTTACATTTCTAATGTTTCTGTACGTTAGTTACTATTTTTCTTTTTACAATATACAATTTTGTTTTTAATTAGGTTTGTATAATTTAAATCTACAAATTTTAATGTCAGCTTTTAATGACTTGCACATTTTTGACTCATTACATTTGAATAGTCATTACGTTGTTCTATACTATTAATGCTTAACGCATAGATTTTTTAAAACTTCCTTTATTTATGAGTAAATTAGAAATTTGATAAGTGTTTATGGTAAATTGTATTGTTTATAAAGCGATCAAAATACAAAGGAAATTTTAATCTAATAAAAGTAGTTTATGTTAAATAAAAATTTATACCTTTTTTCATGCTTTTTTTTGGCAAATTTAAAAAGCAATTTTAAAAATGTAAGCTAAGATTATACATTTCTTTAATTTACTTATTTTACAAACAAATCTTGTTAGCAAAAGCTTATCTTAAATATGATACAAAACATCGCCCTAGGATTAGCTGACTTTTGAAATTTTAATATAATTTTTTAGGAGAAATTAAAATCCTAAATAGCTTAAAATCACAATACAAGTGTTTAAAATAGAAATTTTTCAGATAATTTCTATGGCAAATCCAATTAGCAATATTAAAACTATAAGCTAAGATTATAAAAGAAAAATTCATGGTTTATTTAACACACAAATCTTGTTAGCACAAAAACTTATGTGAAATTTGATACTATCAATACGCTAGACTAACTTTTGAAATTTTTATCTAAAGCTTTAAGGTTAAATTAAGAGCTTGAAGTCAACAATACAAGTGTTTAAAACATTACTTTTCCAGATGATTCTTGTCATGCTTTCAAAGACGTAAGAGATCTTTTAAAAGTATTCTTCTTAAAATTGTTTGTTCAGTGGTTATTTATTTTTAATTTTTTTCTATCCAAGTTAGTTATATAGATACGAAGCTTAACTCTGGAAGTTTTTTTAGCAGCATTCAGGTTATATAATTTTTTTAGTGCAACTTAGCTTGAGTATTTATTTTTAAATTTTAGATAGAATTTTACTTTTTATTACAAGTTACAATTAAAATAAAGTTTTACAAGTTTGTCTTGGAAATAAGAGTATGCTTCTATATATTTTAGAATTAACCTTAACATTAAATTGTAACTTAAAATTTAATTGTTTTTTTTTTTAATTATTTATCTTTCTTAAATTAAGATTTTCTTAAATAAAGTAATTAACTTAAAATTTTAAAACTTTTCTGGTTCAACTATCATGAAATTTTAAACTATCTTAGATGACTTTTTTTTTATAATTTTAAACAAAAATTTCAAATTTTTGACAGTTCTGTAGCGCTATGACTCGTAAGTAGTGTATATAATTTTAATTGATTTTTATATTCAGTAAATATTAGCATCATTTCAATCAAAAACTTATCTATTAAGTTATTATAGCTACTATTCCTGTCATAAAAGTTTTTTTTTTTTAATAAAATTTCTTTTACTAAGACATCGTTTTCTAATTGTATAATTTTATTTAATGTAATTTATTTTACTTTTAAAAGTTCAAATGATACTGAAGAAAATACAGACATAAGTGTTGAAATATTTTTTTATTAAAAAAAACCTAAAATTTAAGTTAGATGCATTTTTAAATAAACCTATGATATTTCATTTTCTGTTATCAAAACTTAAGTAAAGCGAATACTAAAATTATATATTTGTAATAAGAAATATAACCCGTGTTTTGTTTATAAACCTAACAAAATACAAATGAAAGAATTTTAATTTAAATAAATATCTTTTATACTATATTTTACATGGTGGTTCAAGGCGAATCCAATTTGCAATACTAAAACTGTAAGCTGATATTAGATTATTTTTATTTAAATAGTTTATTCAATGCACAACACTTGAACGTAGAGTATTATCTGAAATTTGATACAAAAACAACGCCTTAGGCTAACTTTTATTTGTTTAATATAGATATTAAAGAAAATTTAAAGGCTTAAAATCAACAATACTAGTGTTTATAACAGCATTTTTCAGATGATTCTAGTTATGCTGTCAAAGAAGTAAGAAATCTTTTAAAAGTATTTTAGATAAGTGTGTTTGTACAATAGTTAGTTTTTTTTTCCAAGATAGTTTTAAAGATACAAAACATTATTCCTTTATGATTTTTTTAGCAACATTTAGGTTATATATTATTTTAATGGAATTTATTTTTCGGTTTTAGCTAAAACTTTCCTTTTAAATATAAGTCACAATTAAAATGGCATTTTGCAATTTTCTCTTGCAAAAAAGGGTATGCTTCTATGTATTTATGAATTAACCTTTCCATTAAAATGAAATTTAAAGTTTAATTATTTTGAGTTAAAAAAAACATATATCAGTCTAAAATTGAAATTCCTTTTTTATTTGAATATTTTTTAATCTTATAAATTTATTGGGTTTCAAATATTATACAATATAAAAATATTTGTGTTAATATTATTAAAAAAAAATTTCTGAAAACTAAAGTAGTTTGTTAAAGTAAAAAGTTCAAGTTTTTGAAAGTTTTGTACTCTATTTTTATAAACGAATAAAATTATACATGATTATTTTTACAAATTTAATGTTCATAAGTTATACTAATTTTATAATCAGGTGATATTAGTGACATTTCTAACAAAGATTCATCCATTAAAACATTTTAAAATATAATAGAAAACTTAAAACACTTATCTATTTATAGCTATTTATTTATAGCTACTGTTTTTTTCATAACAGTTTTTTATTTAAAAAATCAATTTTATGTTTCTTTTCATAAAAACGTTTATTGTTAATGAGGTTATTTTTCTTAAAAATTTAATTTACTTTTAAAAGTTTAAATGACACTAAAGAAAACGCAGACTTAATATTAAATATTAGTATTGAAATTATTTTCTCTATAAAAGATAATACTTTATTTATATAGGTAAGATGCATTTTAACAATAAACTTAAATATTTCACTTTTGAAATCGAAACTTAGAAAAACATATTAAAATAAAAAAAGTTAGACCAGTAATATGCTTGAACAAACTCATTTTTGTTTATAAACAAAACAATCGAAAAAGAAACAGCTTTAATTTATGAAAATAATAATAAACCGATACATACCTTAATTTAATGAAAAATCTAATATGTAGTACTAAACTATTTTTATATTTAACTCATTCATTAAACGTAAACTTATCTCAAATTTGATACAAAACTACGCTTAAGGGTAACTTTTAAAACTTTTATACTAAACTTTGGGGCGAGATTATGAGCTTCAAATTAACAATACAAGTGTTTAAAATAGAATTTTTTCAGATAATTTATATTATGCTTTCAAAGAAGTACCAGAACTTTTAAGTATTTGAAACAAAAGGGTTTGTCCAGTAGATAGTTATTTTCTTTTTTTTCTCAAAGACTTTTTTTCTTGTTACATAGTAATGAAACTTAATTTTTTAATGTTCTTAAGCAGCATTTAGGTTATACATTTTTTTAACAATATTTAGCATGAGTTTTTCTTTTTCGGTTTTAGCTAGAATTTTTGTTTATAGTATAAGTGGCAACTAAAATAAAATTTTGAATTTCACTCGGATCTTAGTATGTGCGTACTTATATTTTTAATTAAACCTTTACATTAAATTGTAATTTAGAGTTTAATTATTTTGAGTTAAAAAATACATATATATATATCAGCCTTAAATTAAATATTTCTTGTTTTAATAAAATATCTTGAAATATAAATCACTTATTGGGTTTAAAAGTATCATACAATTTTAAAATATCTTGGATATTAAAAAAAAAATTTTCTGAGTAAACTAAGGTGATTTAGTTGAGTAAAAATTACAAATATTTAAAAGTTCTGTACTTTTATGACTTTATTTAATAAACGAAAAAAAAGTTCTACATGGTAATTTTTATGAATTAACTGTACATAACTTATATTAGTTTTTATGATCAGGTAATATTAGTGTCATTTTTAACAAAAATTTAAAGTTAGATCTAAAATAACATTATGAAAAAAGATAACTAATATTTTACACTCTATATAAGCTGAAAAATCGCTTTTTTTACAATACTCAATGACTTGACTTTAATCTGTTCTTAATACTTTTTTACGTAATAACTAGAACAATACTATTAAATATCATTAATGAAAGTTTTCCGAAAATTTCAACATAGAGTTAAGGTATAAACGTTTGTAGTATTAATATAAACTAGTATATTTAAAACTGTTTAAGAAAAATATGTTGTTCAGAGACATTAAATAAATAAAGTATTTAGACTGAAATGGATTACATAATTGAACCGCAATGGCCATCTGATCTAACAACAGTGAACAGAATGCCAGGATTGGTAAACCGTAACTTCAATTGTTATACAAACTCTTTAATGCAGACCCTTGTGCATACACCTTCTGTTTACAACCACTTCTTGAAGTATAACTGCAACTGCGAAAAAGGCTGCCTCTACTGCAATATAAAAGAAACATTTTTCAATTCAAACAAACTGAATAAAACTCGGAAACTGAGGCAAGTCCCCATCAATTCAATTGCCTGTTTAAAAAAAATTATTGATGGTAACAGTTTTGGTATGAATATTAATGAGCCTAGTGACCCAATAGAGTTTCTTACTCTTTTAAAAGACAAAATGGGAGGGGTCGCCGATGAAAGCTGTTCTGAAAACTTTTTGGAAGACATTTTTGATTGCAAGCAAAAAGACATAAGTCAATGTAAGACGTGCCGTAGTGAGATTAAAACTGATAGCATCTTTACTCACCTTTACTCAGGTAAAGGCGATGTTGTAGACAACCTGAATGAATACTTTACTGTAAAACATTTGGACGCAGAAAAATTTTGTGATCAATGCAACAAAGAAACAAGCCGGACTGAACAAACAGTGATCACATCTTGCCCACAAGTTTTGGTTGTGCAAGTTGGTAAACATATAAAATTCAAAAACATTATTGACATAAGTTCGTATGTACATAATAAACAGGAAAAATCGGTTTTGTATGAGCTGTACAGCGTTATAGTTTTTTTGGGCGATCGTGGCAAGAATAATGGGCATTATTATGCCAACTGCAAAGAACCTAATGGCCAGTGGAATAATTACAACGATACAGTGGTAAAAGAAACTGAGTTGGAGTATGTTTTGGAATCTAATGCGTATACTCTGTTTTATAGAAGACTTTCCGAAAGTGATGAAAGTCTTACTTGCAAAACGGAAAGTGAACTAAATAAACAAACTTCTAGTATCGATAAACAACAACTAAGTTGCGGAGCTGGGAGCAAAACAGAAGACAACAGTAGTGATACTGGCGAATACTTGAGTGATAAAGACAAAACAGAAGTTGCACTCAACGCCCTATCAGGTAAGCATTAATCATTCTTTTGTCTTTTTTTTTGTATCTTTAACTTCATATTTTTTACTAGCAGTTGAAGCTTAGACAAGACTTTTTACTAAGGTATGTTAATTTAGCATTAAATAAAAACAGGTCTGAAAGGAAACGTACTTAAAGTAGAAAAAATGGAAACTGATGATAAGCCTGTTGCAGAGAAAGGACTTTCTGAAACTGATGAAAGTCTTACTTGTATAACAGAAAGTGAACTAAATAAACAAACTACAAGTATCGATAAACAACAAACAAGTTACGGAGCTGGGAGTAAAGTCGAACATAGCAGTAGTGATACTGGCGAATATGTGAATGACAAAGAAAAAAAGAATGTTGCACTCAACGACTTAACAAGTTAGCATTAATCATTTTTAAGTTAGCATTAGTTTTATATTAGCTTTTTTTTTTTTGAACTTCACACTACTAGAAGTTGAAGAATAGACAAAATTTTATATTATGGTACATTCTAGAGCTCCCTAAGAGTTACAAAATCTAATAAAATAAAAATATTTACTAGTGATCAGTTTGATCCACAAATCAGCTTCTCATTCTAAGATCAATTTTGATTCTTTGTAAAAAAAAGATAAAGATCTTTTTTCGAATTACCTTTTAGGCGACTATATAATTAATAGCAGTTATAATACTTTTACATTTCAGCTTGCTTTTATTATTCAGATTGCTGTTAAATCTTTTTTGGGGTAACGATATAAAAGTATTTTTTACTCATTTGAAGCAAAAAATGTGCCTAGGATAGGATTCCGAAAATGGGCAATATCTGTCTCGTTGGAATTATTTTAGATATAGAGGCAATAAATAATAATGTGGTAATACTAATAATGTAATATGACATTTAACTAAGGAATCTACTATTTTCAATCTCATTGAAGGAGGCAATTAAAAAAAACAGTTGTAGGAAACTCTTATTTAGTTTTGCTCTCTTTTGTAATAATACCAACAAAATAATAAACATTTGCTTATGTAAATGAATACATATGAATAAAATAAGTTGATTTTTTTGACAAATGGTTAGTTACTCAACAAATTAATTATTTTAATATTACATTTTTAGAATTGATAAAAAAAAGTCTAATTTAATTGTTCAACATTGGTAGAGTTTAAAATTAGACATGTAAAAAGATTTTAACTACTTCCAAAATAGTATGAAAAAAATTAATATAAAGTCAATGTTCAAACTCTCTTGTTTTTTACAAAATCCAGAATAGATATAACTAACATTTTATACTGTGCGTTGAATATAAGCAAAAATTTATTACTTTGATAAACTAAATGTAATAAACTTCAGTTACCTAAACAGTATCTAAATTACATATTACATTACCTAACGTATTTACATTAAACAAATTATAAAAGCTTTGATGTTGAAATTAAAAGTCAAATAGTAATTAAACAACAAAACAAACATAGGCTTGGAAGAAAGTTTATCTAAACCGAAAGAAGCTACATTAAATAATCTGCCTGTGAAAAAGAAAGGTAAATTTTACATTTTATTTTCTTGAATTTTTTTTGCGTTATATTCGTTAGGCTTTTGACACACAAATTTCAAATAGTAAATAAACAACAAAACAAACACAGGCTTGAAAGAAAGTTTATCTAATACGAAAGAAGCTACATGTAACGATCTGCCTGTGAAAAAGAAAAGTAAATTTTACATTTTATTTTCATGAATTTTTTTTGCGGTATAATCGTTAGGCTTTTGACAAACTAGTTTAAAAAAGTCATTTTATATTAAAGCTTGATGTATGATATATGATTTCTTGTAGTTCACAAACTTAAACAAAATTTCCTGATAACTAAATTACGTTAATAAAGCTGGTGTTTAAAAATAATAATTTAAGTTAAATAAATAAACTCGAAATTATCGTAAAACTTTCTTGTATACTTTAATTGATGATTTTTGTTTAGTACTTTATGTTAACTATAAACAAGTTCATTAAAAAAAATGTTTCAGAAAAGTACCATGCAACAAAAATAAAACAGTTACTTTATTTTCATGGTTTATAGACTTTTTAATTTATTATATTCAGGTATTTATTTAAATTTTCAGGTTGTAATGTTATTTATAAAGCTAAACAGAATTTATTTTCTGCGTAAAAAACAAAACAGCTAATTCTAAAATATTTGTTTTCAATTTACATATAAACTGAATAACTATTCAAAAAATGACAGTTAAAAAAATGTTTACTTTTTATTTCAATAGTAATAAAGCATAAAATAAAATCAGGTCCGAAAGGAAACGTACTTAAAGCAGAAAAAATGGAAATTGATGATACGCCTGTTGAAGAGAAAGGTAAATATATTTAGATTAAATGATTTGTTTTTTAAGTGCTTTTTGCGTTATATTTATTTTTTTGACAAATATTATGAAACTAAAGGTCATTATTCTACTAAAACGGAATTTTAACTCTGATCAACTTACCACAAAGTTCCTTTTTATTTATATTATGGTTATAATTTTTTTACTTAACTAAAATATTGTGTGTATTTTATTTGAAATAACTCTTTTAAAGTTTTAGTATTAAACTTGTTTAAAGGATATGATATAAGGAGTTTAAAACAAAATTTTCTTTATTTTTTTATTGATAAATCCTATAAAAAAATTACTTTTTTATATACCTTATTCAGTTCATTATGAAAAGAAACTCAAAATTAATTTTAGGTCGTAATGATACAAATGAAGCAAAAGAAAAAAGCGAACTTGCTTCAGATTCAAAAACGGACGAAACAAGGCCTCAATGCGATGTTTGCCTCAAAACATTTGCAACCATACAAAGCCTAAAAAGACACAAGATAACTCATACTGGAAAAAAGCGGTTTAAATGCCCTGAGTGTGCGTCATCATTTTACAGGAAAGAAAATTTGACGTCTCACCTGAAAGTTCACAGCAATGTAAAAAGTCACAAATGTCATCAATGTCAAAAAGCTTTTAAACATTTGAAGTCGTTGCGAAGCCATATGAAACGTCTACACCCGGAAGAATAAATACGGTGGCAGAACCATCGTCGTATAATTAAACTTAAATGAAATAAGACAGTTTATTATTAAATATATTTTAAAATATTTGATAGAAAAATTTTTATTTAAAAAATGTTAAAATTTTATATATGTTAAAGCTACTTCTTTTCGTGAATTTAGTTCTATGACTAAACAGTATGTTTTTGTAACGATTGAAAAAAATAACTTCTTATGACATCTGATTATAATAGACTTAACTTTTTTATTTTAGTAAAACTTTGAACTTTTATTCTTTTTTGACTTATTTTAACTGAAGTTTTTTAATTAATTTTTTATAGTAATTTAAATAGGACACAAATTGTTGGCAATTTATTATCTTTAAATAAGTTATTTGCTGATAATTAATTTAGCAAAAGGGGTGATCATACCAATTTGATTATCAGACCAAAAGTTTTTCCAATGTGACGAACTGATGAGTCCTAATTAGGACGGAACTGGTCTTAGTCTACCGAAAACTCGGTCTAAAGATCGAGTTCTCTGCCGAATAGATCGAATTGGCATGATCAACTCTTTTTTTAAACTCTAGCTTGTCTCACGACATACGATAGTGCAGGTTTCTGCTCTGCAGACTTTCGCCGATGTTTTTGTTGGTAATTAATTTTATTATGTAAATATATGCTAGTTGAAAACGATTTTTAAATTGTGTGTTTTTAAATAATAAATTTTTTAGAAGAATAAAGTTGTTTAAAAATTATCAGTAGTTTTTATATTGCTTTTCATATCTACATTTAATTTAAATAAAAAAAATATATCAATTTAGTTGAAGTTTAAAAGACAAAACATATATTTTTATATAATTTATCATAACGTATACTAAAAACTAGTTAAAAATAATCGCTTAGTGAAAATAATAAATACATATCAAAATTTCCAAAATCTTGGTATTAACAGATACAAAATTGCACGTTGCAGCACTTAGTGTAGTATTCGCTAAGTATTTGTGTTTTCTTGTTTCGGTGAATTTTCCTACAACGAGTGAAAAATAGTTTTTTTTAAATGTTATGGGCGTCTTTCGTAAAGTCTTTAGTTTTGCAAATCAGTATTTAATTTTTAATTTGTGCGGATTTTGTTCAAAAATGACGTAAAAGCATTTTTGGCCCTAAAAAATAGTTTCGGGGAAAAGGTCTTAAAAATGGTACAGCGTCTTTCCGAAGGTCTGTAGTTTTGCAATTCTTTTTAGATTTTTTATTTCTGACATGTTTTGTTCAAAAATAACATTACAAAAAAGTCATTGTTCGCCTAAAAAAATAGTTTCGGAGAATTCTCATATAAACAGTCGAAAACTGGTATTTAAAAATGGCATGAGCGTTTTCTTCAAGGTTTTAACTGTTGAAACATCGTTTTTAAGTATCAATTTTTTTTTTAATTAAGTCATATAAAAATAACTAATTATAATTTTTTTTTTCAGATAACAGTCTAATTTTAATAACATATTAAAATAATTAAATTAATTGGTATGCAAACATTAAAGTAAAATATTTAACTAAAATCTACACCAAAACTGGTGTTATACATTACTATGTTATATATCTCATTGAAATTAAAATAACTTATGTTATTTATGTTACTACAGCTTTTTTAATTTAATCTCTTATTGTTAACAAAACTTCTGATAAACTGAAGTTTAAATGTTTATCAATTAGTTAAGGAACATAAGTTTTCAAAGTTTAAGGATATAGAGAGATGAGTTATTATTTAAAACATATTTTAAATTAAAAATTTACAATAAACCTTATTTGTGCAATATAAAAAAAAATGAATTTTTTAGAATTCTAAAATGCGTAACTAAACGAGAGTGCGTAAAGATGCGAGAGGTTACTGTACTTAAATTGTGTAAAACAACTAATATAATCAAATATTGGTCGAATTTTTCTTATAACAATTTATTAATTTTGACTACAGCTGAAAAAACAGCATAAAAGTTTACTAAAATAAAATTTCAAACGTACAACAAAATTGTTACAATACCAAAGTGTAAAACGGTGTTAGCTTTTAGAAATACAATTTTTAATTTCTTGTTTTTAAAAATTAAAACACTTTATTGGTGTTGTCTAGTCATTATAAAAAAAATACATTTATCAATCGGAAAAGCACTAAATATGGTCTTTAAAATTATAAAAAGCCTAATTTTAAGTAGTAAAATATCAGAAGTTCAAAGTTTTAAATACTATTTGTATATTTTCAAAGCAAGTTAATTAGTAATTCTTTATACTATCACATTATACTAGAGTTACACGAAATTTTTAAATTAATCTATTATTTCTATTCAATATTCAGTTTTCCGTCTTCCTGCTTCCACTTTCCGTTCCAATTGCCATCAGTTCTCCTGTAAATTTTAACCGCGTCCTCAACCGACTCTTTCAACCTCAAGTAATCAACTTGTTTCTCTTTAACTGGTGAATTCGCATCAGTTGGAAGGTTGTCAGTAACCTGTTTTGAAAATCACAAGCAGTTCAGTTAAACATGCTGTGCTCACGAATTTTTTAAGCTGTTATTAAATTGTTGTAACGCATACATTTTTAAGTAGATAAGAATTAAGAGCAAGTTATTTGTTTCTATAAGTATCTATTCTGATGTTTTTACAATAATAAAACTAAAGGCATTGGGGGTTGATTTTTTTTCATACTTAACTTAATGTTGGATATTATATCAGGGTTGCCAATGGTTCTGGAAAATTTTCTCCAGATTTTCAAAGTTTTCTCCACGTTTTTAAAAGTAAACGTTTTTGGGTCTATTTTTGTTCTAAAATAAGGTTTAAGGTAAAAAAATGTGTTAATTACCATAAAAACATTGAAAAGATATTATAAAGCTACTTTAAAAGTGTTTTTAAATTAAAAAAAATTGCGATAACAAAAAAAAAATATCTGTATGGTATAATTTAGTTTCAGATCGAAATTTTACTACTAAACATGTAAATATTGTTTAAAATTCCAGTTTGTTTAACCTAAATTGTCAGGTTTGTCAAAGATTCCAGGTTTTGTGGCAACCCTGTTATATTAAAGCTAAAAGTATAAACTATAAATCAGTTTTTATATAATTTTAAATTTCAATTAGTTTTTTGAGATATAGACGTTTTTATAAAAAGTTTCATATACAAAAATATGTAATGTAACTTTTTTATCGTCAACTTTCTCTGGATTTTAAAAAATCACTAAAAATTTATCTTCTCCTTCATTTTTCGAACTAGGCACCTTAAATTTTAAAACATTCCTTTTATAGTTTAGAAGACTTTGAATGTAAGGGTTTCAATTTAATAAAATTTAAAAAAAAATAAAAAAAACAAAGTACGTGTTTTTTTTATCAAAATTAAAAAATTCCTGCATTCTATCAGTTATCTTAGTAATGTATTTATTGTAAAAATTTGAAGACGATTGATAAAAAAAAATAAGAAGGTAGTTTTTAGTGCAATAGTTTTTTTTTTCGCGTTGTTGGTTTGCGCCTTCTATGAGGAATATATTTAGTTAAACGACTTTAATCGCTTATATCTCGAAAGTAACTTTGAATTTCGTTAAGTAGTTAACATTGTATGATAACTCAGGCAAAACCGTAAAAAGTAATTTCAACCTCAAAAAAAATTTTAAGTAGTAAAAGTAGTAATATTAGCCGTATCTATAAGCACCCTACTGTATAAAGTTAATAAGAAGTTAGGGGTAGTCTTATATATTCAATTAATAAAAGTTATAATATATCAAAATTTAACAAAAAAAAATACTCACCAATTTTCTGGCTCTGTTCTCCAAAATGGTCCAGACTCGGTGATGGACTTTCTGCTGCACGGGAAGAGAAATTCCCTGCACCCTTCTCATGTTAGGGGAAATTTTGTGGAGCTGGAAAATTATATTGAGTTTCATAAAACATTTATATCTGTTTAAGAGTTTAGTGTAGAACGAATGTTGAAACACTTTTTTTTTGTGATATTCAATAATTTTCACTAATTATGAAAAAATTAGAGGTTAATGAGAGTGAAATTCTAATGAATTTTTTTTAATGTTAAGAAAAATTATAGAGATATAGACAAAAAATGAGTGAATATATAGCAATAACAAAACAAAATTAAATTCAGTTTAAGTATTATATTACTAATTATCTTTAAAGGAATAACTTTAAACTAACAGCGGTGACAGCATAGTGAAACACGTGTTTAGATGTGCTTGCAAGTGGACCATTCATTATTTCAATGTAATCTCCCAATCTGTGCAATAATTAAATTTGTTTCATCAAACGATATTTTTCATATAATCTCCCAATCGGTACAATGATTTTATTTACTCTATTTAAAAAAAAATACAACTTTTACTTAAATACAACCACCCAACAAACATGTTCAATAATTAAGTTTATTTTATTTTATGATAAAATTAATTATTATTTCAATACATTCTACAAACCTGTACAGTGAAACTTGATCGTCCGGTTGATATGGAGATAATCTGTCCAATCTCGCTCTGTTGGTTCAATGTTATAAGTTTTAGATTATTTTGTAGCTTTTTTATTAATTGCGTTACTGTTGAGCTAAGAAAGAGATAAACTTAACATACCTAGATTACTAATATCTCAATTTTACTAATTAGACAATAGATTACTAAACTCATATAAATTACTAATATCTCAATTTTTTATAAAATATTATAATTTACCTACATCTGTTTTGAATTGTAAACTAAAAAGAAAATAAATAAATAATATTTTCAAACTAAAAGTTTATACCCAGTATACTCTATATTTTCTTTCTTTTAAACTAAGACAATTAGTTTCAAATATTTCTAAACTTTAGGGATTAAAATGAACATTCAAACCGATCACTTATCCGGTTAGGTACACAAATCGCGTATTTTTAATCTTTGTGTTTAAAAGTTACAGGGTTTTCGGCAAATTTTCTCCAGGTTTTCGGGTCTATTTTTTAGTTTAATATTAAAATTATGGCAAAAAAGTTAAATTGTATAACGATATTAAAAAGATACTGCAAAGCTACTTTAAAATGTATTCTTTAAGAAAAAATTTTTAATGATGACAAATATTTTTTATTTATATTATAAATTTCTAGTGTCAAATCAAAATTTTACTAATTATCATGTAAAACTTGTTTAAAATTTCTGACTTTTCAGGTTTTCAAGTTATTTATGTTCAAAATCCCAGGTTTTTCTTTCTCAAGTTAGAGGTTTTTCCAGGATTTGTGGCAACCTTGAAATTAGTACTAATAATGATAGTAACAATTAAATCTAAGTCGTATTTCATCTAACCCGATAAAAAAAAGTGTATAGTTTAAATAAGATTTAGCCGAAAAAAACATTTTATGACAGAAAATATAAACATATCAACTTGTCAACTCGAAACAATTTTCTCGCAAAGCTCACATATATATTAAAACTCATAAAAAAAACTCTAACAACAATTTCATAATTCAGATTGTGACATATCTAACTCAGATGAAGTAAGATTAAAAGCATGAAATTGAAAAACCACTCAAAAACATATAAGACCAAACAAATAATCAATCACAAACCTGTCATCTTGGAACAGTTTCCTCGCAAAGCTGACGTTTACATCCAACCTGTGGAAATCGTTCTGTTCTGACAACACGGATCTTGAAACCTTGGTCAGGAATATCAGGTCTTCCTGAGTCCGGTTCCAATCCTGGAAGGTATCTGGTAGCTGCACGTCGTAACAGAACGCTCCACTTGTCACTGTTGATAAAACATTTTTAATTGTTTTACATTAATTGTTTACTGAGATTATTATTATTTATTTATAGAAAAGTAAGATACTTTTGTTGGTTTTGAAATATCTATTTATAACAGTAAAATACTTTTTACTTAGTTTCAATTACTGCATTTGTGACTTAAATAATATTTTGTAGCAAAACGCTATATTTGTTACTGAAAGTAATCAAAACTTCAAACAAGACTGATGTTTTATTGTAAGTAAACATATGCTCTTAAATTGCATTATAGTGTTGTCAATTGGATTAAATATATTTTTATTGTCATTGTCAATAGATATATCTCTAAAACCTTATTGTCAATGGGTATTGTAATAACATATTAAACAGTTTTATATGATTTAAAAACATAGCTATAATTTGTATGTTTCTATTCAAACATAGATTCCATATATGGTAATTTTTATCAAAAAAAAGTTAGACTTTATAACTTTCATATATGTAAAATCACAAACCGTCTAGCTGTGGTATTTGCACCATTTTTGGCTGCTGATCGTCTTTGAAAGCTCTCTGAATTGTGCTTCCCAGTACCATAGCGCACGACCTCCAGTAAGCCTACAATTTGTTAACAATTAATAATATAGATACATATGTTTTTAATGATTAATATAACAAAACTTAATTACTAAATGCAATATTAAATTTAATTTGCTTGTTTGTTGATGTTTTATAACGATTGTGGTTTATTGTGTAAAACTTAAAATTTTAATTTTAAGTTAAAGTTGAGGCCATAAGGGGGTCTAACATTTTTTCTACAAAAAATAACATAGACCTTATACAAAAGTTGCAGTTGTATATTATAACAAACTTTTTAAAGTTAAATAAAATATTAATTTATTGTTGAGATACAGTCAGTTGTGTAAAAAGTTTCCGATACAAACGTACATAGGAAAAATTTTTTGTTGCCAATTTTCTTAAAGTTTTTAATAATTCGCTAAAAATATAATTTTCCCTTAGTTTTTTAGTAAACTAATCTAAAACTTTTAAGTAATATTCCTTGCATTTATAAAAAAAATCTTATAGCAAAAATTTAGAAAAAAAAAATTAAATTATTTATAATTAAAATTAAAAAGGTAATCTAGTTTTTTTTTTAATTTTCCTATAGAAATTTATTATTTTCATAAGAAAAAATCAAGAATGTTTCGTAAAAATTGCATTGCTTAAAAACTGTAAAAAAGATCGATATTTAATGAAATAGTAAAGTTTTTGCCCTTTTACTTTGGTCCTTCTATATTTTTACTATTAATCTCTCCGACTTTGTACCCTCATTATGAGGGCCTCATATCTAAAATAACTAATTAAATTTTATAAACGGTAAAAGGCAATGCTAGCTCAGTTTAAAATCTTCAAAAAAAGATCGACATGTAAAAAAGTGTCTTACAATTCAATGGCCGTGAACTTAATTCATTTAGACAACCAACATAATGCTTTGAAATTAATCAATAATTTAATAGCTATTTTTAATCCGAGTTACACATTGATACACTTAACAACTTAAGAAATAATATATGCTTTTACTCTAAACAGTTTCATAGTTGCTTAGTTTGCAATGAAAAATAGTTTTATCAAACGTTTAGCAATACATATCCAGTACATATCCATAACTCAAAACTTTTATGTAAAAAAATAATAAAAAGTTATTTTTCGAACATAGGTTATTGCAGGTGTATATAGATAACCATATTACTTGTCACTTTGTTTGAAATATTATATTGCCACTTTTCTATGTAAAGAAAAGTTAAGTTACTAAAGAAATAGTATAAGAATATGGCAGGATTACAACTGGCTTTAAAGAAATTTCTTCCAGGCTTTTGAAGCTTGACGTTTTTGGGTCTATTTATAATTTAAAGGCATAGGGAGTTATCACCTTTTTTACAATTTAGTCTTGTTTTATTGGGTTTTACTAAGCTAAAAAATTTTTTTACAAATTTTTTAAACTCAAAATATTATTTTAGATATAATTGGTCAAAGTCGGAGACTACAATAGGTTATGGGAGGCGCAAACTAAAACAGCAAATAACTAGAAATTAGTAAAAATCTCTCCCATCCTACGTTATTTTGAATTAACTACCTCAAACTTTTAGGAAATGTTTCTTACAATATTTTTAAAAATCTGTTGGAATTTATTTTTAATTAAGAAATAAAAATTTTACGACAAAAACCGAAATAAAATGATATTTTGTTTATTTTTATATAAAATTTTATTTTTTATTTTTTCAAAAATTCCTTGAGACAGAATTTTCTAAATATTGTAAGGAACATTTATTGAAAGTTTGATGTATTTATCTCAAAAAACGTAGGAGAAGATAGATTTTTATTGAAATAGTCTTTTTTGGTGGTTTTAGCTTATGCTTTCCATAAGGAACCTATTGTTGCCTCCGACTTTGACCTGATATATCTCAAAAATTATTTTGATTTTTTTAATTCTATAGAATTCAACTTTTAGCTTAATTAAAGTTCTATAATTTAAGATCAAATTTTGAAAATAGTGATTCACCCCCCTATGCCCTTAAAGTGTCTAGGGTAAAAAGATGTATAAATAGTATAATAACATTGAAAAGATACTGTGAGGCTACTTTAAGTGTGTTTATTTATTAAAGAGATTTTTGATGATAAAAAAAAATTATTAATATGATGATTTTTTGAATCAAATCAAAATTTAACTTCTTAAGTTGTAAAAATTGCTTTAATTACCAGATTTTTTATAATTTTTTGTTGTAAATTAGAGTTTTACTAGGTTTTTCAGCCTAAATCGTCAAATTCCAGACTTTTCCAGGAGTTAAGTGGTAAACCTGAGCATATAACTTGTCAGTTTATGTATAACACCATTTCTCTATTTTTTCTATGTAAAAAAAGTAGCTACTAGGAAGCAGTATAAGAGTACAATCTAGATATAAAAATAATTGAGATTCAGTCAAAGTTTAAGTTTTTTAACAGTAGTTCTTATTTTTTTCGAAACCCAAGTAACTTACAGGAAAAAATTACTTCACATAATATTCTTTCCTAGAACAGTTTTTCTTATGATCATCTTGTAATTAATATAGCATAGTGTTATTAAACTGCTTTTGATTGATAAATTATATAATACTTTTCATTCATTTAGGGATAACTTTAACAAAAACTCCCGCTATAAATAACATTTTAATTAGAAGTTGGTACACAATAAACCTTTTTTATTTTTAAACATTAAAAACGTTATCTACATTTAAAAAAAGATGAAAATATATAAACTAAAACTAAATAATTGTATATTAAATTTGTTTTTATAAACATTTTAATGTTCTTTAAATTGTTATATTTGAAAATAACCTTAAAATTTAAAATAAGAAAGTTATTTGTATAATGTTCATTTTGAGTAATATTAATGCAAAATTCTGCGAATTAGATATATTAAAAACTTTAACATTTATTGTAGCAAAAAGTAAAGCAAAATTACAAGTACTTAAATAAATTTATCTACAAAATATCAAATAAACAATCAAAAACAAAAACAAACTCTAAATACATTACATTTTTCAGTATATTTTTATAAACAATTTGTAATTAGCAAGGGTTACTATAAATCTAAAATGCCCTACTAGAAATATAACCAAAAGCTCTTAACAAAAAGAAAATTTTTGTGTTTTTTTTTTGATAAAACTTGATATTTCAAAAATTCAACAATGCCAACCTGATTGACTTGCATGACGTCGTTTTCGTCCTGGGTGTTGAAGTTGAGAAAATCAACTTGGCAGTCGTAAGGGAGCTGAGTTCTTACATCCCAGTACACCCAATCACATTTCGGTGCCTGTTGGATTATTTTGTTTTATAAAAATAATGATAAGTAATTGTTTTTGAAATATATCTTTCACTAAATTTTGTACTTTAAACTATTAACAGTATACTTCCCAGTATACCCAATTACATTTTGGTGTCTAATGATTATATAGTTTATAATGATAATAGTGTTTTTATAAATTTCTCATTAAAGTTTTTACAATTTTGCTTACAAAGTTAACAGTGAAGAATATATGTTAATTATTTTTACAGATCGTTCATGAAAAACTATACAATGAGCTACACTCTACAAACGAAATTAATAAAGCAATAGCAGTTACAGTTTAAATTTAAAGCTATTATATAAAAAACATGACAAGATTTTATTTTTTTATTTATTAATAAAAAGAAGATAATGGTAGTAGTTATGTTTTCTATTAATTAGTATTAAGCTACATCAAAAATCCAAACAACTAAAACTGTGATAAATATTATAATTTAACTATATAAAAACAAACAAATGTAAAAACCAACAATGAGTTTTTATACACCAGCCATAGTGATGTGACTTGTTTCTTGAACATTTTGCTTCACTTTCGCAATGACCGTAGAATCAGCCTTGTTTTTCGATATATCTGTATAAATTGTTAATGTTCCATGTATGAACTTGTAACTGAGAAATTTTGAATTAAATTGGATATACAAATCATTTTTTATTTGAAACATGGGTCAACAGCTTCTAATGTTAATGATCCTGATTAAAAAAAATTAAACAGAAAACTTTTTAGGTTATATAGGACAGGTTAATTAAAAGGATCACACTGTTAAAGTTACAGCTTTAAAAAAATAAACTTAAATGGATTGGTTATAAAAATGACAGGTTTGCCAACCACGTTTAGACTATGACGCACACCAAAAATTTTAAATTTATATATTTTGTTGTAATTTTTTATAGTATAGTAGAAACCTAAAAATATTTACATTAGAAACCTTATACTTAAAATTTATTCTTTAAAACATTGAATGTAAATTTATTAATAAAAAACATGCTTTTATAATAAAAAAATGTGTTAATAAATTTATAATATCATAAAATAAAATTTTAATTTAAGCACTAATAATAAATGTTATTTACGGCTAGTAGCACAACTTACACACTGAAAACAATTGTGAATTTTTAAGTAAACTTTAAAAACTAAATAATGCTAAATTACTTGATTTTGGACTAAAATAACAATATAAATAAAATAAGTACAAAACGTTAAACAAATAACCAGTAATTATTCCTTAACATGTTCATGGTGAAAAAGTGTCTAATTAAAAATACTTAATTAAAAGAAACTTTATCTTTTATATAAATATTAGTAAAACCTTAGGAAAAAAAAAACAAAACTAATTAAAGCAAAGTAACGCATAAAACAGGTAAAATGGGTGCTTTAACACAAAAATTTATTATTTAATGCATAATCAATTAATTTTATTCTATCTACATCTAACTAACGCATAGCACAGTCGTACGGGGTGCTCAGGTTCTTGTTCATGAGCATGGTTGCACTCGGTACCAAAGCTGTACCAGCGTATTTGACCTGGTACATTGAAACTTAACATTAAAATTGAATGTTAATGTAATAAAATCAAACTAAACATTATCTTATACATACTTATTTTAATTTACAGACTTTAGATAACTACAAATCATTATTCTATAACTTAAATGAGATAAAAACAACTAATTTTTAATGAATGAATTTATCAGGTTATATTAAACCTGGTAGAAATTGAGGAAATAAAGTGGGTTAGTTTGGTTGAGATCAAAAGAACAGTTATACTTTTTTTTTAAATAAAGGACTTCCTCAAATTCAAACTATCATTCAATTTAGGGCATATGGGGGTCCACCTTGATTTTTACAAATTGATTTTATTTTATTGAGTTTTATCTGAGCTATCAGACATTTTTAACTGCTTGAAAAAACTCAAAGTAATTTTTGAGAAATGAGCGATCAAAGTTGACGACCACAATAGGTTCCTAATAAAATGCAAAAACTAAAAACGCAAAAAAAGACATTTTCACTATATCCTCCTTCTTCTTATAAGCAATCTTCTTCAAAATTTTAAAAAGACTGAATGAAGGAATTTTTTTAATTTTGAAAAATAAAATGTTTATTTAATAAAAAAACTACCTTTTTGTATTTTTTATCTAAAATTTGTATGTTTTAATATTTTCAAAGTTCCAACATTCAAAGTCTTTTAAATTATAAAACGAACGTTTCCTAAAAGTTTGAAGTCTCTAGCTCAAAAAATGAAGGAGGTAATTTTTAGTAATTTTTAAATTTCCAAGAAAATTTACCCCAAAAAAATTGCGGTCTATATGTTTGTATCGGAAAGTTTTTATAAAAATTACAATATCTCAAAAGTTAAATAAGATTTTTTAATTTTGTATAAACTGGTTTGAAGTTTGTACTTCAAGCTTTCGTATAAAATCCAATGTTATTTTTAGTAAAAAAAAATGTTGGATACCCCTATGCCCTTAATTATATTATTAATATAAGATTTAATTTTATTTAACTACTATTTCCTTTTACTGAGTTAGGTAGTTGACATTTTACAAAACAGCTGAATCAATTATTCTTTAAAACTTTTCATATAAAATCAATTTTTAAAATTACAATAGCAAATGATTTCAAAAAAAAACCTTAATTTTTTCCACCCTCGGTACTCTCAGTGAGGCGAGCCTCTTTTTTTCGTTGTTGAACAAATAGTTCTGATGTTGCACATAGTCCGAAGTGCTGTTGGTGCCTGAAAAAATAATTTATTAATCATATTAATAGTTTGCCTTTTTAATCACTTGTTAGTGCTTTTTTTTAAATTTATTTTTATAGCATAAAATATTTTAAGTTAATTTAGGTCATAAATACTTGTATTTATCATGCTTGTTACAAGTTGTTTATGATATTGAAAAATTATTTGGAAATTTATTGTTTTGAAGAAGGAGGAGATAGATTCTCTAACATTTTTTTTCAGAGTTTTAAGCAAAATGGCATCATAAAATACATTTTCCAAACATCTGTATTAAAAACTTTTATATAAACTGTAATATCATTGAAAGTTATAAAAAAATGTTTTATACTACACATTTTAAGCTTAAAATTAAAATTGATGTTTAATTGAAAAGAGAATTGTAGTACACCTCAACTGTACCAACTCAGGAGATCAACTATACACAAAAAACTGCAAGAAAAAGATAAGGAATATTTTAGAAAAACGAAGAAGAAGATGAAGAAATAAGAAGCAGAATGAATTTAATCGTTTTTTTCTTTTTTTAAAACATGTAATTTTTTTATTTTTTCTTTTTTATCTGTGCACAACACGCATAGCCGATCTCGGCTGATAGCGGGCCTTATTATTATGATTTTTTATATATCTAAATTCAATGCAAATACTTGTGTCTAGTTTGTTGACTACGTCACGTTGAAATTTGTTGCAAAATAATTTTCGTTTAACAAATAGTCTGCGAAACAGTTTTGCTCGCATAATGTAACATAAGATAAGTATTTTTTCTTGTTTAAGTTGTAGTAGTTTAAGTTCAATTTTATTATATTTTGTTTAATACCGTGTCCATTAATACGTGTAAAACTAATTTGCTCTCTTTTATCTTTGAATCAAATTTTTTGTTTATAATTACTATGTTATTTTGTATAAGTAATTTATTTTTTTTTTAAATTCAGTTTGCTTAAAGTTTTTTTTTTAAAGTTTGTCAACTTTACATCAATATTAATCTATATATAGGTTAATGTATTATTAAATAACCATCACTTTACAATTATTTTTTTAATACAATGAATTTTCATTAGCTTAAGTATTGACTTTTATTTTATATTATTTAACAAAAAATAATTCGGAAAACTTATGTTAAAAGTTGAACATTTTAACAATATACAACTTTAGTTTCATTAAAAGTATAAGATAAAGAAAGTTTTTATATCAATAGAAAACTTTTGTGTTTTTGTAAAAATTAATTTTTAAAAATTTTGCAAAGTATCTGTTAAAAACATCAGATAGCAAAAAATTCTGGTGTATTGTTTGAAAATTTACTTTGTTTATATGAAATTTGTGAGTTTTTTTTTCAAAAACATTTGAGTAGAAATATACTTCTTAAACAAGGAAAATGCAGATCTGTTAGCGAGATATTGGTATTTAGGAAACAACTGTAAAAAATAATAAAGATTAGTACTTAATGAGTAAGAGTAATTAAACCTCAACTTTTATTTATTATTTTTTAATAATAAACAAAAAACTAAAACAGTTTTTTTCTTTTTACAAACACTAATGTTTTAAAATAAAATTAATTAATTTTTAAGGATTATTAAATGGTAAGGTTTTCAATTTAACTAAAGCCTATTTGTTAATAGTTTGTTTAGCATAAGTTGCACTATTTTTTTTATAACAAAAGTTAAAATTACTAGCAATTAGATATATGGATTAAGCATAGAACTGGTGCTTAAATCTCACTTAGTAATAGTGTACTGAGTATATATTTATTTTGAAAATATAACAAAGTTAAAGAGAAATTAAGTAAAAAATGATAAAAATATTAATGTTACTAACAAAAATTTTTAGTCTAAATATACATGCATTAATTAAAGCGATAGTATATAATGTAAATAAAAACAAAAAATTTTTGTTAGTATAAGTTGAAAAAAGTAACTTCAACTAATACTATATAATAATAATAACCAACATGTTTATATAGTTTATACTTACAGTCTACTTATCTATTAAGCTTTCAATCTACTTGCTATTAAAAAATATTAAAACCAAAACTTCAAAAATAAAACTGAAAAACTGAAAGTCATGTCTTTTACCATTTTTGCGTTGTTATATTGAAAGTTTTGCAAAAAAAAATTTTGATAGTTGAAAAAAACTATTTATTTTGATGACTTATTGAAATATGTTACGTATAAAAATGATTACAATAACAAAATGTTTAATTTATTTTATCAAATGCATTATTGAAATTTATTGTAGTAAATATATAAATTAATTTTTTTGAAATACAATATAAATAAACTAATTAATTAAAACTTTGAACTTAAATAAATATGAAGAGAAGTGGATTTTTAAAAGTTTTACTTTTTGTGAAAATATTAATGTATCTTGAGAAAAAAAAAATTGTTTTGTTTAACACGTTAAAGTTGTCCACTCCAAAATTATAAGAATTAAAAGTAAAAATATATGAAAAAATAATGAGTATTGAGTTTAAGATAAACAACTAAGTTTAAATTAAATGTTAAGTGAACATTAGTTTGCTCTTTACATGTATTTAAAAAAAACAAGAAAAAAAAAATAATTGTCTTAGTACATAATGTTAGTATCTACTGCTTAAAAAACAAATTATGTTAAATAACTTTATATTTTTAACTAATTTTTTTATGTAAAACTAATTCAAAAAAAAAATATTATTAGTTTTTGATCAAACTGTTTACTTAGTAGTTACACTATTAACTATCATCATTGTAATACTGAATTCATACTGAACCACACGACCAAAAATCGATGTTAAAGTTTATGACCAGGTTTCATTCTCATTAAAACTTATCAAGCTCTCATAGTCATGATCTATTATGTGCATATTTTATTGGAATTAACAAAATAATAATTAGCTAACAAGTGTTAATAAAAACTGCATGTAGTAAATTTCGCAATTTATTGTAAGATCAATTCGACAGTAAACATATTTTATGTTTTACAACTAAGAAAGACTAAATACAATTGAATAAATATTTAATTTACTATCGTAAAGTTCGTAAGAGTTCGTAAAACTTCGACCTGCGCTTTAAGTTTCAGCAATTTTTATTTTCGAACTAAATTTAAGCCTTAAAACACTAAAAAGATTAAAAAGAAAAATTTTAGAATTGATTAAACGAAGTAGTTAATAAGTAAGATAGCATAACTACAACAAAAAAGTAAGATATTTACTTGTTATCGGTGTAAAACCGTTTTACCATAAAATACCAAAATTAATTAAAAGGAAAATGAACATGTAAAAATTTGAAAAGACTTGCAAAGTTAATGTGTTAATATTTGTTCAGAATAAATAGAGCTGAAAATAATAAAAAAATATAAGAGTTATGTATACAGGTTTGCACATTATCACAGCAAGTAAACAATACTTGCTTTATTTAATTTCAATTTGTTTTAAATAAGTTGAGTATTAATTCAGATTGTAAGGGGTTTTCTACAAAAATAAAAAGCTTTAAACTACTCTATTTGTTTTTTTAAAGTTAACCAATGATGCAATTTAACAACAAAACAGTTTATTGAAAACAACATCAAAATATGTCAACTGGTAAACAAAAATGTCAACAATTAAACACAAAAAACATGTCAATCTAACAAAACACAAAATATTCTTTACTGATTCAACTGAGATGCATTGAAGACACAATACAGTAGAATTCCGTTTTCTATTCCACTGTTGAAGATTCTCATATTCAAGTCAGCCAGTGGGCAAGTTCCACGCATGTCGTGAGATACTACAAAACTGTTCGCTTGCAACCCTTCTCTATCCTGAATTTGATCTTTGAGAGACCCGACGGTTTCAAACTTGTGTAATGCGTACTTTTCCGGTCGATGACCATCAGGACTCGAGAAAAGAACAAAAAAATGCGCCAAAGAAGACACTTTGCCGAGTGTGAGCACGAAACTAACTTGCTCCCTTATCTTAGTCATGTATGGAAAGTTAATGTTGTCCGTGTACAAACGCAAACCGGGTCCTTGATCTAGTACATCGGGATATTCAAACAGATTCTGGTGTTCGACTGGGATACCGCTTCTTCGACTGATCTCTTGTTTTATTTGCAAAATGCTTACTGGTAAAATTGCAACATTAATATTGTGCTTTTCACTGTCTGAGTATATGATTACTCGCATCCTAATTAACCTACAAAAGCTGAAAAGTGCTTGTTAAGTAACTTTTGCATTAAGTATTGTAAATATTGAGAATAAAATATCATATCTTATATTTCAGAATTAGACTTAACAAAAACTTTTGCTATTAAGAAAACTGTTTTAACTTTTTTTTTATTTTTTATTTTTTTAATTTTTTAAGACAGATATTGTAACTTATAAATAATACTTTTAAATTGAAAACACAGTTAAAATATACACTATACTAGTGCTATTCTTTATAATCTTATGTTATTAAATATTCAGCAATGGTTAAAATATAGATAAGTATTTATCCTTTTAACACAATAAATACTTTACAAGGTTTTATTTTTTTTAGTTAAAATTGAATAAAATTGTTTGGAAACCGTATTTACTAATCATTATATGGTTTTAAGCACAAAAAATTTTAAAACGACTATTTACTTTATATTGTTAATTTGGTAATATTTTAAAGTGAATTTTTTTTTTCTAGATTGCAAAAAAAAAAAAGATTACTTCTCTTTTGAAACTAAATACAATTGTATGTATAGTATAAAGCTACATAAAAGTACAAAATCTATTAAATAATAAATTTTTAAATTTACATAAACGTCTATGTATTGATTTTTAATGCATTAAAACTTAAAGTCATGTAGTAGTCTAATTTATTCAATCAGTTATTACTTAGTGATGATTTGTTATAAACTAGTAAAACGAAATTGTCCTTTATGAAAACTTGATATAAAAGCAGTACGCAATATTTAAGCTGTCTACAGAAAACTGTTTTCGCATATAAATGTTATTATGTATAAGTTCTAAACAAGCTAAAACAACCAAATGATCTTTCTTAGCTTTATTACTGCAAATATTTTTCATAGTAGAATCAAAATTAAAAATGCTGAACTAAACTATATCATTTTACAATAATACTCTAAGATATAAGATGCTAAGTAGGTCTTATACACCTGAGCAAATGTTTAAGAAATTTCAGCAGAAATGAAAAAGTTTGCATTTGAATTATACTTTAAAAAAATTTATTAGCTTGGGTGCAATTCATACACGCTAACATGTTTAACTAAACAAATTTCAACATAACAAAAACTAAATTTTGAAATAAAAACTAAATTAAGAACCTGAAATTTTCAAATATAAAAAAATGTTTTTTTTTATCATAGTTTGCATGCATTTGCTTACGATAGATTTATAACAAGACTATATATTATTCTAATAGTAATCAGCAGCATCTCGTAGTATTCTCGTAGCCATAACTAGTTTGTAGAAATTAAACAATATTAGTTTCTTATTTTCAATGAAAGTGGTAATAAAATAAGCAAAAATATCTAATAATAAAATTTTGTCTTTTTTTAGAATATCGAAATCAAAAGTTTTTATTTCTTATTATTTTTTTTTAAAACAAACATATAAGTGGTTAAAGTGCTTTAAGTTGGTTCTTTTCAACTATAAGTATAAATTATGTTTAATTTTAAAATCATCAATAACTGTAAGTTTTTTTAGAAAAGTGTTTTCCCAATTTCTTGTTTTAAAAGTTAGAATAGTTTAAAATTAAGATTAAAAAAAAGGTTTATTCTAGTCATGCATTTTTTCCTTCATTGCACTTTTTTCGTCATAAAAACTTGCGTTTAAAAGTAGTTTATAAATCTTTTCAAACTCAGTTATTAATTATTTAGCACTTATAAACTTAATTATTTTTACACAACGCATCAAAAATCTTTCAAATTAAACAACAACAACTGTAGTAAATAGTTCAACTTAATACTTAATGATGCCTACTTTACTCAATATTCATCTATCTAATTTAATAACTTAAATTCTTACAACAAATGATAATTAAAAAAAAATCATATCATTTAAGTAATGATTTTTTGTTTCATTCATAATCATTTCATTCAATAAAGTAATTTGAAATTAAAAGTTTAGCTTCATAATGAACATTTATATAAGTTTGAATAAATATGATATTTGATTGAGTATGTTTTATCAGGCGGTTTAGGCTGTTCAAATTTAACTGGACAAAATGAAAAAATAGTTTTAAGTACAAACTTACAATATAACTTCAAATAAGCTGTGGTTATAATGAATTCCACCATCTACTCAGTATACTTATAGCTGAACATAGTCTAAGAAATATTTTATTAGTCTCGTTTTCTCCTAACTGTTTCTTTGTTCTAAAAAATTTACTTACAAATGAATTGAACAGCAGTGTAACTGGTATTTCATTACAGCAAAAAAAAAATAATAGGAGTTATTATAAGATTTTTGTATTAGATAACACTTAAAAAAATTTTAATTAGTATGTTTTGCTTGTTTTATGCATTTTAATAATTATTGTTTTTTTGTTAAAACTTATACACATTCAAAAAAATAGCAATAAAATACACAAAACAATTGTACTTACACTTTTGTAAATGTATTCCGTTTTTCTTAACCAAAAAACGGGTACCATCAAGAGTCGATTAACAAAATATTTCATTTAAACTTGAAATATTTTGATAGCAAATAACTTTAAGACCTAAAAAATGTATAGTTACTTTAAAAAATTCATTCATTTATAAAAACTCGGAAATATTAAAAAAGAAAAGTATACAATTGATAAGAAATACTTATAAACCCTATACTCGTTTTCACCTCTAAGCGACTTATAAAACTAGTTGGATGATTTTAATATCAAACTTTAATAAAAGTATGGTAGTTTACCAATACAGTTTCTGTGATAAAGCAAGTCATAATGGATTAAGAACAAGGCATCTAGGGAAACAGATAAAAGAACGAGTCTTAAGGAGTGTAAGGACTTTTGCTTTTCAGATAAAAATATGATATTCTGGTCAGTGTTTTAAGTGCATTTAACGTGCGTTCATTGTAGAACACTTGGTGAAAAGTTCAACATGTGCAAACAGTTATAATCTAAAAAGATTTAAAACTATTGAGATTTCTAATAATGTTTTCGATTTGTTTAAGTTAGTTGCATTTGTTAAAGAAACCTGTTTTATTTAAGCAAAAAGATTCTGACTATAGTGGTTCTTTATTTTTTTTTTATTTATTAAATGTTGTCTTAATTATATTGATGTACAGTTTTACGGCATAACAACATAATATAAGTAAACTTGCAACATTTTAATTGTAACTAATTGCTTTTGTACTAATTAATTTGTTAATTATTTTATGATTACTTGGTTACTACAGTGCTTCCTCGCTAATCCGGTCCTCGCTAATCCGGCCGGTTTTAGTCGAAAAGTCGACTTATTTACTTAAGCGTTTTTTGCGTTTAATTTCATTTTACTTCGAAAAAGTATTCAATTTACGTTTTATAAGTATGCAAGCAATATATTGTTACGTCATAATAAAGTATCATTTGTATAATCTTAAATTTTTTCATACTTTTCCCGCTCAGTTGTTACAAAGTTGTTTATTATTCATTTGCATTTTTTCTGTCTTTGCTAAGCAAGTTACACTTTAGTATACTACAATCAACATATCTGGTTAAAAAATGGACAAGACAGCAAAGAAACGAAAAAGCGTTCAACTAATAATTAAAACAAGTTAAAAGTTTGCGAAATGGCAAACAATAATGTGCCTAAAGCTGTTATAATGAGCCAGTTTAACATTGGTAAGTCAACTTTAAATGACATTTTGAGAGGCAAAGAAAAGTTCAAAAAGTTTAAAGCCGAAAAGGAGGAGCTGGGACTAATTGAAGCTGCTAAAACGGCAAAATAAGTAGAGGGAGGCGTCTTTGACAAGCTAGACAGCGCCCTTTACATTTGGTTTCGTCAGGAACGTGAAAAGGGTTGTCCAATAACTGGCCCAATACTATTAGAAAAAGCCTCCGAGTTCCATCGTTTAATTTACGGTGAACACCCAAGGCCCTTTTCAGCAAGTACGGGGATTCAATGGAGGTTTTGCAGGAGATTTGACTTGCGTAATCTTAAAATATGTGGCGAAAAATTAAGTGCAGATATTTCGGCTGCTAATAAATTCATAAATGAGTTTTCTGTCATAACTGAGTTCATTCTAAACACCAAACTTTTAACTGCGATGAAACTGGGTTATTCTTCAGAATGTTGCCTGGTCATACATTAGCTTCAGTTAACGACCGGCCAGATGGAACGAAGAAAGCAAAGGACAGGGTAACAATAAACGCATGTGCTAATGCAAGTGGCACAATAAAGCTACCTTTATTGTTAATTGGAAAGGCTAAAAACCCGCGTTGTTTCCGTAACCTCAACAAGGAAGCGCTGCCAGTTGTTGTAGTCAAAAAAATGCTTGGGTTGATTGTGACATTTTTCGCGATTGGTTTTTTAACTGTTTTGTTCCCGAAACAAAACAAAGACTAAGTGAACTTGCGCAAGAAAAGAAGGCAATTTTGTTCCTTGACAATTGTTCTGCTCATCCTAGTGAGGACGAACTTGTATCAGCTGATAGAAAAATCACTGCAAGGTTTCTGCCTCCAAACGTTACTTCACTCGTACAACCAATGGATCAAGGTGTACTCTAGTCCATAAAAAGGGTTTATATAAAGTCGATTCTTAGAGATCCTATATCGCAATCAACTTACACAATTGAAGATTTTTTAAAAAGAATCGACATGACAAAAGTTGTCGACACCGTTTCATCTGCTTTGGGTATGGTAAGGCATTCTTTCATTAGAAACTCATGGAAGAAATTAATGCCATTACAGCAAAGCTCTTCCATGCAAGACATAGACCCTTCAGAAAAAAATCAAGACAACGAGTTTGTACAGCAATTTGCGAGATTAAATACGACATTTACACAAGATGATATTCAAAGATGGATGAGTTGCGATGGTCCTGGATATGAGCATATGGACGAGCAAGGAATTGATGAACTGGTTACTGGGGATAACGAAAAAGAGGCTGTTGAAGTTGTTGAAGATGAAATTGGTGTTTCCCAGCCTTCTAAGTGTCCACTTTCTTATGCTGAAGCCATGCAGAAAATGGACGATTACTTAGCTTACTATCGTTGCCAACCAGATGCCACACCTGAAGATGTGTCAAAACTTACCAATTTCGTGAGTTTTCTGCTAAGAAACGAGAAAGCACTGTAAAACAATCTTCCATTCTTTCTTTTTTCAAAAAAAAATCTTAGTTTATTAAAGTGTTAACAGTGTAGTTTTTTTTTCCATTAATTTTGAACTTATAAAATTTTGTTTTGTTTAGTTTTGTCTGTTTTAATTCTTTTTACTTTGAATAAAGTAAAATAAAATAAATTAACAGAAATTTTATAGTACGTTTTGTTATATACATTCATAATATAACTAAGGTCGATAATTTGTAAAAAAAGCGATATTTTGTTCTTATCCGGCCAAAGGCAAATCCGGCCGTATTTAAAAAAAAATCTAGCCCAACTTGGCCGGATTAGCGAAGAAGCACTGTATATAAGTTTGTAAAATCATATCTCTTGTTAGCTTAGTACTCTACTAATGTGAATTGCTTGAATATATCTAGTTTTATTGAAATTGTGTGTCCTGTATATTTTATTGTATGTATACTGGCCGATTATATTCTTATATATATTTTTTAATAACATATTTGTATAAAGTCTTTCTTATGAAATGAAAAATCCAAAAATGTTTGTTATATATTTCTGTATCAGTAATAAAACTTTTCCTTTATTTTCGTTTTAACTAATTACACTTAAAAAAACTGCTATAAACAGTACAAACTTTTGAAATTTTTAAACAAAAGGTACTGTATAGTTTTAAAAGTATATAAATTATAGTTCAAAACAACACTTTGTTGCTTTTCATTATTAAAGTTATTTCAAGGATATTTTTATTATTTTCGATTGTAAAATACCAATGTTTGTGAAATATTTTAATAAAACTTTGAACTTTAAATAATATTTAACAAAATAAGTTTCTAAACAACTACTTTACGTACCAACTTTGCCAGCTGTTTTACACAGCTTTACAATTTATTTTCATGATAGTCATAACTTGTTAGTTAGTTGTATAAACAACTCAGTTTTAAATGAATTTTTATGTTTAATTATACATCAAAAATCATATAAAAATCATAAAGTTTTTTTTGTTAGTATGCATTTTTCTATATAGGTCAACTTTAACTACTTAATTGAAAGAATAAGTTAAAATTAAAAGAGTTTTGTTTTTAGTTTTGAAATTATGTGTAACGTGAATTTTTTTTTTTTTGCTTTCTTAAACTAAAGCGGTATTCCTAAGTGTGTTGTGACGTATAAATAAAAAAATTATTTAAAAACTGTTGAGGGTCGTGTTTATATACATTCTTTTTAAGGATATTTCGAACTTTACTTAGTCATTAAACAAATAAATTGTAGTTGAAAGAATTTTGTTTTTAGAATTTAAAATATGTATGACGTGATTTTGTAACCGCATTTTTAAGTTCGTGGTGAAAAGTTTATCAAAAAGCTGTTGAGTGTTTATATACAAATGTATTTAAATGACAATTAAGAAAATAAATTTCCTAATGAATATTTTACGTACCAACTTTGCCAGCTGTTTTACACAGCTTTACATCATATTTTCATGATTCTCAAAATTTTTATTTAGTTGTGGAAACAAATCAGTGTTGAAGCAAATTTTATTTTAATATATATATCAAAATCACAAAAACTTACTTTATTGGTACGCGTTTTGTTTTTACTACTTACTATTCGTATGTCAAAAAATACAAACTTCGTACTCAAAAAGAAAGTTGTATATAATTAAAACTACAAACATTGCTTAAAACATCGGTGCTTTAAAAAATCTTTATTTATGTCTAAACTTTATGTAGCAATTAATAAGCAAACTAGTTGTTATTTTATACACTGTATTAGTTTACACACACATATATATGTATATATATATATATAAATCAATTAGCTCTAAATGTTTTTGAATTTTTTTTTATATTTATAAATGTTTTTTGTTCTATAATATTGAAATAATTATCGAAAGTTTATTTCAAAAAATTAAATAAAATATATATGATTTTTATTTTAAATTTTTCAAACTGTATGAGATGATCTAATATCTGCTAAGTTATTCTGTATAGTATATTGAATGAGTATTAAGCATCATATTTTGTTAAGAGGTGCGAAATATATAAAAAATTTTTATATTTGAAAGAAATTAGTAAAATTACAACAATTTAATATGCAAACAAAAGAATAATTTAAAATTATTTTCAACATTATTTAGAGTTGTAATTGAAAATTACTAAATTCAAATGTCACAGTACTGTCCTCACAAACTTCTCAATGAATATTTATGTATTTTTTTTATCTTATTTATCAAAAAATTAACCATGGGGGAGTTTAGGTAATGTGAGACCGTGAAATTCGGTGTTTCAATACTAACCATAAAGTTTCTTTTTGAATACAATTTTATTACTTATTAATGTATATTGAAGAATAAAATAATAAGTTCAAAGGTTAAAAATGTTTCTATGATTTATCACAATTATGTTTTTCTATTTTTTGGCATCGTTGTGTTTTAAATATATATTAATTGAAAAACAACAAAGTTAAGAGAAGTGCCATAAAAAAAAGATAAATAAAAGTTTAAACACTTATAAATATTTCTTAGACTAAGTTTTTATACAGTTAATCAAAGGTATTGTAGTATTAATAAACGTTTAGACGTTATTTTGTGAACAATTGTATATCTAGAAAACAAGTATAGTTCTATAATTTTACAGTATATAAATTTTAAACAACTTTGAATTAAACGAAGCTAAACAAGATAAACAATGTTAAAAACTAATTATCACTTTATAACTAAGTATCAGAGCTGGTGTGTTTTGCAACTACCTAAGTTAAATATATCAATAAAATACCTATACGAAACATTTATTTTAACAAATGGTGTAAATACAATGCAAAAATATTGTATTTTAAAATCAAAAATGTAAATAGTTTAGTGATACATAAATAAAAATTCGCTATAATTCATTTTTTATTAAAAACTTAGTGTCGATATGTTGATGTCCGTGCAAGCAATATCAACAACTAAATTGTAGTTTTGTTATGCAAAATAAATAAATTATAGACTTTTATAAATGCTAAAAGCAAAAAACAAATAACAAAAAAAACCTTTTCCATTTAACTTAAGAGTTTGTTCTTATTGTAACGACAAACAAATTAGAATATAAAAATGTTTTCGTGTTCATATTTATAAAACAAAGTGAAATTGGAAATAACATAAAACCGTAATAAATTGAAAATAAAACCAACTATAGTAAAGGCCTAAAAAAGAATAGGAAATACAATTTTAAAGAAAATTTCCAAACTTCATTTAGGAAAACATTTTTACCACTACAACAAAAAAAAAAAGAATTAACGTTAGCAACTGTTTCAAAATATTAAACAAATTACAATTTTTAACAATCTTTTGTTCGTGAAAGTAAGAAAAAGTATATACTTATTATTTTATTTTACTAGATTAAGTTGCTATACCTATCTAAAACTGCTAAAGATAGAGATACAAAACCATTGTAGAATGATTGTATATTCATATTTATACAAAGAAAAATGCATAGTTCATTTTAGAAGTTTTTATTATTTTAAGGTAAACCGCTTAACTGCAGTAAAAACTTTCTTGTCAATTCAATCATCGTTATCAAATTATTCGTGTTTAATTTAAAGTTATTGTGAAAGCAACAATTTATTTCCGTCGATTATGACGTCTTTAACGGTTTTGGTTACTTTAAATTAAAGGTGTTAGCAAATTTTTAAATTTAATTTTCATCAAACAATACTAAGTTTGCATATTTACGTAAATGTGTTTTAGTTAAAACAAGTTTAAAAATACATGACGTACTTTGTTTTTAAGACACCAATTTAATTCAAAATAGAAATTTTATCAGAACTGAAAACTCGTAGTAACTAAAATATTGGTTTAATTTGTATTTAACTCGTAATATAAGTACAATAATATATGATATTAGTAAATACGAATGATTTCCTATTAATAAAAAAATAGTTTTGTAATTTAGTTTAGTTTTTACAATATATTTGACGTAAATCAATAACTGCAGTAGTACAATTGTTTAATTTTATATTTACAAACTATACTCTGCAGTTTATAAAATCAGCTACTAAAATCTTAATTTAGGATATCACTAAGAACAATTTTTCTTCCCTACGGATTTCCCCTACAGATTGTAAGTTGTTATATACAGTTTTGTAAATGTGTAATCTTTTACAGTCTCTGCATAAGTTTGTAAAATTTTATATTTATTATAATTTTTTTTTTGTTTATTTTAGGAGTGTTTATGTTCTCTGGTTCATTGAAAAAGTTTAAATAAATCATGTTAATAGATAAATAAGTGTACATTTTTCATATGCTTTGTATAATTTTAATAAGGCAGATTATTAAATAAGTGATATTTTTTAACATGGAAGAAAGGCTAAATAGTAAAACAAGATACTAAAATAAACTTTTTTAAAGCTTTTAAAAAATAGATTTTATTTATTAAAAACTTTTTATTAGTTAATTGTGTTATTAGTTAATGCTAACATTAAAACAGTGGTAAAGTAAACAACTAGTTGACAAATAGAAAAATTTGTTAGGTAATTTGAAAAGCATACATATGATTCTCATTGATCCAATTTTTTAAAATTTTTGCTGATTACTTTGAAAACAACTTCAAAAAAATTATTTAGTTTTTAAAAGTTATAACATTGATTTAAGTTTTCTCAAAATTATACTTAAAAAAACATTTAAAAATTTAAGTAGTTGTGTTTTTGAGACAATTTTACCAATTATTTTAAAATTAAAATTCTGAATACAGCTTTATGATCCTTTGACCAATTCAAAACAAAAACCTAATGCTTAGATTTTTAAAACTATTACTGTTAGTTTATTTCTTCCGACAATCGCTTTAATTACTTATAATATCTCGAAAAACAAACAGCTAAACTAGATTTAAAATTTTTTTTTTAAGCTTCATTTTATTTAATAAATCTTTTTTCATAAAATATCAAGTATCTGTAACGGTAATTTATTCATTTTTCTAAAAAAACAAATAATACTTTGAATTATAAAAACTTCATAAATATAAAAATTGTTATTAGAAAAACAATTAAAATGTTAACAGCTCTGTTCGGTCTAAACAGATTTTTTCCAAACATACAAAATTGTCTCAACTTGCTTGTTTTAATCTTTATTGAAAAGATTAAAAGATTTTATCTTGAAAGCAATTGTTTCGGGGCTCAGTAAAGACGTCACTACTTCTTATACGATAGAAATTATTTTATAGTTGTTTAACAAGTTTCTAATTTAACTGAAATATCGTAATTAAGAAACATTTGAAATAACTATCAGTTGATTTTTTTAGAATTTTTTTTAAACAAACTGAAGCAGATTGTAAGACAGTAAAAACTAAGTATTTTTTTTATAAATGAGAAACTTATAACTTTGATAGTACTAGAAGTAAACTTTTAAGGATATTTTTGTGCTATAAAACCGCGTTATACGGTTGAAAATAATACACTATGCAAGGTTTTTTATTTATACACATATTGTAAACAAATACTTGTCGGATTAAACAAACGAACGTTGTGCTTAAATGAAAACCATAAGTGTTATTTCTATTTGGATTATTTACTCGATGTCAAACTTTTTTGTATACATTCCTAGTAGCAATCTTATGTGATATTAATTTGTACACTAATATATTTAAACTTAAACTTTTGTTACAAAAAACAACAGTAACTATTTTGTTTGTTTATGATAAAGAAAAAAATTAGTTAATATACCTTAAAGTTATAATAAACTTTTTAAGTTAACTTTATAGATAAAAATTTACAAAAAAAAAGGTAAACAAGTAATTTTGCATTAAATTTAAGCTTATTAAGACTAAGTTTTTAATTTGTACAAATAGAGTGTTTGATAATTATTAATTTAGATATATCATTTTGCTATTAAGTGATAAAAAATTAAATATTGTATGCTTTAATTTACTTAAACAACAGACTCAACAAAAAAACTTATGACTTACATTAATTTTTACCATTAATATAATACTATATTTTAAAATACAATGCTAGAAAAAATGAGTTCGAATTTGAATTAATTTAAAAAGATAGAATGCAGTTTATGTTTTTAGTAATTAGCAATTGATATAAATTGTAGTAACTGTCATTTGTTCACAAAACACAACAATGCAATATTAACCTAAGTTTTACAACGCGCCACGACAAAGTGGTATAAATAGTTTGTTTTATAAATAGGTAGACTTTTCTTGTATTTATTAAGTTTTCATTTAAAGTTTTTTATCAACATTTACTCCACTCGTTTTATTTTTTTTCAATATTTCCGATTGTTAAGGATATCTAAGAAAACAAAATTTAGCAAAAAACAAAAAGTTATCGAAAAATAATTATTATTGAACATAAGAACTGCTTATTTTCTAATTGTTAATTGTTAATGGTTTGATTTATGCAAATGTACAAGTACAATGGTTTATTATTTATTCTTATTTGATAAATTATTCTTTTAAATAACTAGAAAGGAAACAGAGTTTGGTATTTAAAGAACTTTATTTAAGAAAGTATCTTTTTAATTTACCAATTGATTTTTCAGCATTGAAATAAAAGTATGTTAATGAACATTACAGAAAAGAATAGCACACTTGAGAAAAGGCTGATTTAATATTTTCAATATTTAATTATTTCAAGGTTTACCACACGCTAAAAATGTTATAATTTTCATTTAAGTGATTTTACTTTTTTTTTCTAAGTTTTACAATGTATTTTTTATTCGAAATAAGGAATTTTAAAAAAATGTAATTTAGTAGTGTTGTTTCCTGTTTTTGGCTTTGAGCATAAGTAAAAATATTAAATTTTATTTATTAAAGACTTGTTAAATAAAACGTTTTCAGACAATATTTCAAGATGTCGTATGATAATGAGCTATTTTAGAAAGCAATTATTTTACATTTAAGGAAAAACTATTTTCGAAGTTAAGTAAAAACGTAGTTGGTAATAATACTTTTACGAGTAGAAAAGTTTATATAACCATCTAATTATTGTTTGCAATTTAAATTCATTTGTACTAAATTTATAAGAAATTTAATAAAATATGCCAGGAAACAAAAAAATAACATTTTAAATTTTAATTATTATTAAAAGAATATGTATTGAAAAATACTTTTTTCTTTTAAACTTTTGTTGTTTTTTCATTATCGTTATTACTTCATTTAGTTATTTTTATTATTGAAAACCCTCATACCGGAGAAAGTCTTGCTCCCGAACTTTTGCACAAATATCAAAAGCCGTTCTCTAGGCTACGTCGTAATGCTTACGCCGGTTAATTAAGTTTTTCGGTTAATTTTAAATATGTCTGTCTTATATTCATTATAAAACTAAATTTTGCCATATCTCGGCTCGGTCTATTTCTAAACATAACTAATGGGATTTATCAGTGCGAACACTTTTTTTTTTAGAATTTTTGACTGTAGTCTAAAGTATACTATTTATCTACAATAATCATAAACTTAATTTATACAAAGTATGTTTGACATTTAAATTGATTGAGTTAAAGTAAAGTCTTATGTTTTATGGTATATAACCTTGATGTTTTACTGCAAATGATATAGTTTTAGATTAGGCAATCTAGGTTTTATTTCATATAAAACACTTACTTTATTTATTGTTATTTATTACAAATTTATTAGATAACATTTTATGTTAAAAAATGCTAAAAATCAATTTCTTTGCTTACAAAACTCTTATATCAAAGGTTTTCGCATTCTTTTCCGCAGATATATCAGTGAAACTATTTTTACTTTCACTATTTTTTAGCTTATAGTTAAGGAAAAAATAAAATAAATTTTTGTGTTGGTTTAAGTTTATTAAAATTAAAAAGAAAAACAACAAATAAATAAATGATCTAAATACAAACTTCGTTAAAAATAGGGGAAAAATAATAAAAAAAGAAGCGTTTAGTTAAAATTGATAGATTTTTCTAGCTTCTCTGTTTTTATTTTGTCATAAGCATTTTAGAATTGATATGCTTCGAGCGGTATGTTTCTGTTTTTTGGCAGTTTTATGAAGTTTCTTCCGGTTTTATCATAATCTCGGCCGTTGTTGTGCAGACATTCGTGCGAATATTTCTCGTTCATTCCTGAGTCTTTCATGAATGTTTTCAACATCTCTGTTCGCACGTCACACGGCAGTCGTGGCAACTGGTTGATTGCTGCCACCTCGGCGGCGTTTTCTTACTTTTCGGCGATCGATTGGTTTCTGATATGGATCATGTCGCTCAGTATTGCCAATTTAGTTTCAGCGGACCTTTACCAGAAAATTGCGGCCACCAATCAACCTGAAGCTATGTTAATTAAAAGTATTTTACTTATTTACTGTCATATAACATAATTAAACTTCGATAATTTGTTAATTAACTTAAATAATGATATTGTCAAAATTTTATGTCTGTTAAAAACACAAAACGCAAAACTTCTTAAATGAATCAGTAAAGAAAAAAATAGCCTGTCTAGCAGGCTATCAAAGTATGAAACAGATGGTTGCTACTCTCAACGCCTTGTGTATGTATTGCAACTGGCGGGATTTGATCTCACAACTTTCTGATTATTAATCAGTTTGTGAGACCAAGGACCCAACGCGCCACGACAAAGTTGTATAAATAGTTTGCTTTATAAATAGTTAGACATTTCTTGTATTTATTAAGTTGTCAGTGAAAGTTTTTTATTAACATTTACTCCACTCGTTTTATTCTTTTTTAATATTTCCGATTGTTAAAGAAATCTAAGAGAACAAAATTTAGCAAAAAACAAAAACTTATCGAAAAAAAATTATTATTTAAAACAAGAAATGCTTTTTTTCTAATTGTTAATTGCTAATGGTTTGATTAATGTAAATGTACAAGTACAATAGTTTATTGTTTGTTTTGATATGATAAATTAAGCTTTGAAATAATTAGAAAGGAAACAGAGATTGGTATTTAAAGAACTTTATTTAAGAACGTGTCTTTTTAATTTTATCATTTATTTATCAGCATTGAATTAAAAGTATTTAGTGAACATTACAGAGAAGAATGGCATACTTCAGAAAAGGATAATTTAATATTTTATAGTATTTAAATATTTTAAGGTTTTCCACTCGCTAAAAATGTTATAAATTTATTTAAGTGATTTCACTTTTTTTTTCCTAGTTTTACAATGTATTTATTATTCGAAATAAGGAATTAAAAACAAAACATGTAGTGTTGTTTCCTATTTCTGGCTTTGAGCATAAATAAAGATATTTATTTTTATTTATTAAAGACTTATTGAATAAAACGTTTTCAGACAATAGTTGAAGTTGTCGTATGATAATCAGCTATTTCTGCAAGCTATTGTTTTACATTTAAAGAAAAACTATTTTCGAAGTTAATTAAAAACGCAGTTGGTAATAATACTTTTACGAAAAGAAAAATTTATATAAACATCTAATTATTGTTTGCAATATAACTTCATTTATACTAAATTAATAAGAAATTTAATAAAATATGCCAGAAAACAAAAAAAATATTTTAAACTCAATATATTATTAATAGAGTTTATATTTTAAAAGGCTTTTTCTTTTAAATTTGTTGTTGTTTTTTCATTATCGTTATTCCTTCATTTAGTTATTAATTTTATTGAAAACCCTCCTATCGAAGAAAGTCTTCCTCCCGAACTTTTGCAAAAATATCGAAAGCCGTCTTCTAGGCTACGTCGTAATGCTTTCGCCGGTTAATTAAGTTTCTGTTTTATTTTCAATTTATTAGTCTTCTACTCATTAGAAAACTAAATTTTGCCAAATCTTGGCTCAGTTTATTTCTAAACATAACTAATGGGATTTATCGGTGCAAACACTTTTATTAGAATTTTTGACTGTAGTCTAAAGTGTACTATTTATCTACAATAATGATAAACTAAAAATATACTAAGTTTATTTGACATTTAAATTGATTGAGTTACAGTTAAGTCTTATGTTTTATGGTATATAACCTTGATGTTTTACTGCAAATGATATAGTTTTGGAGTAGGCAATCTAGGTATTATTCTATATAAAACACTTTATTTATTGTAAATTATTACTATTTTATTTAATATTACTTTATTAATTTTAGATTTATTAGATTATTTTGAATAAAATAAAGCAAGAAGATTTTGAGAAATGTTTGATTACTTTATTTATACCTAATGTTAATAAGAATTCAAAAATTATTGAGAGAAATATCAACCATTTAAAAAGTTAAACTTATCACTCATTAAAACTGAGAGTTATTTTCTTATCCAGACCAATGATCAGATCTATGTGTAAATATCTGATATCAGAATATAATATGAGTATGGTAGTTTACCAGTTTAAATACTTCTGTGAAGACAGTTATGTCGGAATGACCTCAAGGCAATTTGGCATAAGGATAAAAAAGCATATTCCAAAAAGTATTGATAATTTTTGTAAAACGAGTAATAGGAAAAATTATTGTATCAGATTAGTAAATACTTTAAAAGATCTGCTGTTGCAAAACGCCTAGTTAGTAACCGCGATAATGCAAGTAATTATGACTTGAAAAGATTTAAAATTGTTAAAAAATACTTTAACGTTTCGCTTTAATTAAACTTGAGGCTATATGTATTTTAATAAAAAACAGTTTTTTTTTTTTTTGAATTTTAAGTTAGTTTGACAGTTGATATTTTTATCGTTTAAAAAAAATTATTTTAATAGTATGGATGTTAAAATTGCAACTTATTTAGAAAATTTTCATACAATCACAGTTTTTAAAAGAAAAAACAAAGATCTAAACAATTAAAAATAAACCTAATAAACCTATTAAGTATTCAATAATATTAAAAATAAAATATTCAAATTACTTTCTTTAACAAACTAATTTAGCTTTTTAGCCGGTTAGGCAGAAAAAAATGGGCAAATGGAAAAAGAACGAAATAATAATCAATATAATTATAAGAACGAAGTATTAGTTTATTCACTTTTCGCCATAAAAGGTTTGTGTTATTTTAAAAATAAATAGTCTTTTTTTTATAATTAGAAATTAGAATGTTAGTTTTTTGAATAATATAGAAGTGCGTCTCATTTTTTCCCAAAAGTTCTATTTTCACAACCGAGTAATTGACCTAATATTAATTTAAAACTAGTTAAAGTTTTGTATTTTTAAAAAATTACTTGGTTTGAGTAGTATAATGAAAACATTTCGAAATACATTTTTAACGTGTTAGATATCACATAAGTGAAAAGTTAGTACAGTTTTAACTACTATAAAAATCAAAAATAAATACTATTATCATTAAAAACTTAGTCTCAACAAATACTAATTGGTTCTTACTGTTAAAATATTTTGTATATTTTAAGATATTGTAACAATAAATATTTTATACTAAAACTTTTATACTATTTTTTTATTGAAATTTTAATGGATAATCAACGCTGTAAAAAATGCTGCATTGACTTAAAATGAATTTTTTAACGTAAAAAAAACGCTAGCTAGTTTAATAATTAATAACATACGATTGAATAAATACAATATTATTCAACTTCTAATTTAAACGGCCTAAACCGGCTGATAACAGCAAAACTTAACTTGTATTAAACGTTCATGTATTTATTAATAATGGAGTATAATTTACATCAAATCTAAAAACATATAAACATGTTTTAACTATATTCTGTATGAATAAATTCAACTAAAATTACATAAACTTACGTTGTTGCTAAGAAATAAACAAATTTTGTATTATATATTTATATTTAACATTTTTTAAGTTACCTGTGTAAAAACATTACAAGTATTTTTAGTTCAAATTTCATCTAACACGTCAAAACTAAAAAATAAAGTACTTAAAATATGTTACAGGAAAATTTTGTTTTAGTGTGTTTAAAGTTCTTTCTAGCGACTAAATATGTATAGAATAAAATTATATTAATACTATCCTTATTAAAAAAAAATTGATACATTATAGGGTTTACAAGTTCTAAATTATTTTTTTAAATCTAAACTGCTATTATCATAGGTTTTTTTTATAATAATTTTATAACCCTCATACTTTAAATTGAGTTTTTTTATTTAACGCATTCGTTTGATTAGTTTATAAGTTATTTTATCTCACAGTTAAAATAAAATTTTACAAAAATTGAATTAGAATATTGTTCAGTATAATGTTGATATTTTTACTTTTTTGTATTGAATAAAATAGTCAATAGTTATTGATAAAAACAATTTGTAATTTATCTATATTATTGTAAGAACATAAAAACAATGCTCATATTTTAGGCTTTGGTTTTAACAAATGTTGAACCATTTTGTTTCCTAAAGTGACGTAAGAAAACAAACATTTTTATTTTTGTTTTTCGTTCATAATATAAACTTCTTAAATTTATTAACAGTCCGTTTTTATTATAGTCTTAAATTTGAACAGCCTTAAATGGCTGTATAATTATATATATATAAACCTGAAGAAGCTATTTAAAACAGGGTCTTAAATATAACAATAAGTTTAAATTAACTTAAATGCAAAGTAAAACAGCGTTTCAGTATAATTTTCATTTCGGCTTTCAAACAACCAAAAATAAAAAAATGTTAGATAAAAAAGCTAACAAGTATTTTATTTATCAAGTAAAATAAAGTTGTATTTAAATATTATACTAACTGCAGCATTTTAAACCAAAAAATTGAATTTAATGTCAAATTACTGTATATACAGTCCATTAAAATTGTAATACGTATTAACTTCGAGCCGTATTAAAGCTTTTTTAATTCTTGATTTTAACTAGTATAATAATATATATAAAATGCTAATAACCTACTGCGCAAATGTGATAAGCCAAGAAATAAAAATATCAATTTTTTATTTAAAACTGCTTGTTAGATTCACGCATTAAAAATTAAAATGTTACACTTTAAGAAATACAACTACACAGCAAAGCGGAATTTCAATTTTTCAATCTGTAATGAAAAAAAAAAGTAAAAATACTCAACAATATAAAATGTATGTGAATTAAGTTATGTGTAGAAAAAAAATAATAAAAGAGGTATATTAAAATATTAAGGAAAAAGCATAGTTTTAATAAAAGTAAAATAGAAATAAGAAGAAATTATATTACTTTTAATTTCAACATACAAATATCAACATTTGTTACTGTTAAAATTATCATTTTTTTTAAACTTCTTTATTTTTCTAACTGAAGAAAAAAAAATTCTTGTCGACAAGTGAATAAGTGCAATAGAAAATAAAAAAGTGCGTAATATTGAATTAAAAATATTTTTTATATTTACAAGTATTTTAAGAAAACTAAAATTATTATTGATACATTAAAAAAAAAATTGACGTTTATGTAAGTTGCAGTTTTTAACATATAAGATTTTTTTTAAACATGTTAAAATAAATAAAAAACGTTAGACTTTGGTTGTAAAAAAGTATTTTATGTTAGTATAAACTATTAAGTTATATACGAATTATACTAAATATTTTAAACCGACACAATCAGGCAAGAAAACTAAAATTAATTTTAAAAACGCGCAAAACTTTCAATAAAATTTATTCATAATGTGGCAAAAATGAATGAAAAATGATCTCTTAGTGACGTCATTTGAAATACTTTGAAATAATTGCATCAAAGTTTGCTTTATAAACATGTTCAGCTTTCAAAATTTTAATTCACATTTGACAACATATAGCTGCCAAAGAAGCAATTTTTAAACCCGAATACTCTGGCATTAAAACTGTAAAAAACTAGTTAAGACATTCGCAATTGTTTCTAAGTTTAATAACAGACAAAAAAGTGTCTTCTCCATAAAGAACCTTTTAAACTGTATAGCTTCGCTCTATTAATTTCAGGTGTCTTAAGCTCCCATTATCATTTTAAATTAAATAAGGTAAATGATTAATTCCTTCAATATTTGTGGAAAAAGTTTTATTCCAACTGAATAAAACGTTAATTTTGATTTAATAATAATAGTATGCTTCTTGCCCATTAAACCTTTCTTGCATGGTATTAACAAAAATCTTTTTTCTAAAATCATGCAAGAAAAGTTTAATTTTAAGTGGGCTAGAAGCACAGTAGAAATTTTGTTTATGATATTTCCAAATTTTGAAATTTTTCTAGATCGAAAACTAAAAGTAGCTGTAAAATTAAGCACCCTACTGTCTTCTGATGTTTGTAGCTTTTCAGCCTTAAGAACTTCGTTGACGAACACATAAAAGCAATTTTCCGTAATAAAATAACAACAACGATTTGCGTAAAGTCTGTCATTAATAAAAAAAAACATTTTTTTAGCGTTGCAGTTACACATATTTTACTTATTAAATAGTATTGCAATAAGTCTTTGCGTTTATTACTCAGTAGTTTGTCTGTTTTAATTTGAAAATTTTATATTTTTTAGACTAGTGATCTACCGAATCCTAAATTCAAACCTAGTTTCAAAATAAGTTCGGGTTCGGATTCGGCCAAATCACAAATATTGATTTCGGTAGACCACTTTAAACTTCTTGAATTTTACTTTTATTTAGAGTTTTGCTCACAATATAAAAATATGATGTATTATATTGTTAGACTCTTAAATAAAATAAAGTACATAGTTAAATCTCAACTTTTCTTATTATCGCTCTTATTTTACCATCATATGTTTAGTTTCTTATGTTTGCTCGTTGTATTGAACTGCTAGGTAATTGAAACAAAGAAAAAAAATGCAGCTTAAATGTGTAACTTTAAAGCAGAAGATTGCAAACTTTAAGCAATAATATTTTTGTTTATTTTTTCTTGTTTATTAAACTGATAGTTTAAATTTATGATATTTATTATATGTTATAATTTCAAACATTCTAATATTTTATTTAAAAAAATGTTTTAAAAATTTAAGTCTGTTAACATTAAAATCTTGATTAATATAATAAAAGTAAAAAATAATAATACAAAATAATACAATTGAATAAATTAAAAATTAGATAGGGTAAATGGGAGCAAAATATATTTGCATTTATTAATGGACACATATTTAGCAAAGTAAATAATATTAAACTTAAAACTACTACAAAAAAAAACGAGAAATAATTTTTTTTTTTATGTTACATTATGCAAGCAAAACAGTTTTAAAAACAATTTTTAACGAAAACATTCGTGCAACAAATTTCATTGTTACGTTGTGAGAGAATTAGACACAAATATTTACATTAAATTTAGATATAAAAACAAAATAAATTAAATGTGTAAAACTGCATTTTTTTTTAAGTTATTTGACTTAAAATTTTAAAACACTAAAGATAACGGGTAGTTCAAAAATTTATAAATTTAAAAATAACCTAAAAAGGACTGTCAATGAATATTAAAAAGTTGTTGTATGTCAAAAACTTCAAAATAAAAGTATCGAAACATTTTCAAATAAAATTTCAAGGTAAAAATAGTTATTAAAGTTTTTAAATTATTTATTTTTTAGTTTTAATTAAAGATTAAACATGTAACTCATTTAAATCTTGTTAAGTTTTAATGTACATGTTGCATAGTTCGTTTTTAGATTTCTTAACAATACAGTACCTTATGTAATTTATGCAATGGAAAAAAATCCAAAATAAATTCCTAGCTAAAACGACACTCCATGCTAAAGTGACAGTCTGTGCTAAAGTGCCATTCTGTGCTCAAATGTTAAACCGTGCTAAATTGTCAAACTGTGCTAAAGTTTCACTCTGTGCTAAAATGTCACCTGTGCTTTTCTGTACCCTTCCAAAGTAATGATATTATAGTAATGACTACTTGTCACTTATTTAACAACTAAATATTGTAAACTACTTGTTTTAAAACTGCCTAAAAATTACCCTGTAAAAATATAATAGTATATATAAATATATATATATATATATAAGTTTTTGTTAAATAGTTGTTAGATTGTATTTGACGTCAAGAACCTTTTATTCTAGTTTATTATCAAATTTTGTCTAATATATATAAATTATAGTTAAAAACTGCAATAGATTGTAGTACTGATTTTAATGATTAAAGTTTTAAGTTTTTAGCAGAATAAACGAAACAAACAACTATAGTAAGTGAAAATTGTGAACAAAATATGATTTAGTATAGCAACTAAATTAATTTCTGTAATAACTTTAGCATTTTAATTGACAGATTCTACTTTATGTTTTAATATTGATATTTTAAATTATCTAAATATTCATAGTAGATATAGTTAGGAAGTTGTAAACAGTAATAATATAAACTAGTTTTTGTTGTAAATTAGTAAATTTAAATTAATAAGATTTCTCTATCTCGAAACATGTTTTAGCGTAAAAAAGAAAGTATACTGTATAGTTTTCATTATTATATATTTTAATGTTTTACATTCATTAGATAAAGCGATCAAACTTTGTTAAGAATTAAAGCAAAAAAAAATTAAAATACTTCATAATAAAAACATTAAATAATAAAGATATGATGACATGAATAATCGGTTTACTAAAATTTATATTTACTCAAAATATTTTATTGATAACCTGAAAACTACATTTATTCAAGCTAAGTTTTTACAACATTAAGATCAATACTATTTAGTCTATTTACGTTATCTTAAGTGTATACTATAAGCGTATTTACTTATTAATTTTTCGAAATAAACTTCAACAAAAATCATAAGACCTAGTTCAAACCTGCTAAATTTACAAGCACTTTTGTTATTTACTAGAAAAATTACTTAGGGCTGTCGCTAACTTTTAATAAAAAATACATCTTTTACAAACAAAATGTCCATAGTTAATAGTTTTGAAATTTACATGTCTTCGAAAACGGGAATTAACCAAAAAAAAATTTAAATCTAAATACCAACAAACTAGTCTGGTAATAAATATAAATTATTAAACTTAAGATGATAAGTAAACAAACACTAGCATATAGCAGTTATATTAGTTTAGTAAATTTTTGTTGTGCTTAAATATACAATATAAGTTAATGCTTAATTCAATATAAAAATTATAACCAGTATTAAGACTCACCATGTTTAATTTGTTAAAAGCAATTAGTGAAAAGCAATTAGTTTTTTATATAGAAACTAACTAATTATATTTATCAGGAAACGATTAAACCTAATTTATTTTTAAATAACAAAACAAAAGATAAAATTTTAATAATGTTTATCAAAAGCCAAATTCTAAAATTAATCATGTTAAATAGTTTTTTTTACTTTGCTAAAAAATAATTTAAAGCAATGGAAGGGTGATAAAATATTTATTTTGATAAAATCTTTATTTTGTCTTGTAATTTAAAGCTTAATATATGAGTCAGAATTAAATAAATATATAAATATCATAAACAAAATAATAAAACGATATTTAACATATAAAACGGTTAATTTTCTTTTTAATCCTTAGAAGCCATTGAACAGCTAATTGAACAGCTAATTAAAAACTAATGCCAATTATAAAAAAAAAAGCTAAAAAACAACATTTAAAAAAACTAAATGAGTAGAATAAACGCGACAAAAAGATATTATAAACAAATTGTTTAGTTTTACTATTAAATTAGTTAAAGGAATTAGAATAATTTTATACTGATTACAAGTAAACACTTATTGACGTCATTAAAAAATTTATAACTTTTTTTATCGCAGTTTGCTTAATTTTCTCTTGACTTGTTTATTAGTTGATGTTTATTTACATTAAATAAATTTTTTTATTAATTTAAATCTTTAAATATAGTATTCGATAGGTATATTAATTATACCTTAGCTTTTGGGTTTTCAAAACTTATAAAATATACATATTAAATGAAAGTACAAAAAGTATTCCGAAAAATTGCTTTAGATTTTATAAAAAAACTAATGAAACTTTTTGTGCAACATTTTTTTGCTTCCTTAAATGATACTTGTTGCAAATTTTAGGAATAAGTTTTAAGAAAAATTTTACTCGCAAATCATTTTTTTGTTTCAATTGTTTACATTTTTCGTAATATCGTAACACTTTAAGACACGAAGTAAAGTTTGAATTCTTTAAAAAACAAAATAAGGCATTAGATACACATAAAACATTATTTTAGTAAAGAAAAATAGCTAAATTAAGTAAAACTAAAAGTTTGTAGGTTAAACTGCATAAATAAGGCATTTAACTTTACCGAATGAAAGGTTTAATAACAACTTTTAATTTCATTAGATTTTTGTAAACAATATGCATACATTTTTATTAATATTAATTCTCTTTAAGTAATCTCAAGCTTTCAGTTTATTTGCCCGATTTTCTTCGGGTTTCAAAAATTCTAAATATTGCGTTAATGATTTTCAATCATCCATACCAAATTCATTATGTTTATATAGCAAAATTTAACGGGACTTTTTGTGTTTTGTATGCTTATTACGTCACTATGAAAATTGTTGCAAAAATATTTTATTTTAACAAATAATTTGAAAAAAAAAATCTCATAAAACTTAACAATTAAATTTTGTCCTTGTTCATTCGCAACAGTTTTTATTTTTTTATGCTTTGCTAAATAGTATGTTAGTTTCAGTTGTTTAATGTTTTTTGCTTTATTTTTACTTAATTTCTATTAATTATATTACTCGGTTTATTTTATATTTTTTTGTTATGAAATACTGTTTTTGTCTCGTTAAATCGCTTCCATTAAGTAAATGTCAATCTCTATTTTCAATTAACTTTTAGCAATATTATTACAAGTTTAATTTATTCTATATATAGAAAACCTTCACAAAGATAAACGATAAAACTTTGTATGCAATCAAAAACAATACAAATTAATTTCATTACACCTATAATTTTGCTAGTTTTGAACAAGTTTTAAATTTTCTAGGCATTTTTCGTTGCTTTAGTAATAATAAAAAAAAATTATTATTATATATTATTAAAGAAGTAATAATTTACAATAGCCTTGGTAAAAAACAATCACAAAAGTTGTTTGCATTAGATAGAACAGAAAATAACTGTTTTGAAATTAGTATATTAGTTTTATATTTATAGTAAGTTTTAATGCAACATTCTGTTATTTTTGTTAACACGTCACCCAGAAATAAGTAAGCAACAAACTGTAATAGATTTAACAAACTTATACACATGTAAATCTTTATAAACAAATATAAATTTGGTTCACATGATTTCATAAAATTGTATTTTTTTTTAATTAATTCAGTGAACATCTAATTTTAAGAAGTCTATAAGTTCTCGTAAGTATGGTTTTATGTAAATACTAGTTTTCAAAACTAAACTGTTAAATAAATATAAATAATTTTATATTAGTAAGTAAACTTAACAGTAGTAGTTTTACAAAATTTAACGTACAGTGTTTTAGTTTGTTTAAATTAATTTAATATTAAACCTTTCCTTAAGTAAGATTTAAAGTAGTAAATAGAATAAATACTTTATATGAAAAGTTTATAGTTAAGACTTGTTTATCTTAACGATTGCACTAAAAATATTAATTACAATTAAATATAAACTTCAAAGTTCTATGATAATAAATACAAACAATAAAAATTGAATCATTAAACTATTAAAAAAATAAATTTAAGTCACTTACTTTACCGAAAAACTTATTCTTTTAATTACTGTTGTTAACAAAATTTTTTTATTACTTAGCATTTTGTTTACAAACAATCAGTTTGGATGATGTCTTAAATTAAATGCGTAACAATGTTACGCGTGTTCAAATACTCTATGGAGAAATAGTTTCTCTGAGTTTTTGTTTTGCTAAGTAGTTTAACTACTTTATTAGTTAAAATATAATAACAAGTAAATAAGTAAACCATTAAAAAACTATTTTAATGTTTTGTATATTAAATTTTAATTTTGTTAACTTGTTAAAGTTTTCAACTTTGCTTTAGAAAACTTAGATGGTTTACTTGAGAAATCTTTAGGTAAATTTTTAAAATGTAAAATAATTAGTCAATTGTCCAGGATAATACCATACACATTATAACTAATATATTTTTCTTTTATGTTTCAACGAAAATCTTAAAGCTTTTAATAATGTAATTGTTTGAACACTTTGTTCTAGTCAAAGTATGTTAAAACTGTGTAGAATCAAATCAATAAAAAAAAGTAAGTATAGTTATATATAAGTATCACATATTATTTTATAAAAAATAAATGTCATTTAAATAAAGGCTAATAAAAACTTTATACGTTAACAACATTTAAATTCTCTATAAGAGAACAAATAAACATAAAAATATAAATCCTAAATAATTTGTTTTTATATTTAAGTATAACAAGGACCTTAATTATAAATCACCTCAACATCCGATTCTGGCAATTTATATTAACAAATAGTTTGTTGATTTACCTTCAACTTGAGATTTCACAACATAAAAGCGGAAAAGAAGAAAAAATTGAAGTTTATATTTAGTTTTTAAACAGTTACAGCACTTAAATATAAACAAGCATTAAGAAAAATGTGATTAAATGAAATGACTTATAAGTTCTGAATATGAATTTAATTTATTTTTAAATTTTCATAAATTAAAAGCTTCAAGATGTTTTTTTAATTTTAATGTTTTGTATTGAAGTTTGTTTCTAGATTCCGATATAAAATTAAAATAGTTTGTACTTAACTTGCTCTGTTAGCACGGTGCGAAATAAAAAATTAATAATGTAAAATATATACAGACTTCCGTAATAACTACCCGTAGTGTACGACTTGATAACCGAAATGTTTTTTCGTTCGCCAATTCCTAAGACCAAATATTTTGAGCATTTATTTTTGTCAATAAACAATAAATTAACCCTGTAGTTTAATACATAAAAATATAAAACTTCTTTTTAATTAATAGTGTAGAAGATAAGTATGTATAGAGTTTTTGAGTCATATTTAAATTAAACTAAGGTTTACAAAACTTAAAATACTAAGTACGGGTAATAACCTAAAAGCTCTCTTAAAATCAAAGTAAAATATTTTCAGTCAATTGTTTAACAAATAATTATTATTAAAAATGATAGTATATTAAAAACAACTAAGTTTAATTTAGAATTTATTTTATTAGTAGAAAAACAATATGTAGTGGTTTAACAATATACTAGAAACTGTTGTATGTTATATTAGGATATACCACAAAAGTTAAAGTAATATATTTATTTCTATTAAACTGAATAGGTTTTAAGTTATGAATTATTATAAGAGATTGTTTTCCAAAAGTATTTCAAAGAAATAAGTTCATTATACATCTAAAAATTAAAAGAACTGAGCTTTTTTATATTTTTAGAACTGAAGTTTAGTTAAGTTAAGGTGACACAATAAGAAAATATAAATAATTTTTGCAATATCTTCAGCTAAATATACTAAAACATTTTGTAAAACTAAATTTTAATTTTGTAATCTTAAAAATCTGATTATTTTAGTTTTATTCTAACTATAGTTTGGCTGCAACAACTAGGTTTTGATTCATTATAGGATTTAGAGGATTTGATAAACCAATAGAACATGATGAAGAACTTTAAATAGTTATATCAACCTTGTAAAAGAAATATTTCACCCATCGCAATTAGTTTTAATAGCATAGAAATAACATATTTATAATTAAAAAAAAATTGTAAATTGAAACGTGTATATATATAACTCTTAACTCATAAAATAAACAAGCCTTTTAAATTTATACTTAATCGGTTAGGGTAGATTGTAATTTATCGAGTAGTTTTTGTATATACTTCAAGTATGATAAATTCTAATATTTGTTTTTTATACGTTACAAGAAGAATTTACTGCAAATTTTTTTTTATCAAACATCAGTTATGCAGAATTACTATCGAAAACCAACGAAAAACTGTGTAAAATCAAGTCAATATAAAAAAAAAATTATAATATTTGTATATAAATAAATTATATAACATAATAATTTATAAAAAAATATGTTTTTTAAATAAAGGTTACAAAAACCTCTTATACGTTAACAACACTTAGATTCTCAATGAGAGAACAAATAAATACAAAATTCAAACCCTAGATAACTTGGTTTTTGTATTTAAGTATACAAGGACCTTAATTATATATCACCTCAACATCCGATTCTGGCAATTTATATTAACAAATAGTTTGTTAATTTACCTTCAATTGAATTTTAACCACAAAAAAGCGGAAAGAAGAAAAAAATGTAGTTTATATTTTAATATTTAGTTTTTAAACAGTTACAACACTTAAATATAAACAAGCATTAAGACAAATTTGATAAAATGAAAAGACTTATAAGTTTTAAATATGATTTTTATAATTTTTATTTTTTTATAAAAAGTAGATGTTTTTCAATTTTAACGTTTTGTATTAAAGTTTGTTTCTAGATTCGGGTATAAAATTGAAGTAAAAGTTTGTACTTAACTTGCTGTGTTAGCTCGATGCAAAAAAAAAAAAAAATGTAAAATATATACTGACTTCTGTATTGCTTAGATTTGTTTAAATAATGTTTTTTTTTATCTTGTAATTATTATCAATACATTGATCTTGCAATCAATTTTACTTTTCTATATATTTGTTCTATAATTTTTTATTGTTAAAGTTGAAACAAAGAGTTTGTTGAATAATTTGCTTTTTTAGCACACCAGTAACTAAGTTGATTTAACCTTAAATTTTTTTTAAACTTCTTATTGTACTCTTATTTAAGTTCACGTTTGAAAATATTTATATAAAATATCAGCCGGTTTAGACTGTTCAAACTCCTAGTTGAGGTGAAGGGTTGTAAATGAAAATTTTCTATATTTGTTTTTAAATTAAAAACTAACTAATAAAAAATTACAAAGCCTACGTAACCGTATTGTTTCTTGTAAACTTCAACTTAATATTTCTTAAAATTTATCTCTACACTTACAGCTCATATTAAACAATTTTTTTATTGGCGAAAAGTTGACTTATTAAAAATGTTTTCGAAGAACAACATAGTAATTACCATTAAGAATTTCGATGTTAGAAATCTAAAAAGAAGTATTTGCCTAAAAATTATAAATTATTAAAACTTAAAATATGATTAGTACGTTGTACTCTATATAAAAATTTGCATTTAAAATATTTTTAGCTTAATAAATGCAAGATAGAACTAATTTAAATGTCATAGTGTTTTTCGTTAGTTTTTAATAACTATTGTATCATTATTTTGCAAGTGCTATTTTTTCAAACCTTACTAGCAGAAAATTAGAAATAACTTTTATTTTATTTTTATAAAAATTATGTCCTGGTTTGTAAAAAAAAAATTCCTAATAAATTATTTTAAAAGCCGCTAAGTTGTAAACGAATGAGTTAAATTTATGCTTTTAGGTTCTTATATACTGTTAAAAAGTTTTATGATATAAATTGTATTATGAAAAAAAAAACGAAAATCTAATCATAATTATATAAAAAACAAACATAAACAAACATCAATAGTATACTATTGTATGTGGGAATTCGTTTTTGCTTAAGGAGTTCATAATATTTGTCATTTAATATCCAAAATTCTATTTACTTTTTTATACTTTTTTTTTTGTTTGAAAGTTGATTTGTTTGGTCACATTAACATTAGTTTAGTCTAGGTTTTAGCACTTTCTATCTGATTTTATTTTAAAAAATTTCTTTAAGATTACATTTTTGAATTAAGTTCAAAACTTTTTTTTCTTTTGTTATGCCTACAATTTGTCTTTTTTAGTATACAAATGTAAAAAAGTAGTTATAGATGTTTTTACTTTAGCAGAAAACAAAGTATTTAAATAGTAAGCTAAGATAATCATTCCATGCAAACTTAAGTTTTTTTTTTTGTTTTTTTGAGTAAATTAAATAAAAATTTCTTCTTTTTATTTTTGCAAATTTTGCTTGCTTCCTATTATTACAGTTTTAAAATTGAAAAAGTATTCAAAAGAAAAAACAAGAAAAATAATATTTTAAAATAGAAGGAAATTTGTAGTTGTTAATATCATTATATATATGCAAGGATTATTCCTTGGGCACAACAGGTCTCGACAATTTTGGTTTTGGAGACAAAGTTAATTTTTAAATTTATTTACAAAGGCAACAATGTTTTTCCCCTAAGGGATCTTCAGGCCTGTAAAATAAAATAAACATAAGACGATGGACAACTTAAAAAAATACAATAATGCAAAAAATTATAATTGAATTCAAATTAAAATTAAAAAATGTATAGTGCTATTACTAGATAATTAATTAACAAAATTAAAAGTTTTATAATAATGAAAAAGACTTTTTAAATTTCAAATATGATTTATACTTACAATAGATGATTTGTTCTATTTAGATTTTGATTTAGCTTATAACAACACAAAACAAAATGGCGGTTAACAAATGAGGGTACAAGTAATAACAAAAATAGAATTAAGTGATAAAAGAATTAATACGCTAATTTTTAAAATAAAATTGTCTAAAGTGCGGGCAGGTGTAGAACAGCTCTTGTCTTTTGTTTAAAATTCGTTTCTTATTAGCAAGTTCTATTTCTATTTTTTCCAAATTGCAAGTCTTACAGATTTTACCTATATTCTTCATTTCTCTGATCTTGTGCATTATGCTCCATCTTAAATCGTTTTTGAATCAAAACTTTTTTTTGTTTAATTTTTTTTAATTAAAATTAATTTTTTATAGTTTGCTGTAGTAAAATTTAAGTAAATAAAATTTCCTTCCTGAAAAATAAAATATTTAATTGTTAAAATAAAGTATGTTTTATTCGAAAACAATTTACAATAAATAACCTTTAAGCTATATTATACTTATATTTTTACTGTTAATTAATATTAACTGATATTTTTTATTTAGAATGTTTAACGTAAAAACTTTATAGATATTTTTAAAGTTTTAATGTAATAAATTTAGTTTTAAAGTCTATAATTTATAAACTTATAATTTAAGTGATAAAATATTTAAACTTTTAACTTAAAATTCCTAACAGTTAGAAATACTCGTTTTAATATAGATATACTATTAAAACCTAACATTATTTCAAGACTTTCAAATTATTTTAAAATTTAAACATAAAAAAATAAAACCTGATTTTATTAAAGTGTCTTAGATGAAAATAAACTAAAAAAATTATTAAAATCTCAAAATAGAAAAATTCAACTTCTTAATTTGAAATATAGTTTAATGGGTTGTTATCAAGCTAAAACTACGTTTTCAATATTTATTTTTAAAAACAAAAAACATTTATTAAAACAACAAATAAAAGTTTACTTGCTGCTACAGTTTGTACTTTGAATGCAGTTTTAAAGATTATATAGTATATAACTAACCGAACTTTTATATAAAAATACTTAAAACTTTTCCGATCATACTTGCAGCAAATTTAAAATATCGTAAAAAGTTGAGTTACGTCATACCCACAATCCAATAAACTGATGCTAAGAAAATGATAATAATAAAAAATAACTTTCAACTTGTTGTTGTAAGTTCATGGTCCAAATTTTCACCGAAGCTATGCGGTTAAAGTTACAAACACCATAATTATATATTTGTACAAGTACAAACGTATATTGAAAATTATTTGTTTGTAGTTAAATTGATACAGATTTTTTACAAAACTACTTTTTAAAACTTAAAAATATTAACTATTTTAATTTTTTATTAATTGTTAATAATAAAGAAGCAAAGAAAGGTTAAATTTATAGTAAGATAGACTGTTAATTTATGTATTCCAAATTAAATCAGTTATTAATAACAAAAGCATTTTGAAGCTTCAACTAGCCTGTAATATTTATACAGTTTAATTTTTTACAAGAACATTAGCAGGCCGCATAACGGCTTAAAACTTTAAAAGTCAATCAAATTCAAGCTTTTCAAACTAAACACTTATTTATCAATTGATTGTAAGTTAAAACTTGCAATAAAATCGACATTTGTAAAACGATTCGATTTGGTTTATTTTTTCGAACTTTTAAGCTGAGAAAATATAGTGTGAAGTTTAGTATTCTATTCTAGTTTTGCCTATGTTTCTTTGGACACAAACAGTTTCAAATAATTTCGATCAAAACAATATAACTTAGATTTTATAAATGATAAATTACTTTTTTAACAATCTTGTTTCTTCAGTATAACTATATTATTTTGGCTACATTTTGACGTATTTACTGATTAGTATGCATTTTATTTAAAAATTTAAAAAAAAATTTTATTAAATTTAGATAATTAAAAAATTAAAAAAGAAAGAAATCGGTAACTTTTTAGTTTATTGATCTTTTAATAATGCTAGTTGTAATGCGATTTTTTTTAATATTCAAGGTTTTAAAGTGCCATACTACAAATCTTTTATTTTATTGTGTCTAAAAATATTAACAACCTATTTAAAAAACTGTAGAAAAAGCAAATAATTGCAACATATAGAAATTTCTTTATTTTTATCGTGAAAATGCAACAAAATTTTTATTATATATAATTTTTTTTATGTTTTGGTTTTAAGCTAACAAATATAGAGATCTCAACTACTGTAGGAGAAATAATGAAAGAATATACTCATATATAATTTATATTGGTATATTGTACAGCAGGGGTCAACAAACTGCAGTCCGCGGACCAACTGCGGCCCTCGAATGGTAAATCTGTAGCCCGCGATATAAGGTCTGCGGCCCTCGAGCATGTTAATGTGGCTCGCTTAGCAAAAATGTATTTTAATTTTTTTTTCGGTAATTGGGTTTTATTTGATTAATTTCGTTTTAAGTCGCTGTGTTAAGAGAATTACGAAACTTTGCTGCTTTGACTTAAAAGTGAAATAAGATAGATTAACATTCGAGTAGTATTTTTTTTTTTTGAGTTTTATAATAACTTTCTTCTTTCTATAGCAACTTATGATCTAAAAAAGAAGTTTTTATCGTACTTCGATTTATTAAGTTAATTATATAAAAGCTTTTTAAGTTATAATACTAAATGCAAATGTTTTTCATCATGTGGAAAAATAAAGCTTAGTATTTAACAAAATGAAATTTATTTAGAACTTAAGTATTTCTTTCAACATATAATTTATACCACTTATATCTCCAATAGATGTTTTATTACTGTATGTTATAGTTGATGGTACACAAAGTCATTTAAAATAATATAATAATAAGTAATAAGGTTTATTTTATTTGGTGTTGACAAACTTTGATTTTTGTTGGCTTTCTATGCACACCAAATTACTAATGTTTTATTCACTTTTTTATTCAGTACTTAATTTAAACTAAGTTTAGTTTAAGCATAGCTTTCTATTAACAATGATTCTATATGTGATATTAAGGTGTGTACCAAGTTTATATTAAGAAAAGTTATCAGTATGTTTAGGGTTCTGTTACTACAAGCATCAGTTATGAGGAACAGAGCCAGCTAGACATGCAATTAAGATCGTGACCAACTTAGTATATATACGCGTCGGTTTGCTGTGAAATAAGAGTTTGTTTTGAAAACTGTCTGACGTCATAATATTAGAGTCGTAATTATAATGTAATTCTTATGATACAATTTTCTCATATTTTAAAAACTGTGCAAAACTTTGTACAGTGCCTAAATTTATATCAGCGTGAATTAAAAATATGTACATCTAAAACTGTGAATTTGTATAAATCTATTTCATTTTGATACAAAAAGTTATTATCGATGAGAAAAAAACATTTCTATCGAAAAATAACATTTATGTTATGAAAAGTATAAACGTAGGTACACTTTAGTTATTGGTGATAATACTCATGATAATTAGATCCAACCTCATTTAATAATGTTCTTTTACTACTACATGCTTTTGAAGTTTAAATTTGTAAATAACTTACAATATATAAAACTTAATAAGAATTTAAGTTTAAGAAATAGATATTTTAAAACTTTGAATAATGTGAACTACAATTTATTTAAATAATTTAAAATCAAGTATGTATTTTTATAAAACAACTCTTATTACGTAAATAAATAAAAATAACATACAACGATTCAAAAAAATTTCTAATAAAATACATTAGCAGTATCTAAATTTAACTCAATATAATATTAATAAAGCATCTATATCTTTGTAAGGTAATTATGCAGCTGTTCTTTGATTAAGCTTGTTTTGTAAATATTGACATTCAATATTTATATAATCAACATTTAAACAATGGAATAGAAGCATTTCATTACACTTTCTCTACTTCCCTGTCTTTAAAAAGTATTTTCTATCTAAAGTCTGATTTTCTCTTTTAAATGAGTTTTTTCAATAATGTAGTTTAAAAAAAACATTAAAACAAAAAATAAAACAATATAAAGTTTATATAGTTCAAAGCAGTCATAAAACTAACCATATAAAAAGTAATTTACAAATAAGGTTAATAATCAATTTTCATAACTGGTTTCAGAGTTTTAAATATTGTTTTTTTTTACTTTTTATAGAAAAACATATCAAGTTTTATTACAATATTTTATTCAGAAATAAAATCTGTAAAAAACTAGTCAAAATTGATTTTAAGATCAATCTTAAGTCATAAAGAAACATGACTCAAGTTTCATGACTAATTTAACCCTATAAGTCTAATAATTTACATATACTTTTGCAAACATTTTTCTGTTAGTTCTTAGTATGCTCAACATTTTTTAAATTTATAGACACTTCATTTATCAAATCATCTTGTTTTAAATGTAGTTTCAAGAATTTTCTTTGATGTTCCATCTTTGAGGTTTTATAAATTTTTCTAAGCTTATAAAAGTATACAATAAGATATCAAGACACAGAATTTCAATAAAATAATAAAATTTAAAATGTTAAAAAAAATATGCACTAACTCTCATAGTGACGTCGTTATAGTAAAATTTTAAAACCCACAAACATCTGCCAACTAGTTTTGTATATAATAGTAGTAAATATTGTTCAATTGATAGTTTAGGCAAGATTAAATTTTAACTGCATAATGCAGTATCAAACAAATATTAATTACTCTTATATTAAAAAAGGGGTTAATGTTAATGACCATATATAACCATATATTTTAATAATTAGAAAATAAATAAATTAAATACTTACTTAGTCGTATATTACAAGAAAAAAACAAGTAAAACTATACTTTAGACATTTAATAAAATATGCAAATAATTGATTTATTTGTTTTGATACAAAAATTATAAATTTCTATTAGAAGTATACGGACTTTTATTTTTTTACCTTTTTAGACTGAATACGACAAGTTTATATAAACCAACAATAAAAATCACTACTACGCTATATTTTTGTCGTATATACCGTTAATTGGATCAAATTTCAAAAAAAAAATCATTAGTCTAAATAAAATTGATTTCAATTTTTGAAAATTTTTAAACAAAAGTTATTACAATAAACTTGTTTAAGTTATTAAATTAATTTCAGTAAATTTTAATTTAAAGTAATCATATTCATCTTTATTTTATATTTTTAACATTAGAACTTTTTTTTGTTTAATTTGATTAAATTATATATTTTGATACTTCAGTTGTGATTTTATATACATGAGTATATAAGAAGTTGTTTTTTAGTTTTAATTATATATGTTTTGAAAGTCTCATATATCACTAACTTTATATAAATTCTAGTTTTTTATGGACTTTAATCAGCTTTATCCAACGAATATAAAACAAATTTAGCTTTAAAATATCTTTAAAATTCTTAATTAATAATAATTATCATTAAGGTTCACACATGTGACATTGAAGATCAATATATAATTATAACAGCAATAAGTAGCATACAACTAAAATAATTTAATATGAAGTTATAAAACAAATTTTAGACGTTTAAAAAATGTGATGTTTATAAAAAAGCAAAACAGATATAAGCTGTATGTTAATGTTGTTTAAGTCGTTAAGCTAGATTATACTGGATTTTTTCTCAAAATTAATTAGATATTAGAAAAAAAGAAACTTACAATAAGTACTCTTGAGTTCATAATAAAAAGTTCATAGGCCTAAAAAAATAGTTATGAAAATTAAACTAGATATTAAACGAAAGTATCTGAAAATTACCATAGATATTACAATAAAATATAAGATAAACACTAGACATTCTTGAGTTTAAAAAAATGTGCCTAAAATTCTGATTTATGCTTATTCTAGGATAGTTTTGCAAATTACAATATATATAACGAGAAATTTTTGAGATTTACAGGATATGACCGGATCCGAATTTCTAAACAAGTTTCGGATTCGGTTCCGGAAGGATTTTTCTTCTTGGATCCGGTAAATCTATAATAGCTATTATTCTAAAAAGCATATGCTTACAATACCTCACAAAAATAAATAGTATTATTGTTTTGTAAAACGCTTTAAAATATAATGTTGCTTTGAAAATATAATAAATGCTTTAATCAATAAAATAAGCTTTAATGAACATTAAGATGCATGCTGCAAAATTTTGTTTTTTGAACATTTTTTTTAAATTACTTATATTTTATATTTAGCTTATTATCGTAAACACTCACACATGTATTTCTCGAATATCAAAACTGTTTTGTTTGTTCTTCAAGCTATAAGGTAAACTAAAAAATTAGCTTTGAAAAATCTGTAACAGCTGTAACCAAAGTATAGTCAGTTGAATGAAATATAAGTGGTAATTAAGGTTCGTAAAAATATTCCAAGAGAACTTAAATCGGAAAATTAGATTAGCCTACTAATTTTAAACATTTTAAACCCCGCGATAACTCTCATAAATGTTTTTTTATATAAATAAACTCCCGTTCATTGTTTTCTACATTAGGTTTGTTCCAAATTTTAACCGTTTAGTACGGTATTTTTAAAAATGTTGCATATATCAGTTTATATTAACTGTTACACATGCTTTATTTTTATATTTTAGAAAATTTATAACAACTTAAGTTATCATATCTAAATTTATCTTCAATGTAAATTATTTCTTGTTTTCAAAGAAATATCTATAGACAAATGAGAAGAACTTAATTTTAAAGTTTAAAACAAATTAAATGTAATGTTCAGTAAAACTAAAAAAATTATAGTCATCGAGGTTTTGAATTAAAGGTATACGTACACTGATAACTTATTTAAAAGAAAATACTTTTTGCGTTTTTAAATTACATAACATGGAAAAAATTTAAATATTACGAAAAATTTTGATTAACTTTTATTCAATTTTTTAGTTTTATTTTATGCGTGAAAAAAGATTAAAAAAACTTTTTATATATATATTTTTAAGTCTTAATAGAGCTTTAGTTATTTTATTGAATCAAACTTATTGTTTTGTAATTTTAACGGCGTTAACCAGCTGAGACTCAACACTTAGTTTGAGTTCAACAAGATTTTAAACAGCTTTGTTGTGAGAGAACGGTAACACAACTTAAATACTTTAAAAAATCTAACTTAATTCAAGATGTTTGATTATATAAACCATTAATTAAAAAAAAAAGATGTTACATTGATGTATAAAAGTAAATCAATGTAGTTTGTTTGAGAGTTAATATTTATGAAAATCATAGCTAAAATAACTTAAGCCACAAGTAAATTGATTTTTTATATAAATATTTTATTAACTCTTGATAAATCATATTTCAGTTATAAAATAGTTTTATCAACTGAAGGCTAGTAATTATAATTAGTAGGTGTTTTAATTCATATCTCAAAGTGATTTTTACTAATAAAAAAACGCATTTGACGTTTTGCATGATTTACATGTGATATCAGTAAACTAAATGTAATGGATATTAAAGCTAAACACTTTATTCCCATTAGTTTAATATTCAAGTTTTAAAATATGTTTGTTCAAGTTCAACATCCTCAATACTTTCATTAAAGTATAAAAAAAACTTCATATAAATTAAACTTGAGAAGCAAAAAATTTATTTAAATTAACCTTATATACTTTTTTTTTTATATAAAAGTTCTCAATTTGTGATTTACCTTTTTATATTTATTGAAAATTATAAAGTCTAGATTTATTAACTTCTAGCTATTTATAAAGTAAACATTTTTTATTTCAATTTCTACCTAAAGAAATTTTATATAGTGATTTATTGCACACCAAAGTAGTTATATAAAATATATGAAGTATATAGTAGTATGAAATAAAATAAACACGTGTTGTGAAAACTAACATATTCGTTTTAATTTTCAAAGGCTGTTATAGTTTTTACGATCAAGGTGCTATAATTAAGCACAAGGATTTAATAAACTGCAACTGAATAAAAACATGCAACCCGTGAGGTATTTTTTTGTATAAAACTATGTTTCTTCATTAATTTTCTTGCATTTATACAGCAAACGAGCCAATAATTAATTGAAATTCAGTTTGAAATTATTCAAATTCTTTATATTTAAAGTAGGCTGTACAAAATAGATGGTCAATAGTTTTTAATTTTTCATTAACAACTTGTAAATATCAGAAAAAAAATTTAGAACATTTTATTTATAATTAGGTATATTGCTGTTGTTTTTAAAACGTAAAAATGATATGAGAAAAATCGTCTGTAGTATATTAAGTGTTTTTATTTAACTACAACTTATTTAGTTGTGCTTGTATGGTTTAAATAGTGTTGCTTTTAAGAAACAAAACTTCTGGTTTAATTTTTCTTTTTAGATATAAATACTAAGAATGGAAATGTGAATCACAAAAGTAAGTAATGTGTGCTTGTTACTTCAAAATACTTAACTAAAAATCGTTTAACTAAAATCCGTCACAATATTTCTTAATAAACCTCTGTTGAAACTAAATCAAAAACTCAATGCCTTTTTTTATTTTAAGATTTTTAACCATCGTTTAAGCTTATAAGTATCTGTAATTATTAATTATGTATTACAATAATCTTACGGTTTGCAGTTTTTCTTGTCTACGTTTATCGTTTTCGTAAGTTTTAAAAATGTCTTTAAGCAGCAATAAAATTTGTGTACGCTTTACTAAAGTTTTTACTGTTAATAAAAATATAGTAAAATCTGTTTTAAGTTTAATCTACTGTACATTATTTGTGACTTATAAATTCTTATACTAATATTTTATCTTACCATATTTTTTTGAATGCTGCTTATTGCAGTAAAAACCTTTCGCCGAGCCTGCAAGTTCAGATAATGATATATAATTCAAAATCATAAAAATATAAAAAGCTAATGCTTGCGGGTAAATCTACGTTTCTTAATTTTAATTTGAGTATATTTAAGTGTTTTGAGTGAGTTACTTTTGTCTTTTTTTTTAACAAGTTAAATTATAAAGATAATTTTTAAATGCTTTATAAAATTAGTTGATATTTTTTTTTAAACTTCTGCGAATATTAATTAATTTACTTAACGTCTAGTTGATTATGTAATGAATAAAATTAAAACTAGTAGGCATAAATTTAAACTTAAATTTTGATATGAACTAATACAAAAATAAAAAAGGTTGATAACACTTTAACAAATAATGAAAAATTGTAAGATATGTTATTAAGTCGTTACTTAATATCTGTTTTGACTTGTTTACTTAAACTCTAACTACAGCCTGTTTAAAGTTCAACTGGTTCCTTTTATTTGCGTTTCTTGTTTAAACTTGAAAAAACTTTAGATTTGAATATCTCTAAATTTTTGGTTTATACTATAATTTATAATACTAATATAACACATTACTATTACCGCTTAGCACAGATTTAATAATTAAGGATTAAAGCAAGTTAATGCAGTTAAAAGTGGATTTTAAATTAGTTTAACAAATTATATAATGTACTCAATACTATTAATTAACAATAAGTTAGTTTACATTTCCGAGTAGTTTGAATTACGTCAAAGAAAGATTTGTTTTAGCTGTGTTGTGTTTTTTAAAAACTGAAAAGCTACAGCTGAATGACAAACATTAAAACAAAATTTAAAAAAGACAACAAAATACTAATAAATAACAATTAAATACCTAATTATGAACCATGTCACTGCAGAAAAAACAAATGCCCCCGGGAAAATGGGGCATAATATTTAATTGTCAGGTACAATAAAAACAGACAATTCATCAAAATATACATTAGACTAAGTGCCAATCAGCTAAAAAATTATATACCAACACACAATACAACAACAAAAAGCAAACCAAACGATAAAAATTAACTTCAGTATAAACAAGCAACTGAACATTAAAAAAAACCAAAATAGTTCAAAATGAAAACAAAAACTACAATAATACTTGAATCTGATAAAATTACAGGTATTCTGATTACTAATTACAAATAACCTGATACAAAAGAACAAAGTTAATGAATTCATGCAGACACAGAAAAAAAAAAGGAAAGCAGAAAAAACTTAAATCAGATTATAATACTAAGACAAAATAGTTTTTCACTTTTTTATTGAGTTTTGTTCATATTTGGTTTAAATCAAAACTTTTTAGATACTTCTCAATTCAATTTTGATAAATTTTTAGAATTATTAAAGATAGTTCTTAACTCCATTTAAATTTCAGCTGTTATATTAACTAAAATAAAAATAAGACCTTAAAACTTTTCAATGACCTTGAGTTTTGTTTATGTTTTGTTAAAACTTGGCTTAACATTTTAATTGCAGAAAGTTTTGAATCCCATCCAGATAAATTTTTAGGTAAAAATTTATTTAATAAAAAAAAAGCTCTTAATTCAGTCAATCGGTTTTTTTTCGACTCTTTATATTAATTAAAGACAATTCGTTTTAAAAATAATATTACTTTTACCTAGTTGTAAACTAATAAGCTTGAATAAAGTCAAAAAATAAAGACAAAAATAAATAAAAACGATCAAAAAAATGTATAGAACTTTTAATTAACAATTTGTTTGATAAACAAACTTGTTAGTTTTAAAAATCTTATCAGATTACAAATATGTTATTTCCGTAGAAAAACTAACTAAACTATCCTACAATCACTGTGTCTACAGTTTAGCAGTTTAAAGTTAAGATCATTGTTTAAAAATCTAAAAAGTTATACAATTTACATTAGATGATTATATCAAATTTTTTTTTAGGTAATAAACAGGACCTAAAAAAGTTGTTAAATTAAAAAACTAAAATTACTTAATTTTATAAATAACTCTGTCATGAAAGTTATTCAAACCTTTAAAACAAAATAAAAAAGAACTTTTGAAGTTATGTTTTACTGATCCGAAACGTTTTCAGAATTTTTTTTCTAATCGTAGTGACATCATTATTTTGTCAAAACAAATGTACATTTATAATTATCGTAAATTAAATACAATAAATTTTAGAAAAATTTCTGTTACAAGCAATTGACTTTTTACCGCAATAAAGCGGTTAACATTAACCTAGTAAAATTTAAAGGTAAAGGATTAAATTAAAAAATATACATTTTTCAAAAATTTTCTTTAGTTAATTGAATAAATAGACAAAAATTTTTTTAGCTTTTTTAACTTAGAAAATTTATTTGCTTATATAAAATAAAATATACGAGTGTATTTAAGTCAAAAAGGTGAGAAAATGGCAGGAATACACTATCGCTCTGCGTCAATTTTGAACGAAAGACTATTTGCAAGAAAGGTCAGTTTAGCCAGAAAGGTTACTTTTGAACAAATAGTCTTTTGCACCGATTTTAAATTTCTTTAATAAATGTCTATTTTTTAATTTGTTTATTTTTGATACTTTTTTGTTTTAATCTCACAGTTATTCAATATTAAAAACATTTTGAAACTATTGCAACTAACTTATTTTTTAAAAATCAGTTTATAAGTATTGTTTAAATTAAAAATTGTAGTTTTTTAAATTTACAGTATGATATTGTAATTAAATTGTGTCAGATTAAAATCTAAACTTAAAAAAAAAACATTAAATAAAATTTACTAAACATTACATAAAGGTTCTTAAATGTTTTCTTAAACCTGTATATTTTCAGTTATATTTACTAATTACACAAACTAAATAATGATTTTTAAATTCAATGTTTTTATTTGATAGTGTATAATAAATGTTTATTCAAAAAATGACTAAAATGTATCAAAGTAAAGCATTTAAATTTTTCTTAGCCAGACTAATTATCGTTTTTTAAATTTCTTATTTACTATTTTTAACTATAAACGGAAAAAAGTTATTGATATGTATAAAGTTCTGTAACTTCACCAGTTATGAGATACAGAGTTTGTTCACATGCAATTATTATTGCGACCACCTTTTAAAATTTAATATTTATTTGTTAACATTTTACAACTAATAGTCTTTGTTTTTTTTGAAAACTACGTTACTACATATCGATATAGATTAGGTTTAATGTTTTTGTTATATTCAATTTTAAATTTTCAAGAAAATACAAATATTTAGGTAAATAAAATTTTCTTTTTGATTAAGAATTTTTTACACTTTATTTCTTTTTAAAACTTTTTAAGGCTTGATTGACGACGTAAAAAAAAAGAAAAAAATTAAAGAAACATTTATTTTTTAAATAAAGAGTATTGTTAAATTTTCTATTTCATGTATAAGCATCATATTTTTTAAGTATAACAGTTGTAATTAAAACTGTAGATTATTTGCAAATATAATTGTTCACGTGCAATTAAGTAAATATTTTTTTATTCAATGACTTGCATAAAAAAAAAAAGGATTTTGACAAAATTTAACAAAATACATTTAATAATAGCAACTTTTATTTAAAACTGTACAATTTCTTACTATATAAAGTTTTCTGCAATTACTTTAGTATTGGTAAAATAAAATACTTTATTTTTATAGGCAATAATGTATGTATATATTAAAAATAAGTTGGATTTTGAAAAATTATTTTTAAAAAAATCTTAAAAAACAAATCTTAAAAATAATTTATCATTACAGTGTCAAAAAAATATTTTTAAAAATCCAGTCAACAAAACATAAATGTTTTATTTTTTTCCATTTTTATCAATTAGCTTAGAGTTGTTTAAACTTGTCATTATTCAAGACTTTTGAAAATTAAAAGTATAGTTGTAATTTATAGTTAATTCAGAACAGCAACTTGAATTACTAAGATATTACTATTGAATTAGTTTTAAAATAAACACAAACTCTATATTTGTTAAACTTAGTTTTAATTTTTTTAGACTTTTGGACAAGCAAAGTTGTTTTATGTTTTATACAACAAACTTTTTAGCAAAATGTTGTTTAAGATAAAAAAATCCTGGTTTGGTAACTCTTGGAAAAAAAAAATTATATGTCTTTTAGATGCTTTATGTTTTCTATTTATGATAGTTATTTATGATTATATCCTGTTAAGTTAAAATACAAACAAAATATTATGTTATGAAATGAACAATATTAAATTGTTTCCCTTATTAAGTATAAAGATAAGTTCTGTTTAACTAATGTTTAAAAACTTGATTGCTAGATCTTATACAGCATTAAAAGAAACTTTTAAAAATTTGTTTTTACAAAAAACTTAAGTAAGGTCTACCACCTATTTGACTTATTAATAAGCTATATATAATTTTTAAACAAAAATATTATATCAAAAATTTAGGTAGTTTAGAAATTTAATGATTAGTAAAAGCCATCCTTAAATATAAGCTTAACAGCTAAATAGTTTTCATGTAAGAAATTTTTTACTATTTTTAAACTTTGGTGCTACATTAATTTAAAAGAAAAAATAAGGTTAGGAAATATTTTTTTATATAAAAAATAAAGTTGCTTCAAATTTATTTTCTTTCTTTACTATTTATTTTTACTGTATTTAGATTTGATTGTTTAATAAACTGCTTTTCAAATTGTTTTAGTGTTTTTGTTTTAAGTAGAAAAATTATAATATAGTTCTTTTAGTTCAGTTTTTAACAAACAAGATACTAAATATGTTAGTCTAGTTTTCTTTTACAAATGAAATTTATAATATTTTCACAACAAGATTTTTTCTGACTTATAAATTTTCACAACTATTTCCTCATCACTAAAGTTAAAAAAAAAACTTTGTTTTAAAACTTTCTTTTTACAAAATTCAAGTTGTCGCATCACAATTTAATACATTAAGTTAGATCAAATTTTCTTAATTAAAATTATTTTTTATAATTCCTATCAGTCTTTTAAACGAATTATTTGTAAGTCTTTCTTTACAAGGCTGCTAAATATTAATTAGATTTTGTTACAGTTTTTTTTGTATTTTAGAAATTTTTTAATAAAAAAAGATTACTAACAAAAATAAAAATTTTACATTTTTGCAATATTTGTAAATTTATAGTCAGGTTAATAAGTTAATAAGTTATATTTTTGAAAAAAGCTTTCATGTTTAATTTTTACAATTTTCAATTAAACTAAAAGTAAGTGTTTTTTATTATGTAGGTCTAAAGTATTAAAATTAATAAAATTAAAATAATATCTCACTTTATTTGACTTAGACTTTATAATTATAAACATTGTATACTTTTCAAACAGGTGGATTTAACATTTTGTATTTTATTTATTATAAACCATTTTAATAGGCTCATGTATATATATACCTACTATAGGTTTTTTTCTCCCCTTACAGTGTTTTTTTTACTGAACTCAGTTTAATTGTATTAATCCGTTAACACACAAAACATATGTCAATGTGTTAAAAGAAGAATACTGTATAATTTGTTATTATTAAACCTGAATTATTGATTTTTTCAAAAAAAAATTTAACTTTCCAGGTTAAGACTTATACAACACCAACAAAAGATAAATATAAACTTTACTAACACACAATAATAGAATTAAACAATGTTAGAAATAACTGAATAAAGAATAGTATCACATGATTTAAACTTTTACGGTTTGAAATCAAAACATAAAAAAAATCAATTGAAAAAGAAAGACAAAAAGTCTTATGTTTATTACTATTGCAACAAAAATTAGTTATAGTCTATCGAGTAAAACTGTTCTGTAAATTACTTGCTAAATAAAAGCAAGTTTTTCAAGAATGTTTAAAGTGAAGTAGTGATATAATAACACAAAAACAGTAGCATATACTTTTAATTAATAACAAATACAATTTGATTATTGTTGCTTTTTAGTTTATCTTGTTTTAAAAATTTTAAACCCGATAAAGTTCGAATAACTAATATATTATTAATACTAAAATAAGACATTTATAAATTGAAAATAAAATAATTAATTTTTACAAACGTCAAAATATTACTTTATCGACTTTTCAAATACAAATAAAAAACGTCAAAAAATTTAATGGCAAGCTAGAATAAATAAAATAACATTAAAGAAAGCAAACATTTTATGACTGCCGAAAACTATAAAATCGTCTCCCCTTTCGCCCCTTACTAAAATTCGTCCCCCGACTTACTTCAATCATCCCCAGGGGGGCGATATCGCCCACTTTTGGAAACCCTGGTTTAGATGAAGTTCTAAGAAATTTTCTTTTAAATTTTAGACTTTTTATATTTATATATCTATTTATAATAAAAATATATTTTTCATTTAATTTAAAACTATAAAAATTGAAATTATTAAAAAAACGTTTAAACTTATATAATTAAACTAAAATATCTTCAAAAATTAATTTAAATATTTGCCTGATGATGCAGGGATTCTAATGATAATTATGTAATCTCTTTAAGTTAAAAAATTCAAAAAATCAAGAATTAACTTTGTGGCCAACAGATATACAAAAATAAAATAACTTTAATAAAAATAATAAAATATCATTAAATTATAAAATTATAAATTGCCAGGTGATGTAGTTGTATAGAAACGATTTTAAAAACTCTCTGAATTGAACATTTTAAGGTTTAAAACTCTGTTGGTTGACACATAATAAAAAATATAAATGTTTAAGTACAAACAAAGCATCATTATATAACAACATAACAAAAAAGCTTCACAGAACATTTTTATATACAATAAACTAAATAAAATTAAACTTTAGTGATTATATTGGACATTTCTTAAGTAAAATTGTACTTACTAGTTGAAAAACAATACTATATCAAAAGTAATTTACACTAAGTAACAATTTATAATGGGAACTATGAGCATTTTATTAAAAAAGTTTCCTAAAATAAAATTATATTTTTAAACTTTTACCTATTATGACGTCACAATGAAAATTTTATTTAAGATCTATTTTAGCCGCGCAAAAACGAGCACTTTTAGTTAAGGAAATTTATTAACACTTCCGTTTTATAAATTCAACATTCATTCTTCAAAGTTTATCAAATAACCAAAACAAAGTCAATAAACAACGTTTTTAGTGATATTCTGAGAATCTATTTATTTTTTTTTCTTATTTCAAGGGGTTCACAGGGAACATGAAACCAGTCTAAACACGCCCCTGATATGTACTTTTTAGCACTTATAGTGTTGTAAAGACTAAACAAGTTAAAAACATCTAAATTGTATACATTTAGCTCATTAAAGATTTAACTTGTCAAAAAGTTGCATTGCAAAAATGATGCTAATGAAAGCTGTAGCTTTTGCTTTAAAATTCAAAAACATAAAGTTTTATGTTACAAAAATTTTCATAATTAATGTTGTATCTATTGACTACATTAAATATTTTATTTTGAAAACGATATAAATGTTTTTTTATTTAAATTATATTTTCTTATACTTATTTCAATTAAAGTTTTATGGGTTTACACAAGTTGCAGCACATAAAGAGTCAAATTGGATGTGGAGTAAAATAAATTGCCTTGTATACAGTTATCATTTATACTTCAACATTCCATTTTGAAGTATTTACATAACTGCATATTTTCTTATTAAATTCAATAACATAAGAGATAATTTAAATTGCTGTATTCCCACCAGGACGTTATCATACGTTAATTCAGATGTTTGATTTTTTGCAGATTCATAATTTTCTTGAGCTAGCTACGATAGAAAATTTACTGTAGTTTAAAGTTATCTTAAATCTAATTTGTTTTTAAATATTTTTTGAGACTAAAATACTGCAAATACAACAATACGTTTGTAAACAAAAATAAATTATAGTATGCAATAACCGTAAAGGTTAATATCACACTAGGATTCTCTACAAAATCTCAATAATTTTTTTTGTATTTTTATAGCTCGTTAATACAAAGCTGCCGATTTATATTGCAAAAAAAGTTTAGACCGCCAAATGCAGTTTTTGCAGTTTAATTACTTTTTAAACTTATGAAGTTTGTGTGGTTTTTCTATTAATTGGTTATTTTTCTTACTATTTTTTAATGCTTTTAATGAGGTAATTTAAGTTTTCCCTTGATAGGTTTCTAATATAATTTTTATATAAAACTTATTTAAATAATAAATTTATAGTACAACCATCTTTTTATTTTAAACAGCCTAAACCGGCTGACAACAATATGAATTCATGCATAAAACGGAAGTTTCTCGATATTTAAACTCTACTAATATGTAAAAAATATTAACTAGCCATTTTAAATGTTACTATAAAATAGCATAAAGATAAGTAGAATTATATAATTCTAGAAACTCAACTTAGTTTTACAAACTAACTTAAGTGTTCTGAAGCATAATTTTTTCTATTAAAGTTACTTAAAAAAAAAAAAGTGTTATCTCCTTACTTAGTTTTCAACAATGTAGCTTTAATTGATATGCTGAAGTAAACATCTTTAAACTTGTAACAAATAAGTTTATAAGTGTCTTAAATAGCATGTGAGAGTAAAAAATATATTAAAAAACTTTATATTTTAAAAATTTGATATTCTTACAGAAACAGATGTACAATTGCCACTACTAGTTGCTGTGCAGTAAAGTAAATTACCTTTGAGAAATAAAGTATAAACTTTTACAATTACAATTATAATGAACAAGGTAAAAGACTTTCGGCATTTAAAATGTAGTTTCAATGAAAATTAAAAGAACTTAGTTTTATACGTTATCTTTTCAATTTGCTTTGTAAAAGAATATAATTATTGATTTAAAGCTTTTATTGGTATACGAAAGTTTGTGTTTTAGTTATAAACAACTAATTAAAACAATATATTAAAACATTAACTAACCTAAAATTAAATTTTTTACGCTTGTAATATGTTTTCTCAACAATGAGTTAATAATTAATAACAACATAACTACTAATGACCAACGGTTTATAGTATTTTACAACCATTTCTTTAAAATTTTAGTTATCGTGTCAAAATATATCAAAAATTTTATCCTAAATTTAAAAAACATAACGTACTGCTTTTTTTCTTTTAATTAGCATAAGATTCAAAAAACATTATCTGTAATTAAATTTATCATAAAAGGAATGTAAAATCAGCAATATATTTCAAAATTCAACTAATACCGTTTTTATAGTTAATTAAATGCAGTGACGTTAGAAGTATATTCATTTCTAATTTGCTTATTGTAAAACTACTCAAATCATATGTTAAAAATCACAACCAGTTTCTTCGAGCATAATTTAAACGGCCGAAAAGGCTGAAAATCATCATAAACCTAAAAACAAGAAAATTCTAAATATCATCGAACAGAAATAAAAACTGTAATTTATTTTTGATGTAAAGAAATTACTAAAATAACATTGCTTTGAACAAAAAGGCAATTATTTATTTACAAGTAGAAATGTATATAGTTTTTTTCGATTAGTTTAAAGTAATAGTTTTATTGTAAGGTTATACTTATTTAGAAAAATAAATGTTTTAATTTGAAAATAGTAGAGGCATAAACCAATTTTCAAAATGCTAATTTTCTTTTAAATACGTAACACACTGTTAAAGTCCTAAAACTTTTAGAACGTCTTATAGTATAGAAACAATAAATAAGCGACTTGTTATTGCAGGGTTTCCCAAACTCATTTACTAAATCGCCCCCTTTTCAGTAATTTGAAAAAAAATCGCCCCCACGATTTTACAAAGTAGTTTTTCTTTTGGGTACAAACTTTTGAGCTAAAAAAAGTTGTGTTTGAAATGTAATTTAGTCTGGTGCTTCTTATGCACGCACTTTTGTGTTCAAGTTAGTTTACAGGGCTTGAGAAAATACATTACAGTTATTTTCTTAGAAGCCCAGTAAAGTGTATTAAAATACTTAATTATTAAAAAGCCTTAGGTAATTTGTAATCAATCCTGTTTAAATATGAACTGTTTTGAAACTAATGAAACTTTTAGGTCAGTTGTGGACAACTTTTCTAGTCAGCAATTCATATTTACTAAAATATCTTTTCTAGTTTCAACTCGTTAAAAAAATGTAATTGCGGGCTGCATGATTTAAAAAAATAACAAATAAGAAAATTAAAAAACTCGAGCAAAATTGTAATAAAATGATTTAGTATTATTGTGTTCTAGGAAATACTATTGTGAACTGAAAAGGAAATGAAAGCGTATTTCAAACTATTAAGTATCAAAAAACAAAATTTTATTTATTTTGAACAAGTAGTTTTCAATTTACATAGCAGGTCGAAATTCGACTGGATCTGCGACTGGATCTGAGCCGTACATTACCCATCTGAAAACTTAACTGAAACCTGACATTATAATAATATCTCTTATAACAAATTTCGGACATTTAGAAGTTGATACTAAGTAATTTATTCAAGCCTCACAAAATACTTAAATTATTTTATAAATAGGCATATTCTAAAATTACTATGCACAGAGATTAAAAACCTATAAAAAAACGAACAGTTTAATTTACACATAATGAAATAAAAATTAAAAAATAATTTCTGATCTAGTTTAAGGAAGTTTGATCGACTGATTGATTATCTCACATAAAAAGTGGTTTCATCAACAGCTTCAGTTAATGCAGTAAATTTATTAATTTTAATGCTAAGATATATTGTAAGCAAGTTAGTTGTAATATTTAAAAAAAAATTTAAAACTTTTTAAACTATTTTTTTCGTACTAGAACACCATGAAATAGTATTTGACTTGGAATAATCTTTAAGGAACTAAACCTTAATTCTAACAATTTTTTTTCTTTATTTAAATTCAAAAAAAAAATGTTTTACAGTTAATTCTGTTAACAGAAAGTAATAAATTAAAAAACCTTTTAACTTGCTTAAAATTTTGTTTTGTAACTGTAGCAGTCTTTTTGATGGCTTAAATAATTCTGTTTAAATTTTTTTTTCTAGCTATGAGCCTATAATAATTTAACAGAGGAAAATAGTGAAAACCTAAATACTAGTGTTGAAGTAAAAAAATAAACTAAGTATATTCTAATTCTAATATATATTGAATTAAGATAAAACAAAAAACAGTTGTATTAATAGTTTAAAACTCCTTATATAACAACAAACTTTTGAACAATAATATATCAAGTTAAAAAATAAAATTGAGTTTAAGAAACTTTTAAATGAAAAAGTAGAAGTCATTTCAAATAGAGACCTCAAATTTATACTCTCTTAAAACCAAAAAGTTCTTTTTAGAAATAAAAACTTTAATGGTTATCAAAATTTTAAAATCAGATAATAGTTATATAAGTTATATACAGATTAAACAAGTAATAACAAAAACCTATCAAATAAAGGTCTTTCCAACAAATATTTAAATCACTATGCTATAAAAACTTTTAGTGTAATGTAAAACGACGAATATGAACTACAAAATTAATCAGGTCAAAATAATTTTATTAACAACTTTAAAACATAAAGCATTTAATAAACATAGTAGAGTTCCGCTTGAGTTCGCACTTTGAAAAAAATCAAAAAGTGCTAACTTAAAAAATTATTACCATATTTTTTTTACAAAATGACAAATTTCAATATGTTATATGCAACAATGTTATAAATAAACAAGAAATCCACTAAAACATAAAACTTTCATTAAAAAATAATATATTTATATAAGCTATTAAATAATATATATATCTTGTTTTATTAATATTTAGTTAGTAATAGACTTTACTTTAGTTAAATTTAAAAAATATATAAATTTGCACTTTTTTTGGGTAAAAAGTGCGAACAAGAGGAAGTCTACCGTAATTAATATTTTTTAGGCATTATGCAAACCTGTTGTAGAATAAATAGCTTAATAAAGTTGTTATTATAAAAAGACTACTTAAATACAATACAAACCAGGTTAAATAAGAAATATTTCAAAAGATCAATTAAAAAAAAAAAACTTTCATAAAATAATGTCTGCTACTGAAGTCTAATATAATGTAAAGGATGAGGTTCATGACTGCTTGCAAGTTTTTCTAATCTGATTCTTAATCAGTAAAATAGACCACAAAGTCACCTCCTTTATAAATATCTAGATTAAATGTTTAGGTCAAGATGTTGATAACTGAACTGAAAGCTTTCTCAACAACATTGCTAGAAGGAAAAGCTATAAACAACAATCTAAATTCCTCTCAAATGATTGTATACTTTTGCCTTTCATTCTTTAGAAGAATTTACTTTAAGTTCAAGGTCAGATTTCAAGTCTGAGAAGGTTTCCTATAAGTCGTTTACTTCAAAAGTATCTGTCTCGAAGAGATCCATATTTTTATCTATATGATAGCTTTTTTGTGTCAAATCTAAATTTTACTACTTAATATGTTAAAATTGTTAAAAGTTCCAGATTTTTTGAAAGTTTTTTTTGCCTAAATTGTCAAATTCAATGTTTTTCCAGGTTTTTAGGTAAATTAGCAACCCTGTATAGTTTTATTTCTTAGTTTAACTTAGTGACTTTTCAAAAAACAACTGGAAATATCATGAGGTGACAGCTAATAATAAATAAAATAGATTTTTACAAACCATTTATGATCCCAAACAACATATATGTCAGGTTATAAAACAGTGAGAGGGATTCCAATCGTCGTAATTGTTAAATAAGGAAATATATGAATGAAAATATAGTATTTACTTAAAAGTAGAAGTAATAACAACTTGATTTTTTCTATTTTTTACATAAATGAAATAAACATTTTTGTTAAAGTTTTACCTCAGGGTCAAATAATTAATAGCAAGCTAAAATTAGTAAATTAGCAAGAAAAAAAAGTAAAAATCTTATGACAGCACAAAATTTTAAAATCGCCCCCTTTTCGCCCCCTTACTAGTTATCGCCCACCCTTTCGCCCCCTTACTAATTATCGCCCCTCGAATTACTAAAATCGCCCCCAGGGGGGCGATATCGCCCACTTTGGGAAACCCTGTGTTATTGAATGATAATAATGTTTTGTTTCTTTTCTATAAAATTAAGTTTAATAATGTATGCTAACTTCAGTTTTAAATCACTAATACTTTCATCATTATGTTATGAATAAAATTTATTATTTACACATTGTGTTTCCACTATTTGTTGAACAAGTGTTCTGTATTGGTATTTTATTGTTATATTTAACTTAAAGGTAGTTGCAAAACACACTTCGTTATATATTAATAACTAGTTTTAATTTTTTTTGTAGCTTCGTATTAATCAAAGTTGTTTCAAATTAAAATACTGTAAAATTTTAAAGCTATTTTTGTTTTCTAGATATACAATTATTCACAAAATAACGTATAGAAGTTAACTATTATTACAGTATTTTTTCTTTTAACTGTATAAAAACTCAGCCTAAGAACTTATTTATACCTGTTTAAACTTTTATTTATTTTTTTTTAATGAGGCTACTTTGAGGTTTTTGTTATTCTTCATTTAATATTTATTTAAAACACAACGATAGACTAAAATTAGAAAATTATTTAACTTAATAAATTAAGTTTTTTTACACTGAGCCCACCTTGAGGGCTTTATTAATAAAAAGGTTAATTTAAAGATGCAAAACTCAAAGGACTCGAGTTTCGTGACTATTCACTCATCAGCTTCAAAACAAGTTTAAAATAAAGCACAAAACAAAATCACTAATGAAAGTAATTTTTTTTTTTTTTTTTCATAAATAGATTATGACGTAATTTTGAAACTATCAAAATTCATGCAAAACGGCTTGTGCAAAAATTAATCTACAAAAAAATAAACTAGCAAAAATTCATATTACTTCAGTGAGTAACTATATATTAGGACAGATAGTTAAAAGAGATAAAGATAAAATTAAGATGCAAATTGAAATTTAGGTTATTTTAAGATTAAATTAAAACTTGTTAAACTTTAAAAGCGACTTTTTTATATGTCTACAAGACGATACAAACTCGCTTCTTTTGTTTAAACATCTCTTGTCTTTCAGTGCATATACAACGGCTGATGCTTCTTTGAGACACAGCCTACATATTGGGCTATTGCCGTCGGCTATAGGCTGTGCTCTTTTTATAACTTCCCTGATAAGTAAGTCTGATAAGAAATGCCTGCAAATCGGTACTCTGCGAACAAGGAGCTCTGTGGCGTAGAAAGGGAGTAAATACCACCAACTCACTTTTTGACGTAGCACAGGGATCTTACATGGGCGCAGAACTATGCGAACTTGTTGGACTTTTCTTGTTAGACGGATTAAAAGATATCTTTGGTTTAAATAGAGTTGGGCTACACAGAGACGATGGTCTAGCTGTATTGCCCAACTCTTCTGGCTTTAAAGTTGAGAAGCTAGAAAAACAAACCCATGCCTTCTTCAAATCTATGGGGTTGAGAGTCACTGTGGAATCTCCACTAGTGATAACTGACTTCCTAGATGTGAAGCTCAACTTGAATGATATCTCTTTTATACCTTACAGGAAACAAAACGCTAAAATTATGTATGTCAACAAACAATCAAGCCACCCTAAAAACATTATAAAACAAATTCCTAACATAATAAATCAACGCCTAAATAAACGATCAAGCAAAGAAGAAAATTTTATAAATACTAAAGTTGAATATAAAAAATAATGAATAAATGCGGATACGACAACAAACTTAAATTTGAAAAACCTGAGAAACAACCTAATAATCAAAAACACAAAAGAAAATGAAATGTAATCTGGTACAACCCTCCTTTTAGCAACTCTGTAAAAACTAATATTGGAAGAAAATTTATAAATCTAGTCAAAAAAAACTTCAATAAACAAAATCCGCTAACAAAAATTTTCAACAAACATAATATGCGAATAAGTTATTCGTGTACGGCAAATTTAGAGAATATCATTAAGGCACACAACCAAAATATTTTAAATCAAAACTCAGGAATTCAAAGTCAATGCGGCTGCGCTGGTAGCTGTAAATATAATTTGAAAGGGGGTAATTGCCGTTCAGAGAACATCGTCTACAAGGCCACAGTTAACTCTGGCGTTGAGACGAGGTTCTACGTCGGCTTGTGCTCGACTCAGTTTAGATTCAGGTATGCCAATCATAAAAAATCTTTTAAAGGCGGCATATATGAAAATGACACTGAACTTTCGAAGTATGTTTGTGGCTTAAAGCGCAGCGGCATTGACTACGAAATATCCTGGGAAGTTATCAAAAGAGCACAGCCTATAGCCGACGGCAATAGCCCAATATGTAGGCTGTGTCTCAAAGAAGCATCAGCCGTTGTATATGCACTGAAAAACAAGAGATGTTTAAACAAAAGAAGCGAGTTTGTAACGTCTTGTAGACATATAAAAAAGTCGCTTTTAAAGTTTAACAAGTTTTAATTTCATCTTAAAATAACATAAATTTCAATTTGCATCTTAATTTTATCTTTATCTCTTTCAATTATCTGTCCTAATAAATAGTTACTCACTGAAGTTATATGAATTTTTGCTAGTTTATTGTCTGTTGGTAGATTAATTTTTGCACAAGCCGTTATGCATGAATTTTGATAGTTTCAAAATTACGTCATAATCTATTTATGCAAAAAAAAAAAAAATTACTTTCATTAGTGATTTTGTTTTGTGCTTTATTTTAAACTTGTTTTGAAGCTGATGAGTGAATAGTCACGAAACTCGAGTCCTTTGAGTTTTGCATCTTTAAATAAACCTTTATATATATATATATATATATGTATATATATGTGTGTGTGTAAGGTAATATAAATGTTATATAAACATTTTTTTTTATGTATATATATATATATATATCTAAATCAGTTAGCTCTAAATATTTTTTATATATCGTTTTATGTTTAAAAATATTTATTACTAAATAAAGTAAAAAGAGCTATCGATATAGTTTTAAAAATAAATCAAAATAAATAGAGTTTTGATTTCAAATTTTTTAACCGTTTCATATGGTTTGAATATTTGCTAAGTTATTCTGTATAGTATATTGAAGTACATTGAATACGTTTTTAGCATTATATTTTGCTAGGAGGTAAGAAAAACTAGAAAATATTTTAAATGTGTAAAAGATTATAAAATTAAAACAAAATGATTTTTAATAAAAATAACCAAAAATTAATTTTAACATTGTTTAGAGTTGTATCTAAAAATCATTAATTTTAAAAGTCACAGTAGCATCCTCACAAACACTCAATGAATATATAAGTATTTGTTGTAGCTTATTTATAATTACTCACCCATGGGGAAATTTGGGATAGTTTGAGACCGTGAAATGCGGTGTTTCATCACAAGAAAAAGAGTTTCTATTTCCATTCTAGTTTGTTATTCATTAACGTTTATTGGAAAACAAAACATTAAGTTCAATGGTTGTAAACGATTGTATAATTGTTATAACTGTATTTTTATAGCTTCTTAATATCCGAGTTAAAATCTTATTTGATAAAATATTAGGATAGTTTGAGAATTATTAACTAAACCTTCTTCCATTTTTTTCAGTAAACACTATTGCTTAGACAAAAAATTAATAAGAAAAAAATATTTAAAAGCATTAAAAAGCTTACATTTTTACACAAGAAAGTGAACACTAAAAATAAAAACCTAACTTCAAACATCAAATGTGGTAGAATACAACCTTAGCGCTAAGCTTAAGTAAAAATAAAAGGTCAAAAAAATACTTGGTAAAAAAACTAACTGTACAGAGCACATAAACCTCTCTTATTCATCACATAAAAATAATATCCGATAAAAAATAATAACTTTTTAGAGCTTTATAAAACTCGCGATAACTGTCTGTATGTGATAGACTGAATAAATATACTTTAGTATTTTTAGGTTCTCAGATTGATAATGACAAATTTTGCATCTAAAGAAACAAATTGTTTATTTAATACCAACTAATATTTAATTTTACTTACTAATATCCATGCCGCTTGTTGCAGATAAAATAATGAGATAATGAAAAGCTAGGTTCACGCTCGTCGAAAGGCATTACTAGTTGCAGTTCACTATAGTACAAAAAGTAAAATGAATTGAAGTCATTTCTAATTATCTTATAGATATTTGGAAGTTAGCTTCAATAATTTAACCTAATATATGTTATATGGCTTAGTATAAGTTAAATTAACCGAAGACCAAATTAGTTTGTAAGTATTATTTAAAGGTTTTTTTAGTTTCAACGAAGAAAAAAAGCCTGTTTTTATGTATTAAGCATTATATTATGTCAATACTTAATATGTCATATGTCAATATAGATCATAGAACTATTAAAACTAATTAGAACCTAATTAACTGTAATAAACTACATAGCTTTAATTAACATGTCAACTTTTGTTTTGTTAATAGTGGTTATTAATGATAAAAATAAACAAAATTAAAGTTAATCATATACAACAACTATTTAACTATGATAAAGTGTAATTTACTAAAATTTTTTATAGTTTTATGATTGCTTTTTTATATTTTACAATAATATAAATACAATTCATGATGTGATCTGTGACATTTTACACATTTATAAATTAAAAAAAAAATAAGTTAAATTACATATCTACTAAATATAAGCTTAATTCAGCAAAGACAATTTTAGTTTACAAAAATTGTGAGAGTATTTTGTAGATTAGAAAGCTTTTAACTAGTAAAAAAAATTCATTAATATTTTATGTTAATAAAAAACTTAAAATTTAATATTGATAACAGAATTTAGAGAATAAATGAATACTCACATTTTATATCATATGCTTATCAAACAAATTATATGTTTACTAACAATTATAGAAATAATCAAAATGTCGAGAACCGTTATTGATCAATATCTACTTTTTTCCTTTTTTCAGTTTAATAAAAAACAATTAAACCTCACTAGAATTTAGATTCTGTACAAATATAAGATTAAGTACTAGTAAAGTTAAAAAAAAATAAGAACTGTGTTCAATTGTAGTATAATCATCTGACCTAATTTCATAGCGATCTGACTTACTATTATAACAATCTGATTTAGTGGGATTGTAATTGTTTAATTTAGTGACATTGTAACCTACAGGTCTACTCTCATTAAAACTAAATGGTCTATCATGGTTATGTGGGGTAAAGAACATATTAATGACGTTTTGGAAAGTTGAATATTATAATATTATGTAAGTGCTACTAAAACTTAAGTAATTTTACAAATGCTATTTAATCATAAACTGGTTGGATCGGCTTATGATAAAATATTATATCGTCTTTGTGGCAAAATATACATAAACAAAATACCTTAAGAGTAAGTACTTATTAACTTTAATACTATTAGAAGACTGAAAAACTGTTTAAGTTAGTTATCGATTTTAATAAAAAACTGATTTTAACTTAAACAATGCTTTAACAACTTTCCAAAAACAAAATATTTAACTTAGGTGATACAGTTACGTTACAGCAAAGTTTAACATGTACAATATATATATATATATATTATACTTTATTTATACTTTTTAAAACTATGGAATTAAGATAATAAAGTGTGTTACAGTAAATTACATTATTAATTAATTCGCAATTAGCTATACCAATTTCTAATAAAATTGTCTGCATCTTGAAAAATTGTTTTTACTGCAACCAAGAGGTTTGTACAATATTAAAAAATGCAAAAAAGTTCAAATACATGTAATATACTATAACTTATTTTTTTGCTAAGACAAGCTTTGTTTAAGTAAAATAAGTTTAATTTTAAAAATTTTAAATCGATTTTTTAAATAAGTGTTTGAAAACGGTTGTAAATATGTAAATCACGATTAAAAACCATATACGTTACAAACGATAAAACTAACAATTTTAAACTGAAAAACATTTAGCTTAATAACTTTTGAATCATTTGTACATATAATAGAAAATAAATTTATTTGAGAAAATTAAATTTACTTCAAACAAACATTTACAGTTTTTGTATTTATTAGGAAGTATATTAAAGATACTCTGTCGGTAGCTTTTTTTTTTACTAATATTAATTTTATTTTTAATTTATTTTTTTTATTTTTTTACTTAATTTTTCACGAGTTAATTTTTTATTTTATTAATTATTTTTTACTGTCACTTTTACCCCTAACCCTTATCCTCGGTCGGTAACTTTTTTTTATAAATTATTTTTTAGTAATTTCATTTATTTTTTTGTTTGTTTTTTTACAGTCGTGCAAAATTGACCCTTGGTGCAACATCATCTTCGTGCAATATTGTGCACTCGTGCAAATTTTTTCTCGTGTAATTTAGCCTCTCAGGCAATATAGTAACTTCTTGCAATTTTGTCTTTGTGCAACTTAGACCCGTTCCAAAATAAATAAGTATTTATAAAAATGCGTTATATATTTGATGAAATTACTCAAATATAAATTTAACAATAATTAAGATATATCACTTTTATGCAGTATTTCGCTTATTCTTAAAACTAATTGTTGTCTTGTCTAGAAGTTTGAGCAAAAAGTAACTATTTCTTATTTATTAAAAAGTATTATTAAATTTTTTAAGGTAGTTAAGCTCGTTCAAAATATAGTTCTCAAAAATTTATTGTTTATATTTTTATTGCAAATGTAAATAAAAAATCAGTTGTATAAATTCATATTCTAACTGTTATATTTGTGGTATTAATAATGTGGTAATTACCCGATTTTTATCAGGTTTTAAATTTATTTATGCAAGAAAACAACTAGTTTCTTTGCTGTATGAAATTGTATTTGTTTACATTGCAAAAGTAAATGCGTATGTTGTGTTGCGTTATTTCATTACGTCACGATGAAATTAGTTGCAAAAATAATTAATTTAACGAGTAATTTATAAGTTTTACTCGCATTAATTCACATAGATTTAGTTTATGAATCGTAATAGATTATAGTGTAGTTATATTTTTCTTTAAATCGTTTAATATTTTAATTTAGTTTAGTTTTATAAGTCAAATGGTACTATTCTTTTTTTTTAACATAATTAAGTTCTATAACTGTTATGTTAGTAAAAACTGTAATGATATTTTGTTTGTGCTATTTTAAAGTAATTTTTAGGTTGCCGACCTAGGAAAATTTCAATCTTTGTTAAAATTAATGAATTAGTGATAAAAACTTTAGTTTGACGATTTCAAAATGAGCTAGTATAAGTGATCAATTTAAAATTCTTTTAAACAGCTTCAGATAAAAGATTCAGTAAGGCAAAGCTTATTCTAAAACTAGTGTTTCGCAGTGGTATTGCTATCAGTGCTCATAAGTCAAAATGATTGCAAAAATATAACAGAAAGTTTGAGTTAAAAAAATAACTCCTTAACTATAATACTAGTATAAAATTATAAATATCACAAGAATGTCAAAATGTTTTATTTATCAGTCAGATTCTTTTAATAAAAAAATTCTAGAAATCAATATAACCTGTTTAAGAATTAAAAAACTTAATGAAGTATCAGCTTGGTCAATAAAAGCTTACAAGAAACCTTTAAAAAAAAGTTTTATGAGAAAAATGTTGATTATAACCTGAATTTTTTTTGTTTATGTAGTTAACTGCCACAGTTTGTGTTTGTAGATTATACGCCAAAGTATTGATAACGTATAATGTTGCTGAAATATTAGAAAACTTTTACTAGTTAAAATAAACTTTGTTGTTATATATTTTGAACCATTCATTTCAAATCTGCTATCATTTCCCAGCTAATTAAATCCCATCTGGTCAAATCCGAGAACTGTTTACCAACCAAGGGTAAGAGTTAGGGTAACAGTGATTGTAAAAAGTAAATAAAAACGGAAAAATAAACTTCTATTTGAGAACTGTGCGCGGGTGGGTTTTGATCAGGTGAAAATAGATCGCGGGTGGTAATTGTCAGTTTACCAAATTTTATATTACCTCACTATTGTGATTATGACATAGTACAAACGCTGAATAAAATAGCATAATTGTATTGTCAAATAAAATATACTCTGTTAATATTGCAAACTTGAAATTTTTTTAAACATTATATCAAATTGTTAGCAGTATTATTTCACATTATAAATTTAATGATTAAATAAAACTTACCAATGATCCATTTAACATTTTTCTTACTTAACATATCTTTCAAGTTTATTTAAACTTTTGCAATTATTCGAACTAAATAGGAGTAATATCTCCATTTTCTTAAAGTTTAGTATACCTTTGAAATTGGAATCAAATAATTTTAACAAAATTATTGAACAAAATATATTATTATTTTAAATTTTCTTAAACAGCGTATTTTTTAAATACATCATTTGACGCAGTCTTTAGCAAAACATAAATTAAAACTAATAACTATTACGAATGAAACAAAAAAAATCTTATCTAAAGTTATGCGAGTATTAATGTAGTTTATTTTTCTGCTTCAAGTATTTTTGCAAACATATTTTGGCTATTTCTTTTAAACCTATTATATATGTATATATATATATATATATATAGATCAATTCAGAGTTTAAACTTTAACTTTATTCTATCAAATCACATTTTATTGCGAAAATGTAGTTTTTACTTAAGGTTATTTATTTTAGTTAAGAACATATTTAAAAAATAACGCTTTTATGAAGTAGAGATTTTGAACTAATTTTTAAAACATACAGTTAGTGTAATAAAAACAACTAAAAAAAAATATTAGTTTATCTAATTTTTAAATAAATAAAAGTATACTTAAACAAAGCTAATCAGTTTACTCATACTAAAATCAAAAACCTACCTCACCATGTCGATTAAGTTATTCAAAATTTTATAAAATTTTATTTAAACTCGAATTGAATAGTTTAATAAGTAAAATATTTTTGATAAATAGAATAATTAAGTGTTACTGAACAAAAACTTATAATTAAGTTTTAAATAAACTGTAAAGATTTAACTTGATTAGCGTGTAAATAAATATAGTATTAATTAATTTGTGTTTATAATAGAAATCTATAGGTTTTAAACTTCAAAAAGTACATAAATGCTAATTGTGTTAGCAAATTTCAACAAGTATTAATAAAATGCAACAATTATTAGATCGACTTCTTTATCATAGAAAAATGTATGAAGTAAGAAACATAGTTTCGTTTTAGCTAAACTCTATTTTATTAATTAAACCCGTTTGCATTAATGACATCAAGATACGAAATCAAAATATAACTTAAACACCCTAAACCGGCTGATAATAATAACTCTAAGCAACTTCAAGTATAAAGTTAAAAGTCTTGGAATTTACATTGCACTTACAAGTCTTTAAGATTTTTGACCATCGGCTTTGAAAAGGTAACACATAGTTGTTGTAGATTTTGAAATTTAAATAATCTATAGATTAAAAAAATTTCTTAATTCAAAACAACTTATACTGTTAAAGTGCTAACCAGACTTGCTAATAATCACTGTGTATAGTCTTAAAAGATCCCTGGCAGTACGAAAAAAAAAATAACTAAATTAGTTGGAGTATTGGTTTAAACGTAAAAATAGTTTTAGAATTTACTAAAAAATAGGTTCTGTTTGTCATGTCAACTATCTTTTTCTCAATTAGTTTTGACTTAGAACCGACATATTTATCTACTTATTTTATTTATTGTATTTTTTTAATTAATTCATTCACAAAAGTTTTTGTGTTATTTATGTATTTTGAATATCACTATAAAATACCCACCCTGAAGTAAATACTCTTAAATCAATAATTAATTTTATTTTTCAGTAAAACTAATACATGCAACAATTTTAATATATATTATTACTCCAGAGGTCTAAAACTTAAAGTATCTAATCTAAAGTCTGATTATTGCAGTAAGTTGACTCATATAAAACACTAAACAAGCATATAATTTTTAAAATAATATGTAGTAAATCAGGGTTATTTATAGACTATATAACTTTTTTTTTAAATTGATAACATATTTTAAATTTGTTTTAATTAATGCTATTATTATTTATTAAGTCATTTTAAGATATCATATTGTATTTCATGGTATTAATTAACATATTTTTAATAACAAGTGATGTCGTAATGTTTAAACTACATAACTTAAATATTATTTAAGTAGTGACGTAAATTTAAAACACCGCTAAAGTGTATTCACAAAGTATACATAACTTAAACTCATCTATTTGTTTGTAGGATGAAACTCCAAACGATAAGAAAAAAGACAGTTTCGTTACAGCGCCTACTTTGTCTTTAGTTAATATTAGCTCTTAGCAACTCAATATTAAGGTTAAAATCTATAACTTCGTTACAGGCTGTTATAATCTTGATGAGATTTTCGCAATCTGACTCGATTACTTCGATGCAGCTAAATCCACCCCATTGACGATCTATACAATCTGCTAAATAGACCGAGTCACTTAGCAGATTGTAAATTTTTAGTGAGAAAGATGTACGCTCTTCCCACAATATAAGTTGGCATAGGTCGTTATCTAGGCTTGACGTTAATAAATTAAATGAAGTTTCTTCCGAGAAGTTAATCTGACTGAACTTACAGTTTAGACTTCGGTAATCTACTAGTTTATGGTATTCAAACCAAGAAAAACTAGTAATTAATAACTTTTTTTTTGAATTCATTTCAGCTCTTAGCAGATTGGCTTCTAATAGGCCTAGAATAAAGTACGTCCATAATAAATAGTATAATTTGTTTATGTATTTGACTTAACGTTTTATTAAAACTAAAGCTGTTTTGGGTCACCATCTACTTAAGGTAGAAATTTTAATAAAAATTAAGATATTTATTAAAATCGTGCTCAATTTCGGAATCATCATAAAATATTAAGGATGTTAAACCTACATATCGATATGGGCCTGGTTATATCTGATTATAACGCGCTAAAATATAAATATAGTCATAAGGTTAACTCTTAAGCTAGTATATAAACTCATTAAGTAAAATGACTTGCTAAAAATCACAGTGTATAGTCTTAAACGTTCCCTGGCAGTAAGAAAAAAGATAGCTACAGTAGCCTCTCGCTTATTTACGCACATTGTGTCCACAAAAAAAAATGCATAAAGATACGAAAGATCGTAAAGATACAAGAGGTACCAAATATACTTACTTTAATGGCTGTTTTTTGATATTGATTCTCCTTAAAAGCAAACTGGGGATTTTTCCAATTTTAACAGTTTGTTTACTTTATTTATAAATATGAAAAAAAAAAGATAAAACTGTACATATATTATAAAAATAATAATAAATTTATATAAAATAATAAGACTTGTAAAATAATTTAACTAATTTCTATAGTAATTAGTGTTTTTCTATATTTATATGTGACTTATTTGGTACTAAACCTTTGTATTCTTTTCTACTTTAAAAATTCAACTTATAATTAAGCATTTGTTTGCAATTTAGAAATGAAGTGGTGTCTGTATTAAAATTTGTTTCTATAGCCTTTAACATAAAAATACATTTAGTTCTGTAATGAATTTCTTCTTTTGAGCAATAATATCTATTATAAGAAAAATGTTCAATAAAAAGTGTTTATGCTACTACAACTTTTTTTAATTTGACATTTGCCAACATAGGGATAAACTTGTCTTGCATTGTACTAAAGATATATTAATGGATATTTTAGTAGAAATGAAATATTTTAAATTAATCTCTTATTGTTAACAAAATTTCTGATACATTAAGGAATAACCAAATGTTCATAAACTAGTCAAGGAACATAAGTTTACTAAGTTTAAAAAAAAATAAAATGTCAATAATAAATAAAATTCAAAAAAAAGTGTTTATGTTACTACAACTTTTTTTAATTTGACATTTGCCAACATAGGGATAAACTTGTCTTGCATTATACTAAAGATATATTAATGGATATTTTAGTATAAATGAAATATTTTAATTTAATCTCTTATTGTTAACAAAATTTCTGATATATTGAGGAATAACTAAATGTTCATCAACTAGTCTAGGAACATAAGTTTACTAAGTCTAAAAATATAGAGATGTTAGTTAGCATTTAAAAACATACTTTAAACTAAAAATTAATAAACCTAATTTGTGCAATATCAAAAAAAATAAAATTCTAATATTTTGATTTTTATAGAATTCTAAAGTGCGTAACATCACGAGTGCGTAAAGATGCGAGAGGTTACTGTATTTTTGATGTAATTAAATCTTATTAATTTTATTTTTTATTTATTTTTTTACAATTAAATCTTATTTTTTCAAATATAAGAAATTTATTATGTTCCACATGAACAGTTTAAAAAATTTGTTAAAAAATTTGGCCACAAATTTACTTAGATTTTGTTTACCTATTCGTTGCTTTTAAAATAAACAAAAAATGGCAAATATTTCATATGACAATAACTACGTTCATTTTTCTAACATTTAAAAGCAACAACAATAAAAAAGGAAAGTCACTAGATTTCACTAACAATCTTAGAAATGTTTGTGATTGTTTTGGTTTACTTTTACAAAAACTGAAGTATTTAATTTGTCAAGAGTTTAGATCCAAACAAAGCTAGTGTTGAGGGTGGTATATCTGTAAAGATCCTTATGAAACTAAACAGTCTTACACCCCAATACTAAGCAAATTAATTAACCAATCAGTTTATTGTGTCTCATTGAAAGTAGGACGGATGATCGTTTTTTTGTTTGTAAATAGCAGTTACATTACAAATTGCGTGGTTATCTCATCCACGTGCTGAAGGACCAAACATTTTGTGTTTTTAGTCTGCTGTCATCCTGATTCATATACTGCCTTTTATCTGAATTTTGATAGTGAGGATTATTAAATGAACCTTAATTCTTTCTCTGTCTAAAATTTCTGGCTGGCTGTGCATTCCTTTTTTGGCATATGACTGCTGATTCTGTTTTAGTCTTTAAAATATCTGACCTGACTTAGTGCATCTCTTGAGAGTTTCATGTCTGCATCGCAAACATACATGCCACATCTTTTGAAATCTGGTAAACTTTAAAGACATCCTTCACTGACAATATGTCAGCAATGTATTAATGATTGCAATAGTACATTAACAAAATTTAACTAAAATTTTTAAATAAATGTTAAGGTATAACAAAACGATTATTTTGTTAAATATTTTATATAGTTATTTTTTGTAAACTACAAGGTAAACACATTTTAAACTTTTGTTTTAATAAAATCAATTGAAAAGCGTGACGTAAATGTTAATTGACAAAAGCTTGAACGTTTATAAATATAATGTAGGAACATTAATTTCAATTTTAATATTTTAATCGTAAAGGAATGAGTTTGAACAGCATCGAGCAGCTACTAAATAAAAGGTCGTTTCAGATGTTATAATTACAAACAAGTAATGAATAAATTAAAATCAGTTTTATATTGACACATCTTTTTATTTAGTTACTTGTTGTAGAAAATTGACCTCAATTACCAAAAATCGAATACTTTATGTTTTCTCATGCAAGTTTTTTCTTTTAAAATTATCAATTTTATATATAAATATTGACAATTTGAAAATTTAGCCTTTACTAAAAGTTATTAGTTAATTGCATTTTTATGTGTTTTTTTCAATTTTTACTAAAATATAAAATCTATTTTATAACAATTTTGATAGAATTACTGCCGTTACAGAGCTTGATTTATAAAAAAAGATCTAACACCAAGTATAACAATATATCGTGCTGTATTAACAAAGTTATTTTATATATTGTTTATTGAACAATAAAAAAAGGGCTTCAAAAGTTTGGTCTTAGACCGGATGTACAAAAGAACCTTTCGGTTATCAAGTCGTACACCACATTATTTTAAACATATTATATTTACTTTGGTAAGCGACATTCGGTACAAAATATATAAAGTTAGTAGCTATTACTAAACGTTTATACAAGCACTGATATATATTTTATTGGATTAACATAGTTGTTATGAGATAATTATATTTCCCCTAAATGTTTTTTTTTTTTTTTGAAACAATTTTTTTCTTTTGTTCATGTAACCGTAGTTTAAAGTTATAACCATTTTAAAAAATTAAAAAGTTACATTATTTAAGTTACATAAATATATCAGAATTGTTTTTTGGTAATAAATAAAATTCTCTAATTCCATGAACTAAAAAAAGAACATCTTTATGTTTCCGATGATTTTGTATTGTAAACTATTATAACTTTTAATTACTAAAACATAAAAAAATCTAAGTTATGTTTTATTTCCTGAAAAAAAAGCATACATTTAATAAAAATTTTATGATATATCGTATTTACATCATTATCGATCAAATTAAAATAATGTTTTTCATAAAAATAAAAATTAAACACAATAAAGTTAAGAAATCTTTTGTCTCAAATTATACATATGTATCAGACTTATTTTTTAGTGATAAAAAGATCATTTCTATTTAAAACAACTTAAATTTTAAATTTCAGATTTTTTATATAAATTGTCTGATTCTTTAACTTTTTATAAATTGAAAAACCGTTTTAAAATAAGATGTGGCAAAATAGAATTTTAGTAAATTATTTTTTATAAACCGCAGTGACGTCATTATCAATAAAAACTACTTATTGCTTTCATGATAAATATAAATCAATCACAAAATATAAAATGACATATTTTGTTTCTATTACGAATCTTTTCCGCAATCAAGCGGTAAACAAAAAAAAAACGTGTTAGTTAGCTTTTTTTAAAGTCTTACAAAAAAAAAAGTTTAGTACAAAATTTATCAAAAAAAGTAATGACGTCATCCTCGATGCAAACAATTTGTTGCTTTAATATTAAGTATAATTTAAGCGCAATGTAATCAAAGTTCGACTGAGTTCCGGGCATGGAAATTTTAACCGCAATTAAGCGGCGTATATAAACTGAGCAGTACTAAAAGTTTTGTACTAAAAATCGAAATATACTGAATAACGTTTATAAACATTTTGTAATTCAGAATCATAACTTACTTGCAGATTATTAAAAATTATAAATGCTGACTGAATAGATTATTGTATCTTTTTTAACAAAGTAAGTTTTAGATAAAATAAGAACTTCTGTGTATTGTTTAAACTAACAGAATTTTAACTTGAATTGATACAAGTAATAGAATGAACTTTGACTATATTATAATCGTTTAAACAAAAAATAAAACTAGTTAGCATTTCACATTATTAATTCAAATTAAGATAAGTATAAAATAATCTATCCTATAACATAACTTTTTACCAAGTAGGAATTAAATTTCTTAGTGAATTTAAAGTTAAAGGCTTTTCATAAATAAAAAACGATTTAGTGCGTTTGTTTATTTAGCAATTGTCATACTGACTTGTAAAATACATTGAAATTACAGTTTATCTATAACACTACTAAATCATACATTAAAATATAAAACTATATAAAATAAAAATCATTAAGTATAAAATTAAACAGCTACTAAAGTAAAAAGAAAATAATTAAAGAAAAAGCTAAAGTATTTTTATCATATATTATACAGAAAACTAAAACTGTTTATGTAGTGTTAAAGTTTTGGAGCAATAAACTCTTAAATATTTGATGTGAAATATGAGGCTTTTTTTTTTAATTTTAAAAGCAACTTAAGTTATATAAATGAAAATTATGCTAGATACAGTACAATATTTTTAAATATTTTTTTTGTAAACTTAAGCTGACTTACTTTTGTAATCTTAAGGAGTAATAAAAGTTTGAGTTTGAGTATAAATTATTTTTTATTTTTAATTAGGTATAGAGCAAACACTAAACTATATCAAAATTAATAATTACTAAAGCATTTTTCTAATAAAAATACATAATCAATAAATTATATGTTGACCTTTTCTTAAAGATAAATGGTCCTAAAGCTTAACATTGTTGAATATGTTAATAAGACCAGCACAAAGTTAATCCACTTTTGTGAGGAAACTACACCAAAACAACAAAAAATAAAAGTATGAAATATCTTTATATTTCTAAAGAGTTTGTATTGTAAACTATCAAAACATTTTAAGACTAAAAAAATTGATGACTTTAGAACTTTTGTTTTAGTTTTCTGGAATCAAAAAGAACAAAACCGAATTTTAGTAAATTATTTACGACAAACCGCAGTGACGTCAATATCAATCTAAAAAAAATATTGCTTTTATAATAAGTATAAAGTAAATGCAATCAGCTTGGAATTTCCTATTAGTCAAAATAAAAAATTTTATCGCAAATAAGCGGTTTACATTAATTTAGATAAAATTAAATAAAATTAAATCTAATAAAACAAAAGAATGAACGTCGGTAACTCGAGCCTTACAGATAAATTCTATTTTATTTTTATGTTAAACAAAAGGTTAATTATTCTCTTTAATATCTAGTACAAGCTGTAAAGTATTCAAACTTTGTTCTGTCTTCTTATATCGTTTTAGGCATAGGTTTTTAATTATTTGCTTTAAATTGGCAAACATAATATTATGCTTGTTGTAAAACAAAACCATGGTTTCAAAGATTTTTGTTGAGTCCGTCTATGTTGTTTAGCAAGTTAAAAGCTTATATATTATAAATTTTATAACTTATTAGCAAAATAAGACGAGTGAGGCAAAAAATATATTTTTTTATGTTTAATAAAGCATTAAAAAAATTTAAAATACGTGTGTTAGTTTGTACTTAAGCCATAAAAGTTAAAGTGTTGTTTTAGATGAAATCTTTGTTTTTAAACTTACTTTTAACGGATACAAAATAAAAAAAAAGCTTAAAAAAAGTATCAACTTCAAATTATGATCTTAAACAAACTTCAACCAACTTATATAAAATAAACTTTTTAAAGACTTAAAATGTAAACACATTTTTAGATATTTTAGACTTATTGTACAATTACTTATAATATTTGTAAAATAGTCCTTAATACTTACTTTGTAGATTTTGATTAAAAGTCATATACTTAAAATATGCAAAAAGTTTAGTTATTTACAATATTTATAATAAACGAAAAGGTTAATTTAATTAAATACAAACATTTCATAATAAGTTTTTTTTTGTTACAAAATACTATTTTATTTTTTAGAAACGACTTGTAATTTAAATAGGTTAAAAAAATTTTTGCAATAATTAAGATGATTTAATCTAGATGTTTGATAATTCTTAGAACAATTTTTGTTATCTCTTAGATCTTCAGCAACTAAGGATCTTTAGCAGAGTTTGTAGCTGCTATTGTCTTAACTTAGATCCTTTTTCTATAAGTTTCAACACGCATTTAAGAAAACTTTCATTGATCCTAGTTTTAAAATACCTGAAAGTTTTACCTATATTGCTACTTTCAAAGAACCAATTAAATTTGAATATTCTCGTTAGGTTTAATGTCTATTGAAATTCATTTACACTTACCTTTACGTGCAAAAATGAAAGTTATAATTTTTTTATTTAAATTAAGATAAGCATAAAATTAAAGTAATAAAAAACTAAAACAAGACGACATAATTATAGTAATTCAAAATTAATGATTAATATAAAAGTCATCTAAATATTTTAATCAATAAACTGTGGTTAAATCGAAACAATTTGAAACAAAAAATCAGTAAAAATTTAACTTTTTTTCGTAAAAATAATTAAAACTAATTAAATGGTTAAGTAAAACACCGTAATTGAGTAAATTAAATTACAAGTAAAACTTCATAATACTAATAAAAGATGTTCATTACAACTGCATATATAAAATTAAAAACAGATATGTGTGATAATATTATACATAATGTAATTTTAAAAGTAAAACAAAGCTAAAACCTGTTTGCGAATATAAATTTTTTTTTTAATTAACTGATTAAAACCGAAGTTGTTTCTTATTTGTTCGAAGTTAAATCTCTTACAAGGTTTCTGAACTGTCATTGAAAAATCTGCAAGTATTACCAAAAAACACAGATATATTTTTATATACAATTTGTGAAGAAGTAGATGTATCGATTATGCAAAAAATTCAACCTGGCTATTCAGGCAACAAAACTAAAAGTATGCACACTAACATTGTAAAACTAAACAGAAAAAAAGCCACCACTAAAGACAAAACGCCTCAAAAAATTTCTGCATCTCACTTTCAGTGAAAGTACTTCTATTAAATTTGAAGCTAGTTTTCTTATATATAACTAGTTTCAACCGCACTCAGATAGAGGATTGAAAATACCAATGTAAAAAAAAACAGACGATATAGAATAGTTATTATTTACTAAATATCCAAAAACTTTTATTCTTGCATTTTATAATAAGCTGTTTTTATATAAAAATTTTCGAATGCATATATAAATTATTACCTCAAAGTTAATTAATCACCTCAACAACAAAATTTAGAAAATCAAAAAAAAAACTATGAAAAACATTTTTTAACTAAAATGAAAGTAAATATTTTTTTATACCAGCAAGCTACTGTATTTAAAACTCTTTATAAATTACAAGCTGTTTACACTTGATTTTTTGCTCAAAGTAGATTATTTTTACCGCAACTAAGCGGTTCATATAAAATCCTTATAATTAAAATTTAAAATAAATAATATATAAGTTAATGTTAATTTCATTATTTTTTATGAATTGTAATTTAAATTAATTAATCATTAATTTAGCATTCATACTTATAATTTTGATCACCCTTAATTCATAAAATATTATGTATATTTTGTGTCTAATTTAAATTTTGTCATTTATATTTTTAGTTTTAATGCAAAAAAATTAAGTAAAACTTTTTATTTTACCCATTTAATTTGAATTAAAAAAACTACCGTTACGTTTTAAATTTTTACTTTTTCAACGATTATCACTAAATGTTCACCTTTAAACTAATATACCGCTAGTTGAAATAACAACTTTTTATTTTTATTTAGTATCTAAGTATCATAAGTATTTTAAACACAAATTTTATATAGAGTTTTTCTGACAGTTGTTTATTATGAACTAAAGCAATATTTTTGGAGCATTTTATTAAACTTAGACTCAAGTAATTATAAGTATTAAATTTGCTTTTATTTACGTAATTTACTATTTACTTTGACTTTTGTTACCTATAATTTTTTTGAAATCTGTGAATTGAAAAGTTAGTTAAATACTAAAAATAAAACATGTTTTTACAAGATGTTTAAAATCACAATTTTGTTTTATTTAAAATAACAAGATTAGTTCACTATACAACTTATTAATAATGGATGGTGCTGTATTATGATGTAATGTAGAATGTTTAGTTTTAAACCTAGAAAAACCTCCCATGCTTCAAAATTTTGCTTTTTGAATTTTTAAAAGCTTATCCTAGATTATAAAATACGTAAATTGCGTAATAAATTTGTTAAAATTCGTCATTACTAACCGTTTCATTACTTTAACTTGTCATAAACTAAAATTATGCAACCTCGACTTTAAAACACAAAATATGAACTCATCTTTTATTTGTTTAACTCAAGAATTTAATTGTTTTTAATTAAGAATATTTTTAGAAACAATTTATTCTAGTATTACATAATAAGTATGTTAAAACTCGTCATTAATTACAGTTTCAATATCAAAAATAGTATTAAACTCTTTATTTACTTTATATATAAAACAATATGTCATTTTGCAAATATATACTTTGTTTATACTTTTGAATGAAAAATTGATTATAGCGAATTTGTATTTTTACGTCAATACACTATTTACATTTTTCATTTAGTAATACAATATTAGCTGCATTATATTCACACAATTTGTTAAATAATTTATTTGTATAAGTACTTAAATGATATATTAAATTTAAAGGTAGTTGCAAAATACGAAAGCTCTAATATTTAGTTCTATAGTAAAAACTAGTTTTTAACTTTAATTATATTATTTAGGTTCGTTTTAATCAAAGTTGTTTAAAATTTAAATACTGTAACATTTTAAAGCTGCATTTATTTTCTAGATATATACTTATTAACTACTAAACAACGTATAAAACTTAACTAGTATTTTAACTTAAGTATCTTTTTATAACTGTATAAAAACTTAGTCTAAGAACTTATTAAAATATTTTTATTTTAATTTTATAGTTAAACAAATAGCTAAAAAAATTACAAAAAAAAAACATAAAAAAACTACCGATTAAGATTAAGGGTTAGTAAAAATGATGATAGTAAAGATAAAAAATATTCTAAAAAAATAACTGACCGACCGATGATTAATGTTAGGGGATACATTGAAAGTAAAAAAAAAAAACAAAATTTATTAAAAAATTGAAAAATAATGTTAATAAAAAAGATATTTAACCCGTGCAGAAATGTTTCACTCGTGTAACTTTTTCCCCTCGTGCAATTTTGTACTTTCGTGTAATTCTGACAGCTACCCGAAAATAAAGCTTAATGTTTTTCCCAAAACTATAACTTTTACAAATAATATCGAAATCAAATGAAACTATAGCCTGTGTTTTATATTTATCTATAAATGTTGCATAGTACATCGTTTCTTATAGTTTTCTTTTATAAAAGAAACTACTGTTAAGATTTTCGCTTTATGAATAAAATGTTATTATCTAAATCTGTATGACTTTAAATTTTTATTAAATTTCATTTTTAAGATTTTTATAATGCTTCCATTTAAAGTTTGCTATTTCAAATTTTGGTATTTTTTATTATTAATAATTATAAATGAAACTTTTTCATACTTTTGCAATTAGCATATAGTAACATATTAAGAAGAAAACAAATAAAAAGAACTAAAAAGGATAAAATAATAAATATTTACTTATAGGTTTAACAAACTATGTTATAAATATATAGAATTTTTTAATTTTTGCGTGTTAGCTGTTTTTACCTGTTTTTGTATTTCAGTAAGAGGTTCAATTTAATCGAAATCAAGATTAATTTTTAAACTCAGTTTAGCATATGATTTTTATACATTTTAAATTTTGTTAGTTTCTATTTAGTTAAAGTTTTTAGCTATTTTGACTCCTAGTATGATTTTCTTTTAAGTTCATTAAAAATGTACAAATTATTCTTTGCGCTTTTATAAACTAGTTTAAAATCTAATCGCAGTTCATTAAAATTAAAAATCATAAATTAGTTTTATTTGCAACATGTTTATATTATTAGTGATGCTTGTTTACTACATGCAGATTTTTGATGTACTAGAACTTATTTTATATTTGAGTTCACGCAGTTTTCGTTTTTTAAAATGAAGACAAACTGATTTGCATGAACAAAATTGTATGAGCTTTCTATTTTCTTTAAGACAAAACAAATAATGCGTGACTGAATAAATAACATATTTTAATCGTAACTATAATTATTTAATTTTACTACTCATTAAACTTATTCAACTCAAAATAAAATAAATGAGTAAAAAGTATTTTAAAGTTCTATAACATTAATTAAAGCAAAAAAAAATGTGAGTTGTATAAAACAAAATTAAGCAATATATAAATTCCTCCTCCAATAACTCTTTATTCTGTAGTAGTATAAAAAACTGATTATGTTTAAATCATATTTACTTAGTCATACATTGACTTTAACCAGCGTTAATTTTTTTTAAATAGAAATCTGTAAACCAAAAAAAAAAATAAGTTGAACTCTAGAAATAAAACAAAACTTTGTTTTTGTTTTTTATGTTGTGTAAATCAAAACTTTCTTAATTTTCAAAAAAAGAAAGTTCTTTCCCTATACCACTTATGACTAAAAAAAAATTTCATATAGTAAAACATAAATTATCTTTTATACTTAGAAGTACCTCGCGAGCTGCAGGCTTTTGCTTTGCGGAGTGCAGTTTTTTAAGCTATGATAAATTAAAGAGTACAAATTTGTACTCCTTCTTAACTTGTTTAACATTGTAATTTTCGAACAACTGATAGACTTATTTATCTATGAACTGATAGACTTCAGTGATATATATATTGTTAAAGTAATAAGTCAGTGGATTACTTGATTTTACTTATCGTTTTATTTACTAAAGTAATCTAAAAGTTTTTTATAAAGTTCATAAATAAAGTATGTATGTTTTTGTTAACTAAGTGTGATTAATCATCAGCTTGTTTAGGCTGTTTAAATATAAATGTCTAGAACAAAGAATTTGTATTAAAAGTTTTATTTATTTGCAAAAAAAATTAAATATGATTCAAGATTTTTGCAAAAAAATTGCCAATTTATATATATTCATTTAGTAATAGTTAAAAGTACTCAATAACTAAAATTTCAGAATAAATAAAGCAAAAGTCTCACACAAAATAAATATTTAAAGTGTTCATCAATATAGTTTTTCAGAACTATTTATACAAATTTAGACTATTTTGTTAGTATTATGATTGCGAAATAACTAAACAATCAACTCAGTTTAAATTATTTTATATTTAATGTGCTTGCCGCTCGATGCACTTAAAATAAACCTTAGGTAGGATAATTTACTTGTTTTAAATAGAAAAACTTAAAGTGTACGTTTGTTACAATTTCAAACTTCGTGCACTAGTATTTTAAAAGTTAGAAATTTCAATTTTTTTCAACTAAAAGTTTTATTCTTTGTACTTTGAAACTAATAAAAATTTTGATAGTTATTTTACATATTAAAGCCCTTATTATTTGTCTTCTTAGTAGTTTAAAAAATAGTTTATAAGTCAAAAAAATATTATTTAAGTTTATATTACTTTAATCACGCTTGTTCATTTAAATGGTTTTTTTTTGTTTAGTAACAAATGAAATCGTATTTGAATAGTTTCGTTTTGTTACTGGTTTTAACTGAAAATATTAAACACTTATTAAAACTCACTCACTTTAGAAGAAAGTTTATTAATTAATTTCGTTTGGCTTTTCTTCAAAATGATATTGCTGAAAACTATTTATAATATTATAGAGTAATTTTAGTTATATGCAATGAATTTGAAAAGTCTAGCTAAAAATAGTTACGTCATAAAGTATAAAAGTCTGTTTAGAAAAAGTTTGAAAATAACTTAATTCTTTTTTTCAAACTTTTTCTCAACAAACTTTTATACTTAATGTTTATATTTTTTAGTTAAAATCGTATTTATTTGAATATAAATCATTTATTTTTGTTTCTAATTTAATAAAAAGTATTTCGTTATTTGAAGTTAATCTTCAAAAATTTAAACTTGTATTACTAACTAAGAATAAATAAATTAATTCTCTAGATTTTAAAACATCCCCTAAGAGGTGACATTGTCATTTTTTAAAAAACCTTATATATAAAAAGTTTTTGTCTAATCAACATAGCTTTAACTTTGTACATTGTTGCAAAAATGTATAAAAAGTTGTGAACAAATATTCTTGCGTTTATTTTTTTTAGTAGACTGCATTTCTCAATTTCAAACATTAAAGACTATTCATGACAAACTGTAAAAAAATACACTAAAATATTTTTGTATAGAAACCGTAAGTTTTTGTTGGATATCTATTTTCTTAAAATGACGTCTGTGTGTTATATATCTAAGTATAGTTTTTTTTTTATCGCAGTTTTAAAATTAACAATGTTAATAATTGACAATAATTTCTTTTCTTTGTTTCAAACAAAGATTATACTGTTCTACATCCATATTTGACTTGTATCCCTTTTTATAGTTTTACCGAAGTATAACAACAAACAAAAAAATATTTTAAACAATTTTAAAATACATTTAAGAAAAAATTTCTTTTCTGCTTTTTCGTTTTAAGTTTGTAAACTTATTTAAGTTTAGTTAAAATAAATATTATAATAACTCATATATTTGAAAATAAAACTAAAGTGTAAAAATTTATTATAGACAAGTATGTTTACATTTCATTGTTATTTAAATGCATTTCTGTCATACTAATTACATGAATTAATGTTAATTAGTAACAAGCTTAAAGCATTACAAGCTGTTTTTACATACATTACATACTATTAACGTTTTATTTACTATAAGGTTCTAAATAAAAGCATTATTTATATTTACTAAATAAACATAACATAAATTGTTTTCGAAACAACTTAGATTATCACCTTTAAATTTTTTGAACTCTATTTTACTTAACTAGCGTATTAGTTTGAAGTAGGATTGTTAAGTTTTATACCATTTTTAAGTTTATGGTTGTTTATCAGCTGGTTTAGGTCGAAATAATTGTAAGGATTAGGTTAGCTGGTTGTAGAAAGTTTTAAATTATTTAAGGAAAACAAATTATAAAACATTTATAACTTCTACATTATCGTGTTAAATTAGTTAATTCTATGTTTTTTTACTTAGAAAATAGTTTTAATAACAACGCTGAACATAAATTGTTTAAGTTTTTATTGTTTTCATGTTAAGTTGAACCGTTCAATACTTTTTTGAACTTATTAAGCTTATCGACTATTGTAAAACATAAAAATGTGTACTGTTTTGTTAAATTTATTTAAGCTTACAGCTACAACTGTTTTACTGTAAAACTAAAAACATAATACAATTTTAAATTAAATTCAAAACTTGCAAAGAAATTCTTGTAACTTAGTTAGTTGCTCACTAAACTTTTTGTCAAATTTTCCTTCAAATTCAAATTATCTTTTTTAAGTTTAGCCTATTAAAAGTTGAACTGTGTAAACTTAAACTTAAACAGCTAAAGTTAAAATCTATTGTACTTAACATTGTTTAAATGTAATAGCTAAAACTACTTTTTTTTTTTAGTTTTAATTAAAACGAACGATAATTAGAACTTATGTCTATATCTAAAAATTATAAAAATAAAAAAATTTCCTATTTTTTATTTAAGGAAAAACTCAAAAACTAATATGAACTAAAAATGCAGTAGATTAATTATTGTAAATTTAACAATCTGTTTAATGAAGTCTTAAACTTTCGTGTTATTTATTTCGTTAAATCAATAGTCTAGGTAAATTTACACTTAATAAATAAAAAAATTTAAATTACTTTAGCCTAGTAATTTTTAATAACTTTTATTTTTTTATTTTCGAACCATACTAATTATTATAATACGTTAACTTTGCTAAAAATTTATTAATTGTTTATTTGATTAGCATAATTAATATTCGGAGCGTTTTTCAATATCAGATTATTGATACTTTGGTTATTTATGCATTATTCTTGTGTTTAGCATAGATAAAACAGTTTATGACTAACATGTGATTAGTGATACAAGAATGAATATGATTTACAGCCGGTTTAGGCTGTTCAAACTTATGCTGGAAAAATTAGACATAGCCTTGACTACAAATTTGATTATATTTTTCAATAAAAAATTGAATGGTATTAAAATAATAGTTTTTACGTCATTTTACATTTTTAATGTTAAATAAAACTGATTTATACTTTGTTTTAAATTAAATTTTTTTTTATAACTTTTTTATTTAAATTTCTACCTAAAGAAATTTTAAAAAGTGTTTCACTGCAAACTAAAGTAATTATATAAAATTATAAAGTTACATGTTTATAGAATAAACAAAAAGTGTTGTGAAAACTGACATAAATGTCCTTTAATTCAAAGCCTTAAATACCTTTTATGATCAAGGTGCTATATATTAAAGTTTTAAGGATTTAATAAACTGCAACCGAGTAAAAATATGTGACCCGTGAGCTAATTTTTTTATAAAAACATTTTTTTTTTCTTACTTCCTTGCATGTAAACACATTTTACGTAATCTAAGTCAATAATTAATTGGAGTCTAACAAGTAATTTTCAATAGTTAGTTTTTAAGATATGCTGTATAAAATAGCCAATAATTAATTAGAATTCAGTTTTTTAATTAATAATTTTCAATAGTTATATTTAAAGTAGGCTTTATAGAATAGATGGTCTATAGTTTTTAATTTTTTATTGACAACTTGTAAATATCAGAACAAGTTTTTAGAACAATTTGTTCATAATAAGGTATATTGTTGTTGTTTTTATAACGTAAAATGGTATGAGAAAAGTTGTCAGTAATATATCAAGTAATTTTTTATATTTAATTAATTATTTTATATATTTAATTCCAGATGAGATTCAATACTTAGATTGAGTTCAACAAGATTTTAAACAGCTTTGTTGTGAGAAAAAGGTAACACAACTTTTTTACTAAAAAAATCTAACTTAATTCAAGATGTTTGATTATATAAACCATTAATTTAAAAAAAAATGTTACATTGATGTATAAAAGTAAATCAATACAGTTTGTTTAAGAGTTAATATTTATGAAAATTAAGCTAAAATCACTTAAGCCACAAGTAAATTGATTGTTTATATAAATATTGTATTAACTCTTGAGAATGCATATTTCACTTATAAAAAAGTTTTATCAACTGAAGACTAGTAATTATAAGTAGTAGGTATTTTAATTCATATCTCAAAGTAATTTTTATTAATAAAAAAACGCATTTGACGTTTTGCATGATTTACATGTGATATCAGTAAACTAAATGTAATGAATATTAAAGCTAAACACTTTATTCCCGTTAGTTTAATATTCAAGTTTTAAAATATGTTTGTTCAAGTTCAACATCCTCAATACTTTCATTAAAGTATAAAAAAAAAAATTCATATAAATTAAACTTGAGAAACAAAAAAATTATTTAAACTAACTTTATATACTTTTTTTTAATATATAAAAGTTCTCAATTTGTGATTTACCTTTATATATTTATTGAAATTTATAAAGTCTAGATTTATTAACTTCTAGCTATTTATAAAGTATTTTATTTCAATTTCTACCTAAAGAAACTTTATAAAGTGATTTATTGCAAACTAAAGTAATTATATAAAATATATGAAATATATAGTAGTATGAAATAAAATAAACACGTGTTGTGAAAACTAACATACTAGTCTTAATTTTCAAAGGCTGTTATAGTTTTTATGATCAAGTTGCTATAATTAAGCATAAGGATTTAATAAACTGCAACCGAATAAAAACATGCGACCCGTGAGGTAATTTTTGTATAAAACTTTATTTGTTTTCTTAATTTTTTTGCATTTATACAGCGAACGAGCCAATAATTAATTGAGACTTAGTTTTGAAATTGATAATTTTCAATAGTTATATTTAAAGTAGGCTGTATAAAATAGATGGTCAAAAGTTTTTTATTTTTCATTAACAACTTGTAAATATTAGAACAAGTTTTTAGAACATTTTGTTTAAAATAAGGTATATTGCTGTTGTTTTTATAAAGTAAAAATGATATGAGAAAAATTGTCTGTAATATTTGAAGTATTTTAAAATAGTTTGAGAGATGAATATGAGTAAAAGCTTTACGTCATGTTAAAGTTATATTTACAAAGTATTACTAGTATTACAAAATAGTACTAGTCTTAAAGTTCTCAACTTTGCAGATGATACATTGTTATACAAAACATTCACAAATGACACATACCTAGTTGATAGTTAGAACTAAAAAAGGTATCAGATTGGCTAATAGGAAACAATCTTAAATAAACATTAATAAAAACAGAAGCATGATTCTACACTAATCAAAAAATAGTCTTTGAAAAATACATTACTTAATGTTAAAATTGTTTTAACAAACACAGATAGCTATGAATATTTGGGAATAGTTTCAGACAGAAATTTAAAATGGACAGAACACTTTGAAGCTATAAAAACAAAATTACAAAAACATTGGGTGAATTATATAAAACAAGACTATTCTTAAATAAAAAAGCGTTATATATATAATCTTTAATATTTTATTTATCAGCAATTATAAAATAATATATAAGTAAGTGAAAATCATTTTATTTCTCTTTTATTTGTTTGCTTCGATGTTTTTAAATTATTGTTTTTCTTTTTTTACTCTTTTATGGATAACAAATCGGCATTCGACAACATCGTTTATAACTAGCAAAAGGTTCCTTAAAAAGCTTCTAGGTCGTATTTGCATATATGGTAACGTATTTTGACAAATATTATTTACATTTGGTAAAACATGTTAGACTTTTTAGACAACTTAACTTTTATTGCCACAAACGTTTGTTAACAAAACATGATTATTGAAAAACAAAATTACTAAAATTTTCATTTCTTTTGTTACCTCTTATTTTAAATGTCATTTACCGGATAAACCTAATACATGTTGTGTGTGAAGAACATTTAACATACATTTGTAAATTGGTCAATTAATTTTAATTGAATTGTTTGAGTTTTTTAGTTAAGTACTAAGTTATTAGGTTAAATGCTTATATAATTAATAAAAGTGAAGATGTTTAAACTTAGAATAATATGTGTCAATATTATTTTTATGGCCTAAACAGACTCAAACCAAACAACTACACTCTAGATTTAAATAACTTCACATTTTACTCGGTACTTTAGTTTAATGTTATCAATATTACAAAATAAAACTTTAGAACATAGAGTTAAAAACTAAATCAATATATATTTTAATTTATAAACAAATAATAGAAGCATACTGTAGAACTCAGAATTTATTTAATTAAACTTTTGCAACAAAAGGTTCGTGGTGTTTGCAAAATACGTAAGTTCAAAGTGTTTAAAGTTACATACAAAACTATCAAGATAAAAAAAACTTGAATCACTTTTTATAAAAGATAACTTTTGCAGAATATTTTTTTATTTTTTATATAGTATTTATGAAAAATAAAGTTCTAGTTAAATACCTGTGTATATCTTTATAAGATGTAAATTGCATTAAACTTTAGATTATTTCTCCGTAAGACTTCAATCATTCTAAATGAAGTACATAAATTTCAGACTTGAATTTTGATAGTCTTCAACATTAACTTCAACTTTCAGCTAAATAAGTTATTAAACACTTTTAGCTTTAGATTTTATTAAATAATACTCATCAATTTACATTTGCTTTGACTCACTTTTATAAAGCTGTTTATAAAAACACAATATTAAATACAGTAACCATCTTCATCCCAAAATTTTGGATACTAACTCTTTGTTAATTACACAATTTTGAACATAAAGAATTGCTATTAAACTTTTCGTATTAAATGGTACTTTTAGGACACAACTTTCATAAGATTACATTTTACTAACCTTTGAAAGCTGCTTTAAATTGAACTTTGTACTAAGCTGATTCAGATAATAATATTTTCGAAATTTTTTATGGCGTCGCAGTTTATATTACTTTAATAGTGATTGTTAATACAGTTGTTCGCTTGTTTTACCAAAACATCAATTAGTGGTATCATGCATGTATATGAGCTTTTTTAAGCTAAAAAAGTATATAAGCTGCTTTGTTGCAGTAAAAAATAATTCCTAGCTTGCAAGTAATACTATAATAAAGGTCTACTTTTTATTACTTTTAAAAAATTGACAGGTTGTGGTGATTTAAAAATAACGTCATTACTACTCAAACTAAATACTAATTAAAGTGTTGTTTTTACATTAGACCTCATTAATTTAATATTTACGTGAGTTTATACTAAGAAAAAATCCTTAATAGCTTGAACTAAAAAAAACGCTTGTAGTAAATTAAAAGTTCTTAAGTTTATAACAAATATACAAAATTATACTACTAGTTAATGATCAACTTTAATTATGAACTACAGAAATTTTGAAGAACCATAATTCTTAATGGGATATAATATAATTTTTTAACTTTATTTTACTTTAATAGAAACTTTTTTAAACTAAAAATTATAAACATAGTTTTCATTTAAATATTCTATGAAAGTTTAAATGCAGCTTGAAGTTAGTCATTTGAAAATTGTATTAATAATTTGTTTCAAAGTATTTTAATATGATAGTCTTTTTTAGTAATTTTGAGAATGTTTTTTTAAAAGTTAGAAAATTTATTTGCAAGTTATATATTTCTGTTCTGTTAGTCCAATCAGGTCCTTTTTATAATGAAAAACTCTCTGTTTGAAGAAATTATTTGTGTATTTGAAATTAACTAACTTTCAAAATATAATAAGCTTCTACAAACTAAGTATAGTTAATTAGTCGTTTAAAATTTTGTTGGTTTGTAAAAAAAGTATTAAAAATTTACAGTCTTAGTATATTTTATGATTCGTAATTTAGAAATAATAGATACCACTGTTGATTAGTTTTAATTAGTCTTGTTGTTTCTTATGATTAAAGAAGGTAAGATTAAAAATATTTTTTAACAATGCTAACGAATTTTTTTATTAAAAAACTTATGAGTATTGTATTGTCAATATTTAAATAAATCTTCCCTCTCCTTATATTCGTTTTTTTTTAAGTTTTATAGTTTATCCCATTAGAAATATAATAAAACAAAATGTAATTTAGGATAATAATTCTAATTATTTTAAACTTGGCAATTAACAAAACGATCTGATTAAAACCGAATGACAACAGAATTTAGAACCGTTTTAATTACTATTTACGATTTAAAATATATATTAGTAGACTTATTGTTAATGAAAAAATATCTAAGTATCAGACTAATTTTGAAAACAATTATTTAATATAAAATTGTTTGTGAAGTTTTGCTACATATAAGACCTCTAAAGACGTTTAAACATAAAAGTGACACAATTTTTATGTCTTATGTATAAATGTAAAGAGCTTTTTGTTATATTACCTGGTTTGTGTATTAGCAACTAAAACGAAAAATATTAACTAGATTGAATTGTTATTCGCACTAAACTGAGGATTTAGTTATAACTGTATATTTACAAATTTAATGTTAATTGCTTTATGTTAGCGGTAAAAATGTTTGTCCTCTCAAGTTGAATTATGCCAATTAATAAAGCTTTAAAATATTTTGTATATTAAAGTATGCGTTTATTAACTTCGAAACTTTCTTCACAAACTATATAATAAACTAAGAATTGTGACAGTGTTGATAGATACATTCTAGATTAGGTTGGTCAATCGTTTAAAATACATAAGTCTCAATCAACTGTTATAATATTCTTTTAAGAACACAAAGTTCACTTATGATAACCTTAATAATAATGACTTTAATTCGTTACCCCTTCTGCGGAAGCGAAATTAATAAACTTTTTTGCAATATGGTGTATACTATTAGTTTCAGCCAAAATAAAAATTTTACATTTTAGGTTTATTACTTGTAGTTCTAAAACTAATTAAAAGATGAAAAGATTAAAATAATGAATCTTGTCACTGACTGTTAGATATTATATATTAACTTTATTTTTTATATATATATGTTAAAAAAAACTGAAATATTGATTGAAAATGACCTAATTATATAAAGTGTAAAAAATAAAATTCTCATAAAACCACATACATAAAATATTTTTCTAAGAATATTTTTTTCTAACATATATTTTTTACTGTACGCTGTTTGCTGAACTTCATTTCATCTAAGATTTTTTTAAAATTATATACCAGGGTATCTCACAGTAAGCAATTTGCTTTTTAAAAAATTTACTAGTTAATTTATTATATCAAATTAAATATTAAATGTATAAATATGTCACGATATTAGCTAATGTTTGTTTTATTTTAGTAGCATATGGTATTATAAAAATTATTAAGTTAAAAGCATCTGTTTTAAAACCTTTAATTTCCTTTAGGGAAAATATTAAATATGCATACCACTTGAACACGGTTAAAATAATAGGCAATATGAGCTAACTTGAACTCAAATGTGTTAGTAATTATTTAAAGTATTTTAAAGTCTAATTTTGTGGGATTTAATGTGACTTCAATAATGTTTAAAAAAATTACTCATTGAAAAATACTGATAAATTATTGATATAGAAGCTTAGTTTAGTTTTTAATTAAAATTATTTAACCTAAGCAAGATTTTAATAAAAGTTTTTTTACTTTTATGTTACCGCATTTGGTTGCAGTTAAAATACTAGCCTACAAGTGTTGGACTACTACAACTGACTGGTATGTTAACATAGTTTCTTATAAAATAAGCGTTTGTCAATTAACTAAAAAAAAACTTACGTCATGATGGCTCTAATAAGCTAAAACTAATAGTAAACTATTTTAAAAACAAAATTCAACTTACACTAAAAAACCTTATATTAGTGTTGAAGCTCGTTTACAAACTATTAACTAAATGTAATTTGTTAAAATGCATACAGTGTTGTTATTTTTAATTTTATCTTTAAATGCAAAATGATTAATTTTTTTTGTAAAAACATCTGTTGACTAGTATATAAAAAAGTACGCTTTTATAAAGTTTGGTTATTAATTTTTAAACAAAAAGAAATAGTTCATTAGAAGTATGAATAAATATCAAAATTAATACCATGTTAATATAGATCATTTAGTTTTATTTTGGCCATTTATGGTAACGGTGAAAATTGCTGACGAATTTAACAACTTTTTACAAAAAAGTGTTTACTTTTCATATTAATACTAGAATTAAGTAATATGTACGTCATTAATCTTTTAATTTTAACAATTAGTAGAAAATAACACTGTAATACTTAAAAACTTTTGTACAAAAATTGTACTAATAAACGTTTAAACTAAAAAATCACAAAGTTTTGAAAATTATTAAAACAATTTTTGAAAATTTTTTAAATAACTCTACGAACATAAATACTTTTATTATTATCTGCATGCTTTGTAATAAAGCTTATGTTACAAATTTGTATAAAATTGTGAAAGAGTTATTAATAATGTCTTAAACTCGATTAAACACATCTACAGAAATATATACTTACTATTATAAACATATACGATTGTATTAAACTTGTTGTAAATTACCGTACTTTTTACCATTTTTGTCGTTAAAAGTATTTTTATTATATAAAATTTACTACAAAACAAAAAAAAAAAGTATAATAGTTCAGATTCTTTTAAGGAAAACATATAAATAGTTATATGGATATATGTACTTTTTGAGACATAAATGTAAACTCTTTAAACAATAAAGTTAACTCAGTGAAAGTTTATTTCAACCAAATCTAAGGGTTAGGCTTAACAAATCTTATCAGAGCACCAAAAGGTGTACATGAGAAGTACATTGATTGATCATTTGTATTGTTCAAGTCAAGAAAAATTTATGAAAAAATTGTTTAATATTTAATACTTATGAACTCTTTTGTGAAAAGGTAATTTTGAAAAATTATTTTGAGTATATAAACACTTAAAAGTTTCATAAGAAAGTATTCAATAAATACATATATTTAAATAAGCTTTAATTCTATACTTAATTTTTTTAAATGATTAAAAAACTGTACATTTAAAGTGTTATTTAACTGTTACAACATAACAATAATAACTGGATTATATTGCTTTAATTTAAGTTAAAATCAATAAATATTGGTTTTATATCTAAATTAAATATTGTGATTTTATTAATAAGTATCTCAAGTTAGAATAATCTTTGTAATAATTGAAAACCATCTATAAAAAAAATCATATTTTTTATTTGTTCTAACTAAATTGTTGATTGAAGTAATCAGTCGTCCTAAACTGCGTTATTTAGAAATATGTTTAGTTTTTTTTTTATTAACGTTTTTAAATATGTTATCTATACAATTATTTTTTTTGTTTTAAAACTTTGATTTTTTTAAATCATTTAATATTGCTTAATTGAATAAAAAGACATATGTACTTCTAAAAAAATTATTTATAATAGTTTAAAAATAATAATTATAAGATATTATCTACAGTTAAAGTTAACTGACTGAAATAGTAAATGATAGTAGAATCGTATTTTTTAGAAAAGCTAGGGGTAAATGATTCACTAATTCTTAATAAACATGATGTTTGAAATTACAATTTAAATAACTTGATTTATTTATTAAGTTATTTTACAAAAAAGTGATTGTATATAGAAAAAGTCTTATACATGTTTAACGCTACTGTTTTGTTTTGCAAACTTAATTTTTAACTAACTTGTGCTTAGTAAATAATAGCTCAACAGATTTCAATTTAAGTTCAAACAAAAAAAATTAGATGTGGACTATTTTTATAGTAGAATATTGCTTAATAGAAATAATATGTTTTTTTTAATGTATTAAGCCAAAAATAAATAGTGTAGTTGTTTTAACTATGACGTAGTTATCGATTCGTTTAACAGACATAAGTTTTATTTTTAAAAATCAAAGTTACTTTAATAATTAAAGCTGGCTATACTTTTTCCTTGTGTGACTTTGTATTCTATATTTAGCTCAAATTTTTTTTTTAAGGAATTCTAAAAAAGTTACAATTTTTTCATAGCGTACTGCAAATCATTATTTTAATAGTTGTAAAGCTTATTAAACTTATTTATGTTTGTTATTTAACCCGTATTTATTACAGTTGTTGAGATACTTTGCACATGAATAATAAATAAAGAGCTTACGACACGACTATTAATAACAACCTACGGTTTCCTCCTTATATGTGATGGTCTGTAAACTAGGATTATACTTTTAACTTGTAAATACTTTTTCTAAATTAAACAATCAAACTATAAAAAACTGACGATTTAGATCACATTTTTATAATTACTGTTTAAGCCAAGTTATATTTTTTAATCTTCAATTGTTTCTCACCTATTTACTTGTAGTTTGTTTTTAATAGCAAAAGTTTTAATTTTTTTACTTGAAATTACTATTCTTACTTAAGTTTTTTTTTTGATCTTAAGAATATACTTAACGTTTGTTAGATATAGCTCATTAAGATTAACGCTTCTATTAAAATTCATAACTTGAATATTAGAAATTTATAAATTAGATATTCACCTTTGTTGTATGCTGCTTGTCGTAGTTAAAATTACAAACAGAGCTTCAATTGATACTTATGAAGTTTAATACTAATATGTACAAAATTGGTTAGCAGGTGTTTGTTGGTTTCGCAAGCTTTACTATAATGACGTCACTCTGCTAATCATGTATTATTTTGTAAAAAAGTTTAGATTGTTTATTTTCTTGATATAAACTGCTTTTTTTTAACTAATTGTTGTCTTGCTTATAAATTGTTGTATTTTAAGCTTTTGTCTACAAACTGTAGTAAATCTGGTATATTATTTCATATCTATAAATTTTTATTTATAAAACTAAAAAATTCAAAACGTTTTTTATAAGCTTAAAAATAAATTTAAAATTGCAGTGTTATGAAAATATCTTAATTAAATATAAATTAAGTTTAAGCTTATATTTAGTTCGAAAATAAATTTAAAACACTAAAATGATTCTAGAGAAAAATTTAGAATTGATTAAACGAAGTAGTTAATTAGTAAGATAGCATAACTACAACAAAAAAGTAAGATTTTTACATCTTATCGGTGTAAAACCGTTTTACCATAAAATACCAAAGTTAATTAATAGGAAAATGAACATGTAAAAATTGGAAGACTTGCAAAGTTTGTGTAATTATTTGTTCAGAATAAATCGAGCTGATAATAATATAAAAATATTAGAGTCATGCATACAGGTTTGCACATTATCAGAGCAAGTAAACAATATTAGCTATGTTTTATTTCAATTTGTATTAATTCAGATTGTAAGGGGTTTTCTGCAAATATAAAAAGCTTCAAACTACTCTATTTATTTTTTTAAGTTTACCAATTATGCAATTTAACAACAAAACAGTTTATTGAAAAGGAAAACAAAATATGTCAAATGGTAAACAAAAATGTCAACAATTAATCACATTCGAAAGCCATGACAATCTAACAAAACACAAAATATTCTTTATTGAAACAACTGAGGTGCAGTGAAGGCACAATACAGTAGAATTCCGTTTTCTATTCCACTGTTAAAGATTCTCATATTCAAGTCAGCCACTAGCGAATTTCGACGCATGACGTGAGACAGTTCAAAACTATTCTCTTGCAACCCTTCTCTATCCTGAATTTGACCTTTGAGAGACGCGACGGTTTCAAACTTGTGTAATGCGTACTTTTCCGGTCGATGACCATCAGCACTCGTAAAAAGAACGTAAAAATGGGCCCAAGAAGACACTTTGCCGAGCGTGAGCACGAAACTAACTTGCTCCCTAATCTTAGTCATGTATGGAAAGTTAATGTTGTCCGTGTACAAACGCAAACCGGGTCCCTGATCAGGTACATCGGGATATTCAAACAGATTCTGGTGCTCGACTGGGATACCGCTTCTTCGACTGATCTCTTGTTTTATTTGCAAAATGCTTACTGGTAAAATTGCAACATCAATATTGTGCTTTTCACCGTCTGAGTATATGATTACTCGCATCCTAATTAACCTACAAAAGCTGAAAAGTGCTTGTTAAGTAACTTTTGCATTAAGTATTGTAAATATTGAGAATAAAATATCATATCTTATATTTCAGAATTAGAACTTAAAAAAAAAATTTGCTTTTAAGAAAACTGTTTTACCTTTTTTTTTTTAATCTTTTTAAGACAGATAGTACAAAAACTTATTTCGTATTGTAACTCATAAAAAATATTTTTTAACTTAAAACACAGTTAAAATAAACGATACACTAATGCTATTCTTTATACTCTTGTGTTATTTAAAATTCAGCAATGATGAAAAAATAGATAAGTATTTAACCTTATAATTCAATAAATACTTTACCAAGGTTTTTTTGTTTTAGTTAAATTTGAATAAAATTGTTTTGAAGCCGTATTTACTAATCATTATATGGTTTTAAGCACAAAAAATTTTAAAACGATTATTTAATTTATATTGTTAATTTGGTAATATTTTAAAGTGATTTTTTTCTTTGCTAGATTGCAAAAAAAAGATTACTTCTCTTTTGAAACTAAATACAATTGTATGTATAGTATACATCACATAAAACTACAAAATCTATTAAATAATAAATTTTTAAATATACATAAACGTATAAGTATTGATTTTTATTGCATTAAAACTTAAAGTCATGTAGTAGTCTAATTTATTTAATCAGTTATTACTTTACTTGGTGATGATTTGTTATAAGCTAGTAAAACGAAATTGTCCTTTATCAAAACTTGATTTAAAAGCAGTACGCAATGTTTAAGCTGTTTAAAAAAACTCTTATCGCATTTAAATTTTACTAAGTATAAGTTCTATACAATATAAAACAATCAAAGGGTCTTTCTTAGCTCTATTACAGCGATTATTTTACATGGTAGTATCAAAATTAATAATGCTGAACTATACTCTGATATATATATATCATTTTACAATAATACTCTAATATATAAGATTCTAAGTAGGTCTTATACATCTGAGCTTACGTTTTAGAAACTTCAGTAAAAATGAAAAAAATTGAATTTGAGTTATTTTTTGTTGCATTTTTTAGCAGATTGTATGCAATTCACACACGCTAACATGTATAACTAAACATACAACCTCGGATTCGACATGACGAAAAGTAAGTTTAAAAAAAAAAACTAAGTTAAGAACATGAAACTTTCAAAAATAAAAAAAGTTTTTCTTTTATACTTTGCATCTGTTTATGTAGGATAGAATTATAACAACACTTTATACAGAGATCAGCAACTTTTTCTAGTATTAAACAAATTACTTTTTAAAAAAAATTTCGTAGCTCTAACTATTTAGTAGAAATTTAACAATATTAGTTTTTTTTTTATAAAAGTGGTAATAAAATAAGTAAAATAAACTTCTAGCAATAAAATATTTCGAATTAAAACTCAACTTTTTTGTTTGGTTTTGTTTCACAACAGTATAAAACGAAAAAAAATTTTGGGCCTCAGAGTTTATTTTTAAGACTGCACTTTTTAACCGTTGCTTTAAAAGTTATTGCAGATATAGATCATGTAATCTTTGATTAGAATTTCAAAAAATGATGCTTAAAAACACAATAACATTTGTAATATATTTTTTAAAAGTTTGTCTCAATTTTATATACTGTGTATAACATAACTTATAATACACCTGTACTTGTAAATTATAAAAAAAATTGTTAAAACAATTTATTACTATATAGAATATTTAACAAATTCACACTTCGATTGTATTTATAGTTTTAGAAAAGAAGTTATTTAATTTATTATTATCGTTAATTGCAGTTAAACATCAGTGTAAGTTGTTTTTGTTTTGGTTGACTGTTTTAATTAATTAGATTCAAAATTTTATATTTTCAAAATTTTTTTAAGCTACTAAGAGATTTTAAAAGCATATTGTTTACGACTTTAGTATCCAAAAAGTACTTTACTACACCAGGTTCTTAGATAAAGCTTTGTGGGCACCTAATCTGCTAAAGTTTACTATAGTTTTAAAGTAAAGTTTTAACGATTTAAAGAAGGGTTTACCATGGCGAAACAAATGGCCCCAATGGGGGCATTGTAGAAATTTAGGAGAACATTATCAGCAAAAGGGCCGAAAAGGGGGCCATAAGGTCTTAAATTGGAATTTACACTAGAAAATCTGGAGTTGATGATTGAGAGCAAAAAACAGGTATTAAGCGTTTAAATTGGAGTTATGAAACATATACTAGAAATGATGGAAAAATTTAGGAATTTAGGGGGCCACAAGCCGTACAAGAGGGAGTCATAAGTCCATAATTTGAAACTAACACTAGATATTCTGTAATTAATGATGATGAAAAATAAAATATTAGGTGTTTTTAGTACTAACTTTGAAAAAAATTTTGTAGGAGGAGGCCATAGTTTTTTTTAATTTCTCTGAATGGGGTATTTCAAAAGTTTGTAAAAACCTAGAACGTGATGTACGATAAAATCTTTTCAGTTGTTAATCGATATAAGAATTTTATATTATACATACTGTTATAAACAGATGGTAAATAAAAAATCCGAAAATTAACATCTTAAAACGTAAGTTAAGTTAAACTTAAGCTAAGTATAAACATGAATATCGTAGACATTTTTATATTTCCCACTGAAATCAAGCGACATTGCTGATGCAGTTTTTTTTTGTCAAAAATCACCAAAATACTGAAAGGACATTATTATACTCGCCGTTGAACATTTTACTTAAAACATATGTCGCTAACTCACTTAAAATTTGCTTTTATTTTGCTAAATTTCCTCTCAAATAATTGTGAACTTTTATGTTTATTAGAAGCATATTTAAAGTTTAAATGTGTTTATTGCTCATTAATCTTTACTAAGTCTTTATATAGACAATGGGTCTCCAATTTCCTTTAAAAACTCTTTTAATAATTATTTGCTTAATTTTAGGTTTTATTTGTAGTATACGTGTTGTTTTAGTTGTGTTATCAAAGTCTTTCCAGGTTTCAGAGTTTGAAAGTACATCAAAGCAAGAAAGTAATTTTTTTTAATTTTATAAACTAGTTTCGTTTATAAAGCATAAAATAATGCGTTTTGTGTCCTCATTGAGTCAGAACAAAACTTATTGCAAAAATAATTTATAATTAAATAAATATTGTTGTAAATAAGTAATTTATTACAAAAGTTATCTACGCAAGTATATAATAAGAAATTAAAGCAAACAATAAAAATAAAAAAATTTAAGTAAATTATAAAATGAAAAAAATCAACATGTGCTATAATATCATCTTGCAAAAGTAAAATTTTGTGCAAAATTTATACCGTGCAAAAATGCCTTCGTGTAAAAATGTACTTAAAAGATTGTATAGCGATATACAATACTAAAAATTTTTATTTTAATGCTTATTAAGAGTATAATTAAATATATAAACGATGGGATAATTTAAGATAAAAATTACTAAGAACCATATTTTTGGCAATGTACAAAGTTAATTTATTAAACTAACAGATACGGAAATGAAATTAAGAAAAAACATGTATGAAAAAAATTTCAAAAGGTGGATTTTTATTGTTTAACAAGTTAAATTATAAATTTAGTATGAATTTATTGTTTTTAATTTTACAAAGGTTTTGTATAAGGTAATTTTTTCAACTGAGAGAAAATTATTTTCAATTTTAGGTAAATACTTGTATCTAGATACTGTTGTAACTTTGAATGTTTAAGTTAACCGCTTAGCTGCGGTAAAAATTTAGCAACATACTTCTCTGACAATAACTTAAAATTTATTTTCTTTCAAAGTAAACCAAAAAACTAAAAAAATTATTTGTTTTATGACATCACTAACATTTATTGATGTAATATTTATATTACTGTTTCAAAAAACATATAATAATATAATATTATGAAACTTTAGGTTTTAGTAAGAAAAAAAATTGAAATTTGTATTTAAATGTTTGATTTGAATATTAAAGATCTTTTGAGACTTTTTTTGAAAATGTTTAAAAAAAAACTTATGCAGAAATTTAACTATTTATTTGAATAAGTGATTTCAGTCGTTTATAATCAATATGATTTTGTTTCCAGCAAAAGTACCAACATTGTAGTTTGGGTTTGTTTACTAATCAATTAAACCATTTTTTGAATAACATGAAACTAATTTCACAGTTTTTTTTTAGTTAATTTATCTAAGAAAGTTTCTACTAATAACTATAAAAGAAGTCTATAATCGCGTATTTTTGTAAACAATTTGAATTGAAGTTCGGGCAGTTGTTTGCAACCAGCAGTTATATGGATTAATTATAATACTAATTAATTAACAATGTTTAATATCTAAAAATTTCTTATAGATCATCTTCATTGTACTGTTTTAAATGATAATAGATTTTTATTACTTAAAAATGCTGTAATGCAAATTTGACAACTTGAAACTTGTGCCAAAAAACGTTTTGTGTGAACCACATAACTGCGGTTAAATCAAAATCAGAAATCAAAATGTGTGTTGCATATTTCAAGTGAATAATACTTAATTTGAAATCAGTTTTTTGTTTTATCTTTATTCGGAAATCTTCTAATTTATCTAAAATGATCAAATGCAGTAATTTTTCTTTTTCTGGTATTGTAAATAATGTTAATAACATAACATAAAGTATATTTCACACTTTAAATGAAGTCAATCATTTGAACCAGGGACGTAGCTAGCTTGAAAAAGTTACGAATCTACAAAAATTAAAACATCTGAAATAACGCGTGATAACGTCCTAGCGGGAACACAGCAACTTAAACTACCTCTAATGTTATTGAATTTAATCTGAAACTATTCAGTTATGTTAATACATCAAAACTGGAATTTTGAAGTACGAGTGATAACTGTATACAAGGCAATTTATTTTGCTCCACACCGAATATGACTTTTTATGTGTTGCCACTTGAATAAATCCAGAAAACATTCATTAAAAAAAAGTATAAGAAAATCACAATTTAACTTAAAAACATTTATATTGTATTCAAAATCAAACATTTAACATAGTTCATAGTAACAATAAATTAATCAAATTTTTGTAACATAAAATTGTTGATTTGATTTAAAAAGCTACAGCTTCCATTAGAATCAATTTTGCAATGTAGCTTTTTGTCAAGTTGAAGCTTTAACGCGCTAAATGTTACAGTCTAGATGTATTTAATTAATTTAATTTTTACGACACTAAAAGTGCTAAAGAGTGCATATATGTCAAAATTATCTGTCAGGAGTGCATAACTAAGTTTAAATGAATACTTAAAGCTAAGAAAGCAGAGTCTTTTTAAGCTGAAATAAAATCAAGTTTTTTCGCATTATACGTTTCTGTAGATTTGCAGAAACGTACCAAGCCACGTGCCTGGTTGAACAAATCTCGTAAACGTTTAACAAATTTTTATATAATTATTTATTCAAGTGATTTTATTGTTAAAAACATTAAAATATTTTATTGTGTTTAATATAGTCTGTAAGAATAAGTACTATCATGCACTCAGACTGTAAAAGAATTGTGAAACATGTTGTAGAAGTTGCTCAATGCAGTTTAAATGTTTTCCCGAGAATCCAAGTTAAGTTATTCAAAACTAATTTATATATATACTAATATTCGAAAGTAAGCTTTTGTGAAAACCAAGCACACATTGCATAGCAAAATTTGTAAATATTAAAAAAAAAGTAAGGCAAGTCACCGTAGAATTAAAATAAGCAAATTTTTAAAATATTCCACTAGTAAAAAACAGTTGTTAAAGCAAAACAAATTATTATGTGTTTAAGCTTTTTTAAGACGTACTGTGTACGTCAAGTAAGTCTAAAATATGACAATTTTTAACTTGAGCTCTTCAAAATTCCACAAAAAATAAATTATATTTATTATATAAGTTATATAAACTATTGCTAAATAATTTGCACTACATTATTGCTGTAAATAATACGATTTAACAGTTGTCCATACAAAGAAATAAAACTGAAACTATCGTTTAAACTCTTGTGTACATTAAACATTAATAATTTTTTTGAAGTTAATTTATTACACGTTTGAATCAACTATACAAAATATTATAGATTTTTTATAAATACTGAAGTTACAATAGACATCACATGCATTTTTCAACAACCTATCAATTACTAGTTATATTGATATTTAACTTTACTTTTGTATATTTGAGTCCAAGTGTAATAGGGAATCTATAACCGTTTAATGCGGTCAGTAAAAGAATGACGGAATTATTTTAAATAAACTCTGCTGACCTAAATAAAGTTATGAGAAAATCTAAATTAATAATTGTTTTTAAAAGCAGAAACTATTAGATTCTTATTCAAGACTTACTATTTTAAAATTCAAAAGTAAGTACAGTTACAGTTTTTGAATTAAAAGTAGTTGAACGTAGTATCATTAAAATAATTGTAAGCATAATTTTTAAACTAAAGATATGAACAACAAATTTGTTTTTTATTTAATAAAATGGATAAAAAAGATTTTTCAAACCCACAAACTACTGTTTTTATAATATTAATAATATACAAGTAATATTTATTTGGTTACAAGTTTTGAGTTACACATTTTCACTGCAATTAAGCGGTAAACATAAAAATCATTACAGGTATATTTGTAACAAAATGTATATTTTGTTGTTTTTAAATGACCGCCAGGGGGCGTTAGACAATTGTTTATCAAATCAACACACAATAAAACTTTAGCATTTTTTGTTATTTCGCTCAGTTAAGCCATAAGACCGTGCGAGAGGCACACTAATTGATTATAAGAACTTTTTTATTATTTTCATTTTATAAGATCTTGATGTTTGTTTGCATTATTAAATTATATTGTGCTTAGTTTAACCATTTTTGTACATGAAGAATCTGTATTATAAGTACTTTTATTAGTAAGAACTATTTTAGTATTTAAGATTTTAAACACTTTAAGAAGATTTCTAATTGTAGAACTTTGTGTTTATTTATTGTGTTTATACTTGCAGTTTTATTCAACTGATTTATTAGCTGCTTTATCACTTTTAATTCTACTTTCATTCACACTAAAATCACATATTCAATAAACTCACTTCATTAAAGAAATTATATATATTATCTTTATTACATACTTATTAATTACTAAGTTAAACCTAATGAGTAAAGTAAATTCTGTAAAAACCTTAAGAGCTAAACGCGCTAAGCGTTTAGCACAAAAAAGGGGACTTCCCCCAATTAAAGGTAGTTCCTACCTCAGGCCCTGGAGGACTACAAATGGTGACCCTGTGTTTAATACGAGTTTGCAACCTTCTGATGCTGCTGAAGTAGATATACTAAGTTCTGAAATGTTCAGAATGCTTCAAAAGGAAAATTCCAACATTGATTATAACTCATTCTCAAAATCAATTCATTATGGAGACAGTAGACTCAAATGGCTGAAGTCATTTAAATTTGATATTGATGATTCAAAGGCACAATTTATTTATTTCATAGAACGCTTAGCTGACCATGGCATCATTGAAAATACTGAAAAATACTGGGCGATTCGTGAATTTTGGCCAAACAAAGACATGTCAGACTATAATTTGTGTACAGCGCCTAAAGATAGAAACTTTGGAAGTTTACGTAAATATCTCCTGGAAAAAGATGGAGTTTTGCCACATGTTTTACTGCCAAAGAAAGAATTTAAGTCTGTTAGTGGGTACGACCTGAACACTGAAGTAAGTAGGTGTTTACTCGACTTGAAAAACGAAGATGTATTGCAAAAATTTTTATACTTGCACCTATTACTAAACCATTTGAAAAACAGGGTGTCCAGTAGCCTTTCACTAGGATTAGCAGATTTCAAAAGGTATGTGATGCACATTTGTGATATGGATTTAAGGCAAACAAGAGATGAAGAAAAAAATGTAAGTTATAGTTTTAACAGATTTAATAAAGAACGATCTAAATCAAATTACTATGTTAACAACCAAAGAAATATTAGTCAAAATAATGAATACAACAGCATAATTGAAAATGACAACCATCCTATAAATACCTACACTCGAAACCAAAGCATTTCCGTAGTTAAAGATAATGACAAAATTGTAAAACACTGTCCGTCTGCTTCCAGAAAAACTCCTTTAGTTAGTACATTTAAAACGTTTAAAACAGCTAGACATAAAAATTTAAGCGCTAAAAAGACTTTAGAATCTGGAACTACTGGCCGAGTGGTGTGGTTCAATGTTCGCAAAGGCTACGGATTTATTCATCGTGACGATCAAAACACTGATATTTTTGTCCATCAAACTGCCATTACCAAAAACAACCCAAATAAATTATTAAGATCAGTCGCACAAGGCGAATTTGTCCAGTTCGATATTGTTATGGGTAATAAGAACATGCCTGAGGCCTCAAACGTATCAGGTCCGAACGGCAAACCTGTCCGGGGCTCCAAGTATGCCCCAAAAAGATGGTCAAGCTATAGCCAGCGAAGGCCTCAACAAAACAACTATATAAATAATGGTTATTGCAAAGTAAGAAACTATCATCAGTATAAGAGAAGACCAAGCAACTACAGATGAAGATACACATACGAGCATGATCCTAGAGTAACAAATAAATATTATGAAATGTACGAACAAATCTCCGGCTGCTACGAATCTTCTGAAAACAGTGAATCTGGATATGACTCAGATACCAACAATTTATTTTACAACTATGCAGAAAGTATAGATTCCAAACACTATTAGTCTCAAAAGCTTGAATATTGTAAATAATCTTTTTATCAGGCAAGCAACCTTAATTTTTTTTTAAATCTATTAAAAAACTTTTAGAAAAACAGGATAAAAATTTTGAGAAACACTCATTAGAACGTTTGACTGAGTTTCATAAAAATCAATTAAACAATATTCTATATAAATTTAAACAAGTGATATAGCAGCAAATTTGTTGGTTGTGACATTATGTTGTATTAAATAGTTTTTGAGAGATTTATCTAAATTAATAACTTCTGTTGCTTTAAAGCTTTAGTCTTGTTTGAACAAAAAGCTTAAATAATTAAACTTGATAATTTAAATGCTTTTTGACATTAGTCAACTTAACTGTAAACTGTAAAATTTCTGTAGCTTAAAAACTTTTTTATGCAACTCTTATAAGTTCAATGTGACTAAATGTAAAAAGCTTTCAAACAACAAATTCGAAATTGCTTATCATTTTGAATAATCAATTTTGAGTATTTTTAATATTTTTCTTAAAATAACCTTATTAAGAAAGACATAACCAGTTTAAAATAAAATTAAGATTTGTTAAAATGTTTTTTAGTTTAATGTATTTTAAGATTCTATGTAGTTTTTTTTGTTAAACATTTTTATATTTTGTGGTTATAAGTTTTACAATTTCTTGTGGTGAGAGGTTTTAAAGAGTTTTAAGTTTTGAATTTTCTATGTATTTAATTAAGCTTATTTTTTAAAAGCACGTGAAAAAAAACAGTTTGTGAAGTCAGTTTTGAATTTTCTTGTAACTAAAAATTTTATTATTGCTTAAAGTGCGAGTAATAATGGCGGCTGATAAAAAGTTTTCAAAAAATTTTCCACTAAGATTTAAAAAAAATTGCAAATCGGTTTGAAAAGTAAAACGGCTTGTAAAAATGTGTTTTATGTGTAATTTAGGTCAAATTTTACGACCATAAATGAAAAACTTTTTCAAGCTGTTTTAAGAACCAAATTAAGTTCAATAGTGTGTTTTTCTTAAAAACATACATCTTTTACCTAACTTAACTTTGGCCTTTTTATTTTTAGGTCAATTTTTACAGCTTTGAATAAAAAACATGAGTAAAATTATTTCAAACACTAAATTAACCATTTCTCTTAACCAATATCTTTTTGACCTATAAAACTTAAAATTATTTAATACAAACTCAAACTTTGTTGCTAATAAATTGCTCAAATTTGTTAAGTGTTGCTTTGAGAGTAATTTTTAAAGCTCATTGATTTTTTGCTTAGCGAACTGGGAAGACGTAAAAGTTTTACAGTTGGCTAATCACGTATTTTAAACTCGGGTAATTAAACTTAACTTGTAGCAAATTTTTTACGGAAAGCATTTGCGATTTATGAAATAACAAAAGTTTTTTTTATTGCAATAAGCATGGAGATAAAAATTATTAACTTTGCAACAATAGGAATTTGAATTGCTTTCACACATTGTTTTTTATTAATTCGTTTATGTTAAGCAATACTTTAATAGGTTTACTGTATTATGTTCTAATAAGTAATTTTAATAACTTTATTTTTTTGACAATTAAAATTTTAATAACGTTGTTTTTGAGCAAAGCTGTTAACTATCAGAAATTAAAAATGTATTAACACTTTTTTTTCCAAATTAACCCCAAACAGTTTTAAAAAATTAAAAGCTAACCTTTTTATCGATATCGCTATAAATGTTCTTTTATTGCTTGCCTTGTATATAAATAAAACAACTTTTCTATTTAATTTTTTGTAATTAATGGTTGAGCAAGAAAAACTGTTAGATACACATGATTATTTATATATCAATCAAAAATGTTCAATAAATATTTACAAACCGTCTCATAACAATGATAATAAGCAAGACAGTTTATATACGCAAGACGCAAATACTTGCTCCTGTGCACAGCCTAACGGAGAAAACACTAAAAACGTCATCAGATAGTTAAAGAGACGCAAAGCAATGTTTCTGAAGTGTGAAGTCATTTGTAGCTGTTACACACCACAGCTGATGTTACAAACAGATCGAACTAAGCTGAAGAGAAGTATACACGGACAGACAGGCTTAGCGCCTAAAAGTGGTCAGATTGGAGAGGCAGGCAGAAAAAGCAGCAGCTGACGGCCGCCGATGGAGCCGCCGATGGAGACTTATAAAAATTCCTGAGAGACAATATTATACTTTTTTCACTATTGTATAAACACTTATAAGAACCATTTTGAACAAAAAAAAAGATACTAATAACGATTTGTACATTTTGAAAATTAATATTTAAAGTTTATGCATTTATGTTTATGAAAAACACTTAAAAATGTTGCAAGACCCCACCAAAAGACTTCAATCGAGGACTATAAGGTGGGGAAATGTAACAAAATGTATATTTTGATGTTTTTAAATGACCGCCAGGGGGCGTTAGACGATTGTTTATCAAATCAACACACAATAAAACTTTAGCATTTTTTGTTATTTCGCTCAGTTAAGCCATAAGACCGTGCGAGAGGCACACTAATTGATTATAAGAACTTTTTTATTATTTTCATTATATAAGATCTTGATGTTTGTTTGCATTATTAAATTATATTGTGCTTAGTTTAACCATCGTTGTACATGAAGCACGACATATATTAAGACTCTGTATTATAAGTACTTTTATTAGTAAGAACTAGTTTAGTATTTAAGATTTTAAGCACTTTAAGAACATTTCTACTTGTAGAACTTTGTGTTTATTTATTGTGTTTATATTTGCAGTTTTATTCAACTGATTTATTAGCTGCTTTATCACTTTTAATTCTACTTTCATTCACACTAAAATCACATATTCAATAAACTCACTTCATTAAAGAAATTATATATATTATCTTTATTACATACTTAATAATTACTAAGTTAAACCTAATGAGTAAGGTAAATTCTGTAAAAACCTTAAGAGCTAAACGCGCTAAGCGTTTACCACAAAAAAGGGGACTTCCCCAATTTAAAGGTAGTTCCTACCTCAGGCCCTGGAGGACTACATGTTTATAAACTAAACAAGTCTAAGCTCCAAATCCAAAACTATTTACTAGTAACTAAAACCACTTATAGTTTTCTAAATAAATATGTAAAACTTGAATTATAGTTTTTAATTTAATAATTCATCGTATACAAACACGACACTTTAGTTTTGTTTATTTTCCAATTTTGTTATATCAACTTCGTTTCTTTAAAAAACAAACGTGAATATAAAAAACTTAAACTGTGATCAAACTTCTAAAGTATTCTAAACTTATAAAAAATCATACAGCGTTTTATCTTTAAGCTGTTAAAAATGTTATTAACAAAATCTTGTAAGTAGTAAATTAAATGAATTACAAAATAACTGTCTATTGGTTGTTTACAGTAAGTGTGTATCCTGTATAAGGTCTTAAATAAGTTAATATATACTTATTACTAACATTAATTAAATGAAAAAATTACAGCAGTATTGTTAAAAATTAATTTTATTACTTCAAATAAACATTTCTAGACATAAAGTTAACTCTTAATTTTGACATAAACGTGTATTGTATATATTACGCTGGTAAACGTTTTAATTTAGTATAAAATAATGCAAAAGTAGCAACGCATTTCAAACTAACAATGTTTTAAAATTTTTACATTTAAAACATAAATTTGACAGTTATCGATTTAGTTTCTAAATTTAAAAATACCTATATAAAATAAAATTAGTATATAGCTATACTGCTAAAAAATTATTGTTTTATAGGTAAAATAACACATTTGTGTAATAGCTTGCACAACATTTATTTACTTCATACAGTCTTTAATGGTTTTAATTATCTTAGTTAGAGACTACATATAAAAATATGGGATAGATTGAAAAAATACATAGATTGTTAAATTAAATTGGTCATAGAACTATTATTTAGTTAAAAGATAAAAGATTAAAGTTTTTAAGTAAAATAAGTCTGAGAATATTCTGTACAAATGTTATAAATTATAATAAATTAGAAAATCTAACAATATCCTAATAAAAGTCTACCAGTAATAATATCTAAACAATGTAATGACGTTAAAACATTTCCGATTAAATGTATTTTTCTATAAACAATGTAAAGAAGTTCATTTCAGCTATTTTTAAACTTTGCTCAGATATTTTCGACATAATTATTTACACAGCTGAAAACCGCTGAAAAAATATTTTAAAAGGGTTTCAGCTGAAGACTAAGTTTTTAGATCCGTATTCTAATTTGAATTTATTAACCGGATTTGGCTAAATACTCATTTTACACAAAGATCCGGATCCGAATGGAAACTAATGTTAAAATATATTTCAGAATTTCAAATCAAATTATTAATAACAAAAATTTTCAAATATGAAAATTTTCAATGAGAAATAAAATGCAATCAGCTAATGCATACAAACTTTATATGTATTAGCTGATTACCTTGCATTTCTCATTGAAACGTATAAATAATTTGAAACCGTGCAATACGGTTGTAACGACTTTGCGTTTAAATAAAAAAGGGCGCTAGAGAGTTTTCTCAAATTAGGGACTTTTTATCTCTTTGTTTACTTATCGAACTGCTTTAGCATGGCGGCAGTCTAGTTTTACCTTTGTACTGATAGTATATTGTTTGAAAAGATTGTGGTCGCCTCGTACTTCTTGTACGAAGGCGACTGTTTTTTATATTAACTTGTAAATTGGAATAGCTTGTTTGTATATTTTGTTATCATGTTTCGCAGTTTATATTCATTTCAATACAATTTGTGTTTCTAGACTCGATTTCTTATATACAATTAGTTAAGCATTCTAACAATCTAACTATTTAATTAAACTAAGCTTAAAAGATAGTCTAAGTTTAGTTCGCAATTCATTAAGTTGACTTAGCTAAATAGCTTAGCTAAGTCATATCTAAACATTTAAATAACATCACCGATAAATACTTATAACGCGCACGGAGTCAGATGATAACCAGCATTGCGCGTATAAGTAACATTATAAGTAAAGCGGGATAGTTAAACGGTGTTTCTCTCAAAAAAGATTGATCAAAAAACTATTGTATGTACCATATTAGCTATTTCAAGTTTTAGTAAAAATGTATATTTATTATTTGCCATTAGATATCCAAAACTTCAAAAAACGTAAACTTCAAATTTACAAATAACAAAAACACTTACAGTTGTGCTAGTTTCGATATAAATTTAAATAATTTTTTGAACTAATTTTTAAGTTTATAAATTTATCAAAGTCATTTTTGTTTTATAAAAACATTTGCTTACTTAATTTTTTTAAATACATGAGTATTCAAGTTTCTTTATAGAGATCTTGACAAAATATTTTAAAGCGCATCAAGCGACATCTATTACAATAAAATTTTATTTATAAGTAATACAAATGAATGAAGGAAAAAGATAATATTTATTTTTTGATCTAATTTTTTGTTTATAAGTGATATAAAATACTATAAAAGTATTTAAGGTGAATTTTGTAATAACGCTTACTAAGTTTCTACTGTATACTAGGGGCGACACGTGGTGTGTAATCAACTTCTTAAATGTACTTTTACATATGTGATCAGAAATTATGTAATTTCTATTATGTAATTAAATGTGAAATTAAAAAAATTTGATATGTTAATTCCATTTCAAATCTTTGGAAATATAATTTCCTAAATCTTAAAAATTTTAATTTCTGGTAACTTGATGTTATCGATTAAGAGGTCAGTTGGAGAAGATTCTTTTTTGTTAATGGTTAGAATTTTACATTTGCTAGGATTTAAGTTTAGTTTTCTTGTTTTTAACCATATGTAAATATTATCTAAAGATAGTTGTAATGAAGTATTTGACTGACTAAAGATTTTGGCATCATCTGCAAAAAAGCTTAACTCAATTTTAATATCAATGTTTGAACAAATATCATTAATATAAATTAAAAATAGAAGGGGACCAACTACACCACCTTGTGGTACTCCACTGTAGATTGTTAAAGAGTCAGAAAGCGTATTATTGATGAGTACTCTTTGTGATATATTATTTAAAAAGTTATCAAACCAATCAATTAAGCTTTCATGTAGCCCATACTGATTTAAAATTTTTAATAATCTTTTGTGTGATACTGAATCAAAGGCTTTTTGAATATCCGTATAAACTACTTTAGTAAATTCATTTTTGAGATAAGGAACTAACCAAGAATGTAAGCATGTTAACAGTTGAATGGTTGATGAGCGGTTTGGAACAAAACCAAACTGTCTGTTAGTTAATAATTTGTTATTAAAGAGGTGATTGAGAATTTTTACAGATACAATATGTTCATAAATTCTTGAAAAGCCACTTGTTAGAGATATTGGTCTGTAATTTAATGCATCGTGTATATTACCTTTCTTGTGCACAGGAATAATAAAAGATGTTTTCCATTGTTTAGGAACATCAGATAGTTCTAGAGAGCAATTAAATATTAGTGAAAGTGGAAAAATTATTGATTGGATAACGTGATTGATATAATAGGGTGGAATGTTTTCTGGCGTTCTTATGATTTTATCTTTTAAGTGGTTAATTGAACTTATAATGTCTTCATAGGTTATGAAAAATTTTTGCATCTTACTACAGTTCTTTTGGGGTAGCTTAAAAGACTGGTAACTCTCGTCTTTTTTAAAAACTTTTTGAAAATTTATGTTAAAAAGTGTTGCTATTTCAAAATCTGAGGTTACTGTTTTGTTTTTATCATTATCATATAAGAGATGTATGGAATTATTTAACTCAAGTTTAGATTTCACGTAGCTATAAAACTTTTTTAAATTTGGGTTTTTGCAGAATTTGTTTTCATATTCAAAGTTGTATTTTTTAACAGCTAATTGATATTCTTTAGACTTGTTTTTGTATTTTATCAAAAGTGATTTATTTGTCTTACTTTTTTTGTATAGATTCGCTTTTTCTTTTAATAACTTTTTAATATGAGATGGATATTTTTTACTTTCGTTATTTTTAGAAAAAATTGGAACAAAGCGTTTGATTGAAATTTGGATTGAGCTAATGAATTGATCGTAGAAATGCTGGAGATTTTCTGAATTTTTAAATAAAGAGGTCCAATTAATTGTTGACAGGAAATCATTGATGCTTTCAAAATCTGCTTTTTTATGGTCATATGAGACTTCTTTAGCAATAGGTATTATTTTGTTTTTAATTTTAATTGTTAGTGAAAGCAAGTTATGATCACAAGTGTTTGTTAATGGAAAAATAGTTGAGTGTGATATGATTCTATCTAGACCAAAATGATTGCAAATTATGAGATCGAGAATGTTACCATTCTTATGGGTTGGATTTTCAATTACTTGGGTTAAATAATTGTCTGTACAAAAATTAAGAAAACACTCATGGGGATAATTGAAATCTGTGCTAGGAATCCTCCAATCTATATTTGGCATATTAAAATCACCAAGAACATAAAAAGAACACTCTTTTGGAAAAACCATTTTAATCATTTTGATTACATTTTGAACAGTCAGTGCGCATCTAGCAGACAGTGGAGGAAGGTAGACACAACAAAATCTTAATTTCATCTTTTTTAAAATTACATCTTACAATTAGGTATTCAAAATTGATGTTGCTAGTAGAGATAGAATCGTTTTTAACTTTAATAACTTTAAGCGAATTTTTGAAAAGAATAGCAACACCTCCACCCCTACTAGACCTATCACTTCGGTAAATGTTATAGTTAAAAGGACACACTGTAGCATCGTTGACCTTATTAATCAACCATGTTTCAGTCAAAAAAAAATAAATCAATGTTATTCAAATTTATATAGTTCTCTAAAATATAAAATTTATTTAAAACAGATCTTATATTAGTGTAACAAACTTTTAAATAGTTGTTGTTACAATTTATATAGGAAAACTTGTTAGTGTTAAAATTAATCCTATCACATAATAAGTTTATACCCGTTGACTCACGATTTCCTCCACTAATCCCAGATGTCCTGGGAGCGGTAACGAAAGGGCTGTTTTGTCAGTTCAACTATCTTGTTGTTCCTTATAACATATTTTATGTCCAATTTATTCTCATCAGCGATGGCTTGCTTTATTTTAACTTCTTTTCTCGATGTTCTAAAAGCTTCAATTTCCAAGAGAGTTCTGTCAGGGTTGATCTAAATTTTTGATTCAATTTCACCTTTAAACATTTTCAAATCTCTGAGTCTTAACAGTCTGTGTTTGGATGCTAAATTGTTTAATTTGACTATAATTGGTCTGATTTTGTTAGCTGCAATTTTACCAACTCGATAAAGTGACTTAAACTCTTCTTTTTTCATTTTATTTTCTCCTAATACTTGTTGAATAATTTTAAGATCTTTTTTGCAACTTTCTAGTGCATTATGAGTTGGATTTTTACTTTCTGGAATGTTAAATATTATTACATTTAAAGCCTTTTTTTCATTCAGCTTTTGTTCATTTTCAGCATCTATTTTTTCTGCTACTAAATTTAATTTGGTACTAATGTTTGTGATAATTTTTGTTGGTTCACTTTTCTGCATAGCATCAGCATATTTGGAGAATTTAGTTTCAAACTTGTTAAATTTAGAAGGAAAATCAGACTTAAATTCTGAGAATCTTTTTTGTAATTCTGTTATTCTATTTTCTATATTGTCTATTCTCTTACTGCTGAATTCATCTTTTTAAATCTGATCAATGTTATTTTCAATAATTCTACTTTTTTCATTATAATCCTACTTCAATTTAAGCATCTCAGCTTGAAAACAACAAAATTCATTGTCCTTCTTACTTCCAATGACAATCAGTTTTTCTTTCAGCTGTTTCCCAATTTTGGAGGACTCAACCAATGCTTTAATTTCAGCTTCAACAGACATTTACTTTTTTATATTACAAAACCTTATTCAATATATTTGAAATGTTTGCGGGACGTCAATAAACATATTTAACTTGAAATACTCTATCACAAAAAAGAAAGTAAACTTTAGTTACATAAAAGTCAATAAAAGGTAACTAAAACTTTTTTTTTTTCTTAAATTTAATTCCTTAAACTTTTAAAACTATAGTAATTTTTACTATAGTTTAAACAAACTTAGTCCTTTTTTTTTCTTAAATGTTTAATTAAGCAACACTTTCGAAAAGTAACTTATGTTTTCATGCCAGAGTATTCGGGGTATAAATACTGTCATAACACGTGGTACAGTTAAAACACAACATAAATAGAACTAAAAAAAAATTAAGCTAAATGCGATAAAAATATTGTGAGTTTTTGAATTACTTCAATAAATTTTTACTTAAAATCAATTTAATATTATTCTACCTGCTATAATAAATTTAGTATCAAAATTATATTTCTTATTTATAAATTTTATCATCGTTTTTGTTTGACTCATTTAGTTTTATTATTTGTTGTTTCAAGTTTATGTAATTTTAAGTATTCTAATTAGCATCATTTGTTTATCCGGATTACCTTACTTGATTTTGACTTTTGTCGCAAATTTATTTTTTATTAGTGCTAAGTAACAAAGTAACTTAAGTTTTAATTAACTACTTTTGAATTTGTTAAAAATGACATTACATATTTGATAACATGTTCGTTTAGTTTTGTAATCCGATATTTCGGGTTTTAAAATTTTTCATACCATGGCTACAGCTACAAGTTTGTATTTGTTTACAAACTTATCTTCGATGCGAACATTTGTTGGATTTTTGATGACGTCACTAAGTGTTTACTTGAATATCTATTACTGTATATCTTTTTTTTTTTATCTTTTTCGAGATAAATAAAGTACTAATTTAGTTATATTGTTTAAAACTTGGAACCATAAAAAGTGAAATAGTAAAAATAATTATAATTAACAAATGTTTTCAGTTTTTTTTTAAGAAAAATTCAAATACCTTAATTTCGTATTATTAAATGTCGTTTTTAGTTTTGCTGATATTTTTTTAAACAACTTTATTTTAGCTTTATTTTTCAGTTAACTGACAATGTGTGGTAGCGAAGTTTAAAAAAGGTTTTTCTTGTGTTATCACAAGTTATTTAAATTTTTTAAACATCACAAAAACAAAAAGCGATAGACAAAATTTCTTTACATAAACTAGAACTTAATAAATCTAAAACTAAACCTTGATTAAAAAATTATGAACACATCTAAAAGAAAATTTAAAAGTGCATATAAACTTAATCAAAATTAGAAAGTAAATTAACTATGTTCAGTTAATATTTTTAGATATGACTATTGTTTTAAAATTCAATAATATCTAAGACTTGAGAGTTTTCTAAGTTATTTAACCAAGTAAAATAAAAGCATAACTATAAATTTATAAAGTTCTTTTAAGTATCATAGTGTAAAAGGAATTCACCAATTTTTTTTTTACTAAAAAACAAACTTATTAATCTAACAAATGTCAAATGTTTCGGTTTCTTACTAAAGTTTAGTTTTAATATACATTAGTGCTCTAAGTATAAGTGTAATCCATTTTATTTTGTAGTTACTTTAAATCAGTAATATTTAACTTAATTTTAACATTCAATCAGTACTTATACTTTGAGTAATTCTGCCGGGGGCTATCAAAATTTCAACTTCAATTCTAATTTTAATTTGAGCTTGTTTGCGATATAAAAGTGGTTTCTTTTTTGTTGTTTTTTAGGATGAGTTGTAAAACTAAAAACGATTCAAACTTCAGTCTCGAGAAAACTAAAGGATAAATAATTGTTTTATTTATATTTATGTGATTTTTTAACCCTTATACTCATCTTAGTTTTCACTAGATATGTAACCATAGATAAAACTAAAACTTAATATTTATTCATTATATAGCTATATTTATTTAAATCCTATTCATAAACATGACATATAATGTAGTTAACTTAGTTTGTAATAAAAAATACTATTTACAATGATTTAGTTTTGAAATTTAATAAGCGTTATCTAAAAACAAATTTGTTTAATTTAGTTTATAGCTATTCTGGTATCAGTTTAAGTAAGTTTTTTATGGAAGTTTAAGAAACTTTTTTAGCATCAAACTTGTTTTAAAGTAAATATTTATTATTCAATTAATCAAAGTAAATATTATCAATTTTTAATAAAACTACCTCGAAATCGCTAAAATATTTTGTTACATAAAGTATTTAATAATTTAACACCATAAAGTCTTAATAAATTAGCCATTTTTACTCTAATATAAAAAAAAAACTTACTCATTACTACTTTAATTTTTAAATGTCAAATAAAGCTATGGGTTTAAAAAGTAATTTTTGTGTTCATACCAGAATATTCAGGGTTTGAAATCTGTCATAACACATGGTACAGTTAAAAAACAAGTAAACTATTGCAACTTGGAAATAAAAGAATTAAAGCTTAATGCATTGAAAAAAATATGAGTTTTTTTAATTACGTCAATAAGCGTTTACTTGTAATAAGTTAAATATTTTCATACTTGCTTTTATTAACTTAATATTAAAATTATACTTCTTGATTGTAATCACCTATTTTTTCTACTCATTAAGTTTTATTAATTGTTGCTTTTTAGCTTATGTTTTTTAACTATAAGAACTAGCGTCGTTTTTTTAATCGGACAACCTTATTTTTTTTGATTTTTGTGGCAATTAAATTTTTCATTAATGCTAAGTACCAAATAACTTAGGTTTAAATTATTTCTTAACTTAATAAAAGTGACGATAGTTTAAAACATTTTTGAATGGTTTTTTAGCCCGAGTATTCGGGTTTAAATATTGTTCTATTACTGCTATACTTATAATTTGCAATGATTGAAATTTGTATTTGATTTTGAATATATCTTTAATGCGAACGTTTGTCGCATTTTTGATGACGTCACTAAGTGTTTACTTGTAATTAGTTTTTTTTATGCTTTTAGTTAAATCAGTTAGTTTATAACGCTTAATATCTTCTAAAGGGTAATAGCTTAGATTTACGTTTAAAATTTAATTTGTTATTATTTTTCTTTTAACGTTTTATTTGTTTAACTCATGGAGTCTTAATAAGCTTCTTTTCTATTTCTTAAGCTGTACTTAGTATTGGTTTAACTTAAACTATTGTGTTTTGCTGAACACATTTTTAATATCTAATTAATACCGCAAAATATTATTTAAGGTCATAATTCATTTAAGCATGGCTTTTTACTTTTATTATTTCAGCTAAACCGTTATGTATGTATTTTTTGGATTGTTTTTACAAGTTATAGAGTCTATACTACTATCACTATAAATTTTTTAGTTTATCTATTTGTTTATTAATTATTTTTTTTTTTGTAAAATGTAATTCTAGTTTATTTATGTTCTTTTAAATTTGGAATTATAAAAAATTTATTTAAGTTTGCAATATTTGAAAAAAAAATATTTTGCTAGCTTTGTTTGTCGTTTCATCTCCTTTGTAGATAAATTTTAGAGAAGATGCATAAGTGTTAACCTAGCTTTCATGATGTTTTTCTGTACAGATATTATCATTTTTGTAATTAGTTGTTGAACAAACTTAATCAAGAAAGATACTTATTTAAAGCTGACCACTCATAAGCATTATAGATAACATATGTAAATGACATTGATATATTATATATTAAAAATTTCATGTTAGTAATTTTTACTTATAAGAATTAATAATAGTGTATACAATAAGAAAATTTTAGTAACATTTATCACTATTAAAAATTAATTGCATTATTTAATAAATATAAGTAAACACTTTTTTCTTTATGTGCACACTATCATTAACTAACCCTGTTTTAAACAAAGTAATATTACACAAAAATTAAGAATCAATTATTATGTTGTTTTAGTACTTAATTTGGTTGTAGATAATTATGTTCTTTTTAATAGCTAATGATTTTTTCTTCAAAAGATATTGTATGTTTGAAAACAATTTCGTTTTTATGTTTAAAGTTTAATAATTTTTTTCTAAATTTTAAAAATAAAAAAAAATTAATAGTGTGTCTATAACAGATTATTGTTTTCAACATAGCCAATGTATTTTCGTACTTGTGTTAAGCAGTGCAATATGGATTTTTTTACAATAAGTATATGTGGTAAAATACTTTTTATCAAATAATATTTAACAAATAAACAAACAGTATGAAAAAATTAATCTCGAAATAGTCAGGATTATAAATAGAGTTGAGTTGTTTATAAGTTACTAAAATATGTTGATGACGTCATATAAATAGTCTAACTAAAGTTTATCAAGCGCTTGTTTGCTTTTTTTTTCTTATTGGAACGTCAAACAATTTTAAGGCAGTACAACACTGTGTTTCTCGCAAAGTTAAATTACAAAAATATTGTTTGTACGTTATTTAAAGGTTTAATTAATATGTGTTTTTATTATTGGCCAGCTTAAGATTTCGTAAACATTTCACTCTAAATTTAACAACAAAAAAATTAACAGTTGCGCTAGTTTCAATACAAACTTAAATAATTACTATGATTTTACTTTTCAAATTTATAAACTTATAAGCGTCATTTTTTCTAACACAAACATCTGCTTAATTAAGTATTAAATTACATGAGTATTTCTATTATTAAGTTCTTGAAATTAAAGTTTGAAACTCATTGAGCTGCTTCTTTAAAAAAATATTTTCTTTCTCATCTTTTTTATAGCTAGCTAAGATTTTTCTTTATTCTAAAAAAACCTCTATTATCTTTAATTAAAAAAATCCATTGGATTGATGTTATTGAGTATGGCCCCAAGGAAAAAATGCTATTTTATTGAATATTGTTACTCCATCCGATATTTAAGCCAATATATATAAAATATATTTAATATTCTTACTTTGCTGTTTTTTCAAAGTTCGGTGTTTTCGTTTTTTAAATTCATAATATTTTTACAAATATGCCCGATTATATGAATCAAAGAACTTAAACTTTCTTAATGTTAATGTAGCAAAAGAAAAAAAAAACAGACTTAATTATGACTATTTTAAATGGTCCAAGCTTTATTTTATCTAAATTACTTTTATGTAAGACCTGACCTGAGCAAATTTTACTAAAATAATCAAAACTTGTAGTTAATGAAATCCCTTATAAATATTAAATGGCTTTTTTAGAAATTAATTCATAATTTATAAGTGCTTTCATGTTCAAGTTACAATAAGGCATATTTGTTAAATCATTATGAATTTGTAAAATAAAAAACGCCGAGCCTTTAAATCACAACAAAGGAAGAGTACTTAAAAAAAAAAACAATTTATTTTGGCTTATACATTAGTTGGGTACACAGTATCTAACATTTCTTTTTTAAGGAGCACCACTCAAAAAGTCAAACACCAGTCAATTAAATTAACTATGAGTAAAACAAAATAAACGCCAAAAAATGCTCATTTAAACTACATGAATATAAAGGAAAAAGTTCAATTAAGAATAGTATAATAAATTTAATTCTGACGTAAGGCTATGTTATATCTACTGGCAGATATAGAATGTCTAAACTAACTCACTACAATCTATAAATTAAAAGTTCACATGTTGCAAGTAAACACTCAGTGACGTCATTAGAAAAATCTCGCATACGTTTGCACCTAATTTAGAAATAAAAACTAATTCAACTTACAACTCATTGTGTACATATCATTAGATTCTTAATAGCATTTTAAACTTGAACTCTTGGGAAAGTAATCTAAAAGTAAACATTGGACTTAGTAGTTTTTTTATGAAATAAGAAAATAATTACTGAAATTAAATTTTTCTTTTACATCAGACTTAAATTTAAATTCGCAAACACTCCCATCGAGTTTCGACTTATAAACAAACTCAATTTGAAAGTAATTAGTTTGGAAGTTGTGATAAGAACAATAATGATCACTTGAATAAAACTTAAAGTCACTAATGTTTAATAATAAAAGTACTTTATTAGCACACAAGGTAACTTGTATTTATTTATGTGTAAAATTCCTTTGTTTTTTTTAAATGCGTATAAAAACCAATCCAGTTAAGAAAACTAACAAACAATAAACGTGTTTAGTCTGTGTGTAGAATTTTGTCTAAATTTTTTTTTCATTTTCCATTAAATAAAGTAAATAAATTTATCTTTTATGTATAAATATCGAAAATCCATTTTTAAAACTTCTAATGCAAAACCAATTTTATAATTGAAATTTTTCAACCTACTCCAAAAGACTAGTAGTATGTAAAAGCTTCTTTGGAAAATTAAAACTTAATTTTAAAATCATTTCAAAAAATAACAGTTTTAATATCCTCTCCTTCTTATATGTAAATATATTAGGGTCATTTCTCAACTAATTAATTTGTTTAAAGTATTCAGCTCTTATAAGACCGTATTACTCAATACTAAACGTTTTATTAGTATTTAGATCGAAAATATTAGTGTAAACGATGTTTACAAGTCATAGGTGGTGTTATTATAAAATTATGGTTAGATAAAAATAGTTTAACTTGTTTCATTATCACTAAACCGACTGAGGTAAGTTAATCTTCAAAACAAGCTTAAAACTAATTTATTTAAATTTAACTTTAACAAAAGATAAAAAAGTTTATAAAAATGACTAATGATCATTATCTTGTAATGGTAGTTTATAAGTTATATACTTCTAAACAAAAAGGTATAAAATTTGAATCATACAAAGAGTTTAATTTATAAATCCTTACAGTAAAAAAAACACATTTTTAATAAAACATAAACTATACTACTTGAAACAGGTAGTTGTCAAATCTGAACGAGCATACAATATTGCACGAGGAAACAAAATTTTACGAGTGCACAAAATTGCACGAAGAGACTTTTGCACTAAGGGTCAATTTTGCAAGAAGATACTTTTTTACGAGCAGACAATTTCGTACAAAGATATTTTTCACGGGTTGATTTTATTTGATTATTTATTGTCATTTTTTGTAATTTTAATTAAGTTTTGTTATTTAATTTTTTTTTTTACTATTGCTGTTGAAACTTCTAACCTTAACCCTCGTTCGGTAATTTTTGTTTTTCTTATAACAATATTTATTAGTTTTTTTTTATCACAGTTACCCTTAAACTTACCCTAGGTCACTTATTTTTTATTTTTTTATTAATTTATACTTTAGTTTTACTTTTCTGTTGTTTATCTATGTATACTTTTTCTGTTTTTTTCTCCACTCTTGTGCAAAAGTGTAAATTGTACAAAATTGATCCTTGGTGCAAAATTGTCGTTATGCAATTTGGTTCCCTTGTGCAATTTTGTGCCCTTATGCAATTTTGTCTTGATGTATTTTGTGCACTCGTGCAATTTAGACCCATTCCCTCTTAAACTGCTAAGTTATATTACTACGATATATTTCTAATTACAATTATTTGTATTGTAACTTTTGATATATCGCTAAAAGTTCTGCTCTAGTTTAGTTTGAAATATATGTAAATTTAAGTTAACAGAATGATACTTTGAAATTTACATTAAAGTTAAATTTGTTTTAGTCAGTTTACAACAATTAATTTTTCAGTCTATCCAAGGCAGACTACTTTTTTAATTATTTTTACAATGCTATTGTAAATTTTTATTATTTCAACAGGTTGTAACAATAAAAAAAATTACCAATGCAACGAAAAATACCGAGCAAATTTTAAACTTATTAAAAACTAGCTAAATTATAGGTGTAATGAAATTAATTTGTATTTTATTTATCGCACAAAAAAATTTATCGTTTATATTTTTTCAGGTTTATGTATTTTAAAATAAATAAACTTGTAGTAATTTTGCTACAAGTCAATTGAAAATGAAGATTGAAATTTACTCAATGGAAGCGATTTAACGTAAATATTTTCCTAAATTAAAGAAATAAAAATAAAGCAAATGTTATAACTAAAATATATTAAGTAAAAAGAGAGCAGAATAACATTAAACAACTGAAATTAAAATTGTTTTTAGCAAAACATTAAAAATAAAATTAAACTCTGTTGCAAACGAACCAAAAAAATTCTTTGTAAAATTGTGCGAGTAAAATTTTATTTTTAATCATTTGTTAAAATAAAATATTTTTGCAACAATTTTCCTTGTGTCGTAACAAGAAAAAACCACGAAAAGTCGCGCTAACTTTTCCTTTATAAAGAAAACCATATTGATGTGGATAATTGTAAATAGTTAAAAGCAATATTTGGAATTTTTGAAACCCAAAGAAAATCGGGAAAATAATCAAAAACTTTAGGATTATAGAAAGAGAATTACTACTTATTTAATTATATGCTTAATTTTACAAACATCTTATGAAACTGAAAGCTGATATTTAACCTATTCTTGGATAAAGTTAATTGCATACTTAATACAGTTTAACCTAAAAACTTTTAGTTTTACTTACTCTAGCTATATGTTTTACTAAAATAATATTTATGTATTTTTAATGCCTTAATTTGTTTTTTTAAAAACTCAAACATTACTACATGACTTAAAATGATACGATATTACTATAAAATAATGGAAACAAAAAAAAGTTTTGCAAATAAAAATTTTCTAAAAAGGTATTTGTTAAATGTGCAACAAGTTTCATCGTAATGAGCAAGATATAATAGCACAAAAATTTCATCAATTTTTTTCTATACAAAAAAAAGCAATTATTGTTGAATACTTTTTGTACTTAAGTTTAATATAAATGTTTTATAAATTTTAAAACCATAAAGCTTAGGTAAAATTATTAACTTCATTTAAATACTATAAATAAATAAAAATTGCGTACTATAAATTTAATATTTTGTACATAGTGTATAATACATTCGTTATAAAATTCTTAATTTGTAGAATCTTGATCAGTATTAAACATTTTTAAACTAATTATGAATTAAGTCATACTTTTTCTACGTGAAAAAATATTTTTTTTTTACGTATCAATGAAATATATCCTAACGTTTGTTGAGATACAACTAGAATACAAGTTTGATCGTTTAAATTAACAAATTTTATTTTAAATAAATTTGTCTAATTAATCTTAAAACTGCAGATGTATGTTTATTTTCGCTAAAATATTCGTTATAGTATGTTTAATAGTTATAAAGCATTATAAATCAAAAAAAAACTTTTTAGTTTTATTTTTACTATTCAACCTTTAAAATGTATAACTTCAGATAATTTTTTGGTACTAGACAGTTGTTTTTAAATTAGTGGTGTAAAAAAATTAAACGTTTTTAAAAACACTTTTAATTTGAAATAAAAAAAATTTTGTAAGGTAAAACTACTAAAAGTAAAGCAAATAGTGATAACTCTTGTTAATATTCACTAAATCTAGATATTACAATTTTGTGCAGTGAAATAAGAATTATAACTTCTTTATAGTTCAATTTTCGTTTAAAAACTTAATTATATAAAATTTGTTTGAAAACCCTCTCATATATAAGTTTGAACTACCTAAACTGGGTGAGCAAAAAATACAAATAAAAACATTTTTTAAAGCTTTGTTTTAAAAGTAGAAAAAAGTTCATATTCATATATTAAAATTAAGCTGTTATTTAAAATATTTCTCATAAGCTTTAATCCTTAAACTTTTAGTTAATAAAAATAATAACTAAAATAATATTTCATTATTTACTTTTATATAAGATCATTTTGTTTAGAAATTTTGTATTTATTAAAATCATTGCTTAAGTTAGTTTTGCAAAAAATAAAATAATGTTCACCAGTAAGTAGTTTTGGATATTATTGTTAATTAGTAAATCCAAAAAATAAATCTCAATTTTTAGTTTTTTCTTTAGTGAAAAATCTAATTTAAGTTTAAAAATTTAGCTTACAAAATAAAGCTTGGTTTTGTTTACCGTGTGTGATATAACCATACTGAAGTTTATATATTGTTCAGTATATCTAGTTTGACTAATATTAATAGAGTTTAACTACAATTGATATACTCTTTTAGCTCGTTAACTCGTACGTTTAAGCGTTATCATATTTATAAACTATTTCATTCACTTTTCTACTATTTAACTTTATCTTCACTTTCTAACGCAGAATAATTGATATAATTTGTCAGATTTAAATCATTTCAAATTTTTAAATATTCCCGACACGATATTGCGACGATACAAACAAACCTTTTGTTTTTCAATTTCTATCACAAAACTTATATCCAAGTATTTTGTGTTTGTTAATAGAACTATGTAATACGTTCTGTTGTATAGCAAATCAAACTACCACCAATAAATAAAAAATATGTTTGTATATCCTGGAATTATAAATAATTAGCATCTTAATAAGGAAATTTGAAACTGGTTTAAATTTCAGAATTAAATAAAAATTAGATTTTAAACAATTTCTTTTTAAAATGGATAAGTTTAAAAAACTAATAAACAAAAAAAAATGTTAGCTAAGCATGATGATTATAAATGCTTTAAAAAGTATATTTATTTATAAAATAAAAAATTTCCACGTTAACTTAATAATTTATTACTAGAATTTCAATTGCACTGTAAAGATAATAAAAATTTATATAATGATTAAAAGTTTTTCAATGAATATATTTAGACTTGAATTTAACACATGTAGTACAAAATTTTTGTCCATAAACTTAATAAAAAAGTTAAAAACTTAAAATAAAAGTGTTTCATTTAAACCATCAAACTTTAATAACTTTAATTAAAAACTATTTCAAACATTTCATAAATTGTTTTTTTTAAAGGATATAAAAGTTCTTTAAACTAACATAGAAGCCGCTTAACATCCAAGCAAAACATACAACAAACTACTAAACACTTGCTATCTGACAAAGCTAACAGTTACAACCCAACTTTCAACAACTATCCAGCGATAACAAGCCATGGTTAACTATTCAGCAATTTAAATATTTTAATCCACAAGGTAATGTAGGCCATAACTATAGTCATTACAGTATAGTAAATCACTAATAGTATCGTGGTTATGGTCAACTGCAGTTCAGAAACCATCCACTTCGATTAATTAACAAAATATTGATACGTTTGTTTTTTAAGTATCGAAACATACCTACGATCTCTCTAATATAACTTCTATAAAAAAATTTTTGACTGTTTTGAAAAATTATCATTATCTATGACAAGACATTTAGAAACCTCTTTGAAACAGGTTTTATAAAATTCAAAGATATAGTTATGGATTATTCTATGGTTAAAGTTATGTTTCAACTAGAATCGAAAAGAAAACACAAAATAGTAAAAACTGTGGTTGGTACAAAATTTAAAAAATAATTTTACAACATATTTTTACTTAGCATAAAAGTACATTATTTCAATCAGTTTTAGAAATTATTTTAATTTTTACGTGAGGCCCGATGACCGATAGGTCGTTTTATACATCTGAACCATAAACTTTAGAATTAATTTTTAGTAATCTGTATAAAAATGAATTAAAATCTAGTTTATTTATTTCTCTTTAGGTTTAAAGGTAATGAGTTTAGTTCTAAATGTAATTGAATATTTGTAATATTAGTTACACAGTTATTTTGTCGTTACATATTTCGTAATAAACACAAACTTTTAGCTACAATATATGAATAAATTTAGATAATGTTTATACTTTGCTTCTTTTCATCAGTTCTACTTTAAACCGCCTAAACCGGCTGAAAATATAACTTAAACTTTAGAAATAAGTAAAAACTATTATTTTTAGATAAAAAAAAATTGTCGTTTGTGAAAATATAGTTTTAAACTAACTTACACTTGATTTAAAAAAATCAAATAACCAAATTACAAATAGTTTTTCTTAGTTTTTTTTAATGCATTAAAAATTTTAAATCTATATTTTCTAAAAACTAACAAAAAACTGCAATTGTTCTACCAAGTATTAATTGCTGTTGTATGAAAACAAAACTTAATTTTCAAATACTTTTGTTTATGGTATTGTTGTTCAGTTAAAAAGTGTTGTTATACTAAGTTGCACACAAATAGAAGCTATTTTGTAAATAATATATTAAAGCCAATCTATATTAATTTAAGCTTTATAAAAGATGCTTTTAATTAATAATGTTAAATTGTTCACTTACAACAGGAGTCGGCAAACTAAGGCCCGTGGGCCAAATGTGGCCCTTTAAGTCAAAATCTGCGGCCCGCGAGCTCCTTTTCAGCAAAAAATATACATTTTAAAAATAATAAAAAATATGTTTTTGTAATAAAAATTTACATTTATGCTCTTAATTTAACAAATACTAATTATTAAGGTCTATTATTGCTTAATAATAATGATTCAAAATCAAATACATGAAATTTATGTGATTCAATGATTTGTCGGTATAGGGATAAGTAACAATTAGTAAAAAAGTTTACAATTACTGTTACAACTATTAGTTTTCTAAAGTTGTCGCGACGTTTGCAAGACTTTTGCACGCAGGTTCACTTTTGCATGTATGGACAGTTTTGAACGGCCTAACTTTTGCACCGAAGGTTACTCTTGCACAAAGACACTTTTGCACAGATTATATTTTTTAATTTACTTTATTTATTATTTTTTATTACTTTCAACTCTAACCCTTTCCTAACGGTCTAAGGTTGAAGTTTTATTTTTTTCCTGTCGTTTTTGTATTAACGGTTTTTATTAGGATTTAATGTATTTAAACCACTGATTATTTTTGTTTTTTTTTATTAGTCTTTTTTTTTATATAATGCAAATAAAGTAAACGAAAATAATTTTTTATTTTATTATTTGCGTTTGTAAAACAACGTTCAGTTTTAAAATTTTATTTAGTTAACCTAAAAAAATAATAATCTTAGTCTAATTTATTTTTATAAGTAAAAACTATTTTACTTTTTAAGACTATTTATCACAAGATGGTTCTATTTTGAGTCATAGATCTATATTAAGTGTTAAGTGTTTTACAACTGTCGGAATAAGTACATGACGAAAACTATAAAAAAATGTCTGTGTTTTGAGTTTGAGCTTAAGTTTCAAAAATAATTTATTAAATTATATTAGAAATTATTATTCTGAAAAAGTTGATAAACAAATGTCTCAAGAACACTTCAAATTATGACTGAATTGTTAAAAAAAACAACTTTTATAAATTATTTGTCACTGTAAAGCAAAAAGTGTTTAATACGAAGCAGTAAACAAATGAACTGTTAAAAACCTATTTTGAACCAAAAAGTTATATAAAACAAGCAGTACTAATTATTAATTATTAAACTAAGAGTATCTTTTTAAGTTTCTACTACAAACATTTGATCATTGTTGAGAAAAAAGCTAAAAATTAAGTATCTAGTTGTTTTCCTATTTTAAGTAAGTTAGTGCACCTAATCATTATTATAGTTAATTAGATTAAAAAATATTTGTTGCTGTTTAACAGTGGAAAGTGAGTAATTTAACTTTGATAAAACGTTTTAGATTAAATTCCTTATTAATACTTTTATTTAACCTAGCACATCAAACATAAATGATTTAGAACTGGTGATAATAGCAAAATAGTAATCACAAAATAGGATCTTCACCATTACTTTATTTAACATAGTAATTGATCGAAAATTAAAGAATGCGAAAATAGCAATAGACTGTTCAAAACAATTTGCACTACATGATAACTATATAGTGACGTATTTTGAAAATACCACAAACCTTTTGTTACATAATATACATAAATATACATTCAATGACAAAAATTATAATTCTTTTCAGAAATTACTTTTATCGGCCAAAACCGGCTGAAAAACTAGATTAACTACGTTGTAATTTAAAGTTTACGTAATAAATTTCTAATTAAAGCTTCAATAACAACATATTAAAAAACAACATTTTAAACAAGTTCAAAAAGTTTTGATATATAAACTTTTTATAAAATGAAAAGTTCAAAAATATAAATTTAAGTTTATCTACAAATTAAGCAAAAATTTTGTTGAACTGAAAATAGAAACTTAAGTGACTTGAAAAAATCGATATTTGAAGATCTATATACTTTATCGAGTTAAAGTGTGAACAAGTTGTGATTTAAGACTAAAAATATTTGGTAGTTGCTTTTTGCAAATTTTTACGGAGCAGTTTTTAAAAAGGTGTTAACTGTTAACCGAAAAGTTCGAAATTATTTATTAATTTCTGTTAAAAAAAACTTCTGTAGGGTCAATCATTGAAACAATTAAAGATTTAGGAAATGATATATAAAAAAAAAAGATTAACATTTAAACTTATGCTAGAGCTATTATAAAATCATAAATACCTTTTCTTCAAAGCAAATAATCAGTGTTAGCATTGTTTTTTTACTTAAAATAATTTTTTAAACTAGTATTTTTTATGTATTAACAGCTTTGAAGTGAAAAATTGTTTACATTTTGTTCATTAAGAATGAAGCTTAATGACTACTTAAATTTAATTTTCTTAATTTTTCTCCAAATAAAAAATAATATATATTGCTACAAAAATCTATAAAATAACATATAATAAAAATTTATATAAAATAATTAACATATAAAAACACTTTTTGTTCAAATATTCTGAGTTTTTTACATTTTATTAATGCATTCACTTCACTATTCACTAAAATGTGAATTAGGATTTTAGGATTAACAAATTTTTTAACAAAAGTATCTCATATATTTTTAAGTATTTATTGCGATTAGAAGACAATTTCAAAGTTGATAAGTAAAAAAAAAATATAGCTACTTTTATTTAATTCTACTAGGCCATTAATTGGTAAACATGTTTGATCTATTAATTAAAATGTACAACTGTATAAAGTAACTATAGGTTAATTAACAGTTAGTCAGAAATATAATATTAGTATCTATTGTATTAAGATAGTTGAATTTGACTTAGAAGTACATTATGAATAAACTTCTAAAAATTCAATTAAACTATTATTCAAGCTAGTAAATAAATTTTAGACTTGTTTTTAAGGAATTATTGTCTCTTCCACTAGTTCAATAGCTAAATTAAGATGATTGTTTAAATTTTTTATAATAAACGTTTAAGCTTAAATAAAACTAGCGTGTTACTTTTAGTAGATGTTAATTGGTCACGTAAAAATAGTTCACCACTGCTATTTTAAACTGTACAAACTTTTAATGACACCTAGAAAGAGATAATAAACTTTTGGAACGTATTTTTGACTTTTAAATAAATTAACAAGTTATATGGGATATGTACTTATTACGTTCTATATGTTTACGTAATAAATAAAATAGTATAAATATATTCAAAAAGGTATTAAAGTTTTCCAACTATAAGCTTCAGTAAAGTTTACGTAAACCAGTTAAACTTATAAACGTTTTATAATTTGTAAGAAGTCAGTATTGTTACAGTATTATTTAATATATGTATTATAACTTAGTCTCAAAACTGAACTATATATATTTTAATTTCTAATTTATCTTTTTAGTTTAAAAGACCGCATTTGACTTTACTGTTCTTTAATTAATACTTATTAATAAACTAAAAGTTAGCTAACAAATAGAAAGTGGTAATCGAAAAGCCATAAAGACTTTTAAATGTAAAAGTTTATATATCCTTAAACATCAGTTAAATTTTTTCCAAGAAGCCTTAATAATGAATCATGAAGTTAATATCACAGTAGTATTTTCACAAACATTAAACAAATATATTTTCTATATATTTTAGCTTACTTGTATAAATTTGTCATAATCGTGCTAAGGATAGTTTGATATCGCGAAAAGCGGTGTTTACAGAATTAAAAATTTTTATATTTAAAAGTCTGTATGGCTTTTTATTAGCTATTTTCTAGTTGAAAGCCAACTTTGTGTTTATAAATAAGTATTAATTGAAAAAAAATAAAGTTAAAGCGGTCTCATAAAAACCAGCTAACCAAAAATCTTGAAAACATATAATTTAGTTTTGAGACTAAGTTATTATACAAAAAAATATGTAACGTTACCGACATCTTTCAACTTTTTACTATAAAAAGTACAATTTTTTTATGTTTATTTTACTAAAGTTTATAACCTAAATTTGTTAATAGCTTAAAAAAAAACTTTTTAATTTAGCGTGTAAACATATAATGACGCATAAAGTACTATCTATTACAACTTTAATTTTATACAAATTAAAAAATGTTTGAAAAGCTAGACATCTCTTTCCATGTGTTCTGAAAATTTGTTCAGCTTAAACCAGCTGAGATGAAATAATTATTCTTACATCATTAATTAATATCTACTAAAAGTAACATGTTAGTTTTTTATAATGCCAACGTTTACTATAACATATACTATAACATTTATTATACATAATTCCGACATTCATTTTAACTTAGTGATTAATAATTTTTAAAATTGTTGAATTTTTTTATTCACGTATAAACATGTAGTGACGTAAGAAGTATGTATCTTATATAATTTATCTTATTAAATAAAGATATATATAATTAAATTTTAAGTACTTGTTAATAAGTGTTGGTAAATTTTTGTAAGCCTAGACCGGCTGTAATGAATTAACTGCTTGTACACCACTGAGACACTAACTAACATCTACTTAAAGTAACACGCTAGTTTTATATGAACTTTAATGTTTAATATAACAGATCTTAAATTAAACTTAAACTAGCAATTAAACTAGAAATAGAGATTATTTTTTAGAACATAAGCGTAAATTTTGTTTGAATTGAAATTTTAATTAAACCGTTAGAAGTATTTTAACTGTACTTTTAAAAAACATCTATTTTAAGGCAAAAACTACTAAAATATGAATTTAATGACTAAGTGTTAAACAAATAACAAATATTACTTAATTGTGCGATTATTAAATTATTGAAATCAAAAAAATGTTTTTGTTCATAGTTTAGTAAAACTTAAAGTATTAAATTATAGAATTGTTAATTTGCTTGAAAATAAGTGTCTAGGTAAACATAAAAAACTTAAATAACATTTAATTTAGAACATTTTATATACTTTATATTAATTTTTAAAACCCTGGTTTACATCTAAAAGTTAGTTTCCTAGTTTTCATCTAGAATTTTTAAACCAAAAGTATTGTTGTGTATTAGTTCATTCACATTGTTTTATTATTTATTGTCCTATAAAATTTTCTCAAATTATGAGTCATTACTTATTATTGAGAGTAAACGTAAAGAAAGTATAATGCAGTAGTCAATAAGTTTAAGTTCATCAAGAGTACTTTTACACTTGTATTATAAGTTTATCATATCTATAAAAAAACGCTCATTTTCTTTGTACTGGGATTTGGTGTACGGAGAAACTGTCAGTTTTCGAGTCGTTAACCTCTTACTTATACGTCATACAATAAAATAAATACAATTTTTGACTATATAGTTTTAACCGAATAAATATTTACTATTTCAACAAAATAAATTGCGAATATCGGTTGTTTGCTTTAAAAAAATAGTTATAATTTTTAAAGCCATTTACGTAATACTAAGAAAAAAAAAATTGCTATTAAAATTTGAAAGACTTAACAGATAATACTGAAAAAATACGTATGAGGTTTTAAATTGGAATGATAAACTTTATATCATAAACTGTCAAAAAGTCTTGTTATCTGATATTTATAAACTTCATTATTGTTTAATTAGTTGAAAAATAAAAAAATATTTAAAATTAGATTAAAGTAATTTAAATTTTGTTTACTTATTGTAGACTCTTTTCTTACGAAATTATTTTAGGTAGGTTTTTTTTTCAATTACTAGTATATCAGTTATAGTCTAAAAGTTATAGTAGAGGTTTTCATTTTTATATTTATTTATAAAATTTCAATAGAGTGTGCAAATTAAATATGTTACTTTCAACTAGGTTTCAGTGACAAACAACTCTTCTTGTTTTACCTCTTAAAGTAAAATATAATTTTACATTGAAATATTTCATAAGTTTTCTAAACATTTCTATTATTTATCTAAGTTTAATGATTAATTATTGTTATTACTTTTATTGAATACTTAATGTCAAGATTTTTTTGTTTATAACTTTACGCATCAATGAGTTCAGATTCACATCACTGTCTTTGTCTAAATGTTATTTATTGTTTTAAATGTATTTGACCAGGTCAGCTAACGCTCACCGAAACCAGGTAATAAATCGAAACAGTGCATAAACATTTATACTATTTTAGTTATAGTTGAAACCATAAATGCTTTTGAAATATGAAAAAAATTGAAAAACAATAAATGTATAAATACCGCTTGTGCGATTATGATGATGATTATGATCATTTCTATTATTTTGCAACAGTTGTCATATACACAATTTGCTTTAAAACAAGTTACTGTCTAAATTTTGTATAATTTGAATTATTAAATGTTCTATTTCAAATGAACATGTATAAGTGGTATAAATAAAGATAAATTTTATAAATTATTGTCATAAATATTTAGTAAAACACCGTATAGCACGGTCTTAAACTTACTTTCTACACCATGGGTATCTTAAAAGCAATCAGCTACTAAATATACAAAATTATTAAACAGACTTTAATAATATTGTTTATGTGACGTCAGCAATATTTCTTTTAAATTTGATTAATACTCAAACTTGTTTAAAACAAAAACTAATGAGTTTTTTGTCTGTAAATTTTATATATAATAAAAGTATGGTAGAAAAGTTCTCGAAATAATAAAATTATCTTTAGTTTTAACTATTATTTAGAAAATAGTGTATTGCACAGTTTTGAACTTGTAAGACATTAAATACTTATTGTAAATTAAAAGCAATAAGCTATTACATACATACAAATACTTATAAAACGTATTTTTGAGTGATTTTATAATGAAATTTCTCTTTATTCTAGCTACCTACTTAAATTATTGTAGTAGTAGCTATTTTCTATATTTTGAAATTCATTATTTAAAATAACGTCTTTGTTTTTTGTGTTAAACAAAGTACTAATATATGATTAATATATATATATATTTTTGATAATAACAAATTAGTTATTTAATGTAAACAAGCCAGTAATATAAGTAAAGAAATTATATGATTTATAAAATTTAAAAGTAGTTTTCATGTATAAATTTACCATTATATACTTGGCTATAATATATGCTACAAATACTTATAAAACATTTAGGTGAGTGATAATATGATGAATACCTTTATGTTTTGGTTCTAGTTAGCAATTCAAATTATTGTAACTGTTTTCCACGTTTTAAAGTCCGTGGTTTATTACTAACGTCTTTGTTTTTTCATGTTTAACAAAGTAATAAGACATGATCAATAAATCTATTTTTACTAAAACACTTCTGCACTAATTTCATTTTGAATTAAGTATTTTTTACAGCTTTGTTAACGTCATTTATTTTTCACACAAACTGCTGCTTACATAACTTATTCTAATACATGTCTAGTTTTAAATCATTACCTACTCCAGTATGTTCAATATTTGAACCACATAACGCGGTATATATAAAATACAACTTGATTTGCTTTTAAATTATAACAGATAACAAAGCAAAAAAATAGTTTGTGTATAACTGATAATAGTAGAATTTACAGTTTTTACAATCACATAAGTTTTTGTTTTAAGTTGTACTTTGAAAAATTTTAAACTTAGTTTTTGTACAATGTTCAACAAATTTTCTATTATATACCAGGAGTGTCGCGTGAGTGATCAAAAATTCAAGTATTAACCTCAAGTATATTAATAAAAAAAATTAAAATATTCTTAAGTTAGTAGTGTTGTAGATGATTATGAGTTAAATTGGTTTTAAATCAGGTTTAACAAATTTTGACGTTTAACACAGTACAAAAACCGAGAGATTACCTAAAAAGTACTGTTAAAACTCAAAATAATATTATAATAATAATTAAATCAATAAAAAATGCTTGATCTATTTTTTACAAATTTTACAGTAAACAAATTAGTTTAAAACTATGGTATGCATATATGTTACTCGTAAAAATACTACTTAATATTGGATTAAAGGTGTACTAGACATTTGAAAATGCATGTATATTATCCCATAGATAAGAACGTAATATTTAGTTAAAAACCATAAAGTTGTTAATTTATGTAATAGGTATTTTAGATTAGTGTCGTATTGTAAATTTACGTCTCTAATATGTTGACAAATTAATATGAGTGGTAAAATATTTGTTTTAAGACTTATATGTTATAGACTAGTTTTTACACTATATGTTGGAAGTACTTTGTGTAGTTTAGACGAATACTTATTTAAAGGTTTATCTCTAAAACTTGGAATTATTAAAAAGAAGTTAATTTTTTGTTGTGAAACACAAATTTAACTTTATAACTTGTTTAAAAAATTGTTTAAAATATCTTTACGATCAGTTTTATCAGTATTTTGTGCTCAAAGTTTTATTTTAATTTTATTTAATAATCTTAATTGAAAAGTAAAAATAATTTTACATTCGAATGGTTAAACTAGTTATTGGATAATTCTTTAATTACTTTAAAGAATTGAACTGTACCATAATTGAACTTAACTTTTATAAATAAAAATAAGAAGACAAGTAAAATTAAATTTATGCTTCTAAAAAAAAAACAAGTTTAAGCACTTTGAACACAGTCAACAATACTCATTTATAATTAAAATTGTATCTAATAAGTTCTTGCTTACTAAAAAAAGCGTACTTAACGAGAAGTTTATTGTACAGTTGCAGAACATATTAGTATTTTGTTGTGAAACTGAAAAAAAAATATCATAATGAATAAAATTAAGGAATTTGTTAAAGATAAAGTTTATTAGCAACTAATAGTTACAAGTTTAGCTTTGAAGTTTGTCGAAGAAAGTTTTAAATTAATTATAATGTTGTTTAAATTTATCAAGTTGTGTTGCATTTTTAATTTAAATAATTTGTTAATTCTAATTTAATAAAATTACTAATGCAAAGGAAAATGTCTAGCAATTTTTTAACTTATTTAAAACTAGCAAAATTGTAGGTGAAATGAAATTAATTTGTATTGTTTTTGATCTCACAGAAAAAATTTTTGTATATATTACCGTAGGTTTATGGATATTAAAATTAATGAACTTTTAGTAATTTTTCTACAAGTCAATTGAAAATAAAGATTGAAATTTATTCAATCGAAGCGATTTAACAAAAACAGTATTCGAAAACAATAAAATAAAAGATAATGCAACATGTTATAAATAAAAAATAGTAAAAAATAAAAAGAAAGCAGAATAATATTAAATAAATTAAATTGACACCGTGTTTAGCTAAGCATACAAAAATCTAAAAACTGTTGCAAATGGAAATTCTTCGTAAAGTTTTGCGATTAAAATTGTTGTATTAAATCATTTCTTAATATAATATATTTTTGCAACAAGTTTTATCGTGACGTAATAAGCAAAAAAGACACAAGAAACCACGTTAACTTTTTGCTATATAAAAAAAATCAATTTGATGTTGATAGTTAAAACAACTTGAAAACAATATTTAAAACTTTACATTAAATTTTCATAAAAAAACTACCACATTTTACTTAATTAAAACAACTTGCGTTTAAAAGCGAATAATGTTTAAGTTTAAAAAATATAAATAAAAAAAAATGTCGCTGTGCAAAAGTGTCTCCTCGAGCAAAAGTGTCACCTCTTGCAAAAGTGACCCTCCGTGCAAAAGTGTCGCCGTGCAAAAGTGTCCCCTCGTGCAAAAGTGACGCCGTGCAAAAGTTTCCCCTCCTGCAAAAGTGACCCTGCGTGCAAAAGTGACGCTTTGCAAAAGTGTCACCTCGTGATTAAGTGACGCTCGTGCAAAAGAGTCGCTGTGCAAAAATGTCCCCTTGTGCAAAAGTGACCCTCGTGCAAAAGTGACGCTCGTGCAAAAATGACCCGTTCCCATTTAAAATACATATTAAGATCAAAATGTTAAAGTTTTTAATTTATACAACTTTTATTTAAACAAAGCTAGATAAGACAAACAATGTTATAAAATAGTTGTATCTATATATTAAGTATTAAAGATTTCGTGTTTTACATTTATTTTTTTGTTAAATAAATCATTAAAATACCTATACAAAACACTTGTTTTTACAAATTCTTTGAATATAATGCAAAAAATATTGTATTATAAAATTTTAAAATGTAAATAGTGTAGTGACGTAAAATACAAATTCGTTATAGTTTATTTTTAAATAAAAATATAAACCAGATTTTATTAAAGAATGTTCTATAAGTATGGCCACTTAATTTTGAACAGCCTAAATCGGCTGATAAAACTAACTTAATTAGCAAAATGACATATGGCTTTATTTATAAAAATAATAAATAGAGTTTAAGATAACTTATAATAATGAAACTGTTAGTAATGAAAAATTTTAACAAACTTATTACCTAATTTTAAGAAAAATGTTTAAAAAAACTATTAATTATTATAAACAATTTAAGTTCTAAGTTAAAAAATAAATGACTGAGTTCATATTTTGTGTTGTATGATAGTCTGGGAAAGCTCGACAAAGTGAAAATTCGCAGCACGCGAGGTGCTTTTAGGTTTAAAATAAACATTCTACATTTTATAATAACACAACAGTAACTTCATGATTAAGTTTTAAATTGAACTAATCTTGTTATTTTGGAATTAAATAACATTGTGATTTTAAAAACTTGTAAAAACATGTTTTCTTCTAAAGTAATCAAATTACTTTTCAGTTCAAAGGTTTGAACATAAAAAAACTTAACAAAATTCAAAGTAAATAATAAGTAAGGTAAACAAAAATAGTTTTATACTAGTACTTACTTAAGTCTGAGTTGAATTAAATATTACAAAAATTTAGTTTTGGTTTATAATAAACAACTTTCAGAAAAACTCTATATAAAACTTGTGCTTAAAATACTCAAGGTGTTTTAATGCCAAACTTTAAAACAAAAGTTGTTGTTTAAACTAGCTTTATATTAGTTTATAGGTGAACCTATAGTAATACTCTTTAGAAAAATAAAACATTAAACTATTACTTATAGTTTTTATTTGATATTAAATGATCTTAAAATACTTAAACATAATTTTTTATAAACAACTACAATGGGGTTTAGAAAAAATATGTTTTTTTAAACCATTTTTTAAATACTGTCACTTGAAGTTTTCTTTAAAATAGTTAAAATATCTAACAGACTGATCAAAATTACAGTTTTGTTGTATTTTTACAAAAGTGTTATATACTTAAACATCTTTAATATAAGACAATCCTTAGTATAAACATACAACCAAACTTTTTATGAGAAAGAACTTATGATAAATTTGAATACTAACTAAGCTGTAAAAGTATATTAAGTAGATACGGAATAATACAATAGTTTTAAATAAATGACTAATAGTCAATTGTCTTCAAATTAAATAAACATTTTTTTAGCTTAATTTTACTAACACCGGCAAATGTTTTTATAAACTTCTACTTAACTTGTTTTTTGTATGAATAGATATATGTCATGCTCGTAATGAATAAACCGTTTAAGTTATTCAGTAAAGAAATATTGTTTTATTCACAAGATTCTTTGTTAGCAAACAAATAAAAAAAATTACATAATTTACTTGATCTGATAATATTGGTTTCTAATCTTAATGACTTAAACTGCATGATTATTTTTTTTTTATTTCTTAACAAAAATAATAGATATATTATTATTATACGTTGGTGGTACAAGTATTTTAACTTGTATCACCATCAACGTGTAAATCCTAAAATATTGTTTTTGAATAAAGAAATTTAAAACAGCAAATTTAAAGTATAACTGAAAATTTAATATTCTTGAAAAATATTTTTAACCAACTAAAAAATGCGACATTGTATTGTTTAAATAAACAAGAAGTACACTTCTAGAAAATATTAGAAATGAAAAAACAAAAGTATGATACTAAAAAGATAATACTTAAAGTCTAAATTAAGAATATACTGAAGTAAGTTTAATAATCAACCGGCGTTGAGAATTAAGACTCCGTAACATAGATTGTGACCTATCAATATATTTATCTATTTCATTTTTTACTCCTTTTTATTACATTTTTGACTTAGATTTTTCAATCAATAAAAATTTTTAGAAGAATAAACTGTAATTTTGTTATCATTTTTAGATGAAGAATAAAGTTTAAACTACACTTATCGACAAAATTAATAAAATTAAGAATACAAATTTTTGATCATTACATTTTATAAGTGTTTCTAAAAAGTTAAAATCTATTTTTTTAAACTGTTACAGTTTAATTTTATGGGTCAATACCAAAAAATTTAACTGAAAGATTAAAAAAAAAACCAAAATCGTTCCTGAGTATTAATGGTAAATGAAAACTGTTATACAAATTCTTTTTTTAATTTACATTGAAATTAAGTTCTTATAAATCAAAAAAAAGAAAAATAAACTTAATCATATACGTAAATATACTTAACAGTAGTTAATAAATGTTAAAAACTTATAACGAGTAATAAACTATTTCATTCAACAAACAAAGATTGACGTTGACGTAAAAGTAATGATCCAATAAATTATGTCTTTATTTAAAACATATATTTTTTTTTGAATAGGCAGATATATGTACCCATACATTCCCTAAATTTGTACTGCCTAAACCGGCTGAAATAAAATAATTAATCTGATACCACTAATAAACTACTTAAAATCTACTTAAAGTAACAAGCTAGTTTTGTTTATAACTTAAGTGTTAGTAACTTTTAAATTAACAAATCATGTAAACTTGTTATTTAACTAAGATTTAAATTAGATTAATACTTTATCCTCCAAGTCTAGAATGTTTTTTATTAGTTTAAAGTCACTATTTAAAAAAACTTCTAAGTGTTTATTAAATATTTTATGTAAAAGACAATAAATTAAAGGCTAAAAATACTATAAGTTTGAACTCCTGACCAGCTCGAAATCAATTTATAAACAAAATATGTTGGTTTTTTTTTTTAGACATTTATAGTGGTGGGCTAGTTTGTACTAGTTTAAAATATTTAATTCTAACGACACCTTATTTTTGAATTTATCATTTAATCAGTATCACTCAAACTAAAAAGAATATGTTGTTTAATATATCTGTGACATCACTAATAATACTTTTTTGTTTAATTATTTAAATTATAATTTAATAAAGGTAGTAAAGCGATTGAATAAAAAACATTTTACAGGATAATATCACTATATTTTATTTTATAATTTATAATTTATGTTACTTTAAACAATATTTCAACGACTTATTTAAAATTTAATATTAATATTTGCTTAATTACAGAAAACAATTATGTTAAGTTAATTGGACAAATGGTAACCTTTTTCAATTAGTATGAATGTTTAAGTTAAAACTTTTTCGCAAATTTTTACTCAAACAAAGTTTTTAAAAAATAAAACAAAAATAATTAGATAGAATCTTTCGATAATTTAGTTACAATAGACTTTTTATAATGTTTTTTAATCTTTTTCAGCAGGTTTAAGCCGTAAAAATTTGAAAATGGATGTAGAACATATTTAAACTACTCAGTATTTATTTATTTTATTTTGACAAAGAAAAGTTTGTGGTTTTGTTAGGAACTTATATTAATTTTTTTGTAATTTAAAACTGAAATGTATTTAATTTGCAAATGCTTCTTATCTTTTAAATAAAGTTGTAATTATAACCCAGTGACTAACTTAATATTTTGATAAGAGTTTTTGTAGTTTTAAAATTCATTCCATTTAATTATAGAACAAAAAAGTTTTGAAAAACATTATTAATGCTTTAGAAATGGTATAGTTGTATTTAAGTACAGTTATAAGTTATATAAGAGTCAAAGATAATAACTAATGACTCGTTGAAACTTAGTTTTGATAAACGTTAATAAGTTTACACTGTTTACATCTTAAGTAAATATGAAGTATATATTAGAAAAAATACTACATAATGATTACCAAACTATTTTTTATTTTTGATGAAATATTAATGTATAATAAAAACTGTATAAAAATGCTGCATTGACCTAAAGTGAATTTTTCACGTGAAAAAATTGCTAGCTAACTTAATAAAAAAAGACTTACACTTACGACTGATTAAATTGAAAATTTCTCACCAAGTTAAACTAAATCGCCTAAACCTCCTAACAACAATAAAATGTATTGTTATTGCATAAAAGTTATTATCTAAATTGCAACAAACATGAAAACTTTTAGACGTGTTCTAACTGTATTCAAGAAGTAATAGTAAAGTTTAATAAGTTTACATAAACACTAATACAAAATGTTTTCAGTTTATATAATTATATTTGGCATTTTTTTATTGATAATTCAGAGACTATTTTTTCAATTTAAAATTTTATTTATTACGTTGAAAATCGTAAAGAAGTTTCTTTGAAATTTTAACAAGTATGTTTGTTTTTGTGTTTAGCAACAAAATATGTATAAAAAATAAATGACTTCCCCCAGAAGTAAAATAATTTGATACGATATAAGGTTTTAGAGTTCTTAATAACATTAAATTTAAACTGCTATTATAATATATTTTATTATAATAATTTTATAATCCTAATACTTACAAGTAAGTTAATTCTTTTAATGCTACCATTTGAACCATGAATTATTAACTTACTTGACAGTGAAACTAAGTAAAACAAGATTGTACATAAGGTTAGAATTAGCATCGTGTTCAATATAATTGTTAGTTTTATATTGTTTTCATTTTGAATAAATTATATTAATAGAAACTATTCGTAATGATTTATAGATTACTGTATGATATAAAAAAATAATACATCGTTTCGACTGATACAGTGACGTAAGAATAAAAATTCTGTGTATTTTGTTTATTTCAAATTACGAGCTTCTTTTAATTACTAACAGTCTGTTATATTATAACCTTAAAAGCTTAACAGCCTTTATTGGCTGATAACTATAAACATAAAATCAACAATGAACTATATTTTTATAACTTTTCAAATAATTTAAACGCTGTTAAAGGTTGGTTGTGTGATTATAAAATGTTAAATTTGTTTAGAATATAGTATACAACCTGTTTCCTATATTTTATTCATTTTTTTTAGTTTATACAGCATGTTTAAGCTAAACTAAAAAGATATATCAAGATAGTTTTCGTTTCATAGTAAGTATGTATATAAAATTTAAAATTTTGTTTTGATTCTAGCTCATCTAATAAATATTCATGAACATTTAATTAAAAGTTTCATATTTTATTTTAAAACTTTTGTAGTTATTATAAAACTTTTAGTTACCAAGTTTAAAGCTTTTAATCAATTTAAGTTATTCAGCCGGTTTAGGCCGTAAAAAATTGCGAAACATCAAGAAGAAACAAAAATCTAAAAACTAGTATTTATTTACTCTCATTTCGCAACAAAGTATTTGTATTATTTGCAAAATACGTCACACAATCATTAGTATTCAATACATATTTATAAATTATTTGTTTAAAATACTTTTCCATTAAATTTGTAAAGGTTAAAACATATTATATCCATATACAAAAATAAAAAATACATTTGTTAATGAGTAAGATAACGACTCTGCATTAAAACGTTAACATAAAGATTATTAAATTGTTTTGATATAAAAACCTGAACGTTTTTAATCAATGATTGTGTGCGTATAAAGTGTAAAACTTATTATAACTTACATTATTTGAAGATTATTGTACTAAATTTTTATGGTTATACAATGTGCTTTAGATAAACTGAAATTATTTATTAAAATATTCTTTAATAGTAAGCAAATTTTATCAAAAAATAACTTGTTTAGATTTTTTATTTCTGAATATATTTATAAATGTTGGAGATTTTTTGACTTGTAAAATAATGAAGTATAAAAAATTTTTGACCATTAATTCATAATGTTTTTAAAATCTGCCTTTTTATATCATTCGTATCTTTTATAGCATTGATAATTTTTTGATTTTGAATTTTTTATTTTAAATTAAATCAATTTATGGACACACATATTTATTAATAAAAATGTTACTGAATGAGATATGATTCTATTTAGAGACAATTTATAGCAAACTAAATTATAAAGTATGCTTCCTTGGTTATAAGTTGAACTAAAAGTTTTGTTTAAGACAATCTAAGTATTTATTTATCTATTTGAATCATTGAAGCTACATGAGTCCACAAAAGTATTAAGTTGCTATTTGTAACTTGATATTAAATTGTATATTGTTGTATTTGTTTAAGAAAAAAGTTGGATCTAGACGTGTGCAATTACCGATGCAGTTCAAGTAGAGTATAGAAAATAAAAAATAAAGTAACAGTTAAGAGAAAAACATGTTATGTAACAAATTATCATTGAGATGTATTTTTCTAAATAGTAACAAAACTATTTCCTAAAAGTGTTTAAAGTTTATATATCTAACTTTTATTCCAGGTTTTACATTTGTTATATCATACTATAATAGACTTTAACATGTTTAAGAACTTAAAGTCCTTAAGTGTTTTTTAAAGTATGATGACGTTTTTATTTTTGTTAACTAGTGCGTTTGTTTTTTAAAATTTAAAATAACCATTAATTGTCATGCGTACTTTTTAAATTTACTTTTAAGTATCATTTAGTTTCAGCATTAGTTAGGTTAAAGTTTTTTTAATAGTGTTAAATAAGGTAGGTGTAAGACATAATTTAACTGGGAACGGGTCTAAATTGAACAAAGACACAATTGCACGAGGGGACTAAATTGAACGAGAACTAAATTGCAAGAGGGCACAATATTGCATGAAGCTAAATTTTCACGACTTACATTTTTTCACGAGAGTAAAAAAATACAGATAAAAAAACTGGAAGAAAATAATCCAAAATAAATTAATAAGAAAAAAAGTTACTGACCGAGGGTAAAAGTTAGGGGTAACAGTGATAGTAAAAAAAGCAAATATTTTAAAAAAGTTATTAAATAAGTTTTTAAAAAATAAGTCGTGCAGAAATGTCTCCGAGCAATTTCATCTCGTTCAATTTTATTCCCTCGTTCAAAAGTGTCTTCGTGCAAAAGTATTTTCGTGCAATTTTGTTCCCTCGTGCACTTTTGTACACTTGTGCAAATTTAACAGCTACTCACTTTAATTATATCATTTTTTAAGGTTACAACTTTCTCTGTAGGTTAAATTTTACCAGTGTTTAGTTGAGTTTTAAATTGCACGAGTGCAAAAAGTTGCACGAAACAACTTTGCATCAAGGGTTAGTTTTGCATGTATTAAATCGTAAAAATAAAAAAATCTACAGATAAAACAAAACTGCAAGATAAACTAACGGAAAAACAAAAAGTAAAAATTTTACTTTTTTTTTTATATGATGAATATGAATTTAAAGTGTTTTCATTTGTAAGCTTAACTAGTTACATAAAAAAGACCTAATGAAAAAAAATATCTCGGTTATTGTTTGGCATGACTTTAAATACTTAAACTTTTGTAGGAATCGATATAAATAACTAATATTCTAAATCAAACTGATATATTTATACATAAAATGTAGTAACATAGTTTAAGTTAAAACTTTAAAAAACAATCATTTTATAAAGTATGTATGTTCTATCAAATCCTATTCTGTCAACACCACTTAATATTGAACAATAAAAATAAAAACATTTTTCTATTAGCAATTAGATTAAGTGTGTAAACGAAACAAAAACATTCTAATAAAACAAAATAGATATTACTACACAACCCATTTTATTTAATAGATCGTTTAAGTTTTCAGAACACTAAGTAAAACTTTGAGTATCATTTAAAAGTACATTAAAACTAATTTGATCTTAAAAGTTTATCAGTTCTTTGAAATTACAACTTAAAACTGAAGAGGTTTAAACTTTTAAATTCTAGAATTCTAAATATTTAAGCTAGGAAGTATTTGTAAACAAAAGAGTTTAAAACGTATATGTTTTAGTAATCTACTGAATTTAAATAAGAAAGATTTTAAACTTAAAACTGTTAATATTATTAGTTAGCTTAAGTTTTATTCTGACTTGCTATTGCAAGCTTATAAATTATTGCGTAATAAAATGTTATTATATTTTAAAGAACAAATTCATAAACTTGAAAAAGTATTCATGAAATATGATGTTTTGCTTAACTTCGTCATACACAGATATTAAAAAAAACTAAAGAAATATTTGCTAACTATTTTATATAAAAAATTAAGTAATGAAGTAGTTTCAATACGAATATATGACCAAGTTTAAGAAACTAATTTAAAAAGGTAGTAGATAAAAAAAACTTACTAAACGAAGAAGTTTCTACATATTATGACATTTTTCAACTGTAATATTATTTTCACACTGTAGAATTTGCCAAATTAATAATAAAATAAACATAAAATATATTTATGAATATAATTACTTTATTATAATATTTTTTGTAGTATAGTAGTAGATAATTGTGATGCATTATAAAAACTTAACATTAAACAAAGTGCATAAAAAAATTGTTTTTTCTTGTATTAATGAAATGTATTTTTTAGAGTAAATATATTAGTTGTGTTTTAAAAAGTTATTAACTTATGTTAACTGACTCAAATTGTGTTCAGTGATTAAATACGGCTTAAAGTAATTTTTTTATTTATGGTAATTTATGACTACTACTTATATTTTGAAAGATATAAAACAGTAGACAGAAATAACCAATTACAAACAATTTTTTATAAAAAACAAAAGAAACATGTTCTGCATAGCAAAATTAACAGTTTTTATAGAGGAAATTTCAAACTGCAAAAAAAAACGTAAATCAAAATCCGATTAATGAAGAATTTGGTTGAGTATTCTAAATAAATGCTTTTTTTTTTTTTTAAACTTATATATGACCGAAGTTTTCTAAAACAAAATATTTTCTTTGATATTTTTTTAAATGCTACTCGTTATTAATTCATCAAGATTTAAACATTTTAAACATATTAATTCATTTAGCCAAAAAAAATTTATCAAGATTTAAACATAACCTTATCATATATAAATAATCAAATCATACGTTTGTGAGAGTTCAATTTAATTTTTTTAGTAGTTTTACAACTTTCTCTAAAAAAAAATTGCAATAAAAAATACTTACTTTACTTATTGGATTTAAAATTTTCAAAAAAGAAATTCCGATAACAAAACAAATGTGTATCTATATAAGCTATCTAATAACGTACCAACTAGACCAGTGCTTCTGAAATGGGGTTCCGCGGAAGCCTAGGGATCCGCGAAGCCTCTAAGGGGTTCCGCGAAGCCTCTAAGGGGTTCCGCGAAGCCTTTCGAAAATTAAAAAAGAACCTTTATATAATTAAACATTTTATGTAAAATTAAAATTAGGGGTTCCGCGGAAAAGTTGAATTTTGGAAAAGGGTTTCGCCACTAAAAAAAGGTTCAAAAGCACTGAACTAGACAACTGAGTCCAAAATTAAGTGTATACTTTAACTCCTGTTACTTAAGTAAAATTTATCTAACTAAATAAAGAAAAAAAAATTCATTTAAAATAAAACTACTAAATTGATACAGAATTTTCAAATAAGCACTAACTTTTTTTATCAAGGAGGTATGTTTACTGAGAATTTAAAAACATCCTTGTGAAAAAGTTATTTGCACTAAATACATTTTTCATATCTTCGGTTTTAAAACAATTATTATTATATTTGACACGATTGTGTAATTTATGTGTTATTAATATTTAGTAACTTCATTTTTCCTGCTTAATAATAAATTTTAAAATGAAATGTACTTAGTAGTAACTAAATACTAGAAAAGAATTAGTTTGTAAAACAAAAGTATACAGTAGTATCCTAAATACTAGAATCGAATATATTTAAAAATGAATTTTTTTCTAAAGCAATTCTTATAAGAAAAGTATTATTTTTTGTAATAAAAATAATTCAAGAGTAAAATTTATTTTATATTCAATAAGGTACATAAAAAATAATATATAAAAGCAAATTAACTATTTTTAGCTTACAGCTATATATGAATTTTATATGAAATTAAAATAATAACAAAACTGTCTGTCTAGAAACTTTAAGTATGACTTTCTATTCATTAAAAAACAAAAATAATATCTTAAATTTGATGTGAACAAGGAATATTTTAGTATTTAACTGCTCGTAAGAAACTATATGCACCAAAAATGGTAAATAAAAAATTAATTACTGTTTAAATAAAACCTAACTTATTTTGTAAGTGTAAAAAACGCCCGAAAACTATTACTTGAGATAGTTTTTGATGGTATCGATTTCAAAATATAAAAGCTGACTTTTGATAACCGTTTATGTATATTTTATGTTTTAGTATAAGTTTATACTAAAGGTCATTGTATTTCTTTTGTAAACTTTATAACTTTTGCTTGGTAACGTATGAAACTGTAACACTGATGTTTTAAAACATTTATCTACAATACAAGTATACTTAACATATCGTATAAACTACATTAAGACAAAGTTTGTAAACAAGTTTTTAATATGAGAAAATTCTGTCTTTTATCGTCATCAGTAATATAAAGTAAAAATTTTAAATTTCTTTTTTTAACAATTGTTCCCATAACGATCATAAAAATAACAAAACTGAGGTAACAAAAGCGTATAAAGTATATATATTATAAACAGTGTTTTCAGTTATTTTTATTGTACGTCAAACAAATTTAACACATTAGATGTGCTTTACAAAAAAAGTATTATAAAATAGCTATATAATATCTAGTATTTAAAAAAACAAAATAAATTTTAGAAGTATAAGTTAAACTTTTTATCTTAAAGTACACATTATTTTTTAATCATATAACATTAAATAAAAATGTCAAACTGTAGAAAAAACAAATTTAAAATCTAAGAAAAGCTATAAATAAAATAATAAGTTAATTATCGGTATCTTTAAATATTAATAACTTATGAACATAAAACTATTCGTTACTATTTTTACTTATAATACTCATGGATTTACAAACGACAAAAATTTTTTAACTTTAATATGTAACGTTTATCTTTTGAAAAAAATAAATGTTTAAAGTATTAAAAAACTTAAATAATTTGGAAACAGCAACTTACATATTATATTTGCCTTTTTTATTGTAAACTGTTTTATTTAAATTGATTTCAAGTTTACCGCTATTTGCAGTAAACAATACAACAATATTGACTGAGGGTAGTTAAAGAAAAAATATTTTTATTCGTAAATAATACATAAAACAAATTTTTTCAGTTTTAAAAAATATACGTCTTGTTAGTTCTGAAAAAATATAGTTTAAATTTAAAAACAGTTATTAATTATTAAAAATTTTTTTAACGTATAAAAGCACTTAAATACTTTTTCCATAAATCATGATCATACTTCAGTAAATTTGTAACCTCGTCAGATACTAAACAAAAACGGGTAATTAATCATTTTAATTTATTTTCGTAATTTCGGCATCCCTTTTTTGTTTCTTAATTTAAAATATTTTGCATATTTTATTATAATTTACGCTTGTGTATAATTATGTGTACCGAAATCAAGATTTCATTTTATAACTTAAAACCTGTAAAAAATATAGAACTTTTTGTAATAATTAAACCTTTGATAAATTTTCTCAGAACAAATTTCTTAATTTCCCAAAACAACATTGTTTGTTCGATTGAATAAATTTATTTTCAATGAGTACGTAAAAAAAGCTTATTTGATTTTCATATAAAATAAACAATACTTTGAGAGTTATGAGCATTCGGCAGCAATCGATGTGCTTTAAACACGTTAGATTTAAGAATTAATGTTTTCTATTTAAATTCTAATATATTTATCAGTGCTTCATGTTCATGTGTGTTTAACTGTAGTTTCAGTATAGTGTGATGTACTTATTATGTACTTTTGTGTTTTTTTAGTTCATGTAAATAAAAGATAAGTTTGTTTCAATTGTTGTATTAATTTTCTGTACTCCGCTATTACCTTTAAGACCTTCTATATTGAGATAATGAAAACCATGAGTGTGCTGAACTTTAGGATTCTTCTAATAGGAGTCAGACGTCTTATTAATTAAAAAACCAAACGAGAAAATACTTTAGTTTAATACTAAACAACTTTTTAACGAGTTTAACATTATGACAACATAAACTGATATAATTTTTTACTTTCTGACATTTCACTATTAAAATAGTAAGAAAAAAATTGTTTGAAAAACTTTGTATTTTCAAACAGCAAGTCTACAATTATAATACAAGTGTGTAATAGTGGTTTATTGAGTTTTATTAAAATAGAAGCTTGATATCAAGGATATTTTGCTAATAATACTAAATAATTTTTGCAGTTATCTATACTTATACTTTTATATATGATTTTTGAGTGCTTAGGTGCACAATTTTATTTGCTAGCGAGTACAGTATTTCTAATTCTAAGTGCACAAAATATGTAGCAACTAACATAAGTTGCATGGTGGCGCAGTGTTTCGATCCTAAAAAGCAAAATCTTTTAGTCAAATCCAACATGTTTTTTGAAGATGATGCAATTTAGATAAATCGTCAGTGGACGCAGTATTTTAGTGCAAAATTGCAATTTATTAAGTCGCCAAGAGAGCGCAATTATTATATATTTTTAAGCATAGAAACTTAAAATAAGAACCGTACTAAAATTTAGAACTAAAAATTAGAGTAGTTGTTCTCGATAACGACTGAGTTTTAGTTGACAAAAAAAATCTATGTACTTACTACTACTCGTTTACTGTTTTGTAATGCTAATTGATTGTTTTAAAGTGTAGATTATATTTGTTTGAAATCAGAATTTTGCTGAAGCTTAAAATTTTTATATGAGTTTTCATCTTTAATAGTTGTTTTTGGAAAGGTCATGGAAAGGTTCCATTTTTTATTACTCGTTTCAAGTTTAAGTATAAAATAGCAATAATTTTAAGTTAATAATAATCTTATCTTATACAGAAATATTTACACTTTTTACCTGTTTTAAGTTTTTAGAGTCTTAATAACTAAATAAAAAGCAAAAGGTTATAGGAGGTCATGACTCTAAAATATAAAAACATAATAAATTTTTAAAATGTTTCCTCTTTTTCATTTAGAGTACCATAAAGTCAACGTTTTATTTTTTTAGCTAGAATAACAAAAATGATCAACCGTTTATAACTACTTTGTTCTTTTTTTTTTATAAATAGAACTTGAACTATATTAGGATGAAAATAACAACAACTAAGCGTACATAATATCTCCAAACTAAAACTCTCGTCTATAAATATTAATTACTACTGTTGTAAACTAATTACCTATAACGGTGTCATCAGATATACCTTAGTCTAATACATAAACATCTGTAAATTGCTTTAGAAAATCATTATTTTTATTACTATATTTTAATTAATTTGTACCAAATTAGAAACTCTTAAGAAAGATAAAAAAGCAACACTAGTCTTTTAAGACTTATGCTTCTGTAACGATTAAAAATCTAGTGTTATCACAAAAATTAAACGGTACTTATACTGTTTTATTTTTAGTTTTTTCAAAAATAACCATAAGTTTAAGTATTAACCATACCATAGAGTAAATTTTAAAAACAAAAAAAAAACCTATTAAGTTAGTAGTTAGTAAGCTAAAGTTAATTTGTATTTAAATTTCATTAACTTTTGAAGTTTTTACGTTTTTTAGAACAAAGTATGGGTAATAACCTAACATGCTCGTTTAATATTAATAACAAAATATTTTCAGCAATCGATTTAGAAAATAAAGCTTAATAAAGTTATTTTTGCAATAGTAACTATTTAAATAATCTAAGTTTAAACCGTAGTATATATTGATACTGCTAGTAGAAAAGGGTATTATTTAATATTAGATAAAATTTTATTAGAAACTGTAAAGCGTTGTATGTATGTATCAAAATAATAAAGCATAACACACTTCATTGAAAAGCTTAAAAAGAAACTTGGTGTGAAAAGTATTTTTAAAATGAATGTTAAAAAATGTAGTGTGCAAGTAATAAATATGTTTAATTAAAGCTTAAATTTTTTAATTCACTAAAGCTAAAAAAAGTACTTTAGATTCTAACTTTTTTTTTTAATAAAGTACAAATTCAAATAACAAATTTAAAAGTTTATATTTATTAAAAGAAAATATTTAATAGAATATTTATTCATTGGTTTTTTTAAACCAAATTCTGTTTTAAATTATTAGGCATAGCTTAGTAGTCCGTTAAAGGCAATAAAAACATATTTAAAAAAAAAAAACTTTTTTTTGCTGATTTGTAGCAAGATATATTTGCGGGTAATAAAATATGTTAAATGTAAGTTGAACGCTTTTTACTATTTTAGTCTTAAATATCTAAAGTAGCTAAAGGTTATAATTTGACCTAACATTCGATGCTTGCATTTTAACAAAATAATTTGCACTAATTCAGTTTAAATACTCTAATATTAGTTATATCAAAAAACACAACAGTTTGCCTTAGATGTACTTTAAATAAAAAAATTAAAAAAAATAATTAACAAACTTTGATAATAGAACAACGAAAGAGCGTTCGTTTAGTTTTGTTGAATATTAATTTGTTGTTGTTATCTTATGCTGAAGTGTTTATAGAACTGAACTTTGTTATAAAACTTTGTTAAAATATATTAAATAAGCTTGAGCAGCTTTGAATTTTAGAGTATAACCAATACTCATTTAATTACGTTTCAACGTGAATGAAAAAACAATTGTTAAAAAAAAAATTAAAAAAAATATATTGTAACCTATGCATGTAGGTATCTTGAGATCATAAACTTAACTTATATTAAATGCTTATATTCAATAATACTAGGGCTACTCTATTAAAAACTAGGCATGACATGAGTAAACATATTTTATATAAAGAACAACTTCAAACATTAACAAATATATAAAAAAACATCAAATTTAGAAAACACTTTAAATGTGGTCAAAACCTTAACACAGATTTAATCTAGGAAGAATATATTTTAAGAATGTATAAAACAAAATAAGATTTAGTTACTTAGAATGTAAATGAGAAATATTTATACAAATAACACTAATAAAAAAACACTTTATAAAACACAACAAAAAAACAATATAAATGTTTATTATTTATTTTCACGTTTACTGCAGCAGGCTATGGCTAGAATCTCCCACTGCTTTCTGTGTCTGATTTATATAGCAGCGTCCTAACTTTTTGCAATATTACATCAGTAACTTCTGGTCTGCACTTTATTTTCTCATTTTTAAACTGTATTAAACTTGCACCAGTATAAAACTTGACCTTGCGAGAATTTCTCTTAACCGCTTGAATAAATTTTTTAGCTCAAAACTTCCAAACAAATCTAAACAGTAAATAAGCGCAACTTAATTTCCTGTTACAATATGTAAGCGTAGTATATATTTTTAAGCCCAGCGGTTTTCGATGACATTTTAAATGCTAAAAAACAATTTAAATATAATAACAACTTTAAAATAAATTTTTTAATTAATCTAATAAATAATACTTAAAAAAAAATTATATTTTAAAGCAAGTAGTTGATTAGAAAAGATTGTTTTTTTTTAAGTTTAATGGTTATTTTTAGTAAAATTAACGTTTTAACTGAAAAGTTATTTGAGGAAAATAACTCGACAGTTTAACTTAAAAATCACTTATTTAAAAACAACATTTATACCATGATTATTTTAATGTATTCTTAAAAAAAATTAATTATATCTTAAGTCCGACACAGTCATCTATTGTTTTTTTGCTATTTACAGTTTTAAAGTTTTATATAATGCAAATATTTTGATTTTATAATAAAAAATATGGTTTTGAAACTGAAAACTTTGCTTTTTAATCATAAACTTCTTACTTTGTATATATAATAGAATAATTAAATTTTCTAATATGCAAAAATAATGCTAAAAAAAATTAAAATTTATTTAAAAGACAAATTTAGTTAAATAATTTTACTTATGTCACATACTTAGAATAGCAAACACTTAAATTACTAACTATAATATAGTCAATTATTCAATTATACATTTAATCGTTATTTTCGTTATTTAAACCTAAACTAATTTTAAAACCTCTTCTAACGAAATTCAAATTAAAATTCAGTTACTTAGTTAAATCCGTTAAACATTTAGGTTTAAAATAAATTCGTAAAAAAAAATTATGGTTTTTTTTTTTGTTATCAAGTTACTTGATTACTTGGTTACTATACAAGCTTGTAAGATTTTATTAATTGTTAGCGTTGTACTCTACTGATAAAAATTACTCAAAATATATTTAGTTTTATTAAAATTCTATGTCTTGATATCTTATTGTATATTCTTATATGTTTAGCAAAATTTATAAAACCTCAAAGATGGAACATCAATGAGAAATCTTGAAACTAAATTTAAAACAAGATGATTTAATAAATTGTCTAAAAAATTTTAAAAATACTGAGCGTACTAAGCTTATAATCAGGGAACTAACAAATAAAGTTTTACAAAAGTATTTAAATTATTAGATTTATAGGTTAGGTTAGTCATGAAACTTGAGTCATGTTTCTTTATGACTTATATTTGATCTTGAAATCAATGTTGACTAGTTTTTTACAGATTTAATTTCTGAGTAAAATATTGTAATAAAACTTATTATGTTTTTCTATAAAAAGTGAAAACAAATAATTAAAACTCCGTAAGTCAGTTATAAAAATTGTTGATTTACCTTATCAGTAAAATACTTTTTATTAAGTTAGTTTTATGACTGCTTTGAACTATATAAGCTTTCTTTTTTTTTTTTGTTTTAATGTTTACCGAGTAGATTGAGGAAAAACAACTCATTCATATACTGCCAGCAAAAGGTAAGCAGAGGGTAGAATGAAATTTTTCTTTCAAAAGGGGGAGGAGAGGAAGTGTAATAGAATGCTTCTTTCATATACTTTTACATTGTTTAAATGTTAATTAACTAAATATTGATTGTTTATTTTTACAAAACAAGCTCAACCAATGAATATTTGCATTAAAACATTACAAAGATATATATGTTTTATTAATAGCATTTTGAGTTGTATTTAGATAATTCTAATATTTTTTATAAAACCGTTTTTAGAAATAATGTATGTTGTTTATTTTTGTATTATTATTTAAGTATAAAGAGTTATTCTTTAAAAAAACTTACTTGTTTTTAAGTTCTTTAATTAATTTATAGTTCCCATTATTCAAAGTGTTAAAATGTTTTTTATCTAAACATAAATTGTTAATAAGTTTTATTTATTGCAAGTTATTTATAAACGTACTTACTTTTAAAACAATGTTGTTGTAATAATGTTTGGTGTATCTTTTATACAGTAGATAAATTTTCAATTTGTCTATTAATATGAAGCAAACTTGAAAAAGATCTAGTAGTTAAAGAGTATTATTTAAATAAGGTTGGATTTAATTATCCTGAGTAACACTAATAACTTAAGTGTATCTACATTCATACTTTTCATACCATACATTATTATTCAGTAGAAATTTATTTTATATCGTTAATATCTTCTTCTATTAAAATGAAATGGATGTATACAGATTTACAATTGTACTTAATAAACTTTTAATTTATGCTAAAATAAATTTATGCACTGTATAAAACTTTGCACAGTTGTCAAAATATGAGAGAATTTTATCATAAGAATCGCATCATATTAACACGTTCTAATAATATGACGTCACAAAGCTTTCACAACAAACTCTAGTTTCACAGCAAACCGACGCGTATATATACTAAGTTGGTCATAGTACATATTATATGTCTAGCTGGCTCTGTTCCTTATAACTGAAGAAACAGAGCCCTATACATGCCTATAATTACTAATTATTTAAACATGGCATAACTTAAATAACACATGTAGATTAAAATCAATATAAATTTATACCTCAACTAAACTTAGTTTATCCTAAATATTAATGTTTTAAATTTTACTGAGAATCATTCAAGTATTTTAGATATAAAATTAAATCCGAGTGCAAATTTGTTATATATATTAAAAATATAAGTTGTTGCTGATGATATTTCTATCAATAAATTTTACATAATGTTTTTATAATTTAACTTTTCTACGTTTTATTTGTTTAACAATTAAAGTAAAGTAATCAGTAACAAAAATTGGTAAAAAGTAAAATTAAAAAAAGTTAGTTGAAAAGTTTAGATTAAACTTTAATTTGTAATAATTATTTGTCCAGAATAAGTACGTATATTGTGAATTACTAGTTGAAATACAAGCAGAGTTTGCTAAAATATTTTTAGAAAACTTTTTATAATCTAAATGTACAAGTAGAGTAAATTTAAAAATAAATAAATATCAAATTTTAATTAACATTATTCTCTTAATTCTAAACAAATATAGTTTTATAACATTCAAAACGTAATTAAATAACATTAAAGTGCTTTTTTAAAGTATTCAAAAGACTCTTTAATAGTTTTATAATTAAAGAAAAAAAATCTAAGTTTATGTAGTTTTTGTCTTTCTGTATTTTTAATTCAGATTATTTTTAAATCCGCTCATTTTTGGGAAAAAAATTACTATTTAGTTATTATGTACGTTAATTAAATTTATATAAAATATGTTTGTAAGTAAGTTTAACTATCTCAATTTGCACAAAAAAAAATTAAAAATAAATTAATCTAGTTTATCTGACAACTTTATTTTACTAAACATTACTCAACGAGCTTTGTTTTTTAAACTATGACATTCTTTAACAAATATAATTAGGTTAAGAATAGTTAATAGAAAATTTAGACAAATTTATCTCAAAAAATTAAAAAGATTATAGATTGTTTGGTATTTAGAGCACAAAAATTTGTTCAAAGAAATTGTATAAGGAAGAATTTGATAAATTTAAAAGTATTTATGAACCACATATTTATCCGGCAGATAAACAATTAACAATACGATTTCCTTTTTAAAAAACCTTTAAACTTGGTTAAGTAAATTCCCTATACTATTAAGACTTCCAATTTTAGGTTAAGAAGCATAAGCCTTTAAAAAGAATGTCAAAAAACACTCAACTCTACTTTTAGATCTGTACAGCTAAGAATTAGTCATTTAAAAAAACCTTTAATATGATTTATAAGGGTCTTACTGCTGATCTGAAAAAAATAAATTAATTATGAATTCAAATGCCACTGTGATATCGGCAGAACGTCAAAAAAGTTCCATATTTGAAGAGACCAACATGTTTTTAAAGATTTGCAAAGATTTATGGTGACCACCATTTTTTTATAATAAGTAAAAAACGTAATGGTTATCATGTAAGTAGTTTAGAACCGTTATGTATAAAAACGTTTGAACCTAACTTATGCAAGCAAGAATACGTTTATTAATCTTATCTGTATAAGTTGTTATGATTGTTGTTTGTCGCTTATTATATTTCACTTATTGTGTTTTTTTTTTGCTTTTATATATATACGTTTGCTTATCTTATTTAAGTTAGTGATTAATTTTTTATAACTATGTATTGTAAAGTGTTAATCTATTTAGAATGTTTTGATTAATTTTGCTAATAAGTATTATTTGAGTACTTTCTGATAAAACCTTTAACTATTTATACACCAAAAACTAATTTTTCTAATAAGCTTCTTACAAAGTAGATGATAAGTGTTAGCTGAAAACAATTTTAATTGTTTGTTTAAATAAAAATGTTTTTGAGCGAATACTGTCTCTAAATTTTATTTAATATTTTTAGTTTAAAAAAGTATATTATAGCATATTGAAAAAATTAAAAGTGTAACTCAAAAGTAAACTAGGTTAAGAAAAAACGAGAACCTTAAATTAAAAGAAAAATGATAAACAAAATAATTTTTCTTATACTTCGCAAATTAACACCCACAAACATTGACAAATGATAAAAAATAAAATTTAGCATATTTTTGTGGTATAGGTGAACCGACCGGCAATGAAGTTTGAAACTGTATAAAGCAGTTTAATAAATCAAAAGAAAAACATACGGTTACTAATTATTTTCTTCAAACAAATTTGTTAAACAACGAAAAAGAGTTAAAGTTTTAGACTTCTTGAATTTAAACTTTTTAATTCTTAAAGTACTTTCAAAGTATTATTGTAATATTTTTTTAATATAAAAACTTTTTCAACATTATTAGTTTTAGTGTAGCAGTTAGTGAATATCTAGCTTGAAATGAAAATAAATTTAAATATTAAATCGAATTTTCACACAATTATTACTCAACTTTGTTTATCATAAGTTATATTTTTTAGATTTTAAATTTATTTATTTTAAACAAAAAAATGTTTCAAAAATTTTCTCAAAATAAATTTTCAAAATACCATGAGTAATGTATGTACTTAGTTTTCTTGTAAAAAGAAATGCTTATAAACATTATATTAATTCTACTTTTCTATGTGTTTGTCTGTGTGTTTTATTTTACTCTAGTTATTTCTATTGGTTTTTATAAAACAAATATATGTGTTCAGTTAATGTTAAATATTTTAAAAGTTTTTAGTAATATAAGTAGATATGCTATAACTAATTTATATACGTAAAAGTTTATCATAACTTTAATTTTTTTGTGTTATATTCTACTTGAATTAAATCAGAATTATAGTTTAAATTGAAATTGTTTCCTTGAAATATACCTACTTATAGTATTATTTTAAAAAGAGGAGTTATTTTATCAAACTTATTTTAAACAAACGCAGTAAACTTCATTTACATCTTAAAATATAAATGTTATATGCGGTCATTCGAACCAAAAATATAAACAAATTCATTTTGATAGTTAAAGCAATTAATTGTATTTTCAAAACTTTTAACCTTAACCAGCTCATATAATGTTATAAATCGGAAATTACAAATATGTAAACTAACTTAGTTTTGTAGCATAAAGCTAATAAAGTTCTAACAAAAATACTAAAACGTTTGGTAAATAATGTTATAAACAAGCTATGTTTCCATATTCATAACTGTCACATATCTGGTAACTGAACATAGTAGTTACCTATGTGATCAGTTTTGTTTGTTATAATATTTTAAGATCATGGACAAATAACTTCAACCAAAAACCAAATGACAACATTGCAAGTTAAACTTATTCTTAAGTTGACAAATGACAATTTTAATTAATTACCATATTGAAAACGTTTTTAGATTTTTGACATACTTATCTAACTGTTTTTAGCAAAAAGATCAATTTGATTAACATTAAATGTATACCCTTAAATGTGGCATATACCAAATAGTGATTTTGTTATAAAACTAGTTTGAGTTATTTTTTTTTAAAGAGTTTGTTTAAAATAGTTGTTTTATTCTGAAAAGCTTTATATAATAAAGTAATTAGTTAAATATATTAAAAAGAGATCAGTTTGAGTCATTTAGGTGATTAAGGTTTACATATAAGTTTTAAAATTAAAAGATAAAAAAATGAGATTAGAGTTATTAATTTATTAATCACTTAACTAGTTTTTCTAATTAAAAAAAGTTTATACAAATATAAAATGGGCTAAAGAAACAAAACAGTTAAAAAAAAATTAAGTTTTATTTCTTAACTTTTTATTATGACATTTTTCTGAAAAGATTTAACTGAATTTTAATTATGTTACAAAAACGCTAACAACATACTTTTTATTTATGCTGAATTTAGAAATAATTGTTTAAATATATATTTATATTTTTGATTGAGTTTTAATTTGTTGTGACGTTATTTATTTTATCGGTCAAGTATTCGTCTTCAGTTTTGATAACTAAACAAGCGTATACAACTAATTGTGTAGAAATTGTCGAAAAAAATTTGAACTGCACTGGTATTTATACGTTTATTGGTTTTCAGTAAGTTCAAATGTGAATAGATTAAAGTTCAAATTTGTTTCTATAAGCTAACTAAAACTTGAAAATGACTTAGTATAAAGGCAGTCATGATATATCTTGTTATTTTTAATTATTATTTTATTTATTTATGTTTGATCGATAAGAAGGGAGTTTTCAATTGCTTTTGTGTAAAAAACAATAAAGCTTAAAAAAACTGTGTTTTATGAAATGAGTGAATCATTTCACGTAATATTATCGTATAATATGTGACATGTTAAACATTATTTAAATGAAATCGATTAGCTTATATTCAAAATTGTTTATAGATTGCAATCTAAAGCTGTGTATAGTGTTCTTTTAAATTCCAAAACCTTTGTGAGTAATTGATTAATTATTATTTAAAAATTTTTACCACTTTAAATATTATTAAATCTTTATGAGATTACTATGTTTTTATTAGAAGGTAGTCTTTTATAATTAATTAAATTTTGAAAATTACTACTACTATTTATTCAAATTTATTTCTTGTCTGAAGTACATATAAATTAAAATTTATTCTAGTTTAAGTAATATATAAAATTATACTATTTTGAAAACAATTTTATCAGAAATGACTTAAACAACAAAACAAAACAATGAAAGTATAGAAATATAGTATAAATTTAACAGCAACAATTTTAAAAACAACACCAAAAGAGTACTAAACAAAATGTTATACAATTTTTCGATCAATTTTATGAACTCAGTTGTGAAAAAATTCATATATGTCATTTTAATATTTATCAAAATAAAAAGATACAATCAAATGTTTTATTAAAATTTAGATATAGATTCGTATCAATATTCAAAGTCTAGATTTAATAACAATATGTATAGTTTATACGTTGAAAATTAAAAAAAATCTTTCGTATAATGTTTTAAAGTCACACTTTTTTTAAAAATTATTATGAAGCTTACTTTAATATACATAAAATTATTTAAAAATGATTATAAATGGAATATAATTTTCACTGCATTTTATTTTTTTATTACTACACTAAATTTAACGTATAATTGAATTGAAGAGAAAGAGAGTAAAATCCATTCTAAATATTCTGCATTACGTAGTAATTATTTAGTGACGTATGTTGGAAATACCACAAATTTTTCGTTGCGAAATTTTAATAGATAAACATTGAGTTGTACTAATTCCTTTTATCTCTTTTTTTAAATTTTAACAGCCTAAATCGGCTGAACAGCAAACTTTATATATTATGGAAGTTTAGTAATTAGAAAAATAAAACTTTAAGTTGTTGTTCGAGATAAGTAAATTTTTAAGTATAACTTTTCTTAGTTTTATATTGATCGTTAGACAAAAAAATGCTTTTACTCATTTAGGAACCATTTCGGTAAAGATGTTATGTTATATAATGTATTAAAATTTGTAATAAATAGTCATACAAACTTTAACGCAAAACTAACTTTATGTATTGTTTTGAAACACCGTATTTCAGGGTTTTAAACTGTCTTGTATTTATTACAGGCAATTTTACATATAAGAATGTAGTATGAATGTATGTTCATATTTACACTAACAAGAATGTATAGTTCATTTTTGAAATTTTTACTTTTTTAAGGTAAACCGCTCAACTGCAGTGAAAACTTTTATGCTAGTTCTTACAATATTTTTAAACATTTTGTGTTTAATTTAAATTTAATATAAAAGAAACATTTTGTTTGGGTCGATAATGACGTCACTGTAGGTTTTTGTTAGTTATATAAAGGTATTGATAACTTTTAAAATTTAATTTTTATCAAACAATAGTAAGTTTGCACACTTAGGTTAATGTGTTTAAACTTAGTTTTAGTTAATAGAAATTTAAGTAAAGATGACATATTTATGTTATATTAAGACAACAAAATTCTTTTTAATGTTATTAGAATCAAAAGCTAGTAGTAACTAAAATCTTGGTCTAATTGATGTTTAAAACGTAAACAATTGTATATAGTATTTTATATATGTATATATTCCTATAAATCAAACTTAGTTTCGTAATTTAGTTTATTTTTTACAATATATTTGACGTATATCTATAACCGCAGTAGTGCACTTGTTTAACTTTATAGTTACAAGCTATTCTCAGCAGTTTTTACTTTGAGCTCGAAAGTTTCTGCTTAAATAGTTAAAAACTATGTAAGACTACGCATTTTTTAACTCTAGTCCCTATATTGTGTTTTAAGTTTTGCAGTTTATTTTTTTCATTAACTCTTTTAAAAATATGCTATACTTTTACAATAAGATTTTAATGAGATCTTAATAGCGAAATTTGAAAATCTGAAAAAAAAATAATGATGCGTTTATTTATTAATTTAAAAAACTATTTTTAAATGAATTTTTGCTTTAATGTATTTTATTGATTCAAACAACTAGTTTAAATATACCTAATGAAGACTAATGACTGTACCTAGTAAAGCATTTATTTTTAAACTTACATTTTATTAATTTCTAACCGTTTTTAAGCTAATCAAATAACTCAATTTATCGTAGAAATATCATACTGGACAACTTCAATTTTGCGTGTCGTTTAGTTTCATAATTTAGTCAAATTTGTTTAATATTTAGTTTAGTTTTAATCATGCTGTTTTGACTATGCATAGTACTTTTTTAAATTTTGTATAATTTAATGATATTAGTAACATAATTTTTATTGTAAGAGATTTCTGTTTTGTTAAACTCAGCCGGTTTCGGCCGTTTGAAATAAAAAGAAATTACAACAGATATGTAATTTTTGTAAGTTTTATTTAATATATGTGCTAACATAGATCTCTCAAGATAATGTATTTTGCGTCATTTCATATTTACAATTAATGTTTATTGCGATCTCTTTCTTTATTCATTTATAAAATGCAAGTAAGAATGAAACTTGATAATCTTAAAATTTTAAAACATCAGTCGTAGAAAACAGTATTTAATACAAGACAATTTTCTATTAGTCACTTGTACAATATTTTTTTAGTTCCGTAGTAGTATGAAAGCTGTTAAAAGTATAAATTTATAACGAAACTTTAAATTTATCATTGCTTTTTAAAAATTAGCTTGTATATTTTGTTTAAAGATTTATATTTTTTTTAATTTATTCAAGTATTTAGTACAAATATAAACTAAAGATAAATTTCATATCTGTATAACTTATTACATATATAGATTAAGTATAATCTGACTGTTATTGTTTTTGATTAAACATGAATTATTTATGAATAAGCCAAATGTCTAAAATTAAAAAATAATTATTAGAAATCAAAACTATTTTTTAGGATATTGACGTATTTGTTCATAATAAAATGTTTTTGTTTTTAATTAACATTGTTTTTTTTCAGGGAAAATAAAGTTGAAACAATGATTTTATATAAAACATAGCTATGTGTATTACACAGATAAACTAATTAATCATTTAATTAATTTCATATAATAGTTTACATTTTATCTGTGTAAACAAAGTTATCAATTTCTGTTTATTCTTTTGGCAGAAAAAAAAGTTAAATACTCAAATCATAGGTTTAAATCACTGGCAAAATTTAAAACTATTAATAGGTCGGCTCATTTTATGATCATTGTTGTGTTTTATTTTATTTATTAATTGTTATATTTTTCAAAAACACTTATTAACCATTATAAATGATTTTTTTAGATTTTTTTCATTATTGATTTGGTTTAGTTAAATTCCTATATTTTGATAATTGTCGAAATTTGTAAAAACTAATAGTTTTGATTGAATAGATATATATTTTACACTTTTTAATTAGCTTCAGAACTTTATTTTGCTTTTTTTTTTTGAATACTTGAGTTTTACTTTTATTTTTAAAGTTGTAGCTCTATTTTATAGTTACTATTTTGTTAAGCTAAAACAAGTTGATAGTAGAAAACAAATAAATAAGCATACTTTTTAAAGCTTAAATTAATCTATCTTTTTTTTTATGTTTTTTTTAAAGTCATAAAAAAAGTTAAATTATTTGCTGAAACTACTAGTAAATTTAAAAAATTAAAAAAAAATAGTTCAAATAAAATTTTTACCTTTAAACGTAGATATTTATTATGTGTGTATAATATTAGAAACTATTATAAAGAAATAGTTTAAAATTTACATTTTGACTAAGAACTTTTTTTTTAGCCTATCTTAATTTTGAATAAAGTTGGGTATGCAACCTGATAACCGAGAGATCCTTTTGTGTATCCAGGTACTTAAACCAAAAAAATTTTTGAGTAACTTTTTCTGTTTATTTCTAACATTAAATATTTTAATTTAAATGTTGTTTACTAGATGTTCGTTTGTAACTGATTTTTAACGCATTTTTAACTGCTGTGCTCAATTTATCTTAACTGTCTTGATCTTTGTTTTTTATCTTCATCAAAATCTTAATTTAACAACGGTTTCCAGTACATCGAATAAACTTCCTTTTCTTGACATACATGTTAAACTAAAAGAAAACAGATTTACCACTTCAATTTACAAGAAACAGTTAGAACAGACATCTTATTAAATGTTTTTATTGAAATTCATAATTAGTAATTAGAAAACTACAAAAGTAATATGATAAACAACAGCTTCGTAAACAACAGTATTTAACAGTTTGGTACATAAAAAAGGTTTCAAAAAAATTTAGCAGAAATATATTAAAAACTTTGAAACAATTGGTACTAATATTAAATAAGCTTACAGAACATGTAAATTTAGAAACTATTTCTCATTGAAATTTCGGATCAACAAATTTTACAGAAGTTCCAACGTTTATTAGTTTCAATTTCAAGGTGACCTGGATACACTATATATTTAAGAAACGGAGCGACAACTGTTTGTCAGAATTAAAGAAAACATCCAAAGCCCACAAATAGTGTAGTATTTTTGCATATAGAGCAATGTAAAATTTGTCAAGATCACGATAATTTTTTTGGTTGTTTTAAGGTAGTAAATAATTGTTTTACTAGCAGTAGAGGCAATTATGATTAACAAAAATAAACTTAAACTTAATCATCTACTAGGTCTTGAGAAAGGATTTAGAGTTACATTTAACAATTTTAAATAGTCTATTTTTTTCTAGTTATATTTTTTAGTTTATTTAATTAATTAGAAAAGTTTCTTTAATTTACTTGTATATAATGTTTGATTAAATGATTTCGTGAGTTTTGGCTCTGTTTTAAAATTGTAACTAAATAAATCTTAATAGCACTCTTTAACTAAAAATTTTTAATGAAAAAAATGTTATTAGCAATAAATTGGTACATCAAGTAATTTAAGGTCAAGTATTTATTGTTTCTCCGAAAGAATTAGTACAAAATTATTTGGTTTATGAAACTTACCATTACAATTAAGATAGATAAACTTACTTGTTTGCAAAATAACATAAAATATAAAGAGTTAGTTAAATTAGCCGATAGATAACTTTAATTGTCTTATTTGTTTATATAAGTTTGTGATAGTTTTATTCTTAAATGCAGTAAATATCGGAGATCTAACTTTTATCAAGTATCAACAAAGTTTTGTTTTAGTAAAACATAAGTTATTCGTCAAGTTCAAAATGACGACACAATTGAAAAAAGAAAATTTTATTTAAGTATTTTCTGTTAAGTTCTTTTTTATAGCTTAAATTAATAAGTACACATACAAAATATTTTTTTATTATACAAGTGTAAAAGCATTCTTCTATTGTTGTTCAAAGTTTTTTATTATGAGTTTATTATGAGTTTGACAAGCATTATACCACATCCAAGAGGTTTAAACCAGAACTTCTATCCTACAACAGATCCTAAAATTAATTAGCTGAGCACTGCTTTGTCGTCTGATAAGTAATGTAAAACAGTAATTAAGTGTGTAGACCTTTAGTTTTACAACTCTGTCTGCGATCAAATAAATTCACAATAAGTTTGAAATACTTTTTATACTACATAAATCTTTCAGTCTTTGTTAATCAATTTTACAGATGTTTCAAAACTGAAGTTCGATTTTCTTATAAAATTATGATAAGACAAGTTTATAATGTTGATGTCTTTTTGAGAGGTTTTGTGTTTTATATGCTCAAAAAATATATTTATCTTTTATTTAGTCCACATTTAAAAAACAACAAAATTTAATCCGGTACAATCGATTTTTTTTTAAATAAAATTTTCAATTATTATCAAACACTTAGTACTTCATTGTAGTTTGAATAAATTAAATGATAGTAATACTTTAATAATCTAAGACTTTAATACTATTATCACATAAACTTAATATACTATTCAATTTCTCAAATTATCAAACTGTTGAAAATGTCAAAATATTAAGGATCGCAGTACATTGTTCTAAACTGTTTTCTAATTTCAAGTGAGAAAATAAAGTAAGATAAGCTTCGCTTAATGAATGTTTAAAAAATATGAACGTGTCATGACATATTTTATGTAAGTAAAGCTTTTTTCACTCATTTTAGCTTTATTAAAATGATTATTATTAAAAAAACTAAACTTTCGTTTAACTAAAAATAGCTGAAAAGTAAAAATTATAAAAGTTAAAATGGTTACTAAAGAATATAATCTATTAAAAAAAGTAAAAAAAGTTGTATACTTAAAAACAACTGTTAAATAAAATATAATATTAAAAAAATAAAGAATTCATTAATCCTTAGTTATGAAAAAAGACTTTTAAATAAAAAGATAAAAACTATAAAATTTTAAAGATACAAACTTTTTGTGTATGTAAAAAAAAATTTATATATATTTAAATATTTACCAACTAGTTTTAATTGTTTGTAAAGAGTACTGAAATTTTAGTTATAAGCTATTTTGCATAATATTTTCTTTCTTAATTTTAGTCGGTTTAGGCCGTTAAAATTACACGACTATATTAGAATCCTAATTGTCTAATTTCATTTTGTATTTATCAATAATTTATGTTAAAAGGTTTGTGTTTTTTGCAAAGTAAGTCACTAAATAGTTAAAAAAAAATTTCTATCATTATAGAATAAGTTTAAGCTCTATTATTAACTTTTTATCTTTAAATAAGTGTTTTAATAGAGAATAATAACTCCAAGTAAATAGTAATCTAATCTTTTACAAAAATTTTAACATTTTTTGTCTGTTCTAAATATTTAAAGTTTTAATTACTAGTTTAAAAACAAATGATAAAAGAAAGTTTTGACTTTTAAGTATAAGATTATTTTTTTGAACATTTTTACTTAGAGTAACATTAACTATTAATAAATGTTATTTCTTATAACTAAACTAATTCTATAACAATGGTCAACTGTTTATGATTACGTTGTTCGTTCACTTTTTTTTTATCAGGATTTAAACTATAATGAGATGATAATTACTACTACTATTAACTATTTTAACTTATAATTCAATATGTATAGTTCAAAAAATTTCTCAAAACTATCGTCTATAAATTTTTATTGTTAGTATAGAAAGCTAGCCACCTATAACTGTATAATCAGATATTTAGATTTCATTTAAGTCGTACATAAATATATGTAAATTGTTTAAAAAAAAAAACTTTTATAGAGTATTTTATTGTCTGATTTTCAAAAAGAAGCTTTTTTTTTGTACAAATGATCAATTAATTTTCGCCATTTATAAGGAATTTTATAATAATTTTTTTAGACTTATGCTTCTGTAGTTATTATAAAGTTAGTGTTATTAGAAAAACGTTACTTATTAAGTTTACAATAAAAATATTTTTCAAAAACAATCAAAATTTTAATTATCAACCATATCGTAGTGCAAATTAAAAAAAAACGAAATAAATAAAAATCCTATTAAGTTAGTAGTTAGCAAGATAGAGAAGATTTGTAGTAATACTTTATATTTTTTTAAAGTTTTCACATTTATTTGAACGAAATATGGTTAATAATAATAAAACTTTTTTACATACATGATCTGAAGTTCAAGTATAAATCACATAATAGAAAAATATTACAAAGGAAAAAAATTATTGAGTCAATAGTTTAGTAGTTGGGTAAATCTGACTTGTAGTTTTGTTAAAAATAAATCAAGTTTTGAAGTTTTTCACATTATTAGGTACTAAGTAAAGGAGATAAGCTAAAAAGCTTAGTTAAAATTCAAAACTAGTATTTTTATTCAATAAGTTAACTTATGGTTATTAAACTGATATTTTTACTTTTTACAATAATAATTCAGTAATCAAATTAAGTTAAAACTATAGTATGTATTTATGCTGCTGGTAATAAATTTAATTTATACAAAATCATAAGTTTATTAGATAATAAAAATGTATATTTGATAGTTTATATTATAATAATTGAGCATAACAGAATAAATTAAATAGCAAAATACTAAACTGCTATAAAAAGTAATCTTGATACTTAATTAAATGGCAAAAATTGTAAGTTACTATATAAGGAAGTATTGTAATATTTTCTCAATGTAAATAACAGTATGAGATTCACATAAAACGTTTTGTGGTTTGCAAGTTGTAATAAGTTTAGATAAAGTGAAAAAAATATTGAAAAATCTACTTTAACATTTGAAATAATAGTGACGTAAATATTATAAAGATTTTTTAACATAATTTTCTTAAATATAAGTAAGTTTACATTCATACTAAATTATAATTTAATTGTTTGCATTGTTATACATTTGTTGCTATAAAATAAAAGTTAACATAAAATTCGACGTTTTCTAACGATTTAACTAAAAATAACTTATGTTAATTAAAAACTATATTTAAACGGGACACGTTCAAAATCCACCTGATCAAAATCCTTGCAGTCAAATTCTATAACCACTTACCGATCGAAGGTAAGGGTTAGGGGTAACAGTGATAGCTAAGATAATCAAAAAAATAATAAAAAACATGCAAAAATTATATAAAATAAACTTATAAACCGAAAAAAAATCAGGTAGATTTTTACTGCGGGTGGATTTTGATCGGAAAAATTTTAACGCGGGTGGATTTTGATAATATACCATATAATAAAAAAACTTTTTATGTTTAATACTAAAATTATCAGAAAATTTTAAATCTTTAGAAGTATTTCAAGCTGTTGACTGACAATTTATCTAGCAGTTTTTGCAACTTATCCCATATTTGTTTAAGTTTTGATTCAGTTTTTATTTCAGTTTAAAAAAAAAAGACAACTTTTGACCTTTTTTAATTCAAACAAAAATTTCTATACAGCATAAAAAACATATTTTATCATTTTATATGTCTAAAAATTCGAAAACAATTTTAAAGACTTTTTAAAATAGTTAAAAGAATATAAGTTTGTTTAAAACTTAGTAAGTTTCTAAACGTTTTAAATATGCTCAATAATTTTTTTGTTAAGTCTATAACTTAATGTTATGTGTTAATATTTATTATTGCATTTAAAGAAAATTAAAAAAAAAAAATTAATTAAAAAAAAAGCTACCTATAGAGGGTAGGGGTAATGTTAAATAATTAAATAATAAAAAATTAAAAGTAACCCGTGCAAAATTGAACCAGCTAAAAATTAAAGTTAATGTTTTTTTTGTATTTAACAAACGTATGTACTGGATTTTTAATATCGAACTTTCTTAATAAAGTTTCTTAATATTATATATATATACATAGTTTAAAATTTACATTTGTACTTAATATAAAATATACCTCTTTTTACACGTGTTTTTACAAAACTTTCATTTATTTAATTCAAAAACTTTCTTAGATTTAATTATAAAATCTGATTGTCTCCATACCCAAATATATTAGTACAAATTTGTTTTGTTAGTAGTAAACTTTAAAAACAAAATGTATTTGTTTATTTGTTATTACATAGTAGTTTAAACATTTTATAAAGTTTGATTTGATAAGTTATAGAATAATATAAGTTTGTTTATGAGTACTTAAAGAATAATATTTTAAATTTATTCTATATAACAATTAATAGACTCAGTTGAAATCATTAATAATACAAGTTAAACTGTACATTTATTAACATTGTAGAATTGTAAAATAGTTACGCTTATAATTAACAAAAGAAGCAGATAATTGATAATGATCCAACAAATGCTTATTTACAATTTATTAATATATAACAGTCAGTATTAATATGTTAATCAGCTTAGTTGTATATTAGTTTCAACCGTATCGAGCGGTATATAAATAATGTTTAAACAAACTTATTTGTATTTTTTTATTTGCTGCAAAAAATACTTATTTTAAAGTTCTTTTTAATTTTTTACGCTATTTGCAATAATAAAAAAGTTTATGTTGTTAACAGCCAGTTCAGGCCGTTTAAAATAGAAAAAAAAACAATGCACAATATGATTAAATTTTTAGTCTCTTTTAGCAAATTTTCAAGAAACGATCTACTTTTAGTATGAATCTATTAGTACGTTACTTTATTATTTTATCGAAAATTCTATAACAATTAGAATATTTCTAATAAATTGTATATATATATATACTAAAATCTAAACAAATCGTTTGTAAACGTAAGAATTATTAATAAACAATAATCTGAACAGTCTTATACTGTTGTATTAAGTATTTTTTACCTTAGCACCTGTCAAATGCTCCATCCAATGAGGCGCCCATTTAATAAAGTAATGATGATAAATTATGACGTAAAGTTAGCATTCTCACAAACACTTAACTATTATTTATGTACTTATTAAAGCTCGGATATAAAAATAGGTCTGCTACATGTTTTGCCATTTTGAGTCCGCAAAATTCAGTACTTTTACATTGATAAATATTTATAAGTTTTTATGACTTTTGAATTAACGAATAATACTCTTAGGCAAACTTATTTTATTAACAAATACTAAGCGTATAACAATAAAGCTAAAAGCAATCTCATATATAAAGAAGGTGAAGAGAAGGTAAATTTTTTTTTATAAAGTTATTAAGACTAACATACATGTAGTCAAGTAAATACTCAAGTGAAAGGTAGATTTAACAACTATTTTAATTTTATAATGTTTTAAAGTTATTTAGTTTCAAAAAACTTTGATTCTTAGAAAGCTAAATATAAATAATGTTAAAAATTAGTTGCCATTACATAAACAAGAATCTAAAACTGTTTTGCAACTACCATTAAATTAACCTATTTAATTTGAACAAAAACAAAAAACAAAATAAGAAAAAAACAGCAAATAGAGAAAAAAGCTAAAATAATGAATTATTGAATTCAAAATGAAATATGTAGAGTCAGGTTAGAAGATTTAAACTCTTTCTTACCTGTTCTATTAAAGATATAAGTAAGTTTGCATAGAAATTTTATCTTCATATGTTCATTAAAAAGTTTTAACGGCCTAACACAACTGAAAATTGATTCCTCACTTTAAAAATCAAACTTTATATTAACTTTGTTTAGATGGTGACAGCTATATATACCCTACTTTTTATATTAAACTTTTTTTATATTTATTACGACAGTAATAAGAAATACTATACATAAATCTCTATTTAAAGTATTTAATTCTGAATCAAACATGAAATTTGACTTTAAAATTAATTTTAGCTATTTTTTTTTAATTTTTTTTTTAACAAGTGTTCATTAATAGTAGCAAAATATTTTTGATAATAAAACTCCTTAAAGGGTTCTGCATTGTCTATCTGACGGTTACTAACGTAAAAAGTAAAAAACCTTTATAGAAATTTTTAATAGGGATATATTATTAAGTTTTAATTTGAGACCAAATCTCTATGTGAACCAACTAAATTTCGGCCTAAAAAATGTTCGGGCTTTCAAAAAAATATACTCAATCATCAAAAATATAAAAAAGTGTTTATGTTAAAACAAAGAAAATGAAGTTAGTTGATAAAATAATTTTTAAAAATACGTTTCAGTAAAATTATGATTTTGTAAAAAGGGAAATGTTTTGGAAAACGATGTATTAACTAAACAATTAGAAAGCTATTGTGAGTAAAAAACAGTACATATTCTTTATCAAAAGTTTAGGATTAATCAAACTTAAAAATCTGCAGTACAAGATGTACTGCGAAGGTTTTTCATTACATTTTAGTATAAAACATTCTACAACAATACAAACTATAGTTTTAATTTTTAAATGTTTACAAAAATTATATTATAAAAAACTATTTGTTATAATAAACATAAAATTATGTTGAATTTAACATAGCTTTTTTTGTTATTACCCGTGTTTTCTCATTCAAAATATATAAAAGTCAATGTTTATCTTAAACATTACTACATATATATATTTAACTTATATTCAACTACTACACTGTTTGATCAATGAGAATGAATATAATGGTAAAATTGATAATTAATACTTATAATTTATATAATTATATATTAATTAAAAATTAATAATCAAATATATTTTTATGAGTTATTTCTCTCTAATGTGCTAAAAACTTTTTTTTTCGAAATTTCCAAAAACAATATTATTGAAATGTTAAAGTTTATTTAATAAATGTCGATTATATTTTATTTTAGTTCACTTAAACTGTGTTTATTGTAGAACAATTTTTTCTTTATTTTATATAGTAGTAACCTTGTAACTATTATTTTATAGTTTTAATTACTTTTTGGTTTAATTTGTTTTCCAATGTACGCTGTACATATTGTAGTGTAGGACTCGATAGTCAAAAAGTTTTTTGCAAATCAGGTCCTTATACTAAACTATTTGAGACGTTTTTTAATCATTAATAAACTATATGTATAACTATTGCTAATTAGAAAAAAAAACATTTTTCAGTAAAAGAAAAAATAATAACTGAAACAAATTCCTATGTTTCTTATACACTTATATTAAATTAAATTCCGCCTGTTGCGGTTCAAACTTCCCAACCAGTTCATGATAAAATTTTAAAAACAGTTAAGTATGGTTAAAATTTAAGTAAGTAGATATTTATATAAAATATAAATGACACAAACAAAGTGAAAAAGACTAAAAGTGAATTTCAAAATATAAATATTGTTTCATTTCTAATAAATACGGATTATACAAAATATTTAAGTTAAGGATTAGTTTAAAATTTTATAATGAAACTTAAACTTGCAAATACTTCAAATTAAAACTACAAGTATGAAATAACTAAAATTACAAAATCTAGTTTAATAAGTAGCATTTAAACAGTCTTATATGTTGTATAGATTCAACCCCATTTCTTTTAATTATTTTTTTAAATTAAAATGTTTATAAAAATAAGGCTGTAGTTTAGGGTTTTGTTAATAAAATTGATATAATTTTAATTTAATGATTGCATGGGTTATTTTGGCGTATCCTTTTAAGTGTTTTAAAAACTAGTAACCTTGCAAGCAACGATGCTTGTTGTTCATTTTTATTAGTTTATTGCACAATAAGTTGAGTTTTGTAGATGTAAAATATTTTATTATTTTTTTCAACTTTAACTCTAAAAAAATAATATCAAAAATTGAAAGAATTTTGTTGGTGTTTCGTTGTTAATAAAAATATCTAAATATTTTATAAATTAAAAAGATAAAGCAGTGCTATTTTTCAAAAATTTTAGTATGGTTTTAAATAGTATAAGTTAAATTGTATAAAATACGAAATAAATTGATATTTCAAACATTTCAATAGTGGTAATTGATTATTGAGATATTGTATTTAATTTTATAGTTTATAAATTAAACTGTTTTTTTAGGAATACACTGTTAGTAATATTCACTTAAAAAAAAATTTGACTTATTATGACTACAATTTTTTTATAACTAAGATGTTCTCTTAAAAAATTTATTGAACATTTCAAAGAAAGTTATATTTTTTAATTATTAAAAATAGACTTTTTTTTAAATCCAATCTTTGTTTTCAAAAATATTTTAAGAAACTAAAATTTTTTGACTATAAATATCAAAATAGATTACATAATTAAATTCAAAGTCATGGGTCGTCGGAAAACTGCGGCCTGTGGGCCAAATGCAGCCTTCTAAGTCATAATATGTGGCCAAGGAGTTTTTTTTTAAGCCAAAAGAATACATCTTAAAAACAATAGAAATTAAATATTTTGTGTTAAAACCTAACAGTCAGACTTTTAATTCAATATATACTCTTTGTTAGTACTTTAATATTGGTTAGGTAATCCTATATAATACTTTTTACTGATTACTAAAGTTTTTTTAAAAAAATGCGGCCTTTAAATATTTTGTTTTGTAATTTTGCTGACCGGAAAAATTTTTCCAAGAAAAATTGGTCCGCGAGTAACATAAGGCTGCCAGACCCAGATCTAAGTGAAATTATTTAGAAAAGAATCTAGTAGTACTTAGCTGCATATACGAAATAACACTGAAGTCATAAATATTTAAACTAATTCAATGTTATCAGTTTTTAAATGCAGTAAATTATTAGCCATTACTGCAAACTAATCTTAGAACTATTGATTTAAATTAGCGTTTGTCAAACTCAAAACTTACGTCATAATGGATATAGTATGTCATGAATAGCAAAAGTAAAGTAAAACATTTAGAAAAATATAAATAAATTTGTATTAACTTTAAACTAAACTAAGTATTTTACGAAAACGACTGTTGACTAGTATTTAAAAAAGTACATTTCATATAGATTGTTTGTAAAATTTCGATAAAATAATAAAGTAACGTACTAGAAGATTCGTACTAAAAGTAGAACGTTTCTTGAAAATTTGCTAAAAGAGACTAACAATTTAATAATATTGTGCATTGCCTTTTTTCTATTTTTTAGGCCTGAACTGGCTGTTAACAACATAAATTATTTTCATTAACGCAAATAGCGTAAAACATTAAAAAGAACTTTAAAATAAGTATTCTTTGCAGCAAATAAAAAACTACAAATAAGTTTGTTTAAACACCATTTATAAACCGCTCGATACGGTTAAAACTAATATACAATAACGCTGATAAACAGATTAATACTGACTGTTGTATATTAATAAATTGTAAATAAGTATTTGTTGGATTATTATCAATCAACTGCTTCTTTTGTTAATCATAAGCGTAACTATTTTACAATTCTACAATATTAAAAAATGTACAATTTAACTTGTAATATTAGTGATTTCAAATGAGTCTATTAGTTGTTATATAGAATAAATTTAAAATATTATTGTTTAAGTACTCATAAACAAACTTATATTATTCTATAACTTATCAAAGCAAACTTTTTAAAATGTTTAAACTACTATGTAATAACAAATATACATTATATATTACATTTTACAAATTACATTTTGTTTTTAAAGTTTACTGTTAACAAAACATTTTGAACTCATATTTTTGGGTATGGAGACCATCAGATGTTATAATTAAGTCTGAAAACAAATTTTGAATTAAATAAATGGAAGTTATGTAAAAACACGTGTAAAGAAAGGTATACTTTATATTAAGTACAAATATGTAAGTATTTAATCTATGTATATACATATGTACTTTATTAGGAATGTTCGATGTTAAAATTCCAGTACATACGTTTGTTAAAATACATAAAAGATTATCTTTAATCTTTAGCTGGTTCAATTTTGCACGGGTTACTTTTTATTTTTTATTATTTAATTATTTAACTATTTCCACATTACCCCTACCCTCTACAGGTAGCTTTTTTTTTAATTATTATTTTTTTCAAATTTTCTTTAAATGCGATAATGAATAGCTACACAGAACATTAAATTATAGACTTAACAAAAAAAATAATTGAGCATATTTAAAACGTTTAGAAACTTAATAAGTTTTAAACAAACTTATATTCTTTTAACTATTTTAAAAAGTTTTTAAAATTAGTTTTGAATTTTTAGACATGTAAAATGATAAGATATGTTTTTTATGCTGTAAAGAAATTTTTTTTTAAACTAAAAAAGTTCAAAAGTTTTCTTTTTTTTTTAAACTGAAATAAAAACTGAATCAAAACTTAAACAAATATGGGATTAGTTGCAAAAACTGCCAGTCAAATTGTCAGTCAATAGCTTGAAATACTTCTAAAGATTTAAAATTTTCTGATGAGTTTAGTATTAAACATAAAAAGTTTTTTTTATTATATGGTATACTATCAAAATCCACCCGCGTTAAAATTTTGCCGATCAAAATCCGACCGCGGTAAAAATTTACCTGATTTTTTTTCGGTTTATAAGTTTATTTTATATAATTTTTGCATGTTTTTTATTTCTATAACCCTTACCCTCAATCGGTAAGTGATTATAGAATTTGACTGCAAGGATTTTGATCGGGTGGAATTTTAAAGTGTCCCGTTTAAATATAGTTTTTAATTAACTTAAGTTATTTTTAGCTAAATCTTTAGAAAACGTCGAATTTTATGTTAACTTTTATTTTATAGTAACAAATGTATAACAATGCAAACAATTAAATTATAATTTAGTATGTAAATTTTTGTATGTTAAAGTAGATGTTGTAATATTTGTTTCACTTTATCTAAACTTATTACAATTTGCAAACTACAAAACGTTTTATGTGAATCTCATACCGTTAGTTACATTGAGAAAATATTACAATACTTTCTTTTATAGTAACTTACAACTATTGCCATTTAATTAAGTATCAAGATTCCTTTTTACAGCAGTTTAGTATTTTGCTATTCAATTTATTATGTTATGCTTAATTTTATGATATAAACTATCAATTATACCTTTTTTATTATCTAATAAACTTATGATTTTGTATAATTTAAACTTATTACCAGCAGCATAAATACATATTATAGTTTTAAACTAACTTGATTACTGAATTATTATTGTAAAAAAGTAAAAATATCAGTTTAATAACCATAAGTTAACTTATTGAATAAAAATACTAGTTTTGAATTTTAATTAAGCTTTTTAGCTTATCTCCTTTACTTAGTACTTAATGATGTGAAAAACATCAAAACTTGTTTTATTTTTAACAAAACTACAAATCAGATTTACCCAACTACTACACTATTAACTCAATAATTTTTTTTCTTTTGTAATATTTTTCTATTATGTAATTTATACTTGAACTTCTGATCATGTATGTAAAAGTGTTTTATTATTATTAACCATATTTCGTTCAAAGAAATGTAAAAACTTTTAAAAATTATTAAGTATTACTACAAATCTTCTCTATCTTGCTAACTACAAACTTAGTAGGATTTTTATTAATTTCGATTTTTTTTTATTTGCACTACGATATGGTTGATACTTAAAATTTTGATTGTTTTTGAAAAATATTTTTATTGTAAATTTAATAAATAACGTTTTTCTAATAATACTAACTTTATAATAACTACAGAAGTATAAGTCTAAAAAAATTATTATAAAATTCCTTATAAATGGCGCAAATTAATTGATCATTTGTACGTAAAAAAAGATTCTTTTTGAAAATCAGACAATAAAATACTCTATAAAGTTTTTTTTTTTTTTTAACAATTTACAAATATTCATGTTCTTAGTCAAAATGTAAACTTTAAACTGTTTCTATAAAATAGTATCTAAGATTATACACACATAAAAAATATCTACGTTTAAAGGTAAAGTTTTTATTTGAACTATTTTTTTTTAATTTTTAAATTTACTAGTAGTTTCAGCAAATAATTTAACTTTTTTTATGACTTTAAAAAAACCATAAAAAAAAAGATAGATTAATTTAAGCTTTGAAATGTATGTTTAGTTATTTGTTTTCTAATATCAACTTGTTTTAGCATAACAGAACAGTAACTATAAAATAGAGCTACAACTTTAAAAAAAAAAATAAAACTGAAGTATTCAAAAAAAATAGCAAAACAAAGTTCTGAAACTAATAAAAAAGTGTAAAATTTATATTCTTTTAATCAAAACTATTAGTTTTTACAAATTTCGACAATTATCAAAATATAGGAATTTAACTAAACCAAAATAATAATGTAAACAATCTAAAAAATTCATTTATAATGGTTAATAAGTGTTTTTGAAAAATATAACAATTAATAAATAAAATAAAAAACAACAATGAATATAAAATGAGCCGACCTATTAATAGTTTTAAATTTTACCAGTGATTTAAGCTTATGATTTGAGTTTTTAAACTTTTTTTTCTGACAAAAGAATAAGCAGAAATTGATAAGTTTGTTTACACAGATAAAATGTAATCTATTATATGAAATTAATTAAATTATTAATTAGTATATCTGTGTAATACACATTGTTATGTTTTATCTAAAATAATTGTTTCAACTGTATTTTTCCTGAAAAAAAACAAATTCAATAGAAAACAAAAACATTTTATTATGAACAACTACGTCAATATCCTAAAAAATAGTTTTGATTTCTAATAATTATTTTCAATTTTAGACATGTGGCTTATTCATAAATAATTTATGTTTAATTAAAAAATCTAACAGTCAGATTATACTTAATTCATATATGTACTAAGTTATACAGATATGAATTTTTTCTTTATGTTATGTTTGTACTAAATACTTGAAGAAATTTAAAAAAATAAAAATCTTTAAACGAAATATACAAGCTAATTTTTAATAAGCAATGATAGATTTAAAGTTTAGTTATAAATTTATACTATTTACAGTTTTTAAACTACTTTAGAACTAGAAAAATATTGTACAAGTGACTATTAGAAAATTGTCTCGATTAGATATTGTTTTTTACGACTGATGTTTTAAAATTTGAAGTTTACCAGGTTTCATTGTTACTTGCTTTTTATAAATAAATAAAGAAAGAGATCGGAAAAAATATTAATTGTAAATAATGAAATGACAAAAAAAATTTATCTCGAGAAATCTATTTTAGTACAAATATAAAATAAAACTTACAAAAATTACATATCTGCTGAAATTTAAATTTATTTTAACGGCCGAAACCGGCTGAGTGTAACAAAACAGAAATCTTTTACAATAAAAATCTTGTTAAAACTTGCATCACTAATATGATTTAAATATACAATATATTTATTCTTTCAAAAAATTATTTTGCAAACTAAGTTTCGGTCAAAGACCTCGTTAGTGCTTAAATAAATCTAAAAAAAGATATGTGACAGTCATGGAAAATAGCATTTAAACAATTATATTAAATTAAATATACAATATGTAAAATGTGCTATGCATAGTCAAAACAGCATGATTAAAGTTGAACTAAATATTAAACAAATTTGATTAAATTTAGAAACTAAACGACACGCAAAATTGAAGTTGTCCAATATGATATTTCTACGATGAATTGATTTGATTAATTAGCTTAAAAATGGTAAGAAATTAATAAAATGAAAGTTTAAAAACTAATGATTAACTACGTACAGTCATTAGTTTTGATTAGATATAAATAAATTAGTTACTTAAATCAATAAAATACATTAGAGCAAAAATTATTTTAAAAATAATTTTTTAAGTTAATAAATAAGTGCATCATTATTCTATTGATTCAGTTTTTTTTTAATTTCGCTATTTAGATCTCACTAAAAGCTATCTGTAAAAGTATAGCATATTTCTAATAAAATTTATTGAAAAATAAACTGCAAAACTTAAAACACAATAGAGGTACTAGCGTTAAAAAATGCGTAATCTTACATAGTTAGTTTTCAAGTAGAGACTTTTTGAGCTCAATGTAAAAACTGCTTAGAATAACTTGTAATTATAAAGTTAAACAATTGTACTACGGCGATTATAGATATACGTCAAAAATATTATAAAAATTAAATAAAGTACAAAACTATATTTCATTTATAGGAAATTGTACATATATAAAAATATTATATACAACTGTATTTGTTTTACGTTTTAAACATCAATTAGACCAAGATTTTAGTTACTACGAGCTTTTGATTATGATAAAATAGGAATGAATTTCGTTGTCTTAATATAACATAAATATGTCATCTTTACTTAAATTTTTTTTAAATAAAACTAAGTTTAAACACATTAACCTAAATATGCAAACTTACTATTATTTGATAAAAATAAATTTTAAAAGTTATCAAAACCCTTTTATAACTAACAAAAACCTTAAGTGACGTCATTATCGACCAAAACAAAATATTTCTTTCATATTAAAGTTAAATTAAACACGAAATATTTAAAAATATTGTTAGAACTAGCATAAAAGTTTTCACTACTGTTGAGCCGTTTACCTTAAAAACGTAAAAATTTCAAAAATTAACTATATATTCTTATTAGTATAAATATGAGTATACATTCATTCTACATTCTTATATGTAAAATTGCCTATTTTGAATACAAGATAGTTTAAAACCCTGAAATACGGTGTTTCATAGCATTACATAAAGTTAGTTTTGCATTAAGGTTTGTATGACTTTTTATTACAAGTTTAAATACATTATATAACATAAAATCTTTACCGAAATGTTTCCTAAATAAGTAAAAGTATTTTATGGTCTAAACCAGGGGTCGGCAAACTGCGGCCCGCGGGCCAGATTCGGCTCGCGAAAGGTAAATCTGCGGCCCGCGAGCAAGTTGTTTTTTTGAATGGAATGCGGCCCGCGAAAGAAAATTTTACGGCCCGCGAGCGTGTAAAAGTGGCCCGCGGAGCAAAATATATTTTAAGTTAAATTTGTTTGAAAAATTAAGTTTTAAGTTTTGTATAACATTTTAAAACAATTAAAAGACTTTACTGATTTAGCTTATAAAATATTTTTTTAATATTTTTTATTTTTGACATACTTCTATAGTTAAGTTTTATGATGTTATTATACTTTTTTCCCCACTAATTATTGTTTTTAAAATATATGACCCATACACGTTTTACCTAAACTCTTAGCACTTGAGCAAAAAATCCCTCAAAAAGCGTTGCTAAAAAATTGGGTAAAACTTCTATTGGTCATATATTTTAAAAACAATAATAAACTATTAAAAAGAACAAAATTATCATAAAACTTAACTATAGAAGTCTGTTAAAAATGAAATTTATAAAAAAAAAATTCATGCATAAAAAGCTGTATATCTAAAAAACAAAAAAAAAACGTTCAAAAGTTGAATTCGTTGAAAAATTTACTTAGGCTTATGGTAAATAGAAAAAATTAAAAAAATAAAAACATCTTTAAACTCATTATAGTAAGCATGTTGAAAAAAAAATGGAAAAACATTATTATTTTTGAAGAAAAGCTTGTATAAAAAAAAATAAAAAAATAAAATATGTTAAAGGGGCCCCACTACAAAAGTCAAACCCCAGTTCGATGGAAGTTGTTGTGAAAAAAAACCAAATACACGTTCTTTTGAATAAAATAAAGTTCCAAGTTAGTATTAAAGAAAAGAAAGTCTGTAGTTACTGAAAATAATTATTTGCGTTGTTGAAACTGACTTAAGCAATTTGTTTTGTTTTTTTCGTTTCTCGCGTTAACTTCAAACTAATGTATTATAGTTCTTATAGCTCGTTTTATAATTCACATTTGCTCTTTTTAAATGCAATATTTTTATTGCAGATAAAGAATTGCAAAATGCTCAAAAAAAAAGTTTTTCTTATTCATTACTAGCTTGTTTTAAATGTTTAAAAATGTTTAAAAACTTAATTGTCCATTCAAGCTGAATTACAATATTTTTCTAGTTATATAAACAATTCACTGTTAATAAACTTCGGTATTTTTTTTTGTGAACTTTATTTTAAACAGGGTTGCAAAACAAACAGGCTAGATTATATATTTTTTAATTCAGACTAGGTTAAAGCTGTTTAAGAAATTTTTATGCAACTCAGGTGTATCTGAAACTTTTATTTCAAACACTTTGAATAAACATTCGAATTTTCAGAACAGTATTTATGACTGTAGTGTAGTTTACTAATTGTATTTTTTTGTCAATTTACATATTGTGATTTTTTATAATAATGATATTTTAGTTATGCATTTAAGTTTTATTAACACAAAGTTTTTAGCTATTTTTACTTTTAGTAAGCTTTTAATATAATTCAGACATTTTTGCTTTTAAAGTGGCAACCGTGTAAAAGACTAATTAACTATTAACAAGGTATTTTATTGAAGTATTCCAGCATTAATTATTTGATAGTTATACAAATTTGATTTAGCTTATCTTCAGTATAAATAGGTATTAATTTTATTAAACTACCTAATTACTGAATTTTCTAATGAGTGCAAACTATTTAAGACACAAAAACTATTTTCTAAAATTAACATTTTTTTAATATGAAAAGGTGGTTCATAATATAAAAAGTGACCCATAAATGTTTTTCAAGCTCGTTTTTGTAGAGAGTTAGATTGTAAGTAAAATATGAAAGTATTCCATTAAGTTCAACTTATTAAGTATTTAAGAAAGTACATACTTTATTAAAACTTAAGTATGTTAAACAATGTAAATTATATTACAAAATATATTTATATATTAAGTAGGAATTCATGTGTAGCTAAAAGTCATTTAAAGTAATTAAGTAAATAAAAGTAAAACTATCTCTGGTGTGACCAAAACTAAAGACAAAAGATTATTCAAATATCACTAAAACTCTAGCCCGCGAAGATATTTAAAACTTGAATTTTGGCCCGCAAGCACCAACTGCTTGCGACCCTTGAGTTAACTAATTTCTGAATTTTTTAAAAAGTGTAAACTATTTTAGACGCAAAAATCATTTCTTAAAGTAAATACCTCTAAAAGCATGAAAAAAGGTTTAATAGTATAAAAATTGCATAAAAGTGACCTATAAAATATTTTAAGCTCGGTTTTTATAGAGAGTTAGGTTGTAAGTAAAATTATAAAAATATTAAGTTAAACTTATTAGTCTTTAAGAAAGTATAAAGTTTATTAAGAATTAAGTACATAAGTTAATGTTAATTTCATTCTAAAAAGTACTTATGATTTAAATTTTAAATAGACATTCTATGTATAGCTAAAACTTATTTAAAATATCAAAGTGAATATAAGTAAAACTTTTTCTATAGTGACTAAAACCAAAATATTATTTAAATGTCACTAAAACTAAAACTGCGGCCCGCAAAGACTTTGGAAACTTGAAATTTGGCCCGCGATCAGCAAATGCCTGCCGACCTCTGGTCTAAACGATCAATATAAAACTAAGAAAGTTTAAATTAAAAAAAAATATCTCAAACAATATCTTTAAATTCTATGTTTCTAATTACTAAACTTTCATAATATATAAAGTTCGTTTTTCAGCCGGTTAAGGCTGTTGAAATTTAAAAAAACAAGAAAAATATAATAAGTATAACTCAATAATTATTTATTCAAATTTCGCAACAAAAAGTTTGTGGTATTTCTAAAATACGTCGCTAAATAATTACTATGTAGTGCATAATATTTAGAATGGTTTTAATAATTTTTTTACTCTCTTTATCTTTAATTCAATTATACGTTAAAGTTAGTAAGGTAATAATTTTTTTTTTTTCTTTTATAATCGTTTCTAAATATTTTTATGTATATTGAAGTAAGCTTGTTTAATAAAAAGGTGTGACTTTAAAGCAATATACAAAAATCTTTTTTAAACTTTTAACTTATAAACAGTACGTATTTTTATTAAATCTAGACTTTGAATATTAATACAAATCTACATCTGAACTTTAATAAAACATTTGATTGTATATTTTTATTTTGATAAATATTAAGAAGACATTTATACATTTTTAAAAAAATGAGGTCATAAAGTTGACCGGAAAATTGTATGACATTTAGTTTATTACTCTTTTGATGTTGATTTTAAAATTGTTGCTGTTAAACTTATACTATATTTCTATACTTTTATTATTCTGTTTGGTTGTTTAAGTCATTTCTGATAAGATAATGTTTTCAAAATAATATAATTTCATGTATTACTTAAACTAGAATAAGTTTTAAATTATGTGTACTTTAGACAAAAAAATATACAATAATGGTATTATTGAAAAAAAATAAATTATAATAAACTTACTTCTAATAAAAACATAATGAACCTCATATAGTTTTAATAATATTTAAGATGGTAAAAATATTTTAAATAATAACTAATCAATTACTCACAAAGTTTTTGGTTTTTAAAGAACACTATACACAGCTTTAGATTGCAATCTATAAACAATTATGAATTTAAGCTCATTGATTTCATTTAAATAATGTTTAACATGTCACATATTATACGATAATATTACGTGAAATGATTCACTCATTTCATTTTAAGCATTTTATGTTAAGCGTATAACATTATCATTTTAATTTAAAAAATATAGATTCAATTAATTTAACGCACTAATGTAATGCAGGTAACAATGTTCCTTACCTTTATTGTTAATTGAAACCTTGTTCATGCATAAAATTTAAACAGCACTAAAAAGTTGCATATTCTAAAAATTCCATCATTTCTATCTGAGTTCACTATTTTATTATAATTAAATTAGAGGTTATTTTCATTAATAAAAAAATCTCTTTACATATCAATTAATCGACCAATGTTTTTGGGCATGCAAGTAATTATATAATATAGAACTTCTAAATCTTTCACTCAGCACTGAACCTGGCCTTTAATTAATAAATAGACAGTTTTGAATACACCGCATAACAGCAGTTAAAACACCTTGCACTTGTTATTGGCCAATAAGAAGTTTTTTATTTGGTTATAAGTATATAATGGAATAAAATAGTTGTTCAAAAATATAACTACGTCACTTAAATTTTTCGAAAATTTTTCTATGCATTCTAAACATCTGTAAAGCTAATATACAATTGAAAAGTTATTTTTTGTACTTTAATAGGTGTAAATCATTAAACAACGTATTTTAAATAAAAGTGACTGTGTTTATCTGTTCATAAAAGTTTTCTTAGTATAAAAAATATTACAAGAAGCTGTATAAAATAATGATAACAACTATTATCAAAGAGAAATAATTATAAATTTATATGTTAATAATATACGAGTAAAACTTTGTATATAATATATCTAATAATGACATTTAATTTTTGTGTAAACTTAATACATTTTAAAAATTCGTTGAAGGTAACAGTTGTTAAAAGTGTACCATTTTAACAATAAATGCGTTAATAAATTCCAATCTACTTTAGTTTATTACTAGATTTTGTATAACAGGTTTTACAAAAGCCGTTATACTATAAAAAAACGAATATCTGATATAGGTAAAGCCTTCTCATTTTTAAATTTAACGTTAAGTAAGTTAAAAGATTCGGAAAGTTTAGAATAAAAATCACTAAATATATTTGAAATGATTTAAAATAAATAAAATTTTATAAAAGTAGAAGTTCTTGAATAGCTTATTTTTTTTCTTTTTTTTTCTGTTTAATATTATAGTTTTATAAACTTCAGAGAATTTAATAATTTTTATAAGTAAAATTATATACATAATTCTATTAAAAGTGTATGACAATCTACAATTTGTATTATACATTTGAAGTGGTTATTATAACTTATTTTATAATATGAAAACATTTTAATATTTGAAGTAATTCAATTTTTATTTTTCAAAGTATAGATAGCCGCCTTGCACAAATTAAAATAAATCATTCTTCAGGAAGTTTCTATGCATTGAACCGTTCACACAAAATATAATTAGAAGAGAAGCAAGCCTTCGCAGTGATATTTCACTATTTTTTTTTAATCAAGTTTAAATGCTTTGTTTTGTTTATACGTCTCACGGAACATTTTTGTAAACATACTTAAAATATAATAATATAGATATAAAAATTGAATTTAAGATTTATTCTATTTAAATAAGATTTATTTAAGCACTGACGAGGTCTTTGACCGAAACTTAGTTTGAAAAGTAAATACTTAAAAATAAAAATATATATGCAAATTTATAATTAACAAAAAAATTTTTGTGAACTGCTTCAAACTTTATTAGAGGTTACATTATTATTATAATTAAAACAAAATAAAAAAAACCTTACACTATTTATTTGAGTTTTACAGGTTAACAAAATTCAAAAAATGGTTAAAAGTTCTAAAAAAATAATCTTTATATATGTGTATGATTAGAACTTTTAAACAACTATCGATTTCCTGTAATGTAAATCATTATACGTTTATAACATAACCAATTAAAATATTAATAATTAACCAGTAACTACTATTTTTACTAAAAGTTTTGTTGCATCACACGTATATTTCAAACACTAACCATTAACAATTTTTTTTTGATAATTAATTTTGCTTTTTTTCGTTCGCATAAAGAATTCAAGGAAAGTTTATAATCGTGTAATGCGGTCTATCAAATGAACAAGTTTTAATTTTCATTTAAAACTATACACTAGAATGAAATAAATAAGAATTGCATTTAAAAGTTAAATTAAAATGTTATTTGACATACATAGTATAAAATAAAAAAAATTAACACAATTTTAAAGCAAAACCTAAAAACTAAGAAGTAATAATTTAAAAAAAAAAATTTTTTATGTCCCATTGAATCAGTTTTTAAAAAGTAAAAACATAATTACAAATAATGTTTGATAGTTCAATATTTAAGTATCATTTTTAAATTATTATCGCTTATAGTGGTTAAACTACTTTTAATTATTTTGTATTGACGTCACATGTAAAGTTAACAAAATCAGTCTTATATTTTTCATAATAAATAGAAACACATTTTGAACACCGGTGTATTTTATTTGAGTATGAAAGCGCACCAAAGGGGTACCTATCATTAATAAGTTGTTTTTTTAGCTAACATATGTTTTATATCTTAAAGAGTTTACGAAATAGATTTCAAATTTAACAGCTTGTTTTTAACAAAATCATATCAAGTACAAAATCAAGCTAAATATTTTTTTTTTATTAAAAAATTGTTGAATTTTATCTTTTCTTTTATTAAGGCGGTATACAAGATAAAATATTTTTAAACCAATAAAAATTATTTATAACAAACATCAGCTATACAAATTTAAATAATTACTCTAATAGCATTTGTTACTAGGAAGAAATACAAATGTTAGAAATACTTTTACAATTTTAAACATTAGAAAGTTAGTTAATAACTAAACAGAAAGATGGAAAAAAATTTTTTGTTGTCGCACGAAGTATAAATATTACAGAAAGTATAACAAAAATCGCACAAATTAAACATTTTAAGACGTTAATATAGGGGTGAACAACGTACAAACGGCAGGCCGGATACGGCCCGCAGATTTAAAATGACCGGCCCCCGACCTTTTAAAAAATTATAATGGAATCTGGCCCGCAGTTGAAAATTACCGGCTCGCGATAGAAGTGTCTGGCCAGCAAAATATATAAGTATATGTAGTATAATAAGTATAATATTAGTGTGTATAATAATAAACATAAATTATTAATAACTATTTAAAAAAATTTATTAATTTTGCTTGATTTTTCGGTATAACATTAAAAACGATAGATAGGTTCACTTAAAAACTTTTCATTGTCCAGACTTCCTGAAGCGTCAACACTTGATCTTAGCAACCTTTTTACCTGTTTGACGGCTACTTCCGCTCTGACGTTTGATCTTGGATAGTAAGCTGACGATATTCGATGCGTGACATCCCAGGTTTTAAGGAATTCCTTTGTTGCACTGGACGTAAACTCCGGTCCACCATCACTCGATATTTCCTCGGGTACTCCAAACCTGGAAAACAAAACTCGGAAGCACTTAATCAACCCACGCGAACCTGCCTGAGAGGTTCCGCTGGGTGTGGAAAATATTTCCGACTAACCCGACAATACTTAAATATATACTTAAACATACTTAAAATATAATAATGCATACAAAACTAATACTAATACAAATATAAAAATAAAATTTAAGATTTATTCTATTTGAATAACATTCATTAAATCACTGACGTAACAGTAATCTTTTATTTGATAATCAATTTCGATTTTTTTTGTTCGCCAAAAGAATGCATGGAAAGTTTTTAATCGTGTAATGCGGTCTATCAAATGAACAAATTTTAAATTTTATTTAAAACTTTACACTAGAATGAAATAGTTAAAAATTGCCTTTAACAGTTAAATTAAAATATTATTTGACATACAAAGTATAATAGAAAAAATTAACACAATTATAAAGCAAAACTTAAATAATAAGAAGTTTAAATAATAAAAAAAATATTTTTTATCTCCCTTTGAATCAGTTTTTAAAAAATAAAAACATAATTACAAATAATGTTTGATAGTTACAAATGTAAGTATCACTTATATTTAAACTATTATCGTTTTTTGTGGTTAAACTACTTTTAATTATTTTGTATTGACGTCACATGTAAAGTTAACAAAATCTGTCTTATAGTTTTTATAATAAACAGAAAAACATTTTGAACATTATTTTAATTAAGTATTTTCATTAATAAGTTGTTCTTTTAGCTAGCATATGTTTTATATCTTAAAGAGTTTACGTAATAGATCTTAATAATAACAGCTTGTTTTTAGCAAAATCATATCAAGTACAAAATCAAGCTAAAAATTTTTTATTTTTTAAGAAAATTGTTTAATTTTATCTTTTTTTTTTTAAAGCGGTATACAAAATTAAATACTTTTAAACCAATAAAAATTATTTATAACAAACACCAGCTATAGAAATTTAAATAATTATTTTTATAGCATTTGTTACTTGGGAGAAAAAAAAATGTTAGAAATACTTTTACAATTTTAAACATTAAAAACTTAGTTAATAACTAAACAGAAAGATGGAAAAAATTTTTTGTTGTTGCACAAAATATAAAATATTTCGGAAAGAATAATATAAATTGCACGAATTAAAAATTTTAAGACGTTAATATAGGGATGAACAACGTAAAAAATGACCGGCTCCCGACCGTTTTAAAAATTTAAATGGAATCCGGCCCGCAATTGAAAATGAACGGCTTGCGATGGAAGTGTCTGGCCAGCAAAGTATATATGTATATGTAGTATAATAAGCATATTATTAGTATGTATAATAATAAACAAAAATTATTAATAACTATTTAAAAAAATTAATTAATTTTGCTTGATTTTTATTTTAAAAAATAAAACTATAGATCGGTGAACGTATTTTTCTCGTGGCATTTTAACGAACAAATACAATAAGCCAAAATCAGATTAAACTGGATATAGAGAATAGACTTTCATATAAAACTAATATTTGTCATTCTTTTTAATTTTAAATGTTTAAAATTTTCAAAATAACTTAACCTTTTTTTATTTTATAATTTATCCCAACAAAAGTATTAAATTTTCTATATTAGTAAAAAAAAATTAGTTATTTATCGATACTATACTAATTTAAAAAATTTACCTAATTCAAAAACCAGTAGTCAATAACCAGGCATAAAGTAAAAAAATGTTATTCGGTAAAAAGTTAAGTAATTGAAAATACAACGAATATTAAGATGTGTTTTTATTTTTATTTTTTGTCCGAACATTTATCAATTTGTATAAAGTACTAACTTTACAGCGCAAGTTTTTTACTAAAAATTCAGTGTAATTTTAGATTTCTAGCTTTTTAGATTAATACATAAAAGTAATAACAACATAAGTAGACTTCGTTTTAAAACTTTAGTTAATTTAAAGTATTTGAAATATAATTTTAGCTGTTTTATAAAACCAATGTTTTTAATCCACATATAAACCATATATAAACATATATATAAATATGTTTATATCTATATATAAATAAAGAAAAATTAACTTAGTAACTTTAGTTCTTTACAATAAAAACTTTAATTTTTTAATCAATGGTATGCGAAACCTATATAAACATTTTTTTATAGAATAAACTAGACATTTTATAAATGTATACACTGAAAGTTCGTAGTTCCTAAATAAACATAAAGCTTTCCATAAGTTATTAATTTAAATACTTCATTCAAGTCTTTTACTACCAAACCAAAGGTGGCTTATTATTTTAAGTTTTATCCTTTTGCTTTGTGTAAACAACACTAATATATGCTTTTTATTTACCTATTTATTAACTTTTATAAGTGTGTTTTAACTTTTAGACAAAAATTTTGAAATGATTTAAATAAAATATTTTCATTCAGAATGCCACAAACGTTTGTTTGCAAAATATGATTATATAAAAAAACTAAATTACTAAACTTTGCTACTATCGTATATTTCATATTTTCAACAGCCTAAACCGGCTGAATATTTTGTGTTAACAATATTTAAACGCTAGCTTTTCTTTTTTAGTTGGTTTTAACTTTAAATTAAGTAATATTTAAGAATTTTAAATGGTTAAAAATTAAACATGAACATGAAACTTTACGTGTATAAATAATTTTCAATAGCCTAAACCAACTAAAATCGAACAAATATACTATATAACGAAATATATTTGGTTTTGAATGTGATAATCGTAGAAATTACTTTTAATTTTATAAAAATTATTTTTTAATGATCCCGAATTACTTCATTGTTACTTATACGCGCGATGCTGATTATTATCTGATTCCTAGCGCGTTAGAAATATATCGTGGATGTTATTTAAATGTTTAGATATGACTTAGCTAAGTTATTTAGCTAAGACGACTTAATGAATTGAGAAATAAACTTAGACTATCTTTTAAGCTTAGTTTAAATCAGTAGTTAAATTGTTAGCATGCTTGACTAATTGTATATAAAGAAATCGAGTCTAGAAACACATAACTGTATTAAAAAGAATGTATCCATCTCTTGCGACGTCTAACAAACTGATAAATTTGAAGTAAGGTACCACACTAGACTTCCCACAAACACGTAATAAAATTTTTAGTATTTATTAAACCTTTTTTATATAAAACTATCATCATCGAGCGAAAAACAGTTTGTGACCGCGAAAGGCGGTGTTTTATTTATTTATTGTATGTCAATTTTGTGATTATTAATAAATATTAGTTGAAGAACAATAATTTTAAATACGATCTCATAAACCTAAATATAAACAGAAGTTAGAAACTTATTATTTAGAAGTTAAGACTAATATACATGCAGTGACTAAATTAGTAGGACTAGTTAGCTTTGACGAATAATTTGCTGACAAAATATTTTAATTGTTATCATACAATTATAATATATGTTATAACTTAAGAAGCGAAGGAAATATTTTTGTACAAAAAATGAACGTTCCTTACGATTGTCTTCATGTGATTATATAACTCTTTTAATGACTTCATATATATAGAACTTTTTTACCACTTTTCTTATTTTACTCTGTTTTAGAATTAGGAATTTTCTAAAGAATAAGTCATAGAAGTTCGATGGTAAAAAATTTTGATCAATTTTAACTTTTTAGTGAAAAAAACTAATAGGCAAACATTATTAAGAGAATAATTTTTATGCAGACACTAGTTGTGAATTTGACCTACTATAGATAAAACAAAAAATCTTGTAGTTTCTTACAGTGAGACCTCTTTATTTAACAAATTTAACTAACAAAATAATAGCCGTTGCTTTGATATATGTCTGTTTTTGTCAAAATTTTTGTTTTAAACAACTTAACAACTTTGTGTTATTTTAAATTTTAATTAAAGAATAATAAAGTTAAAAAGGTTCTTGTACACAAAATATATAAATGAAATTTAACAAAATATAGTTAAGTGTTAAGACTTACTTATTATACAGGTAGGTAAATATTGTAATATTATAGAGTTATAACAATATATCAATTTTAAAAAAATTCAAAGTTTCTACGTTTTGATAAGCTTTGGTTTTTGGGAGCTAAATAACAAAGGTAGAGTCAGAAACTGTTGTCATCGTAAGAAGGAGTATTCAAAGTTGCTTACTATGCAACCACTTTTAAAATATTTTTTATATATAAAATAAGTATGTAGTCCTCCAGGGCCTAAGGTAGGAACTACCTTTAATTGGGGGAAGTCCCCTGTTTTGTGCTACACGCTTAGCGCGTTTAGCTCTTGAGGTTTTTACTGAATTTACCTTACTCATTAGGTTTAACTTAGTAATTAATAAGTATGTAATGAAGTTAATATATATAATTTCTTTAATGAAGTGAGTTTATTGAATATGTGATTTTAGTGTGAATGAAAGTAGAATTAAAAATGATAAAGCAGCTAATAAATCAGTTGAATAAAACTGCAAATATAAACACAATAAATAAACACAAAGTTCTAGAAATAGAAATGTTCTTAAAGTGTATAAAATCTTAAATACTAAAATAGTTCTTACTAATAAAAGTACTTATAATACAGAGTCTTAATATATGTCGTGCTTCATGTACAACGATGGTTAAACTGTGAAATAATGATAATTGCTAGCAAATGGTTGATTCATGTGAAAGCATAATAAACCGTTTGTAGATTGACGACTACAAGTTTTTCGGTTGTGACTGACTAATGAGTCCTAATAATGACGAAACCGGTCTCAGTCTAGCGAAACTTGTTGTCTGATGATCGAATTGGCGTGATCAACCCTATAGTACAAAATAAGTTGTTTTTCTTGATTTTTTCATTGATTTTTTGTTGAAATTTGGCCTGAATTAAAATAAAAGTTTTTTCAGATAGTTCTTAATTCAATTTAGATAAATTTAAAGATTTTTTTTTAGATAGTTCTTAAATCCGTTTAAATTTTGACTGTTATATTAAGTTAACACAAATAAGATTTAGAAATCATCATCGACTTTAAGTTTTTTAATGTTTTGTTGACTCTTGGCTTTAAATCACAATTATAGACAATTATTAATCTCATTTTGATAAATTTCAAGGTATAAATATTAAAAAAAAGAAGCTCTGAATTCAATTTTTTTCTATAACTCATTATACTAATACTATTTCATTAATTTTTAAAAAAAACTAGTACAAACTTTATCTAAATATACTCTGAAATGCTTGAATTTTAGAATATGCAACATTTTAGATTTTGTTTTTGTTTATATTCTTCAAGCATGAATAGGTTTTTAAATAACAGTATAAATAACTAGCATTGTTATATGCAGTTTAATATTTTATTTTTTGCATGAAAAGGTTGCAATCTCTTGCCACCGAAACCGGTCGCGAATAAAATATACAATTTGCATAAATATATTTAAAACTATATCGAGAAATTAAAGTAAATCATCGTGTTGTAAAATAATATAACTAATTAAATCAAAACAAAATAGCTTAATCTAAATACGAAATAAAATAGATACTCTGTTTTTTATGAATCTTCACGAATATTAGTTCCTGTTCTGATGATTTACACAAAATAAATTAGTTCATTATTTATTTAATTATTATATTAGTGTAATTAAAATAATTGTTGATTAAAAAAAACACCTTAGTTTTCGAGAAATCTTAAAATCTTCAAATTTTAAGTTAAGCGCAATGTGCATTATTTTTAACAGTGAAACGCGGTTATTTGCTTAAGTTCACCTTTTTTTATAATTTTATTTTGATACTAATAATTAAAAATTTTACATTAATACACTATTTATTTGTTTTTTACTGTCTTGTTATTTAATTTATATTGTTTAAACAACAGCTTAATTTACAATTAATTCAGCGATATTTCTAAAATATGATAGTTTTAATTGCATTAAATTGATATTTTTAAAACAACTTTAAAATAGTGTACAGCGTAGAAGAAGTAGTGACGTCATCTACTAGACCCCTCGAATACTTACTTTCAGTTTAACTTTTTAAAACAAAAAACTTAAGTCTTTTTAAACGGCTGGTTGAAAATTTGTTTGAACCGCACAGAGCGGTTAGCATTTAAACTATATTTCTAAATAAAACGGAATATTTAACGAAGTTTTTTTAAATTATAATCTTCGCGGATTTTTACAAATTGTTTTATTTGCCTTTGAGACACTTGATATTTAGAAAGAAAAATGATGGAAAATAAAATCAGGACACAAAGATAAATTAAAATCTTTTTAAGCTAGTTTGTGCGACCTTATAATAATTTTACAAACTCAAAAATTTAAACCAGATTAAAAAATAACACAAAACCACAACAAATTATTAGATAAATATATATTTATATTAAGTATATTTTCTAAAGTTGCTTTTTAAAGTTATAAAATGATATTATAATAATATTATTTAAGACGTGTCTGTGTTGTTTAAAAAATGAAAACAGTTAAAATGGATACATTAATATTTTTTATTTACACCACATGCGTTTCTTTATATTTGATTTTTCATATCTTATAGCATTTTAAAGTTTTTCACTACCAAAATCATTATAAACACTATATAATATTAATTTTATAAATGTGATATAAAAAAAAATTTTTTAATGGTTTGATTATTCTATAGTTTTAAGCTTAAAATTTGTGTAAATAAAAAAATAACAAACAATATTTCGTTAAAGTCATGGTTATCAATTACAAAAGTCCAAATCAACAATCATTAATATTTTATATAAACGAACCACGAATAGAAATACATTGCGACTTCTTTGTTCATTAGTATATAATAAAATAGTTTAGCTAAGTATTTTAAAATATCAACACATACCAACAATTTTTCCGATACAAGCTTAATACTTTGAAGATTGGTTGTTTTCAAAACTTGTCTTTTTATGTAATAGTAAATTTTTAAGACTTTTTAAAGAAGGTCTAACTAAACTTAAGAAAAATATACTAACTATATTTTATAAATAAGAATAATAATAGTTTTCCAATAAGTAACAATAAAATCCGCAGCTATTTAATGTTAAAAACTAGATTATACTTTGCATAAACAAACATTACTGAAACCTCAGAAATTCACTTATTAAAATAGTTGATGTATGACTCGATGACCGAGAGATCTTTTTATACATCAAGTCTTTTGACCAAAAGTTTTGAGTGTTTGTTTCGTATCATGTTCAACAAGTAATAACAATATTAAACTAAGTTTTTCACTTAAACTTAAAGTTATATAGAACATATTACTGAACTTTGAACTTATATTTTGTTTTTAAATCTTAATATTATTCCTACAATGTTTGTTTCATAGAATACATATATAAATGTTTATTAATAGTATCATATGTTACGGTAAACATTGTACATAAATATGATTGTTAGTTAAATGTTAACTAAAAAGAAAGTAACTAAAGAACTTCAAGAAGAATTTTTTTAATAAGTAAATACTTAAGTAAAACTATTAGTAATTTTAGCAATAATTTATATATTAATGTTGCTTGCTTATTTTATTTATAAATTTTTAAGAATACAATTACTAGTTTGAGCTAAACTGATAAAAAATTAGAAATAATTATATTTATTTGAATTATAAAATATTTACAAGCAACTTAACATGTCCCCTTTTAAAATAAACACTAAAAAATAGGGTTTTGTAATTCTTGATAAACGCAAACGTCAGCTTACGGTTAAATCGCTTTGATTAATTTAGTTTGTATATTGGACCAAAGTTTGAACTGCATTATGCGGTAATAATTATTATACTTTTATTACTGTAAGTCAAGAATTAAAAGATATATGACAAAAGATTTAAACAATTTATAAATATATTAATGCGATCTATAAAATAAAAACAAAATTTACAGTGATCTTCATTTATTGTACCAACATATGTTTTTTTGTGTTAACGAATCAACACAATTCAACTAGGTTCTGTAAAAAAAAAATTACTGTGATGAAAAAATAGAAGCATGGAATAAAGTAGGTGTAGACATTTTTTCATTAAAATAAAATAATTTCTATAGATAGAAGTTAAAACATGTAAAATACATAATGTTAAGTCTAACTGTTAAAAAACTATATAATATTTATAATTATTAAGGATAAAATAAGTAGAGTAAACTAAAGCACGCAAAAAAAACAACAAACCATAATATAAACAAACCACTTGCGTTAATGGAAAGAATAACTGATTCAAATTTTACTGTTGTCAATGGATGAAAAAAAATTATTCAATACATCCAATATTTACATCACAATATAAATGAAGATTATTTCAACTATTTAATTTATAATACTGTTAACGTTAGTGTTTATTTTATTATTTGTTGTTTTGATGTGTGTTTTAGTTTACTTTACTTATTTTAGACTTGATAATTAGAAATTTTATATAGTTTTACAACAGTCGGATTTAACATTAAGAATTTTACCTGTTATTAACTATTATCTATAGAAACTATTTTATTTCATTTTAATGAAAACATGTGTACACCTACTTTATTCTATGCTTCGATTATTTCGTTACAATAATTATTTTTTTTACAGAACCCAGTTGAAGTTTGTTGATTCGTTAACACAAAAAAAATAATTTTGGTACAACTTGTTTTTATTCATATTCCAGTGAAGTTGTTTCACTAAGATCTTTTGTTAGCAAACGATTAAATCTATATTTTTGAACAGCTATAATCTATAAAATAAAAACTTGCATACATTTCACAACAATCTGAGCCTTTTGAATATAAACATAATATTATTCTTAAATTCAACAAGTAATATTTAGTTATAATGTTTTGTATATTGTATGTTGTAGTTTGGTAACAAATAGCTTATCTCCAATTCTTTCAAATTTTTTAAAGATAAACAGTTCAGAGTAGACAAATATAGATAAATTAATTGTAAATAGCCCAACTATACTGAAAGTGGTTTTATCATATCTAATTTTAATAATTTATAGTTATAATCAGGTTTTTTATCATTTTATAATACTTAGTTAAACACCTGAAAAATAAAGAACTAATGATGGTTAAAAATATTTTAAATGTAGTAAAAACGCTATAGTCACTATTACAATAAATTTGATCGATAACTGGACTCAAAACATAAAAGTCGAACAACTGATGTCATATAAACACCCATATAAACGTTATTTAAGTTATTGTGTATTATTATATATGTATTATATTATATATGTATTATTATATATTAGCTTATTGGTTTCGAAAAAGCTAAGGAATTTTCAAACTAAGTGTATAACACTGTGATTCGAATTTATTTACAAAAATATATATGACAAAATATTTATTATCAAACAATACTTAAAAAAAATACTAAAAAATGAAAAGTTTCTACAATAAATGGATTCGAGTGATTTAAAAGTTAACAAAAATATATTGCTGACGTCACATAAATATTATAACTAAAGTTTGTTAAATTTGTTTGTATGTAAAAACTGTTTGCTTTTAATTTACCATTGGAACAAAATAAGTTTTAAGATCATGCAACACGGTGTTTTACTGCAAAAATTATACAATATATTATACAATGTAAACTATTACATGCATTTTTAAACATGTATTTTTATTGTTTGTCATTATGTGCTTAAAAGTTTAAAAACATTAACTTTAGATTTATAATAAACAAAAACACTATCAATTGTAATAGTTTAAAATTAAGTCATTTCCATTAGTTTTTATTTCAAGTTTATATATTTATTAACGTCATTTTGTTTTTATCAAACGTCTGTTTACTTAAGTTTTTCAAATAAATGTGAATTTTGAAAGTTTTAGGAAGTTCTTTATTTGAAAGAATAAACTGCATAGAGCGGCGTTTATTTAAAAAAAAAAACGTAATAGTTATGTAGTACAAATATATATTTGTTATTGAGCTTAAGTAGGAAAATTTTTTTAAAGTTTTACTTTGATAATTTTATAAGTTGTTAAAACAGTTGTTAAATAACTATAGATTGTATGAACTCTTTTATAAAATTTATACTTGTTTATACACTAATTATTCACTATTTATTAATATAGTCAAATTTTTGGGTAGCTATCTAAATTGCATGAGCGTACAAAATTGCACGAACGTATTTTTGCAGAAGGAGATAAAGAATTTTACTCTTGCAGTAGGAGATACTTTCAGGAGGATACTTGCAGGATACTTGCAAAAGGGGTCGGGAAGATATTTTTGCAGTAGGGGATACTTTTGCACGAGTTCTTTCAAAATAAAACATAATTTACTATTACCCTATTTTAGGTAATAGGTTATTCTGACACTTGAAGTTTGTACTGCACAGAGCAAATTATACCATTTAAAATAGTTAGTTTTATATAAAATGCAGCCCTTTTATTCTTTAGAAGTTTTAAGAGCATAAGTTAAAAAGTATAACATATAATTTGGAATAACCTTACGTATATTTATTGTCGTTAAAAAACTTATACAGATAATAATTTCTTACGGTTAAACCATTATTCTATAACATTATTTTATTGTGTAATTAGTTAAAGATCTTCATTATTTTAAAATAAAAATTTCACTAAGGGTTGATGACATAATCGAAATGTTGTTTTGTACAAAGCTGACTACAATATTTTTTACTCGTGTAGAATTAAAAAAATGTATTGTTTTTTAGTTTATAATGAGTTGTGACGTAATTTAGTATACCCTTCAAATATTCGCGTTCGGTTTTGATAATTATAAGAAGCATATATAGTTAATCTTGCAAAAGTTGTTGGACGAAGTTTGAACTGCACAAGCGGAATATATATACAATTTGTGTTTTGCAAAACTTTTAATTTCTCGAAAGCATTTATGGTTAAATACAACTATAATAAAACAATTTTTTATGCACTGCTTTGGTTTATCACCTTGTTTCGGTAAGCGTTAGCTGACCTGGTCAAATAATTTTAAAACAATAAATAACATTTAGACAATGGCAGTAATGTGAATCTGAATTCATTGATGTGTAAAATTAGAAACAAAAGAATTTTGTCATTAAGTGTTTAATAAATGTTATAACATTATATAATCATTAAACTTAGTTAAATTATAGAAATGTTTAGAAATTTTATGAACTATTTCATTGTACTATTTTATTTTACTTGTAGAAATCGAAATTTTTTTGTCACTAAAACCTGGTTGAAAATAACATATTTATTTTGCACACTCTATTAAAATTTTATAAATAAAAATAAAAATAAAAACCTCTACTCAAAGTTTTATACTATAATTGATATATTTGTAATTAAAAAAAAATCTACCTAAAAAAGTTTCGTAAGAAACGAGTCTACAATAAATATACTAAACTTGAATAATTTATATTAGTTTTGTTTAGTATTAAACAAAGATTTATTATTTAACTGATAAAGTAATAATGAAGTTTATAAATATCAGATAACGAAACTCTTTGATAGTTTATAATAAAAAAATTTGTCATTTCAGATTAAAAACTCAAACGCCTAATTCGTATATTTTTAGTATTATCTGTTAAGTCTTTAAAATTTTAATAGGATTGTTATTTCTGTTTAGTATTACGTAAATGGCATTAAGCATTATAACTTTTTTTTTGAAGTAAACAACCAATATTAGCAATTAATTTTGTTTGAAATAGTAAATATCTATTCGGTTAAAACTATAAAGTAAAAAGTTGTTTTTATTTTATTGTATGATATAAGCAAGAGGTATAAGTAAAAAGTAAAAGACTCGATAACTGACAGTTTCTCCCTACACCGGATCACAGTACAAAAAATTGAACTTTTTTTTGTCGGATAACAAACTTAAAATATAAGTGTAAAACTACTCTTTATGAACTTAAACTTAATGACTATTGCATTATACTTTCTTTACATTTACTCTTAACAATAAGTGATAACTCATAATTTGAGAAAAATACTTTTAGTAGATATTAATTAGTGATGTAAAAATATTTATTTTATCTCAGCTCGTTTAAGCTGTACAAATTTTTGGAACACAAGGAAAGATATATCTAGCTTTTCCAACATGTTTTAGTTTGTAATAAAATTAAAGTTATAATGGGTATGTACTTTATGCGTCATTATATGTTTACAAGCTAAATTAAATAGTTTTTTTTTTCTAAGTTATTAACAAATATAGGCTATAAACTTTAGTAAAATTAACATTAAAAAATTGTACTTTTTATTGTTGTAAGATGTTGGTAACGTTACATTTTTTTTTGTATAATAATTTAGTCACAAAACTCAATTATATGTTTTCAAGATTTTTGGTTACCTGTTTTTTATGAAACCGCTAATAACTTTATTGTTTTTCAACTAATGTTTATTGAAAAACACAAAGTTGGATTGTAAATAGAAATTGGTAATCAAAAAACCATACAGAATTTTAAATATAAAAGCTTTCAATTTTGCAAACACCGCTTTTCTCGGTTTCAAACTATCCTTTCCACGATTATAACAAATTTATACAAATAATCTATAATATATAGAAAACATGTTTGTTAAACGTTTGTAAAAATACTGCTGTGATATCAAATTTTATAGTTAATGATTTATTATTAAAGCTTCCAGGAAAAAATTCAATTGATGTTTAAGGGTTTATAATTTCTTAAATTTTTGAGTTTTAATTATAAGTTTCTATTTGTTAGCCGAATTTGAGTTTATTAATACATGTTAAATGATTAACAATAAAGTCAAATGCGGTCTTATAAACAAAAACAAAAATATATATAGTTTAGTTTTGAGACTAAGTTATTATACATAAAATAAATAATACTAAAACATACCGACTTCTTACAACTCATTTAACTTGTATAAGCTCAATTTTTTACGTTAACTTTAGTGAAGCTTATAATTGGAGAACGTTAATAGTTTTTGAAAAATATTAAATTATTTTAGTTAGCGCGTAAACATATAGTGACTTAATTATTACATATCCCTTATAACTCGGTTTGTTTTTTTAGTCAAAAAAACGTTCCATAAGTTTATTATCTCTTTCCAAGTGTCATAAAAAAGGTGTACAGCTTGAAATAGCAGAGATTAATTATTCTTAAATCAGTAAGTAAATCTACTAAAAATAATACGCTCGTTTTATTTAAACTTGAACGTTTACTATAACAGGATTTCATCAATTATTTTAATTCAGCTGTTGAACTAACGTAAGAGTAACTAGTTCCCTTAAAAACAACTCTAAAGTTTATTTACTTGTCTGAAATAAAATTTCAATTATATTTTTAGAAGTTTATAAATTGTACTTTTAAATCAAAATAAATTATTTTTACACAACAGATACTCTTTATTTTGACCAACTCTTAAATAATCTATAATTACTTTATACAATTGTGCAATTAATTTAAAAGACCAAATATGTTTACTAACTAATAGTTTAGTAAAAAACAAGAAAAAAGTAGCCATATTTCTTACTGAATCAATTTTGAAATTATTTTCAATTAATAGTTAAGATACTTTTGTTTAAAAATTTATTAATGCTAAAATCCTGATTTACATTTAGTGAATAGTGAAGTGAATGCATAAATAGTTTGTAACAAACTAAGAATTTTTGAAAAAAAATTGTATCTTTGTGTTATATATTTAAATCATATCATTTTTCATTATATGTTTTTCTATAGATTTTCGCAACAATATATGTTATTATTTATAAGGAAATGATTAAGAAGATTACATTTTAGTAGTCATTAAGCTTTAGTTTATGACAGAAAGGTAAACGGTTTTACACTGTGAAGTTCTTAGTGAATCAAAAATACTAGTTAAAAAAAGTATTTAAAATAAAAACAACAACGCTATCATCGATTTTTTTGGCTTGTAAGTAAAATTACTTACGATTTTATAATAGGTCTAGCATTAAGTTAAATTTTAATCTTTTATTTTTGTTTTTTTTTCATATGTCATTTCCTTAATCTTTAATTGTTTTTTTGATTGACCCTACAGAAATTTTAAACAGAAATTATTAAATCTACTCAAGCCTTTTTCGGTTAACAGTTTACACCTTACTAAAAAATGCAGCGTAAAAACTTTAAATTAGTATTTTTAGATTATTTTTAGTTTTAGATCACAACTTCATTACATTTTAATTTAAAAAATGTTTAGATGTTTGAATATTGATTTTGTTCAACTAATTTTATTTATAGTTAAACAATATTTTGCCTAATATGTAGTTAAACCTAAAATGGTATTTTTGAATTATTTATTTTCTAATAAGTGTATATATCAAAATTTGTATAGTTTGTTTGGAATGTTGTTTTATATATATATGTCAAAAACTATTTTCTTATCACTTTCTTTAATTATATAAGTTATGTGCCTGTTATTAAACATTTAATTTCTAATTGCGTTATTTAGTTGATCTAGTTTTTCAGCCGTTTTAGGTCGTTAAAAATAACTATAAATGATAAAAGAGTAAGTTTTGCAATCGGATGTTTATTCTTTTACATTATGTAAGAAAACTTCGTGGTATTTTAATATATGTCACTATAGAGTTATTATGTAGTGCATATAAAATAAATTTAAGTAAGACATAAATTGGGTTGTCCAGAAATGTTACGTAATCTAAATAGAAGTTGAGAGTATATGTAAGATTTTATGAAGATTTATTTTATAACTAAAAGTATTATTAATTAATTTTTTATCTAAATATTTTTATATAACTTTTGAACAATAAACTTTATTGTTATTTAGTCTAAAAATTAAAATCATTATTAGAATTGATTACCTATTACGGTTTGTAACCACATGATATCTACAGTTATCAAAAGCGTTTCGATTGCTCAAAAATCTTGTGCCTTTTTCTTGTGTTCCAAGTTGTAGTAAGTCTTTTCAGGGTCCACACGAATCATTGTTTGGAGTTTTTTTGTGGATTGAGCTCTTTGGTGGTCGGACTCGCGGGGGTAGTTAATCCAAGTTTTAAAGAGTTTTTTGATTATTTTTATTTTTGTTAAGTTGCTTAATCTGAAAAATGTATTATAACAGTAATTGATTATACGAACACATTACACTAATACTATTGTGCTTAGTTTTTTAGTTAAACTAATTTATATTTTTTGAATTCATTTTAATTGATTACTGTGATATTTCACAATTAAATTGTGTTTTTAATTCAACAATAAAAGTTAGAAAAACTAATCTTGTTTTTAACGCTCTCTTCAAAATGTGAGTTCTTTTAATTTTTTTCACCTTAAGTTTTTAAACAGTATTTAATTTATTCAATTATATATCCATGTACTCGTTTTGTTAACTTATGTTTTTATTTATAATAGTATACATATATAACAGATCGTATAATTCTAAAGCTCGCATTTAGTTTACTTATTTTGTATGTATTCATTTATTTAATTTGTTTCACAAACATCCATGTAAAAAATATAAAATAAATTGTTTACTCGAAGGAGTTAATTTATTTCCAATGATTCCGTAATATAAAAACTTTTTGTTTTTGCTTTTGATAGAAAATAAACAAAATTTTCAAAGTTTGTAAGTTTTTGTAAAAATAAAACCATAAAAAAGCTTTCTCAAAACTATTTTCTCAATTTCTCAAACAACATTGTTTATACAATGGAGTTAATCTCTTTCCATTGAATACGTAAGAAAAAAAATTTTTTTTTTTGATTTAGATATAAAATAAAAAAATTTTTAAAAATATGTGTTTTCGGCAGTAATTAGTGAAGGTGATGTACTTAAGTATGATGCATTACAAATTTAAGATGCTTTCTTGACTTAGTTCTACGATTCTCTAAAGTAATTTTAACAGTTTGTTTAACTCTAGTTTTAGTAAAGTGTGATGTAGTTTATGTATCTTTGAGTTTTTTAGGTTTGTAAATAAAAGATAAGTTCTGTTTCATTTGCTGTATAAATCTGCTATACTATTCCCTATTGCCCATTAAGAACTTCTCTTAATTAGATAATAATATTACAGCATAGTTTAGCTAGAAACTTTATTTTTTAGATACTTATTTGAATTTTCTGAACAATAACTATTTATTGACGAAAAAGGAAAAACTATATACAAATTTTTAATAAGATAAAATGTTTAAATGTTTAAAAATCTTTAAAATGCAAAAATAAGGTTTTTAAATGTCATTGCAACTTATCAACATCTTTTATAGTTAAATACCGTACAGTGGATGTACAGTGGTGTAATTGTATCCTTCTTTTTTATTTACATTAACAACATTAATTCAAACATTGACTTTAAAAGTGATATGAATTCAATGTGAAAATACAAAAAATTCTACCAAGTCAAATATCTCTTTACAATCTACTTTAGGTAATATCTACAAATGCCTAAAAACAAGAAAACTCGAATAAATCCTAACAATTGCAAAATTCGAAATATTAAGAAAAATAAATCGTTTGACCCAATTGACCTATTAATTCTTACGCTAAAATACCAACAGTTAAAGATTTTAGTTAATTAGGAATATATACATTTTATTTTGTAAAATAACCTTATTTATTGTAAAACAAACTTAAAACTTTTCAGTCCATTAAACATATAGAACCACTTAGTATCAAATCTTTCTAATAGTTTTAATTGAGTTAATTAAATACTGTTTAAAAAATTAATAACTAAAATTAAGTTTAGAACTCTTCAAATGGAAAAACTTTTATTAAAAACTAAATAAAGTTTTTTTCAATTGTGTAAGTCCAACAAAACTTTAAACACCCTATTTCAAGCTAATAACATAGTATTACAGCTAAAATTTATTTATTTAAAATGCTGTTTGAACATGTAACTCTTGATTACGTTATATAAAATCACAATCATTCATATCTTAATAAAAAAATTCAGTTTGCAAATAACTATGAAATTGTAACTATTTCCTTATTTCGATAGTTTTTTAACCCGAATACTCGGACAATGCAACTAAAACGTTTATTTTTTTTAACATAAGCATCGGAGTCTATTTTCAGAAGTTTTAAATCTAAAATGTTTTACCGTAACTATAGACATAGGGAAAGCGTCAAATATACATGAAGAAACTTTTACACGGAGATTAACTTTTGCAGAAAGTAAAAAAGTAAATAATTTGCAAAAAAAAAACAAAAAGATCCATTTAATAAAACTAAAGGAAACAAACAAGTTACCGATTTAGGGTAAGTGTTAGGTGTCACAGTAAAAAAAAAAGAGAAGTAAAAATCTAAGAAATATTATAAATAAAGAAAAAAAGTAATTAAATAAAATAAAAAATATTTAATAAACATAATGACTAAAAAGAAAATATAGTTACCGATCGAAAGTAAGAATTAATGGTTACTATGATAGTAAAAATTTAACAAGTATAACATATCTATAAAAGAATAAAATAAACTTAAACACATTTTAAACGGTTCAAAATTGTCTTCGTGCAAAATTGTCACTTTTTGCACATATCTTAGTTATAACATGTTGTCATTTAATTTTGATACTCGAACACTTGGGCATCAAAAACTATAAAATCTCATAACTATTAATTAAAACATAATTTCGGAAAAAAAAAGTCTAATTGGTGCTTATTGTTTTTTCCAGTAAAAAAAATTAAGCATGTTTCAAGAATTTTAAAACTTAAGATAAGTTATTTTAATAAAACTTTAAGCAACCTCTTCCAACTGAAAAGTTTGTAGCTAAACTTTGTTTACTTAAGATTTCTAAACAGGTAAAAATTATAATTATATACTTTATACTAGTTACATTACTACATTGAACTAACCAATAAAATAAAATTAAGTATGTTAAGTTTCAACAACGCTTTTTACTATTTGTAAATAATTTAGTTAATTTATATTTTTTTAAATATAAAACTAAACTTTAGCTAACATTTTTACTATAAAACGCTAATTACAAGTATAAAAGCAGTTAAGTGACTTGTCAAATAAAATTTGGTTAAAAGTTTAAATGTTCAGCATATAAAGTAAAGGTAAAAAATAGTACACACAATAATTATACAATAGGACTAAATTGCAATTTATTAATAGACAATTACTTGTTTACAAATTTGGAATAATGATAAAAAAATTTACAATTTTGAATAACCTATCGCTAATGGGGTGTTCTACTAATACAATGTAAAGGGCCTCGTTTATAACGCAAATATCGCTTTAACTTGTATAAAAGATGTCTCCAAAATAACGCTTAAAATATAGTAAAATAATAAACTAAGTTGACTTACTTACTGTTCACTAAAAGTTTAAAAAATAAGTTACTTATACTAATGTTAAATGTAATTCGAGTCAGTGATAATGAATATATTTACAAGGAAATTGCCAAAAAAAAAGGTGATAAAAATACTAGACAACATTAAGCCAATCAATAGAGTTATTAATTCTTTAAAAAGATTAACATACATAAATCAAAGTAGCTGAAAATAAGTGTTCATTTAAACTAAACTCATAAAGTGCTCTAAAAGCGAACTAATCTCTATAAACAATATTGAAACCATTCACAACTAAGTGCAGCGAAAAGCCGCAACGACTTAAAGTCAGTTGCTACGCAGCCAAAACTAAAAGCCTAGATCGAGCGTTGCGTTGCAGATTTATACAAAGATTTTCTCCCGAAAAGAAAAAAAACAATAGCATTACAAACCGTTGCTTATGTTCTAAATTAATGCACCGCATTTCACGGTCTCAAACTACATTGTCTCAAACTATTTACTATCATAATCTATCAAGTTAACTATAACAAACTACTGATAATAAATAAGTTTTTATCAAAATTAGTATATTTAAACCATGGAGTAGTTGTTAAGACTAATAGTAAAGTAATTTATAATATCATTTATAAACGAAAGTTGTTAAACCTTAAATATAAAAAATTATACTTTTCCCAAAATTATGCCTAAATTTAAATATATTAAATGTTTAATTTAGTTATATTAAATTTAACTAAACACTAAGTAAAGAGTACACGAGTAAAATATGACTTAAAATAAAATAAACTAAAAAAAATTACTAAATAACTTGTTTTCGGTATTAACTTTATATAAAAATTTGAGACAACAATTCATTTTGCAGTCTTTTTTATTTTTTCTGAACTAAAAATTTTTTAATCTACCATTTTCAATAGTTCTTGTAGATAACTAAGAGATTTTTGTAAAATAATAAAATTTTTAAAATTGTAAGATTATGCGTCATAATAGGTAAATAAAATTACATGTAATATGCGATACTATTATTAAGTTGTTTAACACAATTTAAAGTATAAAGCTTAAGTACTAGAAATTTAAAGCATTAATAGCAATTTTAACAAGATGAAACTGACTTATTTAAACTTTCTTTAAAATAAAATTAAACAACAAAAACAAAACTTAGTAGCGAATTTACAACAATTTAAACAAATTAGAGTTATAAACAAATTTTTGTTTGCATAAACTTGGCTTATTAATTTCTATAAATATAAATTCTAAAACACTTAAATGATACATGTTACGTCCTTTACAAACAATTTAAAACATATTATCATTATAATTTTTTGCGCATTCTAAATTATTTTACGAATGTTCACCTCTATTGCCGATTGGCTTTTTATTGGCTTATTAGTCACATAGATCATCCAGTTTCTAAAGGTGTTTGTCACGTGTTGGTCCCTTCTTATGTGGAATCGTTACGAAGTTCTCCCATTATACTCACTATAACAGTGGCATTTGTATTTACAGATTATATTGCATTTTTCTGGATCAGGAGTGAGATCTTTAACGATTTAGTTAAGGGAATTTCTGGTGGAATGAGTAGTTTTTAAATTAAGTTAATGCGTTCAATTTCTAGTACTTAAGCTTTATACTTTAAAATTTGTTAAAATACTTTATAATAGTATCGCATAGTACATGTAATTTTATTTACCTATTATGACGAAGCCCGAATTTAATATAAGATGGATGAAAATTTACTAAGAAAAAATTACAGAGCTTGTAACTTAGAAAAAAAAGATCAATAGACAATGCACATTAACAGTAAATGAAGCCTCATAGAACCAAACTTATCCAAGTTTTAGATGTTTTATATATTTAAAATGTAATTTAATTATTAAATGAACAAGTTTAATATATAATATGTAAGTATGTACTCCAACAGTTTACACTGCGAAAAAGTGATGATTTTAATAAATTTAACTAAACTTAAGAATTAAAGTTTAACTAAATTTTTTAAACTTTACACAAACTCAATAGTGTACTTTGCAATATTTAAAAATTGAATTTATTGTGATTATAAAAGTAGTCTGAGTGATAAATAAAATATTTAGCAGATTTATTATACATAAAATAACAAAAGAACCTATTTTATACTCTACAAACCGTGTAATATTGGAAATTAAGAATTTTCAACAAACATGATATTAATTTCACATAAGTTTAATATTTATATAAGGTTTTTACAATTTTATTTCTTAGCTAAAACTTAACAGTGTGTATACCATTGTATCACTAAATTAAGTTGATAAATTCTATAAATATAAAGCATATAAAGCATAGTTTGCAGAATTCAGTTAATAAAAAACTAGATAATTTTCGTGTTAAGTATAAACGCGTAATAATATTAAGTCAAGTTTAAGTGTTTTATTAAATAAAGTGAAAAAATAAACTCGTCAATTTGTAGATGTATTATAGGAATATCGCAAAACTTGAAAAATTTTATTTCACAAATGAAGTCTCTTAAATGTAATAAAGTAAATAATTATTACAATACTTTTGTTGTTAAAAAAAAATTTGTGTAAAAAAAAAATTATCATTCAAAAAATTAAAAGTCGGTGTATTTTAGCAACGAAACTTAAAGTAGTCAAAAATATTTATACTTAACTTTATTTCTGCACTAACAATTTATAGTTACTAAACTTGTTTTAAATAACTTTTTATTACAAGTAATTTTATGTAAATTGAATATATTTTAATGGTTGGGTTATATTGATTTTACTGCTACACTTTAAGTTTTCGAAATTGAACAAGTAGTTTCACTAATTATTTTTAGACTTTTTAAAATAAGATATTAAAATACAAAACAAAGATATTTTAATTATAAACAAAGTTTTATTAAACATATTTTATTGTTAATTTTTTAATGATAAATTTTTTCTTTTATATAACTTTATTTCATTAGTTGTATTAGAAATAGATGCAAAAAGTATTAAGTAAATTATTTTTAAACTCGTGTACAATAAAAATTGTTAACTTTAGTTAGTTAATTAAAATTTATTGATATTTTCAGCTCATGCAACTTTACAAGGTACTTAAGGGCTTTTCATAAATATCATAAAAAAGCTGTCAATTTTGAGACTTTTTTGTTTAAATGCTTTAACAAAAAGGTTATTTGTGACAAATATTGGTAACAAATAAACCCTGAAGTGTCGCATTTCCATTAGCTATATAAATAAAGAACATTTTGGGTAAATGTTAATTTTGTAGTTGTGGTAATTACGTTTGTTCCTTATGAAAATTGCACGAGAGCACAAAAATGCACAAGGGAAATAACTTTAATAAAGAAGAATTTTCACCAAGGATAAATTTTGCATAAGTTCCAATTTTCCACGACAGTAAAAAACACAGAAAGAAAAATGAAAAAAAAAAAAAAGTTACTGACCGAGGCTAAGGGTTTGGGGTAACAGTGATAGTAAAAATGAATAAAAAAAAATAAATAAGTTTATTGAAAAACATAAAATGCTACCGACCGCGGGTAAGGGTTAGGGTAACAGCGATAGTAAAAAAAACTAAATTAAAAAAAAAGATAATGAAAAAAATTAAATAAGTTGAAAAAAAGGTAACCCGTGCAAAATTGTCTGATTGTGTTAAAAGTTTCTTCGTGCAAAAGTATCTTTATATAATTTAGTAAACTCGTACAATTTTGTGTTCTCGTGCAATTTTGTACGCTCGGAAAACTAAGACAGCTATCCAATTATAAAACGTCGTCAAATATCCTCTATAACTTCGTTTGGTTTATAAATTTATATAGATACAATAAATTTTATGAAAACAGTTTTTTAACTCTAGTAATTGTAACAATCTTCATATAGAAAAAAAATAAAACATCTAAGCTTTAAACATCAGGTTTATGAATTATATTTGTGTTGCATGTAAAAAAATTATACTAGTTTTAAAAAATAGTTAGTGAAAAATGATTTTAGAATAAAAATAGTATTGTGAAGTTATTCACAATTGATCTCATTAAAGTTTAAAACTACTAACTATTGACAAAATTACAAAAACAAAAGTAATTACCACAAAAGTAAATATTTATCCGAAGTATTAGTACTACAGCACTTTCATTAAATATGCTTAAATTAAAAGAAAACCAAGAAAGGATAGTTTACTAAATAGGTGAAATACTCAAAATATAAAATAAAAGAAAAGAACTGTAAATTAATAAACAAAAATTTTATTAGTTTCAAGATAAAATTATGCGAGTAAAACTAAAACTGTTATCATTTTTCTCATTAAAGTATTTTTGCGACATGTTTCCTAGTGATATAAACAGCAAAAAGCAAAATTACATAAAGTTGCTTCAACGTTCGCGAAATAAACGAAATTAGTTTAAAGAACTTATGTAACGTTTAAAATAAATTTTATTTGTAAACTTTAAAACGCTAACACATCGGTTAAACTTATCAAAATAGTACGTATACAATAATTTGATTTGCATTAATGTTAAAATTTGATTACTGTTATTAGAATATAAAGATAACTTATAATATTTAACTAAAAAAATACTTGTGTGTAATAACAAAATCAGTAAATTCTATCAACTTATATAAAATTTATAACAACACTTTTTAACTGAACAACAATACCAGAAACAAAAGTATTTGAAAATTAAGTTTTGTTTTCATACAACAGCAATTTATACTTGGTAGAACAATTGCAGTTTTTTGTTAGTTTTTAGAAAATAAAGATTTAAAATTTTTAATGCATCAAAAAAAAACTAAGAAAAACTATTTGTATTTTGGTTATTTGATTTTTTTAATTTAAGTGTAAGTTAGTTTAAAACTATTATTTCAGTAACGACAATTTTTATTTATTTAAAAATAATAGTTTTTACTTATTTCTAAAGTTTAAGTTATATTTTCAGCCGGTTTAGGCGGTTTAAAGTAGAACTGATGAAAAGAAGCAAAGTATAAACATTATCTAAATTTATTCATATATTGTAGCTAAAAGTTTGTGTTTCTTACGAAATATGTAACGACAAAATAACTGTGTAACTAATATTACAAATATTCAATTACATTTAGAACTAAACTCATTACCTTTAAACCTAAAGTGAAATAAATAAACTAGATTTTAATTCTTTTTGATACAGATTACTAAAAATTAATTCTAAAGTTTATGGTTCAGATGTATAAAACGACTTTTCGGTTATCGGGCCTCACGTAAAAATTAAAATAATTTCTAAAACTGATTGAAATAATGTACTTTTATGCTAAGTACAAATATGTTGTTAAATAATTTTTTAAATTTTGTACCAACCACAGTTTTTACTATTTTGTCTTTCCTTTTCGATTCTAGTTGAAACATAACTTTAACCATAGAATAATCTATAACTATATCTTTGAATTTTATAAAACCTGTTTTAAAGAGGTTTCTAAATGTCTTGTCATAGATAATGATAATTTTGCAAAACAGTCAAAAATTTTTTTATAGAAATTATATTAGAGAGATCGTAGGTATGTTTCGATACTTAAAAAAACAAACGTATCAATATTTTGTTAATTAATCGAAGTGGATGGTTTCTGAACTGCAGTTGACCATAACCACGATACTATGAGTGATTTACTATACTGTAATGACTATAGTTATGGCCTACATTACCTTGTGGATTAAAATATTGAAATTGCTGAATAGTTAACCATGGCTTGTTATCGCTGGATAGTTGTTGAAAATGGATTGTAACTGTTAGCTTTGTCAGATAGCAAGTGTTTAGTAGTTTGTTGTATGTTTTGCTTGGATGTTGAGCGGCTTCTATGTTAGTTTAAAGAACTTTTATATCCTTTTAAAAAAAATAATTTATGAAATATTTGAAATAGTTTTTAATTAAAGTTATTAAAGTTTAATGGTTTAAATGAAACATTTTTATTTTAAGTTTTTAATTTTTTTATTAAGTTTATGGACAAAAATTTTGTACCACATGTGTTAAATTCAAGTCTAAATATATTCATTGAAAAACTTTTAATCATTATATAAATTTTTATAATCTTTACAGTGCAATTGAAATTCTAGTAATAAATTATTAAGTTAACGTGGAAATTTTTTATTTTATAAATATATATACTTTTTAAAGCATTTATAACCATCATGCTTAGCTAACATTTTTTTTCGTTTATTAGTTTTTTAAACTTATACATTTTAAAAAGAAATTATTTAAAGTCTAATTTTTATTTAATTCTGAAATTTAAACCAGTTTCAAATTTCCTTATTAAGATGCTAATTATTTATAATTCCAGGATATACAAACATATTTTTTTATTTATTGGTGGTAATTTGATTTGCTATACTACAGAACGTATTACATAGTTTTATTAATAAACACAAAATACTTGGATATAAGTTTTGTGGTAGAAGTTGAAAAACAAAAGGTTTGTTTGTATCGTCGCAATATCGTGTCGGGAATATTTAAAAATTTGAAGTGATTTAAATCTGACAAATTATATCAATTATTCTGCGTTAGAAAGTGAAGATAAAGTTAAATAGTAGGAAAGTAAATGAAATAATTTATAAATATGATAACGCTTAAACGTACGAGTTAACGAGCTAAATGAGTATATCAATTGTAATTAAACTCTATTAATATTAGTCAAACTAAATATACTGAACAATATATAAACTTCAGTATGGTTATATCACACACGGTAAACAAAACGAAGCTTTATTTTGTAAACTAAATTTTTAAACTCAAATTAAATTTTTCACTAAAGAAAAAACTAAAAATTGAGATATATTTTTTGGATTTACTAATTAACAATAATATCCAAAACTACTTACTGGTGAACATTATTTTATTTTTTGCAAAACTAACTTAAGCAATGATTTTAATAAATACAAAATTTCTAAACAAAAAGATCTTATATAAAAGTAAATAATGAAATATTATTTTAGTTATTATTTTTATTAACTAAAAGTTTAAGGATCAAAGCTTATGAGTAATAGTTTAAATAACAGCTTAATTTTATTATATGAATATGAACTTTTTTCTACTTTTAAAACAAAGCTTTAAAAAATGTTTTTATTTGTATTTTTTTGCTCAGCCAGTTTAGGTAGTTCAAACTTATATATGAGAGGGTTTTCAAACAAGTTTTATATAATTAAGTTTTTAAATGAAAATTGAACTATAAAGAAGTTATAATTCTTATTTCACTGCACAAAATTGTAATATTTATGATTTAGTGAATATTAACAAGAATTATCACTTTTTGCTTTACTTTGATTAATCTTACCTTACAATATTTTTTTTATTTCAAATTAAAAGTGTTTTTAAAAACGTTTAATTTTTTTACACAACTAATTTAAAAAAAATTGTCTAATACCAAAAAATAATCTAAAGTTATACATTTTAAAGGGTTGATTAGTAAAAACAAAACTAAAATTTTTTTTTTTGACTTATGATACTTTATAACTATAAAACATACTATTACGAATATTTTAGCGAAAATAAACATACATCTGCAGTTTTAAGATTAATTAGACAAGTTTATTTAAAATAAAATTTGTTAATTTAAACAATCAAACTTGTATTCTAGTTGTATCTTAAAAAAACGTTAGGATGTATTTCATTGATAAGTAATAAAAAATATTTTTTTCACGTAGAAAAAGTATGACTTAATTCATAATTAGTTTAAAAATGTTTAATACTGATCAAGATTCTACAAATTTAGAATTTTATAACGAATGTATTATACACTATGTACAAAATATTAAATCTATAGTACGCATTTTTTATTTATTTAAAGTATTTAAATGAAGTTAATAGTTTTACCTAAACTTTATGGTTTTAAAATTTATAAAAGATTTATATTAAACTTAAGTACAAAAAGTATTCAACAATAATTGCTTTTTTTTGTATAGAAAAAATTGATGAAACTTTTGTGCTATTATATCTTGCTCACTACGATGAAACTTGTTGCACATTAAACAAATACCTTTTTAGAAAATTTTTATTCGCAAAACTTTTTTTTGTTTCAATTCTTTTATAGTAATATCGTATCATTTTAAGTCATGTAGTAATGTTTGAGTTTTTAAAAAAACAAATTAAGGCATTAAAAATACATAAATATTATTTTAGTAAAACAAATAGCTAAAGTAAGTAAAACTAAAAGTTTTTAGGTTAAACTGCATTAAGTATACAATTAACTTTATCCAAGAATAGGTGAAATATCAGCTTTCAGTTTTATTAGATGTTGGTAAAATTAAGCATATAATTAAATAAGTAGTAATTCTCTTTCTATAATCTTAAAGTTTTTGTTATTTTCCCGATTTTCTTTGGGTTTCAAAAGTTCCAAATATTGCTTTTAATTGTTTACAATTATCCACATTAATATGGTTTTGTTTATATAGGAAAAGTTAGCGCGACTTTTCGTGATTTTTTCTTATTACGACACAAGGAAAATGGTTGCAAAAATATTTTATTTTAACAAATGATTTAAGATAAAATTTTACACGCACAACTTTTCAAAGAATTTTTTTGGTTCGTTTGCAACAGAGTTTAAATTTTATTTCTAATGTTTTGCTAAAAACAATTTTAATTTCAGTTGTTTAAAGTTATTCTGCTCTCTTTTTACTTAATATATTTTAGTTATAACCATTTTGCTTTATTTTTATTTCTTTAATTTAGAAAAATGTTTTTGTTAAATCGCTTCCATTGAGTAAATTTCAATCTTCATTTTCAATTATTCATACTTCAATTGTAATTAGAAATATATCGTAGTAATATAACTTAGCAATTTAAAAGGGAATGGGTCTAAATTGCACGAGTGCACAAAATACATCAAGACAAAATTGCCTAAGAGCACAAAATTGCACAAGGGAACCAAATTGCATGACGACAATTTCGCACCAAGGATCAATTTTGTACAATTTACACTTTTGCACAAGAGTGGAGAAAAAAACAGAAATAGTAAACATAGATAAACAACAGAAAAGTAAAACTAAAGTATAAAATAATAAAAAAATAAAAAATAAGTGACCTAGGGTAAGTGTAAAGGGTAACTGTGATAAAAAAAACTAATAAATATTGTTTTAAGATAAATATTACCGAACGAGGGTTAAGGTTAGAAGTTTCAACAGCAATAGTAAAAAAAACAAATTAAATAACAAAACTTAATTAAAATTACAAAAAATTAAAATAAATAATCAAATAAAATCAACCCGTGAAAAATATCTCCGTACGAAATTGTCTGCTCGTAAAAAAGTATCTTATTGCAAAATTGACCCTTAATGCAAAAGTCTCTTCGTGCAATTTTGTGCACTCGTAAAATTTTGTTTCCTCGTGCAATATTGTATGCTCGTGCAGATTTGACAACTACCTGTTTCAAGTATGTAGTATAGTTTATGTTTTATTAAAAATGTGTTTTTTTTACTGTAAGGATTTATAAATTAAACTCTTTGTATGATTTAAATTTTATACCTTTTTGTTTAGAAGTATATAACTTATAAACTACCATTACAAGATAATGATCATTAGTCAATTTTTTTATTTTTTTTATCTTTTGTTAAAGTTAAATTTAAATCAATTAGACTTAAAATTGTTTTGAAGATTAACTTACTTCAGTCGGTTTGGTGATACGAAAACAAGTTAAAATTTTTCTATCTAACCATAATTTTATAATAACACCACCTATGACTTGTAAACATCGTTTACACTAATATTTTTGATCTAAATACTAATAAAACGTTTAGTATTGAGTAATACGGTCTTATAAGAGCTGAATATTTTAAACAAATTGATTAGTTGAGAAATGACCCTAATATATTTACATATAAAAAGGAGAGGATATTAAAACTGTTATTTTTTGAAATGATTTTAAAGTTAAGTTTTAATATTCCAAAGAAGCTTTTACATACTACTAGTCTTTTGGAGTAGGTTGAAAAATTTCAATTATAAAATTGGTTTTGCATTAGAAGTTATTAAAATGGATTTTTGATTTTTATACATAAAAGATAAATTTATTTACTTTATTTAATGGAAAATGAAAAAAAAAAAATTAGACAAAATTCTACACACAGACTAAACACGTTTATTGTTTGTTAGTTTTCTTAACTGGATTGGTTTTTATACGCATTTAAAAAAAAACAAAGGAATTTTACACATAAATAAATACAAGTTACCTTGTGTGCTAATAAAGTACTTTTATTATTAAACATTAGTGACTTTAAGTTTTATTCAAGTGATCATTATTGTTCTTTTCACAACTTCTAAACTAATTACTTTCAAATTGAGTTTGTTTATAAGTCGAAACTCGATGGGAGTGTTTGCGAATTTAAATTAAAGTCTGATGTAAAAAAAAAAATAATTTCAGTAATTATTTTCTTATTTCAAAAAAAAAACTACTAAGTCTATAATTACTTTTAGATTATTTTTACGAGAGTTTGAGTTTAAATATGTTATCGAAAATCTGATGATATGTACAAAATGAGTTGTAGGTTGAATTTGTTACTATATCTAATTTAAGTGCGAACGTATGCGAGATTTTTCTAATGACGTCACTGAGTGTTAACTTGCAACAAGTTAACTTTTAATTTATAGGTTATAGTGAGTCAATTTTAAACATTTAGTATCTGCCAGTAGGTATAACTTAGCCTTACGTCAGAAGTAAATTTATTATAATATTCTTAATTGAACTTTTTCCTTTATATTCATGTAGTTTAAATGAGCATTTTTAATTTACTCATAGTTAATTAAATGGACTGGTGTTTGACTTTTTGAGTGGTGCTCCTTAAAAAAGAAATGTTAGATATTGTGTACCCAACTAATGTATAAGCCAAAATAAATTGCTTTTTTTTTAAATACTCTTCCTTTGTTGTGATTTAAATGATCGGCGCATTTTATTTTACAAATTCATAATGATTTAACAAATATGCCTTATTATAACTTGAACATGAAAGCCCTTATAAATTATGAATTAATTTCTAAAAATATATTCAAAATTTATAAGGGATTTCATTAACTACAAGTTTTGATTATTTTAGTAAAATTTGCACGGGTCAGGTCTTAAATAAAAGTAATTTATATAAAATAAAGCTTGGACCATTTAAAATAGTCATAATTAAGTCTTTTTTTTTCTTTTGCTACATTAACAGTAAGAAAATTTTGGGTCTTTGATATTTACAATCGGGCATATTTGTAAAAATATTATGAATTTGAAATACGAAAACACCAAACTTTAAAAACACAGCAAAGTAAGAATATTAAATATATTTTATATATATTGGCTTAAATATCGGATGGAGTAACAGTATTCAACAAAATAGCATTTTTTTCCTGGGGGCCATACTCAATAACATCAATCCAATGGATTTTTCTAATTCAAGATAATAGAGGTTTTTTTAGAATAAAGAAAATCTTAGCTAGCTATAAAAAAGATGAAAAAGATACTTTTTTTTTAAAGATTCCGCTCGATGCGTTTCAAACTTTCTTTTCAAGAACTTAATGATAGAAATACTCATGTAATTTATTACTTAATTAAGCAGCTGTTTGTGTTAGAAAAAAATGACTCTTATAAGTTTATAAACTTAAAACGTAAAATCATAGTAATTATTTAAGTTTGTATTGAAACTAGCGCAACTGTTATTTTTTTTGTTGTTAAACTTAGAGTGATATTTTTACGAAATCTTAAGCTGGCCAATAAAAAAAATACATATTAATTAAACCTTTAAATAACGTACAAACAATATTTTTGTAATTTAACTTTGCAGTGAAACACAGTGGTGTACTGCTTTAAAATTGTTTGTCGTTCCAATAAGAAAAAAAAAGCAAACAAGCGCTTGATAAATTTTAGTTAGAATATTTATATGACGTCATTAATATATTTTAATAACTTATAAACAACTCAACTCTATTTATAATCGTGACTATTCCGTGTTAGATTTTTTCATACTGTTTGTTTATTTGTTAAATATTATTTAATAAAAAGTATTTTACCACATATACTTTTTGTTAAAAAATCCGTATTGCACTGCTTAACACAAGTATGAAAATACATTGGCTATGTTGAAAAAAATAATCTATTATAGACACACTGACTATTTTTTATTATTTTTAAAATTTAGAAAAAAATTATTTAACTTTAAACATAAAAATGAAATTGTTTTCAAACATACAATGTCTTTTTAAGAAAAATTCATTAGCTATTAAAAAGAAAATAATTATCTACAACCAAATTAAGTACTAAAACAACATAATAATTAATTTATAATTTTTGTGTAATATTACATTGTTTAAAACAGGGTTAGTTAATGATAGTGTGCACATAAAGAAAAAAAGTGTTTACTTATAGTTATTGAATAATGCAATTAATTTCTAATAGTTATAAATGGTACTAAAATTTTCTTATTGTATACACCAATTCCTTATAAGTAAAAATTACTAACATGAAATTGTTTATATATAATATAATCTATGTTATTTACGTATGTTATTTATAATGCTTATGCGTGGTCAGCTTTAAATAAGTATCTTTCTGGATTGAGTTTGATCACGAACTAATTACAAGAATTATAAAATCTGTACAGCAAAACATAATGAAAGCTAGGTAAATACTAATGCATCTTCTCTAAGATTTATCTACAAAGGAGATGAAACGGCACACTTAGCTAGCAAAATTAATTATTTGCAAATATTGCAAACTTAAATACATTTTTTATAATATCAAATTTAATACAACATAAATAAACTAGAATTTATTTTAACTAAAATAAATAATTAATAAACAAATAGATAAACTAAAAAATATATATTAATAGTAGTATAGACTCCATATTTTGTAAAAATAGTCCGAAAAATACATACATAATGGTTTAGCTGATATAACTAAAGTTAAAAGCAATGCTAAAATCAATTATGACCGAAAATTGCATTTCGCGATATTAATCAGATATTAAGAATGTGCTCAGCAAAACACAATAGTTTAAGTTAAACCAATGTTAAGTATAGCTTAACAAATGGAAAAGAAGCTCATTAAGACTGTATGAATTAAACAAATAAAACGTTGAAAGAAAAAAAAAAGTTCAATTATATTTTAAACGTAATGCTAAGCTATTATCCTTTAGAAGATATTAAGCTTTAAAAACTAACTGAATAAACTAAAACCATAAAAAAAACTAACTGCAAGTAAACACTTAGTGACATCATCAAAAATCCAACAAACGTTCGCATTGAAGATATATTTATAATCAAAAACAAATTTCAACTATTGCAATTTATAAGTATAGCAGTTATTAGAACAATATTTAAACCCAAATACTCGGGCTAAAAAACTATTCGAAAATGTTTTAAACTATTGTCACTTTTATTAAGTTTAAAAATAATTTAAACTTAAGTTATTTGGTACTTAGCATTAATAAAAAAATAATTTGCCACAAAAATCAAAAGAAAATTAAGGTAATCCGATTAAAAAAAAAAACGACGCTCGTTCTAATAATTAAAAAATTAAGCTAAAAAGCAACAATAAATAAAACTAAATGAGTAGAATAAATCGATGATAAGATATTACAATCAAGAAGTATAGTTTAATATTAGGTTAATTAAAGGAAGTATAAAAATACTTAACTAATTACAAGTAAACACTTATTGACGTCATTAAAAAACTCATAATTTTTTTCTTCGCATTTAGCTTTAATTCTTTTATTTTCAAGTAAAATAATTTACTTGTTTTTTAACTGTATCACGTGTTATGACAGATTTAATCCTGAAATTCTTTGGCATGAAATCATAAGTTGTTTTTCGAACCTGTTGCTTTTTTTGAAAATAACAAATAAAGTAGTAAAGACTAATCTTTGTTTTACTACAGTAAAAATAGTTAATTTTTTTAAGACGTTATGGAGTTAAATTAAAGAACAAATAACATGTTATAATTACTCCTTTTTATTAGTAAACAAAAGAAAAACTTTTCTAAATATATGTTACACATTTGTAAGAAGCCTGAATTTAATATAAGGCGGATAAAATTTAAATTTACTAAGAAAAAATTACAGAACTTGTGAACTATTGTAAAAAAAAAAAAGATCAATATAACAATGCATATTAACAGTAACTTAAGCCTAATAGTTAACAGAAACAAACCTTTCCAGGTTTTTATAAGTTTATATTTTAAAGTTCCATTTTTTTTTCTCAAACAGAGTAAAATTATATGTTTTATATATTTAGAAATTTAATTTAATCTTCAAGTAAATAAGTTTAATAAATAACATGTAACTATGTACTCAAACAAATTACACTTGCAAAAAAGTGATAATTTTAAATAAATTAAATTAAACTTGGCAATTTAAGTTTAACTAATTTTGTTTAAAAGTTAAGCAAGCATACGTAGTGTACTTTGAAAATTAAAAAATTTAATATTTGCTGATTTTAATATTAGTCTGACTAATAAATAACATTTTTAGCAGTTTTTTATACATTAAATAAAATAAGACCCTGATTTATACCTTACAAACCGAGTAATGTTGTAAGTTAAGAATTTTAACAGACATGATCTTAAACACGCATAAGTATAATATTTATACAACTACTTTTATTTAATAAAACTAAACAATGTGTATATCAATTGTATATACAATGTGTATATCACAAGTTAAGTTAATAAATTCTAGAAAAATAAAACTTGTACAGAAAAGTTTGCAGAATTCAGTTAATAAAAAATTAGATTATTTTCGCTTTTTTTTACTTTAAAAAAGTTGAATTGTTTTAGCTAAATTGTCTCTGTTTAATATTACCTTATAGCTAAGATAGAAAACCAATAGCTATTCCTAGTATAAAACTTTAAATTTTGACCGGTTTAGGCCATTAAAAATCTTCTTATTACAGTAATCATAAATTTAATTATAAATGTTCTTTTATTCTTATTTAGCATAATAGATTTTGTGTTTTGCTTTAATTTACGTCACAATAAAATAAGTTAAAAAAAAAAGCTAATGTACTACTAGCTTGATAAATATATCTTTCTTAATTTTCAATCAGTTACTTTTTTCAAAAATTCATAATTTGAGTTCTTCAGTTTTCATATTAAACTTTTTTTATTTACTAAAAGTTAAAAAGTTTAAACAAATAAAAAACTTAATAAATTATGAGTTTAAGATTAGACTGATTTTTTTTTTATAAGAAAAGTAGTAATATAACTTATTTTTAGCAATTTTGCTTTTTTTTTATTACTATTGAACTACCAAAAGATGGCTACCAATTTTATGCAGATATTAGTTTTAAAAATTAGTTTAAAAATCTATTTCAGTATTAAAAGTTAGATCGTGTGAACTTGTAATTTTAGCTTAAATAATTAAAATATTAAATTATTTTAATAAGTAAGTTTTAAAGCATCATGAAACTTATCTTAAAAGTTATACAATCATAAAATACATTTTAAAACTATCTCTTATAGCGTTTTAAAATGATTTTAAGCTTTTTTAATAAGTATATTATACTAAAAAATTACAGTATATCTTAACATACATGCCTTTTACAACCTTAAGTACATCTTTAGTCAAACAGTGAAAAATATTTTATATCACAAATAATGTCAATACATATTATAGCTTAATATAAGTTGTTTTACTAAATTACTAATGTAAATAAATAAGTAGTATCAGTTTTATTTCTTAAATTATGTTAATATAAATTAAAACTGAAAGTATTTTGTTCTTACTTGTAACATATTTAACACTTCTACATATTTTTAAACTAACATATAGTATTTAGATGCATTTTTAAACTTATTTAAAAATTTAAACTGACAACTTAAAAAATTACTTGTAATTTTGTTTTAGTATCCTGTTTATGGTTTTATAAATATTACATATCTCAATTTTATTTTAGTGCGAAAAATATTTTTTAGTAGTCTTAACCTAATACTTTGTTGGCATGTTCCACTTTAATTTACTTAAATATAAAGCAAAATAAAGTTCTTTGTTTTTCTTGCTTTTATATATTTTCTAAAAGCATCATAAAAACTTATTCTAATAAGTTATTTTTCTTTTGAATCGGTTGAGTTTAGTACAATAGGTTTTAAAACAATAAACAAAAATACAACTGTTTACTAACTTCAAATTTAACTGTTTAACAATCATTGAATAAAAGTATTGTACAAGCTGAAAGTATAAGTAATGGTGTATCTTTAAAAAATTTAGTATTGTTTGTTTCTTAATTTCCAACTGCCTATAAACTAGCTGATACCAATTTGAAAATAATAATTTTAGAACTTTTGTTAGCAAATAGCGATAAGCGTAGATATTGTCCAACAAACATTGAATCGTTAAATTTTTCATGTGACATATGGTATAGTGACGTAAAAAGTAAAAAAAAATAATATGTACTTTTCACTGAAAGTATAGTAATTTTGAATTTGAGACTGAAGGCTAATTGTGCTCACTTTAATTTTACAGCTCAAACCAAAAGATAAGTCAATTAGCTAAATTAAATACAGCTGTAAAATAGAGTTTAAAAGACAACTTTAGAATTCTTAATAAAATTATCAATGTAAACAAAATTCAACAAACTAACTATTTTTATAACACATGAAACTTATCATATAAGTATCACTTGTTCTAACAATAAAGTTTTTTTGTTAATAAAATGTAAAAAGCACATGTTTTGCTTTATAAACGCAATGAACTGGCACACGAGGTAGTATTTAAATAAATAAAAGTACAAATAAGACAACAATTATTTAGTTGTTTTCAAAATGCGTACTCAACAGAATATCGTAATATCTTCAATGCCTGTATCATGTTGCTACTTTATAAAATCTTAACTGATGTTTAAATGCGTGTGACATTTAATTATTTTCATATACGTAGTTAGTTCTTTTTAAAACATCTATTAACATCTATTTTATTCATCATAAATATAATAACTTTTGTTTTTTAATATTTTAAACTATAACTTAAAAAAGGATAAATAAAACTAACAAAATTATTAAACCGTTTATATTGACTATTTAAGCAAAACAATTGTAAATTTAATTCAAACATTTAAAAAATTGCATATAAATTAAACAAAGCCCAAATTGTTCTGTGTAGTAAGTTGAATAATTATAAAGCATCGTGTTTCAAAAAAATTAAAAACAAGTACAAAGCTTTATTTGTGACAAAATTTAAATATTAAGCTTTTAAAATTATATAACATACAACAAAGTTTTAGTATAACCAATTGAGATATTTTGCTTTTTTTTCAGTGGATGCAAAAAATTTAAAATGTTTAAAGTTACCAAAAATCTAATTTTATTTTAAAATATTTAGTATTACATAAAAACTGCATATACAACTATTTGTTTGTAAACAAAAAGTTAGTTTTAATATGCAATGCTCATAAAAATTGACATCACCTTAGCATTCTCTACAAAAGTAAATAAAAATGTTTGTATTTATTATGGCTTGTTTTTACAAAACTGCTGATTTCAATAACATCAAAATTTAGGACCGCGAAATGCGGTGTTTGTAGATTTATTATGTTTTTGTACTTATTAAGTTTTGAATATTTTTTTTATTATTTAAATATAGTTCTGACCATTTTTTTGCGCCTGTAATGACGTAACTAGAGTTTTCCTGTAAAAGGTTTCTAGTAAATTTTTTATTTAAAACTTACATTTAGTTAAAAAATATGGTCGACAATCATCAAATTATTTTAAACAGCCTATCCAGCTTATAAAAACATAAATTCAATTGTAAAACAGTAGTTAATTGAAATTTAATTACTGCTAAAACCTAAAAAGGATTGAAGTAGATAACTTAAATGTATTTAATTAAAGTGTAATAAACAGAAATTACAGTGTAGTTATAAAGAAAAATAGATGATTCTTAGTTTCCTATGAAATATTTTTTATATTTGATATGTAAAAGTTTATAATTTTCTAAGCATAACCGATAGTAGTCTATAAAGTTCAAAAATTATCTCAAATACAGTTTTTTTGTCTTGAAACTAAGTTTTACTAATAAATCTGTAACTAGAATCTTATTAAACTTATAAACATGTTATATTTTTGGTTACCATTTTAAAGTCTTTTATCAGAAGCATATAAAAGCTTATTTAAAAAATATTGAAGTTAATAAAAAAACAAGTGTCTTCAACTTGAAAAAATTTAAGTTATACATATAAATAGTTTTATTTATATCTTTAAGAATCCACAATTATTTACTAAAGCTATAAAAATATAGGTTTGTCTAAAATTTTTAATTTATTTACTAATGTAAAAAAAAAGTAGTTTGAATTTTCGTCATGCAGTTTTAGAAAATGAAGTTTTATGCAAAATCAAATTATAATATAAATACAGTAAAAAGTATGGAAACTTCGTTTAACAATAAGTTGTACCTGTTATAAACTAAAAAGGCTAATAGTTTTTTTAAGTTACATTTTTATAATTTTAATCATTAAATCTTTAGTTTTGTTAGTTTTTTACTAGTTTCAAGTTAAACTCATTAATTGAAAGACTAAAAAAATTAATATTTTGAATTATATAAACGTATCAAAATTTCATTATGTGGTAAATTAGAATTCAAAAACTTGTTAATTTAAAATATAAAAGTATTAAATAATTCTAAGAAAATTTATTGTAATTTTGTAAGGTTTAAAAACAATATGTATAACATTCAAAAAAATAAAAAAAACCAAAAAAAATTTTTTAGTCAGTTATATAAGATAAAGCGTCTTTATCGATTTAAACACATTTTTGCATTAATAATAAGTACAAGATAAACACAAAAGATTTAAAGTTTTGTTTCAATTCTGGTCAAAAAAATTTACCGCATTTAAGTGGCTAGCATCAACTTAGTACAACGCAAACATTAAGTATTACAAAACTGAAAATAATTATTTTTACGTTTTCTTTTAAGAAAAATATAGTATAGTAATGGAACATCTTAAGATAAAACATAAAATTTATTTTTAAATGAGTAAAAAATTACATATAAAAAAAATATTAATCCTAACCTTAAAACATTTATATTTAGTACAGTTTTTCTAAAAATTTTTTTAATATATACTTAACTAAGTGCTTCCATTGATATTTTCATTTTTCTACTCAAGTAGTACAAACAAAAAATGTATTGTTGATAATTTTTTTTTAATTATTTATATAGTTATTTAAAACCGTAGTGACATAAATTTAAAATCTGACAAATGCTTGTTTTAAATAAATTAATAACATATATCACAAAGTAAATAATTTAATCGATTCATTATGAGTAAATCAGTTTCGCCGAAAAAGTTTTTATTATACAATATTGAAATTAACTAAAACTTTCTGGTTAGTTCGAAAATTTATTACTGTCTACATTACAAATAATTGACAAATGCTTTTATTTTTTGTTCTATTTGTAGACTACAAAAGATAAAACTAATTTAAAATTGTAAAAATCTTATTTAAAATATTTTTCCTTTTACAATGTAAACAATAAATAATTACAAAAACTAACTAAGTAACATTAACATTAATGAAGTAAAAAAGAATCGTGTTTAGTCGTATTTAAAGAAAGTGTGATTTTAGTTTTATGTCACATATTTCAATTAAAATATATACATATATTATTTGTTAATTTTAAGTTTTATATCCGTACTCAGACAAATTCAAAGAGTTAGAATAAGTTTAAGTTTTAAGTTCTATGAGACTCAAATGTTAAAAACTGTTTGCACTTTTTTGCAAATTAAAAAAAACACTATTAACAAAACAAATCATTGAACTTTTAGTTATTTAATATTTAAAGTTATCAGTTTAAATTATTTTTTATTAGATTTATTATATTCAAATGTAACGAACCAATCATTACATTTTATGTTTCGTTTTATTTCAAAGAGTTAAAGTTAAAGAATTTCAATGTTTTCAGTGACGTCACAACTAGTATTGAAAATAGAAAATGAGAAAAAGAAGCGTGAAGTAAATTTGAGAGAAAGAGTTTAAAACTTAGCTTGCAGACGCGAGTCGGCGGATTAGTGACGGGAGAGAAGCGAGTCGGTTGGATAACTGCCGGGGGAGAGAACGCACAAAACGACGTGTTGATGATAGGATTGCGAATCGTATGATGAACAATCGAGAAGGGTTTTGTTTATAGAATGAGGATAGAAGAATTGATCGTTCAGTCTATTTTCTGTACATTTCAACAATATGTTTAGTAGTTAGTATATGTGCCTACTGGGCTCTTGTCAGAAGTCATTGGTTTTAGTTTCTTTTCTTTCACTTATTTCACGATGTGTTTATTAATGTTGTGTATAAAATCACGTGCACTAATAACTAGTTTTTATATTATTATTTTCATGGTAAGTACTAGTATATCAAATAAAGCCTGCGTTCCATCTGAACGTCTGTAAAACTTAAAATAACCGTTTCTTGTTATCTTATTTAAGAGCAGCTAAACCAATCTAACAACATCGTAATTGATGACGGTTACATACTAAACTACTAACTCAATAAGAATTTCTTTCTAAGTAGTTTCTTTTCTGATATAGTTAATACTTTAATTTCTGATCACATATGTAAAAGTATACTACATTTAAGAAGTTGATTACACACCACGTGTCGCCCCTGGTATACAGTAGAAACTTAGTAAGCTTTACAATATTCAACTTAAATATTTTTAAAGTATTTTTATACCACTTATAACAAAAAAAAAGTTTGAATAATAAACGTTATCATTTTCCATTCATTCGTTTGTTTTACTTATAAATTGAAATTCCACTCGTAATATATGCCGCTCGATGCGGTTCAAACTTTAATGTAAAGAACTCTTTAAAGAAATTTGAATATTCATGTGTTTAAGAAACAAGTAAGCAGATGTTTGTATAAAACAAAAATGACGTTAATAAAGTTATAAACTTGAAAAAAAAGTTCAAAATAAATATTTAATTTTAAATTGAAACTAGCGCAACTATTAGTGTTTTTGTTATTTGTAATTTTGAAGTTTACGTTTTTACAAAGTTTTATACATTAATTGCAAAGAATAAACACACATTTTTACTAAATCTTGAAATAGCCTATATGGTACATACAGAAGTTTTGTAATCAAATGTGAAACAACGTATTGCACGATTTTAAATTATTTATGCGTTCCATTGAGAAAAAAAAGGCAATCAGCTATTACATATAAACTATAAACAAACAGTTAACGAACTTTATTTAGAATACTCAAGTGACTTCAGAAAAAATATTTTATTAATTTATAAAGCACGAAAATCGATTAATATTAGTAACTATTAAGTGTCTTTTTCACACTTTTTTTTATGTTTTAAATATTTTGTGATATCAAGATTTTAATCAAATATATTGTTCGTAGAAAACTTCGTATTGCATGGTTTTAAACTTGTTTTTAAAAAGATTGAGTACATTGAAAGCTGTAATCTATATATATATATATAAATATATTGAAATAACATACACAAAATAAACTTTTGCTCGGTACAGCTGTTTCTGCGTTTAATACGCGTCTTCAGCCAAGTTTTATTCAATGAAAAGCAAACTTGTAAGTACAGCAATAAAATTATACAAAATTAGGTATTACGTAATAATAGATAGTTGATTTTAGACAAAATTATTAACAGAGTTTTTAGATAAATTGCTTTCTATAATGTATGCAGCCAGTTTGTAATTCGTTTCTTTTGTTTAGAGATTCAGATTTCTTAACTTTTAAAATTTCGATTTTTTCCGCATTGCACAATTTACATCCGTTTTTTAAACTGTATTTATTTTTCGTTCTTGTTAATATTTCCCACTGAATTTTAAAATTAACTTTGTTATTTTTTAGTTTCCAAATGTACTGCGATAAAGTTGTCGTATTTTTATGTTTTTCGTGTTTGAAGCTGTACTTGTGATTTGTGTAGCGATTCTTGAACGATAGTCCAGTCGAGCCTACATAAAACTTGGTCTGGTTATCAGTTATGACTGTCGCTTTATATATAACAATTTTCATCAGGCAACTTCCATTTACCGGGCATTCTTGTTTTTTGCAGTCACACATTCGCCTCTCTTTGTACTGCGTGTCTAACATCTTTCGATTGTGTGCCATTATAAGTTGTTTCATGTTTGGCATGCAGGAGTAGAACACTTTTAGTGTCTTCCTGTTAAAAACTTTACAATATGGATGGTTTTCAGTAAAGTTATTGTCCACAATCTCTAGGAAGCGCTTCCCAACCCGTGTTGCCACACTTTTGCAGAATGGAGCGTTGAAATATAAAATATTTCTTCTCCTTCTTTTTTTGTTGTTACCCTTCTCGTTTTTGTGGCTATAGGCTAACTCGTGATCGTATCCACTTTCTCTTATAGCTTCCTGGTATTGTTGGGTTGTTTCCTTAAAAATGCTTTGACTGCTAGAAATCTTCTGGAGGCGGTTGTTCACTGCAACCGGTATGTGTTTTAACACATGCTCTGGATGGTTTGACTTGCTATTCACATAAACCGTATGCGCATTTGGTTTTCTGTACGGCTTATGGCTTTCATTTTGAAGATCTAATGTTACATCTAAGAAGTCTGTTACAAACAGATTGGCTTCGATGGTGACATCAAAACCAATGTTTTTAAAGACTTTTCTTAGATGTTTGACTTTTCTCTCCATATCTGGTCCCGGTAGGATGTCCACCACTGCTAAACCATCGTCACGGTATATACCAAAATTACCATCTCTAAAGATCTTTTCCTTCTTCAATTTATCTAAAATGTATAGGCCAACCAGTTCGCAAATTTCTGCGCCATGAAAGCTTCCCATTGGTACATCAAAGCTGTTCTTGTTATGCTTTTTTGAACATGGTTCACCCTCGTGGAACAGTATTGATTTACAGCAATGTCTGATTAGCTCTTTTTCATTTTCCGTGATTTTAGTTAGGCCTGCAGCAAAATTGAAGGAGTTTTCCAAAATTGTTGCTGAGATGGCAGGATAAAAGCTCACTATATCAAATTTGATAAACCTTGAAGTTGGTTTATTGCTTAAGCTATTGAACCAGTTCAATACCTCGTAAGTGTTTTTCCATTGTATCAAATTACTTTTTGATCTTATAAAATTGTTTATTCTATCTAAATTAGTTTTTGCAGGTTTGCCAATAAAAGTTTTTGCCGGATTAATTATTCTACAACTTAGTTTATTTGGGAAGTTTGGTTTATGATCTTTTAAAGTAATGTAACAATGTTGTTGAGAAAGTTTAGGAATTTTACCTTTTATTTTGTTTTACAATACTATTTCCTTTGCTTCATTATTAATTTTTTCGATGAGACCGTTTTCCGATTTTTTGTATGTAGATGTAATGTTTTCTGTAATTAATTTCTTATATTTCTCCGGACTGATTTTGTATAGGCTGTTAGATTTATCTGCAAAAACAAAAACTTTTTTGGTGGACCTTATTTCCTTTAAGTCTTTGTTAAGTTTGCGGGTAAAAGAATTTTGGTATTTTCGGAATTTTAAATTATTTATTAACTCGTAAAGGTCGTTTTCAAGATTTGTTAAAAGTTTATCCTCGGGAGCTCGTTTTTTTGTTGGAAATAAGCCGTCATAATCTGAAACTTTAGCTTCTGTGTTTTCATCCCTTAAATGGAATGCTTTCCATCTCATTTTAGTTATCAGTTTATCTTATTTATCGTACATTTTAATTTTGAACTCTTTATTACTACTACTTATTGGTATGCTCTTTAATGAATAATTGAAGTTTATAGGTCTTAAGTCGTGTATACTTTTAATCATCTTTAAAACTTAGAGACTCAGCTTAATTAATAAAGCGAGAAACTTCTTACTTGTTTTTTTGAAGTCTGTTGATGGTGAGAGAGGCTCTCCACTTTTCGTAGGTGCCAGTTATAGAAATAACATACACAAAATAAACTTTTGCTCGGTACAGCTGTTACTGCGTTTAATACGCGTCTTCAGCCAAGTTTTATTCAATGAAAAGCAAACTTGTAAGTACAGTAATAAAATTATACAAAATTAGGTATTACGTAATAATAGATAGTTGATTTTAGACAAAATTGTTAACAGAGTTTTTAGATAAATTGCTTTCTATAATGTATGCAGCCAGTTTGTAATTCGTTTCTTTTGTTTAGAGATTCAGATTTTTTAACTTTTAAAATTTCGATTTTTTCCGCATTGCACAATTTACATCCGTTTTTTAAACTGTATTTATTTTTCGTTCTTGTTAATATTTCCCACTGAATTTTAAAATTAACTTTGTTATTTTTTAGTTTCCAAATGTACTGCGATAAAGTTGTCGTATTTTTATGTTTTTCGTGTTTGAAGCTTTACTTGTGCTTTGTGTAGCGATTCTTGAACGATAGTCCAGTCGAGCCTACATAAAACTTGGTCAGGTTATCAGTTATGACTGTCGCTTTATATATAACTAATATATATAACTTTATATAACTATATATATATATATATATATATATACACTACATATGTACAAAATATATGTATAAACAATAACTATAAAATATTAATGTGGTGTAGACATTTATATGACGTCAGTTGTTTGACTTTTGTGGTTGTTTTGAAACTAGTTTCCAACAAAATGTTTTGTTTGAGTTACTAAACCTTTTTCCTACATTTTAGAATTTATTATTTGTACTTAATTCTATATTTTCTAGATGTTTAAGAAAGTATTAGAAAATGATTATAAATACAAAAAAACTGTGAAGTATTAAAGTTAGATAAAAAAATCGTTTTCAGTATAGTTAAAGTATTTAGTTTTACTGATGAAAAATTCATTTATTATTTAAAATCATCAAATGAATGTTATCTTATATTTATATTTTCATTTTTAGAAAAATTGTCTGTTTTTGTTATGTGCTTAAATTTTCAGTTGTTGAAGGTTATTGTATTTATACAGAACTGTCAAATAAGTGAACACCTTTACAAATTTAATAGAAAAATACGTTACAGCGTACAATACTCCATCTAAAACAATCAAAAATACATTGTTTTAAATAAAATACTAACTATAAATCAAATTACTTTTTAGCACTTGATTTTAAGCTTTTTAACTGCTTCAAATACCTTCAACTAATGTAGCGTTGTAACTGTTTTTGCTTCAAATAATTGTCAAGATATATGCCGCTTTAAGCGGTTAAAATAATATCTACAGTTTGTACCTAGAAAGTTGAACCAAAACATATTTATATAGAAAAATTGTTAGTGAACGTTTGCAGTTAGTTTAAATTAAAATCTAAAAAGTTTTGAGATTTAATGAAACATCGAAAAGTAAACGATTGGTGCTTCGAGATAAATTAAAACACAAAGTGTTCTACAAACTTATTAATATTTTTATTGAAGTCTTAGTATTTAGAATTTATTATTATTTAACTAACTAATTATATTTTTATAATAAAAAGAAGACTAAAATATTTTACAAAAATATTGTAAAATATGTTAAAGTTTTATTAAACTTTAAACTTTTTATATTAACTGAAGTAACTATACAACGTATTTATTTTGTGTTTCTGATAAGAAAAATTTATGTATGTCGAAAGTTTCTTATAGTTTTTAAGTTATGTATTTGCAAATATTAATAGTTGTTTTGATAATATTCAAATTAAAAAAAATAGAGCATTCTAGCCCTGGATAAATTAGACATTTAGATTTTTGTTACAGTATAAGTCTATAAATGAAATAAATCAAACGTTTTCTAACATTCAAACTGTTTCAATTCTTTTTAATTATCAGTTACCGCAAACAATTACTTTCACAAAGCATAATACGCAAATAATACTATTTAAAGACAATGTAATGTAATTTTTAACTTTTAAACTTCCTTAACTTTTATCCAACACTTTGAAAACTTAAGATTATCTTTAACATAATTCAATTAAAAAACTATGATTTATAACTAAAAATTAGTCATTCAAATACGTATTTTGGTTTTACAAGCCTGTTTAAAAGAAAATTAAGTCTTAATATAAAACATTAAAACTATATAAACTATTTATACTTCTACTATGTAATATTTCATTTGCCTCGAAAATACAAAAAATTTTAGTACATTTTTAAATTATGTCTTTTTGTCAGTTACAAACTACTTGCTTTTAGTATTATTCATATTGCAAATACTATATACTTCAATACTCTTTAGTTTTAAGCGTAAACTTTTTGTATTCTCTGCAGCGTAAAAAAGACAAAGCTGATTAAAACTTATCCATGATATTTCGAAGGAAATTATTTATTTATTTTTTATTTTTTATACTTTGTTTGAATGGTGTTTTCCACAAAAATAGTAAGTTTATGTTATGTTATCTACATAATGATGTAACAAAAGTTAAACATACATTAACTTAAATCAGAAATAAACATTTTTTTTTAGTATGAGAAAAACATCGATATAGTAGTGATAGGATTAGTTTTTTAAGCAAATAGTACAATGATAATAAAAATTAATCCATACTATCTTGAGCCAATATAGATTAACGGTTAAATAATATAAATCGTAGTAAGTATTTAAAGTAGTTTTTTTAATTGACATACATATTTAAATGACGTACTAAAATACTGTATAATAACTACTATAGAAAACTCAATAATATTAAACATTATTCACATAAGTGATATACTTTATAATTCGTGAATTTTTCAACACTTGGTTTTGCATTTAATATTAAGTATTTCTAAAAATATTATTGAGTTTCCTATAGTAGTTATTATACGGTATTTTAGTACACAAATTACATATTTAACAGTACTTGTGGTTTTTACAAATGGTTTTGTATTTATTGAAGTTCGTTTAACAGAGAAACCCACTCAATTGTTGTGCCTGGTTATTTATATCTAGTAATACTAGATGTATACTAAATTAGTAAATATGTCAAATTCCAATAGTAAAGTCACACTTAAATTAAGTCCCAATCATGAACGAGCTAGGGTAAATGAACCTTTAGATGTTAGGTCACCAACCCCCATTGGTTTCAATATTTTGATATTTAATAAGAACACAACAAAAAGCATTAGTTTAAGTAACTTCATAAAACTAGTTAATATTATACTAAGTCCATTCTAAGTGACAAATGTTTACTAAATTTGAAATTTTTTTTGGTAAATAAACAGATTAAAAAAAAAAAATTATATTATGACATATGAAAAATTTAAACAAACAAATAAAATATTAGTGTTTTACCAAGTAAAACTAAAGTAAAAGTATGTTTATTATTAAATTGTTAAAAGTTTTGCTGTTCCATTTAATGCTATTTGCGTAAAATTAGTAATCTGTTAATAGCAAGTTGCAAATGGTATATAAATACGTTTAAAAACCTTCCTATAATAGAACTTCATAAACAGTATTATATGTTAAAAAATTGTAATTAAGATTGAAATCATAATATTTTGTTATATATAATATATAAGTATAGTACGCTTTCTGTAAAGTTATTTTAAAATAAGGTAATTTAAATCTTAAGATTAAATTTTTCAGAGAAAACTATTTAAATTTAAAAACTTCAAACTTTTATTTTTTCTTATTTAGCTATAGAAAACAAAAAAGGAATGCAAACATTATAAACAATGAAGTTGAGAAAAAAAAATTCGCTTTGTCCATTAACAAAAAACAACCTTGACTCTTTGAAATTTAATAAAAACTACTGACAAAAATATGTAGTTTACATTTTTATAATGTAAAGCAGCAATTAAAAACTTCTCTTATGAAACATTCAGGTCTTTTTAATATTTTAACTGCCTTTAAAACGGCAAATATGTAAAGTTATAAAAATAAATAAAAACTTAGACTGAAAGAGAACATAATTAACCATAGATGATTTTTTTAGATGTAAAACATTTGCGTATAATTGCTCTGTATCTCAATTTTTTTTTATAAAACTAAGTATTAAAACATATAAGAAGTTTTATTAAGCAATTATAATAAACATTTTAGCTAAAGTTAATTTCTTTAAGAATAAAATATAAATTATACATGTATTTGTTTATGATTCTTATATTTAATAATATATTAGTAAAATTCATACAAAAATCATATAGTGTTAGAAGTTACTACACAGTTTTTTTTTTTTAATTAAATAGTAAATTCTCAATTATAATTTTATTTTAGTATTAAAAAAAATTGACACGTTGTACATTTTGAAGTATGCTGCTATATTAAGTTTAAAATCAGGTTTAAAAATTTGTTGAGTCCAAGGTATTGTTGGTAAATTATATTTAGAAACGTTTTTTGAAATTACCACAAAAATTTAGTTACAAAATACGAATAAATATTATATTCAACTGTTAAATTTACCCTTTCTAAGTTTACAGTATTTTTAATTGCCCAAACCGGCTAAAAACAGGTACATTTTTTAGAATTTAGGTTTATATGTAATTGAAATTTCAAACAACTAAAAGACACTTTTTAAAGTTAATTTTTGTTAGTTAATATTTGACATATAAACAGAACATGTAAAAAAAATAATCATTAGTTTTCTTAAATAGATTAAAAACTCTGTGATGACATAAAAAGTAATTTCTACTTCTAACATAGGTTATTTCGGAAGTTCTTAATAATTATTACATTTATAAAAATACAAATAGTTTTCATAAGAACTAAAAAAAAATAAATTAAAAGAGTCAAACAACTTATTCAAATTTTAACAATAAAAATATACTAATGTCTTCATTAAAAACCCATCATAAACACTTGAACTTATAGAAATTTCTACAAGAAAAATTAATGCTAAATTATTCTTATTAGAATTATCCCTTTACAAAAGATTATATAAAGTATAGAAGTTTGTTCATTGAATGATTATAAATAGTTCTTACAATACATCAAATAGTAGTCTTGAGATTTAACAAAAAATAAAATAGAAATTTAATTTTTATATTATTTTTTTATAAAATTTGAAAACGCTTTAATATGTTAAACTGTTGTTGATAAAATCATTTTATATATTAATTTGTTACTAAAAAGCTAAAGTTTGATAAAACTTTAAGACTACTAACTAAGTAAAGTAATTATATAATTTCAAACAGGAGTAAGTACATACTTTTTCAATTAAATTGATTTCGCAAAAATTGTATCGGTGTTCTGATTTATATAAAGAGATAGAGATTTTTATTTTATATAGAGATAGATAAATTTTACTACATAAATAAAGCATTCAATGTTAAATTAGTCAAAAAAAAATCAAATTAAAATAAAACTTAAAGTAACTTTTAAACACCCTAAATTTCTACTAGAAAATAATACTAATTGAAAATGTTACTTTTTTAAATTTAGTTTTCTTTAATAAAAATTTTTCTTATATACATGCTGCTTGGTACGGTCAAAATTAAACAGCTCTGACGTCGTGTAAAACGAAAAAAAAATCCTAATTAATACAAAAACTGTAATTGTACGTTTGTGGCAAATTCGAATTTCGTCATTGAGCTACTCATAAATTTTAGGCTTAATAAAAATTAGTTTTAATATACTCTTGTTTATTGTTTGGTTTTCGTTGTAATAATTAAATTTTTACATAAATCTTATTTCCTAAGTGAATTAGAACTTATATGTAATTGATATTTTAATATTTTTAAATATTTACATAGACACAACTTGTGTTATCAGTTATTAATTTTTCTTTGAATAACTACCGAAATACTTGTAAATAAAATATACACAAAACTGTCTAATTTTGTAAACCTTTAGTATAATGCCTTCTAAATAGTCGTTAAAACTTTTGGCTTTGATATTTTTTTTGTATATGTGTGGACCAATGAGTTTTGATGATGCAAATCTTAACTTAGAGAGTAATTTTTACACATATTTTATTTAGATTTTTATGTTTTATTTAATTTGTTAGTTAAGTACAATTTTTAACGTGTTAAGCTCAAATAATAAGTTTTTAAATCACATAGTGCAGCTCCAAAATTAAAATTTTTAATTACATCTTTTATATTGTAAATTGCTTTATATATACCAACTTAAAGTTCTTGACTTAAGAAGCTTTAAGGAGATTATTTAAAAAAGTGTTTTGTTTATAACAAATGGCGCAAATACAATATTTCTTTTTTTTATAGAAAATTTGTAATTTTCAGACACAGATCCAGCTTGCAGCTCCAGTTTACCGAATGCTTAAAGATCGTTAGTAAAACTTGAAAAAACTTATCATTAAACTTATTGAATAAAAGCATACAACCTAAAAGTATTAAATCTTTTATTTGACAATTTAGACCAAGAGCTATCTAAAAGTAAGTTAATTATTTTTGACAGTTTGGACCAATATCTCTAAAAACTCTCTACATTTTTATTTTGTCCAACACTAAATATTTTGAGCGACTTGTCATTCAAAAATAATAGTAAAAAAATATAGATAGCATATTCTTTATTGAAAACTTAAAATTAATATCTCAACTTATTTAACAATCACTTTAATACATTGTAATGAGTCTTACCATTTTTATTTCTAGTGAACTGGTTATTGTATTATGCTATCAAGATAGTACTGAATTCAAAAATATTTAAGTATTTCCTTAAATTTAAAGCCTAGAATTAATTTCATTATAAGATTTAAAATTTCAAATTAAATTAGATATAAAAAAAATATATTAACTTCATAGCCGCTGTCTGCAGTAAAAAAGTAAAATTCTTGTTAAAAACTTTTTTGTTAAAAGAACAAGAAATATATACTATAGTTGTATTATAATTTATGTATAAGCTCATATTTGTTAATTTTTCTGTTGTTAATTAATATTTTATCAATAAACAAACTTTAAAGTAAAGTATTACTAAGTTCAAATTTACAGTACCTAATTATAATGTATCATGTTTAATATTGATACCATAAAAAATTACAGACACTTTTTACAATTATATTTCAATCTTAAAACGTAAAACTACATAGATAACGAAACTGTAGACTAGATTTCAGGTTTTATTGCTACACAGAACTATTATTTAAAATTTTTCAAGTTTCCCATTTATTTTAAACAGTTTTTGTTATATGTACTGAAAAAGAACTACTTTAAAAACAAATTAATAAGCATTTAAAACTTTTTTTTTTTCACTTACAAACTTAGTCAATAAAAACCAACTTTTAAGAATTAAAAAACAAATATTCCAACTTTAGTGATATAATAACTATGAAAAATTTAAGAAAGAATTTAATGAATAACATTTTTAGTGCTAATTAAAGTGTAGTAGTTTAACCTAGATTTGAAATATGTATGTATGTAGGTTTACTGTTAATTAAATATTAATATATTAAATTTTTTAAATGATTAAGTTTCAAAACAACGTACTGACATTTAGCAATAATTTAAACCCACTAAATACGTTATAAGACCTAACTACAAAATTCTACTCAAAGTTTTACTTTTAATTTAAAAATTTATTTGCCTAAAATGATGTTTCAATTTGAATTTTTATATTAACAAAAGTTCTTTTGTTTATGTTTTAACTGTTATGTTATGCACAGAATTTAAAAACTATCTAGTTTTAGTAACAATAATATCTTATATATTAAAGTTACTTAAATCCAAAACTTTAGGTAGCATTTTGTAGTTAGGTTTCATAACGGTTATAAATTAAAAGTGATATTTAACGTACAATCTGACTTAAACAAGTATTGATTTATACATAGTTTTTAGTAATAACTTGTGGTTGTAGGAATATGACGTAAGTAGTTTTGATTTTTTTCTTTAAAATTTAAAATCAAAAATCAAGTTTTTAAAATATAATATTTATAAATTCTTTCAACAAAAATAGTATTAGCTTAATAATTATAAAAGTTTGTACATAGTTATAATTTATTGCTGTAAAAATCAGCGCTATTCGGTTTTAAACAAGTTACAAATAATTGATTAATAAAATACTTAAGACTTCTTTGATTCAATTAATTATAATTACAATGAATTATCTGAACTATCTGAATAAACAATGTAGTGTAACTATTATGATTTTTTAAGTTTTACTGTATATTCTAAGCTTGTATAATTATGAAAAATTAATTAAATTTGTAATAAAAAAATGATATTGTTTTTCAAACCGCTTGATGCCGTTAAAACTTATTAAACAAAAAACTATTTGCAAATTATACTTTAGAAGTCAGTAGCTGTTTACGTGTTTTAAATATTAACTTAACTGGGAAAACCAAATGTAAAATTAAATTAGTCCTTTTGAATAAAAAATTGTTAAAAACTTTTAGCTTATAAAATTAATAATAAATGTATAAATCAATTGTATAAGGCTTATACTTATATTAAATGATGTGTTTAACAAGAAAAATGATTAAAAATCATAAAAGACTTTTTAAATTTTATTTCATGGTCGAACATTTTACTTTGTTTTTTGATTTTTTTATTAAGTTATTAATTTTACAGAAACGATAAATGGTACATTTTTTTTTGGTTTTAGCTGTTTTCAGTAATCAAATAAAAAAAAATTAGATTTAACCTTATGTTATATATGTTTTACTTTAATATTACAATGATCAGTGCTTATATCAAAGTTATTATATATATATTTAGTTATCATATTTTTCTTATCCTAGTAATAAATTACCTCCATAAAATATTAGAATTAGTTATCGACTGTTTATTTTAAGTTTAAAGTAAATTGTCCTGATATAAGCAGTTTTAATTAAATTTCTTTGTTTAGGAATATTTTTAGAACAGTTTAAAAAACAAAGTATCAAAATATAACTCATAGATACATTACGGAAAAAAATATTAATTTAAAATTTTTATAGTTTTTACGTTTGTAATTAATTTTTTCCAGTAATTTCTATCATACCACATTAAGCGGTTTAAAATTTATCTTATTAACCTGAAATGTCTGCTTGAAATATTGCATTATAAACTGTCTTTGATTATATAAAAAGAAACAAAATAAGTGTTTGTGTGTGACGTCAGTAAAATATTGTTGCAAAACAGTATTTGAAAAAAAATTAATAATGTTGTTGCAGATTCTTATCATAAAAAAATATTTTAAAACAAGTAATATTTTTGTTGCTAAACACTGTTGTTGCGAAAAAAAAATAAGTACAAACTTTCGCTTTAAACAACGGCTATAATTAATAAAAACATAAAAACTGGCTTCGTTCAATTTTTGTTTAAATGCTAATGTTATAAATATAGTGTTTGACATGTGATTTTATCTAATAAGTTAAAAATATTTTTTGCATTTATTCGTTAACTTTAAGACTTATAAAAAAATCCCAATTTTGTATGCTATTAATATTTTTAAATTAATTAATTTACTAAAAGTTCCATATAAAGTTTTACTTTTTATACTTTGAAAAATGAAAAAGTTTTTATCCTTTTTTAAGTATAGCTTAAAAATATTTTTTTAGCAAATAAAGCTTTTAGTTGGTATCAATACTAAAAAATTCAATTAAATTCTAACTTTCTTATTTTCATATAACAAAAGCAAAACAATTTTTTTTAAATATAAATTCTAACAATAGGGTACAACAAACAATTTTGATTTTACTAACTAAGTCTCATTCATAAAGTAGTCTTAGTCTTTGATACAATAGTCTTTAAACTTGAAAACTTTAATAATAATTGAGTTATTTACAAAGCAGATCGTATAACTACTTTTTTAAATTAACGCTTGAAAAATAGGTAAACTGCAAAAACTAAAGTTAAATTTATTGCAATTTTTTCTTATTCTAAATAAAAGTGGATATAAACTTAACCTTCATTTATTTGCTTATAATAATTTTGATTATGCCTATTAAGAATTATAAAAAGCAACTATTAATAGTTGAAAAAGTATTCAAATTTATTTAACAACAATTGAGCAAAAAGTTCTAAAATGTAACTATTCCATAAAATAACGTTCGATTATATTTTAAGTCAAAGTTATTTAGTTTTGTTATAAATATTAAGACTAATATTTATAACAATATTTTTTTTTAGATTCTAAAGTCTGGTTATTACTTTGTCAAAGCACTTAACTAAAGAATCATAGCATTGTTGTTTTTATTTATTTGCTGAGATTTAATAAACTCTATCAAAATACACTTTTTAAGATTAAGTATTAAGATAATAAAAATAACATAAGTCAATTGAACTGTGTAATTGTACTTTTAATTGAAATAAGTTCTGCATACAACTAAATACTTTGAGTTTTCACTTTTTAATAATAACCGCTTTTGCGGTGAAAATACCTCTATTTGGATCGTAGGTATTGCTAAAATATACTAACTCAATATTATAAATACTTTAAACAAGCGTTTGTCAGGTTCAAAGAGTGACGTCACGACAACTTAAATAAACTAATAGATCTAAAATTGATAATAAATTGTTTTGAAATCTAGTAACATTGATGAATATGCTAACGAAACATTTAAATAATAAATGTTTTATTTTTCCTCAAAAATTTACTCAAATACTTTCACATAAACACCTTAAAATTATTATTGATCATATTTTTATACGGATCTTTTATTAATTTTAAACAATTTAAAAACGGGTTTATTATAAGTATCAAGCTGCTTACACAACTAAATTACTGTCATTTTAAAACAATTAATATACTATTAGGTTAACCGCTTTATGGTGCGGTGAAAATTTAGGGCAAAAACAATCAGTCGTTAATACAAAACTTGTACGGTTATCTTTTTAACAATGAAAACAAGCATTTGTGTTAAGTCAAATATTTGGTTACTACTGCTTTAAATTTAATAATTTAATAAAAAAATTAAATTAAACTTATCAAAAAACTATTAAGTGAACTCTTAATTAGATACAGTGACCTCTCGCTTATTTACGCACATTGTGTCCACAGAAAAAATGCGTGAAAATTCTAGTGATCGTAAAGATACGAGGGGTAATAAATATATTTACTATAAGGGCTTTTTTTTGATATTACTTCTAGTTAAAAGCAGAATGGGTATTTTCCCGATTTTAACAATTTGTTTACTTTATTAAATATGAAAACAAAAGTTAAAACTACACATATATTAAAAAAAGAATTTTAGTTTTTATAAAATAATAACCTTTGTAGAAAAATTTCAACGCTTGCCTAGAAATGCAAGTGTTATAAGAAGAAGAACTTAATCTAAAAAACATGTTTTAAAAAAAACAATTTAGACTTGTGTTAAGTGTAAGCTCTAAATTTATTAAATGTCATTGCTACTTTTTGCTAGGAAGTTTCATTAGATTTCTTTTTTATATGTTTTTTCATATATAGGGCTAGAGTGCTGTATTATTTATTTGTGATTTTAACTCTAATTATTTCATTATACTTTCATCATTTAAACAGTCATAGTTTTTTCAGAATTTTAATTTAATCCCTTATTGTTAACAAAATATCTAATATACTTAGGTATAACTAAATAATTATCAATTAGTCAAGGAACAGAAGTTTACAAAGTCTAAAGATATAGAGAGGAGAGTTAGCATTTAAAAACATATTTTAAATTAAAAAAATACAACATACCTAATTTGTGCGATTTAAAAAAAAAATAGTTTTTTACAATTCTAAAATGCGTAACTAAACGAGAATGCGTAGCATCACGGATGCGTAAAGATGATAGAGGTTACTGTAGACAAACATATTTGTGTTCGTTTTATGTTGTCATTAACTGCTCAATAATAAGAACCAAGAATTATAAGTTTACTATTTCAATTATCAGTTGATTTAGTCAAACTAGTATTTTGCAACTTTTTTGTGATTATTATTTTAATAAATTAAACTTGAGTAGTTGCAGATGTTCTACACAAACACATATATTCCTAACACATAAGTTATAAAACTTAATCATTTCAAATAAAAACAGAATAATACACGATTACTTAAACAGTTACGATAGTGAAATAAAACATAAAAGAACAAAACTAAACACTACTACGATTAAAAAATCTATGTGAAGTACTTGAGTAAAACTAAAATTGCTAATTACTTGCTAGGTTAAACTTTTTTTGCAACAAGTTTTATCCTGACATACTGAGATAAGCAAACAACTAGTTACACTTTCTTTTTACGGTTTTAAAAGAGGTTTTCCCAAAGTGGGCCATATTGTTACTTAAAACTTATACAAGATATTATGGAATTGATGATGAAAAGCAAAAAGATGTTTTAAATGGTAGATTTTTGAGTATCTTGTTGTATTGTGCCGTTATTTTTTAGTTTCTTCAAAGTAAAAATTATAAAAAAAGTTAAGAAACTCTTTTTTAAATCGTTAAAACTTTCCTTGAAATTTGCAAGATGTATGAACTACAGTAAACTTTAGAACATGTACTTAGAACAACTATGTATATTTAATCATAACAATGTGCTTTTCGTTTTATAGTGTTATTAAAAACAAACAGTAAATGTTTTTATTATATTTTTTATTACTATCTGTTCATTTCTTAAAAAATTATTTTACAAATTTTTTACCATCTTATGTATAATAGTAAATTAATGTTGTTTACTTTCCGCAAATGAATTTGAAAACTACGAATACAAGCAACATTTTAAAGAACAACTTGTTTGTTAATGAATAAGCTGCCGATATATAGTATTAGAATATTACATATTCTTATTGTATACTGAGCGTGCATAAAATGAATGATGTCTACGAGAAAATAAGAACAAAAAAAATATTTCTTTAATTTAAAAAATAATTTTTATTATGTCAAATCCGAGGTTGTATGTTCTATGAAACTATGTTAATAGCTTGTATGAATTGCATCTAAGCTGCTAAAAAATATGACTTCAATATAATTTAAATGCAAGTTATTTCAATTTTTGAAGCACTTAAAACTCTATTTTAGGTTTAAAGACCTACCAAATACTTTAAATCTTAAAGTATTGTAACCGTCATCATTTACGATGTTGTTAGGTTGGATAGGCTAAGCTGCTCTTAAATAAGATTGTTAAAAACGGTAATAAAACAAGCTTAGGTTTAGACTCTTTTTCTCAAATTTATTTCACGCATCTTTTTCTTATTTTCTATTCTCAATACCAATCGTGGTGTCACTTAAACATTGAAATTCTTTAACTTTAACTCTTCTGAAACAAAAAGAATCATAAAATGTAATGAGTGGTTCGTTACAGTATTATTCTAAGTTTTGATATAAATATTTGAAAACAATTTAGTATTGTGAGTTTTGATTTTGCTATTGCTTTTTGTAAAATATTCGCAGTAATATAGATGATTTAGACTCTATAGTTGTTTTATATAGTTTAAAATTTATACGAAGTAACACTTACATGTGATAAAAGTTTTTGTTAAAACAGTTTAAACATTGCAAACAGCTTAGAAATCAAGTTTTGATAAAAGACAGTTTCGTTTTACTAGTTGTTAACAATTCATCACCTAGTAATAACTGAATGATTAAATTAAACTACTATATCATTTTAAGTATTAATGCAGTTTAATACAATTAACTTTTAGAAATTAATACATATGCATGTAAGTAAATTATAAATTATTTTTAAAGAGATTTTGTGCTTTTGTGCGGATTTATAACAAACACATTAACTGTGTTAGTTTATGAATAGAAATAATTATCTTATGATAACCTAGTAAAAAAATATCACTTTATAACATTATCAAATTATCAAAATATAATGTAAATACTTTTTTTAATCAAACAATGATTAGTAAAGTTAATTTGGAAAACATTTAAGTTCATTTAACTAAAAAACTAAAAACTTGGTAAAATATTTAAAATGTTATAAGGTTAAAATCGTAATTAAATTTTTAACCATAGCTAAATACTTTTAGTACTGGAATACAAGAAAAAGCAATATAGTATAATGTAATTTTAACTATTTTTATACTTACAAACATTTTTTTATTAATTATAATTCGAGATAAGTTTTTGTACTGTCTATCTTTGAATGTTACTAAAATTAACAAAAAAAATAAAAAAAAATTAACATTATCCTTAGTAGTAAATTTTTTGTTAAGTTCTATTTCTAATATATTACAATTATATTTTATACTTACTTTGATAAAAATTATAAAACATAATTTAATTATATATTATAATTGTAATATAGTCCAAGTAGTATAGCTAACATGGACCCTAATTTGTTTTATATTATTGAAAATTTACACATAGTGACATTTATTTGTGATAAAAGTTTTTGTAAAAACAGGTTTAACATCGCAAAAAGCTTTGAAACCAAGTTTTGATAAAAGACAACTTTGTTTAACTAGTTTTAAACAAATTATCAGAAGTAATATTGATTTAAATACAGTATATTTATTAAAATAGAATGAAAACAATAGCTTTATAAAAATATAAGCATTTTAACTAAGTACTTGATAGATTGACAAACTGTTTAAAAAGTTCTATAAACTGTTTTATAAATTAAGTTCAATACCAGATAATTACTTTTTTATCTATTGTTTATAACTATTTCATAATTATAAACAATAGATTTATAAAATACTTTCATTAATAAACAAAAATGTTAAGCTTAGTGTATTTAATGAAGTAGAAATGTGTCATCAATAGTACTGTATAACGATGTTTATTCAAAAACTATAAAAAACTAACATTACGAAACGCTGTATTATTTTTTTTTTGCACATAATGTTTTAATGTTATGTTGCCAATGTTATTTTTAATACTAAAATTGTTTTAAAACAAAAAGTTTCGAGTATAAAATAAAAAACATATATGTAATTTAAAAACCCTTTAGTTGCTAATTAAAAATATCCTATGTTAAAAGTTTAAAACAAAAGTATTTTGTATTCAAGTTTATAAATTTGTATATGTTTGTATATATAGTTTTATATACTACTTATATCTATATTTAGTCACCAAAAAACTAGTTTTGTGTGAGTAAAAAATAAATTTAATGTACTTCTCAAAATAAAAGAAAACTATCAGACGTCATATGCTTATTCGCACAATATTTAACTTATGATTTGTGTTCATAATCAAAGTTGACTTACTTTTCTTCGGTTTGATTGAGTTTCGTCATTCTAAAACCGTTAAATACGGTTCAAAAAGTTTGTAATTTATTTACTTTAGTTATTTAAAAATTTTAAATAAAAACTAAACTAATTAGAGAGTGAAAAAATTAGTCTTTTACTTTTAGCCGAGTTTCCCAACAATTAAAAAAAATTCGAATTATTTTTTTTATATAAATTAATTTAATTACTTTATAAAGTTTTGCTAATAGTATTTTTTAGTTTATAATTCACAGTAGTTTTTAAAATAAAGCTTTATATTATGTTATGCTAGATAAACAATTAGTTAGCAAAAAACTACTTTTTTAAACTTAAACAACTTTAAATATATCAATCAAAAAAAGAGACTAATAACGGACGTCACATGCATACTTGTTAATATTAAAATACAAATTGTATTTATATTTAGATTAAACTTTGTTAGATTTTTAGGATTTGTTTGAGTATGGTTGGTGGATGGTTTGATTTTGAATTTATGTAACTTGTTTTGTTGTTGTCTTTGCTGTATGGGTAGAATGTATGGTTCAGTAGGTTAAAAAAGGACTATAATGATGTTTTAAAGATAAACAGATACAATTATGAAATTAACTATACAGAAGAAAGCAAAAACAAAAAAAGAAGTAGAAAAAGAAAAAATATATGGTTCAATCCTCCATATTGCAAATCTGTAAAATACAAACATAGGTAAAAAGTTTCTAACAAACATAGGTGAAATAATAAACAAACACTTTTGAGAAAACAGTAAGTTAGAAAATATTTTAACAAAAACAATATAAAAATAAGCTACAGCTGCATGACAAACATTTAAACAATAAAAAAAACCACAACAAAAAACTAATAAACAACGATAAAGTATACAAAGATGAATAATGCAACTGCAGAAAGAAACAAACATGCGCTCTGGAAGAAGGAGAATGTAGGGCAGAAAATTTAATTTACCATGCAACAATAAAAACAGACAATTCATTTAAAACATGCATTGGACTTAGTGCCAATCAGCTAAAATACGTATATAAACACACAGTACAACAATAAAAAGAAAAGCAAACAAAAAAAAACTACCTCCAGTACAAATAAGCAACGGAACTTTCAAATTAACCTACAAGTTAAAAAATCAAAAAAAGAGCTACAAAGTTAGTTGGAAAATACTAAAATAGAAAAAAATCTAAACCAGGAACAATGACATGCAGATTGTGCTTAAAAGAAGCTTTATTAATACTTAAATCTTGTACAAATTGCATCAACAAAATAACAAAATTAATAAACTAATGCAGACATAGAAACAAAATTTCTTTATTGTATTGGAAAGTAGACAAAACTCAAATCAGATATAATACTAGTACAAAATTGATTTTTTGACTATTCCATTGAGTTTTTGTTGACATTTAGTTTGAATTAAAATTTTTATATAGTTCTTAATTCAACTGAAATAAATATTTTGATTTTTTTTTTAGATAGTTCTTAAATCCGTTTAAATTTTGACTGTTACATTAATTTGATACAAATTAGATTTAGAAGTTTTCAGTAACTTTGAGTTTTGTTAATGTTTTGCTTAAAAATTCTAATTTTAGATAGCTTTTTAATTCCATTTAGATTAATTTCAAGGTATAAATACATTTAAGCTTCAAAAAAATGCTATTAATTCAGTTTTTTTTTTTGATTAATTATAGTAATTAATTTCAATTTGTTTTAAAAATAGCACGAATTTTACCTTATTATACTCTGACAAGCTTGAATTTTCGAATCTGTAACATTTTAGTTTTTGTTTAGATTGTTAACGCATGAATAAATTTTTAAATAACATTATAAATAACCAACATTATTATGTGCAGTTTACTATTTTATTTTACTTAAAGAGATCGCAATTTTTTGTCACCGAAAACGGGTCGTAAATAAAATATATATATTGCACTACCTTATTTAAAAAGTAGTTTTAAAAATAAAAATGATGAGATTTAAAAATGAAATATTTGTTTAGATATATTTAGAGTTAGTTTAAATATATTATGATGTTAACTAGACTAAAATTTTGAATTTAGTTACTTACAGAAATTTGCTTTAAATATTTTATGACCTTTTTTTTTATTTTAAAACTATTTATTTAATTTTTAGACTTACCTACACAAAAAACAGATTTTGTGAGTTTTATTGATTTAAAATTAAACTTTCTTTGAAACTTTTGAAAGGAAATTTTACAGTTCTATTTTAAACTTTTATTCCGAAACTATAGACTTTTATAATTTTAAATACAAGCTTTAAGTATCGTTTGAATGCTTTTGATTAGAAAGTATATTTTTTTAATTGGGTTTCAAAATTTTTTATGCTTAATTATTTATGTAATTTTTATTTTTTCACTTTTCAAAACTTAGCAATAGTTTGTTTAAACAAACTAGATTTTAGATAGTTTTAGCTATATTTAAAGATTTAACTTTTATATTCAAACATTATACTTTAAGTTACACTTTAAAAGTTTAAAAATAACAAAGTGAATAAATTTAAACTGTGATGAAAAAAAAAGTATTACTGGGTGTTTTGCTGAGCTTTTAAAAACATTAAGATGTAAGAAGAGCTTATAATAAAACATAAAATCCCTAAACTGAAAACTAAAACCCACTTTTAAAATTTAACGTTTTTTTTAACAAATTAAAGTATACATTAGACTAGAGTAAACCACTGAGTACTAAGAATTCAAAACAACCATTCTCTTACTTATATTAACAATTGTCTTAAAAAGCTAGGATCATCTTAAAATTGTAGTAAAAATCTATAGTTTTAGATATATTAACCCATTTCACCAAATAATTATTCAAAACAACATTTAAGTTTTTTAATAGTTTAAGCAAGTTTTTAATTTCCAGAAAAATGTTACTACAAAAGTTAAAAATTTTTAAATTTAATTTTATTAGGAACTAATATGAAAATAGTAACAATACAAAGTTTCAAGTCGTTATTATAATTTAATTGTTTAGAGAACATATAGTACTTAAGTAAATCTTTAATTTGTACATACCGTTTTAAAATTGAAATAGTTTAAAAAAGTTTATACTTGTGTTGATATTTACATTTAAAATTAATAAAACATATTTATCAAAACTAAGCATACAAAATAATTTTAACTATTTCTTTGATTAAACTTTAAATATAACAAAAATTAAAAAAAAACAAAAAAAAAAACTATTTTAAACTCATCATAAAATAAAAGGTTCTTCATATTAATGGAAGAGCATAAAAGTCTTACAAGACTTCAAATTTATTTTTAAAAAGTGTATATGATTGTATAGAAAAATTAAAAAAAAGTTTGTTTATTTGTTTTGACACACTACAGTAATAATTGTAACAATAAGTTAATAAATATTTAGTTTGGCATTAACTTTCTTTTTTGCTCTAGGTAAATTATAAATTTTCTATTACAAATTGAAGTTTAGGTACTTAAAATTAAACATTTTATTTTAATATCAAAATTTCAAAATCAAAGAACTAAAAGCGAAGTCTACATACAAAAAGTTTATTTTAGTTTAAAAATCTGTAGGAAACTGTATATGAAACAATAACTACAAAACACGTGAAAAAACAAACTAAGATTAAAGTGTTTAATTTTTTTTGTTTAAACGGATTCATGTAAGTTTTAGTAACACAAAAGAACAAAATTGTAATTTTATCTAAATAAGGTAAAGTATAAAAGTTAACAAAAAATTACAACAACCAAAGTTGTCATAGTTACCGTTTTAGTTAATAAAAATATAAAGTAATAATTATTTTTGTATGTATAAGTTGCATCACGTAGTAGAAATATAGATACTAGAACTAGCTTTATAAATTTTTTTAACATTAAACTTTAAAGTTATAATTTTACAACTTTTTTGTTCTATTCTAAAGAAATATAAGTTAAAGCAAAAACTTGTGTTGTTAACTATAAATAAAGCTCAACAACTTAATATAAAAGTAGTTTTGAAAGAACGTTAAAATGTTAGCGAATTCTTTTACAACTTGTTCAGAAGTTATTGAAAAGTTTTCATTGAATAGTACATTTGCGACCGTCATATCTCCTGTTTAAATTATATGACAATAAATAATTGATATTTAAATTGAAAAAATAATTTGCTAAATTAGAACAAGTTTTTAGTGAACAAGGTTTCTATTTTGTTATTTAACTTGGACAGAATAATTAAGTAAATTAGTTGATAATGATTTTTGAATTTAATTGTTTTTGTTAGCAGCGATTACACAAAAACAATAAAAGTAAAGTCCACCGGGTTTTTAAGTAAACATTTAGTTCATAAACACTAAATTTAATACATTACTCATCTTGTTAAATTAAAAGTAAAAGTTACATATCTTGAGAAATTAAAGGGGAGGGACGTGACTAGTAAAAGGAAATAAGGGGAAACATTAGATATTTTAGACAATAACAATATATGTTCTGCGGTTTGGGGGTGGTATTTTTCAGTTTCTGAAAAAGGTGAAATTCTGCAAAGCAGTTTAGGAAATACTTTATAAACCCATTTATTTACAAATTTTTCATATTTACATCTAATGTTGAAGATATGAGAGCTATTTAAAAACTAGTTGTTTTTTTGATTTAATATACAAAAGTTGAGTTTGATTAATAAATAAAAAACTGATTAGTAAATAATCAAAACAATATAACACAACTTAGTTATTAATATTAGTTAATAAAATTTAAGTGAGTGTTTAACAGAAGTACACTTAATAAATATTATAAACAAACCGATTAGTAAACATTGGTGGTTGTCCTTTTATTAATTTTGCTTCAAGTATTATTTTCCATTCCTTCTGTTTCCTGTATGAAGGTATATAAGCTTCTACTTCAATTGTTATCTGTAATTTAGATAAAATTTGAAACAAACAGTTAAGTAAGCTTGTGGTAAAAGTTACTTAAGTTCGCAAACAAATACTAATAGTTTAGTTATAAAAGAATAAATAAATAAACTAACTTCATTAGAAATTATATTTTGTGTTTCTAATCTTCTGATTTTTCTACAAATTTTCGAACAAATATTTTTCATATCTTCGTTACTAAGCAATTCATACAACTCAATATGAATTTTTCTAATTTCGATTTTATTTGTGACATCAAACAAATTTGTAAATAATTCTTCATCGTATAATTTTTCTACACGCCCAAATATCAAAAATTCAACCTGTTTGTTTAAAATAGATTTTTTTATTGTACTCATTAACATAAAACTCATAAAATCAACTTGAAGTCCATTTTAACTTATTTAAACTTTTATATATTATTTCTTAAAAAAGTTCGACTTGTTTTTACAATTTATAATTAGAGTCAACAGAAGTTTATTATAAAAACTTTTGACACAATTTTTACTAAAAACTTTTTTATTTTTAATTTTCACAGTCAAACAACATGATACGATTTGGAAAAATAGTGATCAAGCAATAAAACCAACTTTAATATTTGAATTTGATAACGTATTTTTTATTTCTTCCATGTCGTTTGAATTTAAACCATATCTAGCTTCCACATCCAATACATTTATTTGACTTACATATTTGTTGATAAATATTAAAAAACTAGTAATTTCGTCATGTTTGGTTTGAATATAACCCTTGTGATTTCGAAGATTTTCTTTCAATTGATTTATTATTCTCGAATTTGTAATTTCATTGAAATCACTTCTGATTACATATGAATGGTCGATACCTGTATATACAAAATATTTTATTGATTACGTGATAAACTCGTATTTTGTTTTTTATCAATTAAAAGTAACTAAAAAAGTAAAAAGAGTATAAACAATTATATATGAAATTTACTAGAACAAAATTGAAATTTATAACCAAGAAAGTAAGTCTGCTACATCGGTAAAAAAATACTAAATCCGTTTAATTCAAACTCATTTTATTTTAAGTTATAAAAAATAATTGTAATCATTTAAAGATAATTTACCAGTAAACTGCAAATACCATTCTAATAACTATTTACTAAAAAGTTTTATGTAGAGAATAAATTATTTTTCAAATTAGGTTTGTATTGAAGTTTGAAAAGTATTGTAAAAAAATTAAAAACTTATCGAATTAAATATAAAAACTTTTTGAGAAAAATTTACGAAATATATAAACAAAATTGTACAAATTTACTAACTCAAAGCCCAACTACGCAAACCGATAATATGCTTTGTTGATTTTTCAATTAATTTCGATTTCTTTATTTCTAATTGTTCTGTATCTGTTAATAATTTGTTTAAGTTTTAAAACCTAAAAAACTATTACAGTTTTATTTAAATTTTGGTATTCAAATTGCTTTACTACAACGAAGCTATTCAAAAAACTTTAAAGTTTTATGTTTGTATTAAAACAAATTAACTTGTATTATAAGTTTAAAACTAAACTTACTTAATAAAAAAATATTTAACAAATTAAGTAATTTTTTAAGTAAAATCAAATGTTTATTAGGCTAAAACAAAATTTGATGTTTTTGTTGTTAAATAAAACAAAAAGTTAATATACTAATGTAGTAAAGTATGCTGTTAATGTAAATTATAATATTTAGTACAGTATTAGAACTAACCAAATTGCAGAATGTTGACATTGGATATTACGAACATACGAACAACTTGAAATTCATCATCATCTCTTGGTTCGCCATATTTATTAAGCTCGGGAAATATGACTTCTAAAAATTCATCAAACTGCTCGATGGACAGGTGTAACCATGCATATCGGCTTGTTAAATATTCCTATTAAAAAACTAAATTTTTATAAAGTTAAACGCTATCTATAAATTAGTTTTTAAAGTTCCTTAGCTATTTTGGTCAACTTTTTTTTTTATTTGTTTAGTATTCATTAAGTATCAAAAAGTAAAACGATGGTAAATTTATCCGTCTTTTAGCTATAAATACTCAATACAGTATATCTGATATGAATATTAATCAATTTTTAAGCAAATTTTGATAACTAAGTTAGTATAATCTAAGAAAACTATTTCATAAGTTGATAGTAAATACTTTAAAGGTAATAAAAATGACTGCTTTTTTTAATTTCACTGTATATTTAAACAATTAAAGTAAAAACTAAAAAAACTTTTAGATAACTTAATATTACGTAAGAAAAATTTATTTAACTAACTTGTATACTTTGGTGAGCGAAATAGAAAAGGCTTGGACCTACTAATGCAGAACTAGCTTTGGTATGCACACCTATCATGAGGTCTTGTACCTCATTTGGTGTTATTTGGCATTCCAAAAGATCTTCCTGCGTGATTACAACCGAACGTTCTATAGTCTTATTATAAGCCAGTTTTGAGAGTTTTGTCATTACTTCATCTCTGTCTAGCTGGCTGCCCTTATGAGCGCAACATTGTAGACGATTAAGAAGCTCATCAAACAGATTGGCTGTCGACTCAACTACTTTCCAAATTTCATGACCAACTATTTCGTACAAATGACAAAATAGTCTTAAAAACAAAGGACAAAAAGTTAATTGCTGGATTTTTGGAGACTTTTTTAAAAGTTTGTTTATAATTTCGTCAACATCTTCAGTTTTAATATAGAAACGAAATAGTGTTTTCATATCGCCTTCAGATAGATCATCAAGATATAAAACATAATTTGGTCGCATATGTTTTTCTAAGTTTAAGATTGTATGCGGTCTTGATGTTAGAATAAGCCGTACTTTAGGTAGTACCTTTCTTGCCAGTATCAAATACAACAACTCAGAAGCTAAGTACTTTTTGTGAACATTTATTTCTGTCGGAGCTTGACAGTTCTGTAAAGTGAGTCTGGCCTGATCCAAACCATCCAGAACTATGGTTATTTTGTGTTGGTTGGCTAATAACCAGGCAAAAGCTACATTCAGATGGCTTTCAGTACACTTAATATCACTTGAAAAATACAATAACCCTAAAGTGAAAATAAGATATTTCAAATCAATCTGCTTTTTAGGGTTAATGAAAGCAAGGGGAATAAAAAACGAATAATTATGGTTTTGGAATGTTGACAGAACCACTCTTTTACTCAGAGTAGTTTTTCCTGCACCAGCTGGGCCTATTATCAAGATATATGGGTTTGGACTGTTCCTTATTTGTTCACTAGTTTCATTTGACCGTTGGTTTTGGATTCCATTATATCTGTAAATATATTACTTTTAATTACAATACAAGCTCAAGTATGTGTTTTGATAAGTATGTATAGTTTAATCAACTGTGGGTTTAATACTTGATTAAGTAGAAACAGTTACTTTTATTACAATTAAAAAAATAATAATAATAAATTTTTCAAATAACTCTTTAATAATTTCAGTTTACAAGTAATTTCATAAATTTGTTATTTATTGGTAATTAAATGTTTAATTTGTTTTATACTGCATTTTAAACTTTAACGATTTAAAAGATTAACGAACATAAACACAAGTCAATAAGAAAACATAGTGCATAGAACAATCTTTAACTTATTTTTAATTGGTTTATAAATTTTAGTTTAATTTTTAACAGTTAAAATCCTTAAAGTGGTAGTTTAAAATAGACAATTTGTTGTCATATGAACAAGTATTTGAAATTTACTAACCCTACAACATCATCAAATTGAACTTTTTCAGCTCTTCTGTAAGCACGTCTTTGTTTTTCAAGAACTCGATACGTTCCATCTGTGAAAGCTGTGTTCTCTCTAAAGTGATCTCTACTATACTTGATGGTCGGATGAACTATCGGTACATCTTGACTCATCTGAACAGTGTCAGGATTTCCCATCGGATCAGAAAGAATGCCACAATTCTTCTGTAGAACCTTTTTAATTTGTAGTATCAAACATCCAGCTGAAAAATAAAAACTTGTTTAAAAAGTATTCCTTATCAAAAAAAAAATTGTAAGATGACTATTTATTTATTTGTTGATTGATTATTAGTTATATCAATTAAATAAATAAAAAAGTTAAAACTTCCAACAAAAAACAGTAGTTTTAAAACAATTAATTGTCAATATTTTTTTTGTTATTTTGTAATTTTAAAGCTAGTTCAAATTGAAACTTGAAAAGAATTGTACCATGACTTAAATATATAATACTTTTATAGTTTGTAATTTTACTTAAATTCAATAACTTAGACAACATTTTTTGGTTTCGTGTAAGAACCACAACAGGTGCAAATCTGTTCAAAGAATTCATTACAAGTTTTAAAGCTAAAAAAAGTATTTAATTTGTGAATACCAATTTTATTATGTGTGACAAACTAAATAAACAAAATATAGGTGTTATTTTAGATCAGAGTTTCTAAAACTTTTCTTATATGGCCCTTTCAAAGTAATTAATGAAGCTATGGCTCCCTTTCTCGAAAAACTAATGTTAAGCCTAAGACCCATTTTTTGCTCTTTACCAACAACTTCACAATATCTAGCGTCAATTTAAATTATGGCCTCATGGCCCCTGTAATGCTATTAACATTTTCTCCTTTTTTGAGAGAACGAAATTAGTCAAGCGTTTGAATTTTTGCTTAAAAACGCATACTTTGCTTGAGTTTGGCTGACTTTTAATTTATTGTTCGAGCTATAACAGCCATGATTTTATAGTCACTAAACTCATTACTTGCGTAACGATGTTGTGTGTTTTACTTTAAGGTGTTTTGTTTCGCGGTGATTTGTTGGTAAAGTCTTGTTGTATTTGTTATCTTAATATGCTAGTTTTTATTGTTACTTTCTGTTCACATTTGTTCTTTGTAAAATACACCTTTCAAACCACTGACTCAATTTCAGTTTAACTAATAGTACAAGTTAAATTAATTTTTAATAAACCTATTTGATTAAATATTGAAATTAGTTTAAAGACAAACTTGGGACAGTGCATTATATTATAAAGCTTTATTGTCTATTATTATGTGATTATTATTTAACCAAGCCTACAGAAGCTTAAATTGTAAGTACAATCAGATTAAGTTTTTCGAACGAGTCCATTGAATTGAGTAATGTCAAGTATCTGGACAACGATCTCTACCAACTAATAATATGTAAAGAGTGTACAGCTAGCTCAATAAATATGATACAAAGGGGACTTGACCCTTTGTGTACTTAACAGATTATACAGAGCATCAATGACGTGGAGTTAGGCGCCTCGAAGTAATTGAGTCATACCGAAAACATTTCATCAAGTTTATAACATTCTGTAACGAGTTCATTAAGTTTAACTTTAGAATTGAGTTATTAACAGCTAAGTTTAGAAAAAGATAGGCGCGACATATTTGAAAAAACTTAGTACGAGGAGAAAACTTGATTTGATTATCAAGGGTTTAGCAATAGATAGTAACAAAACGTATCAAAAGAAGCTTTTAGAAAACTATAAATTACACAGCAAGTCTTGAAGTTTCTCTCTAGGTTATCTTATTCAAACAATCTCGAACACTGAAAATTCGAAAACTTTTGTAGCTTTAATTATATCGACGAGCTTACCCAAAGAAAAAGAACTAAATTAATCTTGTTTTCTACTAAATTAACTTCAAAAGATGTGTTAAGTTTTTGTAGTCCATCTAGTGTTGAAAATAGAAACATTGATAACTTAAAATTAATATTACGTAACACACATACGAGAATTCGTGAGAACCTTATGCGACCAGTGTCACAAGCGCAAATAGAAAACCTCTCGAGGGAGGAGTTTGAAAAAATACAAAATAATTTAGCCAGGGAAATTCGCAAAAAAAAAGGCAAAGAATACGCGATGTGGAAGCAAATTTAGTTGCTAAGACCGCCGAACGCAAGCATGCTGACGTCAAACCGAGTTGTGACGTCACAATTATTTCGCAAACAAATCAAAGTCTATCTGCTTCGTTCGTGATCGAAGTAGCTAGCTAGATACCGCATTACAAAGTCATTTTTGTTGAGCAAAAACATCTACTTGTACTGAAGTTCGTATGATTAACAACAGTACTTCTTCGAGTTTAAGAAGAGAGTCCTTCTTAGAGTGATAACACAGAAGTTTCGAGGGTCATTGTCTCGCCAAGAAACGAGCATAAAGAAGAAGCAGTATTAAATATTGACAAAACTAATATAATTTTCAGGCTCAGTCGCCAAATGTTGGCAGAGAAGCATAGTTCTTACTTCAAACGCTAAACGATTTCGAAAATCAAAAAAAAAAAACATAAATTTTTTTTCTGAACAATCTGTTCTAGAAAGTATTCCGGTTGTGGAAAAATGTGGGTATCTTTCATAGGTGGCCATACAAAATCAATTTAGAAAGTAATGTAGAGCATTTTTTTGAAATAAACCACGTTGTAGTTTGATACATGTTTTATAGATGGCCATTTAACATTTAAAAGTTTTGTTAATTTCGAAATTAGTGTAAGACTTAGTCATAAAATTATCCTCAGCAAAACTTCTGGCAATTTTTCGAATTCATTTTACCACCGTTGGAAGCAGAAAAACAAATAGTCTTTAAATATTGTGGTTAGTTATTTATTCTAAATGAAAACAAAGGGACAACCAAGATATAATGACCACCAAGAGATAATAAAACGTAATTATAGCAGACACATAGTCTTTTAATGTTATAGACAAACAAACAAATTTTGTAGTTGACCAGGAAATCGAACCTTAAGAAATTAAAATTGTGTTTTGCAGTTGTCAAGCTTCAAGTTTGGTTGTGCCTAAAAGCTATTGTTAAGTTTAAATTTTGTTTTGTAATTTAAAAATTGTTAAGTTTAATTTAGTTTTGTTTCAGAAATGTTATAATTTGTACTTTAACTGCTAAAGACCTTTACAAGTGTTAAAAAAAATTAATTTTATGTTAATTTTATCCAAAATATTTTTTATTAGTGTAAATATAGAAAACATTTGTTACTAGGGTAAAAAAAAAGGTTATTAAAGTTTTATCTAGTATTTAAGTTTTTAAAATATTAAAACAAAAAAAACTTTGTTTAAAAATTTCTTTGAATATTAAAAAGCTTTTTAAAACATTTTATTAAGTTCAACAACTACAAAGTATTACAAAAATAAGTTTGAACTCGCCTAACAATTTACTTTTTTGTCAAGCTAATTTGTGACAAAGTATGATGTTTTTTAAATGCATAACATTATGTATACTATTATTTCGTATCAGCTTTCGTTTAAATAATTAAATATTTTTTAGAAGAATACCAGATTTAAAGTTAATAAAATTAATTTAACTTATAAATAATAAAAGTATTAAAATGTTGTTGCTAATTTACAGTACATAACTTTGACAAATTTAATTTTTCAATTATATGATTTATTCTTGTTTGACTTAATTCAAGTAATATTGATTTGCACTCTTTCTGAATTGTTTTTTTTTTTCGCAAATTAATTTAATAGTTTTTCTACCCATTCAGCTTTTTTATTATTTTTGCTGTTTAAAAACTTTCAAAAACAGCTTGATTTAAAGTGCTCCTAGTATAAACTTCATTTATAATTTTCAAAGTCGATAATTTTAATTATGTTAGAACTATATTTCACATTTATTTGTTTGTTAGTTTAATAATCATATAAAATAATTAAACATTACTTAATTGAACATTTTAAAAGATTTATAATAAGTCTGTGCTAAAATGTCACCCGTGCTAAATAGACACTCAGTGTTAAATTGTCACTTCATACAAAAAGGTCGTCGAGCTCAAGTGACACTATGCTTATTTGAAACCTACCCGTTATATATACAACCAAGCACATACTTATGTTGGTTTCACCCCTTTGGCCCCTTTACAGCTAGTGGCCCCCTAAATTTTTATGAAACATTTTGAGAAACCGTATTTTAGATGATAGTGATTTTTATGAAAGAAACAAACAAATAATCATATGGTCTTGCCAGGTAAACCCACTTAAGTTTTGTTTTTATAAGTTTTATGCAACACAACACGAATAAAATAGTTTTTTCACGAGTTGTGTTAGTTACAATGCTGCATTTATATAAAAAAAAATAATTTTTAAATTTGATATTTAAATTTAAAACAAAAATTACAAAATTATAAGTGGAGTAAATAAAATATATATTAAAAATAATATAAAATTAAAGGTTTGTTTTAAAATCTAAATACTTTAGTGTTTAGAAACAAAAAGCACTTAAAAGTTCAACAATTTAATTAACTTTAATAACTATAAAAACTTTAAAAAGTATAAAAGTTTTGCAAAAATATTTACCCCAAAGTCCATCATTTTCATTGAAGTTTGAAACATCATCATCAGCTGTAAAAAAAACCTTTTTAAAGTCATTTACTATTTAACCAGTATATATAAAAGGATATAAGATTACTGATTCGTGTGTAAAAATGATAGTTATGTAAAACTATTAGAATTAACTCAAATTTTTAATCTTTTGTACTTGTTTTGTACTTGAGTATTATGCTTATTGATTTTATGTAGTCTAAAAATAAAAAAATCTCGAAGTTAAGGAAAGATGAAATATATACTAACTAGGCCTAATAGCACCAGAAAATTCCTTGTAGTTGTTTTCTTCTAATAAAGTCACAAGTGCCTTGCTCCATCCAAGAACAAGTTTGCGACAAGCTCCTTTGTATAGGATCAGTTCAGCAATCTCGTAAATTCTTCCTTCATTTTCAAGTCTTTCTATCTCAACCTATGTTTAAAATATTTTTAGTTCTGAAATTTCGTGTCATACTGTGATTAATATTAAAATATACAAACTTTAACTTCATCACTGCAAAAGGGTTCCAGAGTTTTGAAAATTTCAACATTTTTAATTCGTTTCAGAGTTTCAAGCAAACGATAATTGCTGAACAGATTGTAAACAAGTACATTGTCAGAGAGTTCATCAGAGATGGTTGAACTTCCTTGGCTTAGTTGGTTTTCCATTTTATTTCAATATTAGTTAGAAACAGATATTATATAAACTATTTTTCTGAAATCAATATTTTATTTATAGTTACTAATATACATCAAACTACGAGGAAAGTTTATGTCTAGATTGTATACAGCTAAATAGTTGTTTTTTTTTCTATTTATTTTTTAACTAAAATAAACTTTTTATAGTTCTAACTATCCCTTTATTATAAAAAAAGTTTTCACATATTTAAAAGAAAAAGAATAAGATCAAAGTATCATTATTCTGTTGTATAAAGAATCATCAATGGGTTTAAAATCAATATATACTACTTTAATTTATTGTTAGTTGTAATTCAACAAGATATTGAAAACCTTTTCAAGCATTAATTCATAAGTTGTTTAATATAATAAAATAACTAAGAAGTTTTAGAAACTAAGCAGTATTAAAAGTTTGCCAAGTCTAAATAAACAAGTTGTAAATATATTTTTGTAAGAAAACTTTTAACATTTGAAACTTTACACAATTTCAAAAAATATGCTTAAAACTAGTGATCTACAGGATTCAAAAAATTAGGATCCTGCAGGATAATATGTAATTTTTAAATTTTTCCTTAGTATTTAGTTTAACTTTTAATACTTTCCTCAAATAACACTGAAACCCTTTGTTGCTTTTAGACATTACCTCCAGAATATCTAGTCTAAGCTTCAAAACTTCCCTTAAATATGCCTATGGCATTTTTTATGTTCTTCATCATGAACTACAGAATATCTATGGTGAATTTGAAATTTTCCCATAATGTCTTGCATAACTGTAAGACGCTAAACTGTTCAAGTAATTTAACTTCAGTGATCTTCCGAATCGTAATATAGGATAACATTGGATCCGGATGTTTGTTTTTAAGTAGGATATGTTCCATATACTGATTTTAAGTTGGTATCCAGCCGGATCTTTCAAACTAGAATCCGACCGGATTAGGATCCGAACAGTTACCTATAATAATAAAAAACACCTAAAAGGAGCTATCAATTTCAGTCATTCCGAAACAGTTTTCACTTGAATACTTATTTAAGTCATTATATGTGTTTACTTTATTTATTTAAAACTAAATTAAACAGTGTCATAGTTTTACGAAACAACTACCATTAATATTTTGAACTTTAATACTTTTTTATTTATAATTAAACTCTCATGATAGTTTATAAATAATGATTAATTTTGTGTAGCAAAATTTTTATAAATACATTGCTAGATATGTTTAATTAGACCAAGTTTTTAAATATAAAATCCTGCTCAAATTATATAATTAAAAAGCTTCAAAACATCAACAATAATGATAAAACTTAGCAAGTCATTGTTTTTCGAAAACGTTTACTATTATGTTTGCTTAAATGACAAAGTTTAAGTGAATTGAACTTTTACGATGTCTGTTCTTATCATCCTACTCAAACAAAATTTTATTTTATGAGCGTCTCTAATGTTTGCTTTTAGTATGGGTGATAAATTTTGTTACATTAAACACTAAGTTGTCAGTAAAACAAACAAACTATTCAGACAATCAAAATTGTTTGTATTTAACGATATCATTAATGTTTACAATAATGTTTGTTGGAACATTAATAAAAGGCACAATGAACTTTTATTTGCCAATATTGCTTAATTTAAAATTTAATAACGTGACAACGTATAACAAATATTTGCTAAAACAATAAAACATAAAATGTTTTTATAAACAATCATGTTTTGCTTAATACCAATTGAGTTTTTGTTTGTTTAATAATAATTTGAAGTGTTGCTTAAATTACAAAAACAAAAAACTGTTACATTTGTTAATTTGAAAATTATAAAGAAACTCAGTAAATTTTCTTACATCGTAATATTATGAATATCACAACTGTTAATAAAAAAAGTAAAAATACATATACTTATATATTTAACAAAATAGTGTTTTACTTTTGGTTACTTAAATTGGTAGATTTTTTCAGTTTTATTTTTTATTTTAAATATATCTTTGCTTAGTTGTAAATTTTTAAATTTTCGAACATTAAACAAAATGACATAGAAAATTGTAAAAATATTAATAGATATTTTGATCACTATTTTAATAAAGTTTATAAGAAGTAAACGACAAATTTAAATTTAAAAACAAACTTTTGTTAGCTCAAAAAAGTAAGTAAATTTTTTACAATGATTGTATGTTCTACTTTTACAGTTTGTTTTAAGTATGTTCTAATGCCTTTTTTACAAATGTTTTTTACGTATATCATTTTGATACTTTTAAACTTATTTGTAGTTTTTAACATAATTTGTATTATTTTAGTTAGAACTAAAAACTAACTAGATCAGATATTACAAGCTAGTAATTTATTTGTGATTAAGTAAAAATATTTTTTTATTTTATAGAGATCTCAAAGAAACTTTGAACATTTTGACATTGAAGCTTTACTTGGGCATTAAACATATAATTTATTATTACGTCATAAAAGTTAAAATTCGTTTAAGTTGTAGTTTATATTTGACGCAAGGCCTTTCATTAAAAATATTATTAACTTCAACTTTTAAATTAAAAATCCGTTATAAACGGCCCTAATTAATTTTTTCATGTCATCAACTTAATAAAATAGAATAAAAATTAATAAAATGGTACGTTTTTTATATAAATTATTAAGTAACAACAAATGTTTTACATTTTCGTAAAAAGTATTTATCAAACATTTAGTTAATATAAATTAAAAAAAGAATAATTTCAAAATTAATGAAAACTAAAGTATTAAAAACAACTAAATTATTTAAAATTAAACACAAAATTTGCTTATTTTTTAAATAAATAACTTTATAACTATTAGCCTTTTAAAACACATGAATATTAATGATTTTAGTAACTACAAAAAAGGCTGAAAATTTTACTTTATTACTAACTTTTTTAAGGTAAAACATACTATAATAGGAAGCATAAGTATTTATCGATTGGTTTTAGTTTTTGCCACAAGTGTTGGTTATAAGATTTAGTTATTTAAAGTTTTTATTAATTTTGTTCGAAGAATAAGTGTTATATTATTAATAAACGACGTATAAAATTTGCTAGAAGCATCATTTTTGTAATATATGTGTTTTTAAAAAGTGTTTCGAGAACTAAGTTTTAGTCTTGTTGCAAAAAAATTAAATTAAAGTTGATTTTATTGCCAAAAATCTAGTGTAGGAGTGACTAAATATAAAATTCTTTTGACAAAAATAAAATGCATTACTCTAAATTGAAACTTTAAAATAAGGAACGTTGTACAAAACAACTATAAAAAATAAAAATGAAAAGTAGACTAAATTTTTTAGACTTCTCAAGATCGAATTGTACTAAACTTACTTAAAACCGTTTTAACTTACTAATGATTAATATTTTTGATGTTAAAAACGAAGACTTATATAATAAGACTGACTACCATTAATAACATTTTTGTAAGTTGTTATAAAAATTTAAAAACCAATTAAAACAAACTAACTAAGTTTTATTAGTTACACAAGATTAAGTAATACTTTTTCAATAACCTATTCTTTATAACTCGCAGGCTTACAAATTATTTTCAAAATTCTTTACAAAAAGTCAATTTCGTCATTAGGTTTAATTTTTGTTATAAATAAATAAAAAGAGCAGTTGTAAAGACTTTCAAAATTTGCTTATTTAAACAGTTAAGAATTTTTTCTCTCTCACCAAAGTGCTTCTCATCAAAAACGAAACATGTATGTGCACATTATATGATAAAATAAATAAATTTTTCTAAAATAACTTTATTATTAAATATAAGCGTACTTTTTTCTACAATTTGAATTATAACTTTTTAAATCTTTATATACCCATTGTTTAAAATCTCTTAAAACAAGGTATTTGAAGTTTTGAAGTGTATAAATCACAGGTGCACACTTTTGAAAAAATTGTTTAAGTTTAAGTAATTCACATTTTACTATAAAGTACAATTACCAATATCGGTTTAAAAATTCTAAAAAAATTTATCGATAAAATATTTTGAAAAATTATTTGTACAAAAAATTATAGTCGTCAAAGTTTTTGTTGTTTTTGAAACTTTATAAGAAAATCATTTTCGACTAAAGGAGAATAAATACTTGAATATTTTTAAATGTGTGCACCTGTATACAGCAGTGTGCATAAACCTTTTTTACTGTGCACAGAAATTTGTTTTGTAGCATTTTTGATAATTTAAAATATTGTATTTTGTTTTTTTTAATCGTAAAAGTTTTTACAAAGTAATTATTAAAACACTCAACTTTTTGCCTCTAAAAACTCATAGAAAATATTTTTTAACATGACTAGTTTAATTTGTTATAAACAAATTCCTTATTCTAAAAAACAGTCATTTGAAAAATTCTATCCCGACAACTTTACACACTTTTGGTATCAAAGTCTACTTTATTTTAAGCTACTTATTAATAATAAATATCTTATTATAACTTTTGTAATAAAAATACTACATATTTTTTACAGTAGTATCTATTTATTTATATTTAAATTTTTTTAAAGTTTTTCATAACTCATAATCTTTTTATTCTTATAAGAACTTAACCGGTTATTTATAAATAAGTTTTTGGGAATTTACTCGTAACTAGATTATGTAACAACTGTATTTCGTTTAAAATAAGTTTGTTTTTTAAGTTTAATTATAAGATACAATGGTATAAAAAAAAAACAGATTTAAATATACCTTAGATAGTTATTAAATCTATGAAAATATTCTAAAATAAATTTACTCTTAAATGAAAAAGCTATTTTTTCCTACTAATTTTTGCTGATCCAGCGAGTTAAGCAGTAAAACAAAACTAAAGTTAAGCTAGTAGGTATATAAAACTATTAAATATTTGTTTTTAATTGACAATAAAAAAATTTATTATTTTATTGTACATTTATATGATATTATGCTTAATTAAATATTTTGATATAAAACATACCTCAATGTTTTCTGCAGTTTAAAAGTTTTCTTTCAAAACTGATCAAACCATATTTCTAAGAAGAAATAAAGTCAAACAGTTTCTTTCTCCATTTTATTAATCATTTATTTACATTTAACCCATCTGTAAATAAAACAATTTCAATGAATTGGCAATACTATGGTTTTTAATTTTGCTTATAGATTTTAGTAAAAATTTTAATTTTAATCAGAATCTCATTGGATCTATAAAACTAGCTAGAAACAAGCTAATAGCAATCAAACAGCTTTTAATTATTAAGATTTTATAACTTATAGTTAAGAGATACACTCAAAAACATTAAAACTTAAAAATATAGCTACTTTATACTCCTGATATGTCTTTAACCTAATAGTACTCAAAATAAATTATAAAGCTTTTTTTTTTTTTGAAAAGTCTGCATGATTTATTATGATATATTTTAATTTAAAAATGCTTAATTCACGAATTTACAATGCAAAATTAATGACAGGAAAACTTAAAAAAATATTTATACAAACCTAGAAGAGTATCAGTTGAAATAGATTAAACTTTATAGATAAAATTGTAATTTACTTAAAACTATTTTATAATTAACTTTTGATATTCAAACTTACTAAATTTTTCCAAGGTTTTATCATCTGTAAATTAATATTAAATTAATTTAGTTTAGTTCATTTTTACAATTATTTAGCTTAAAAATAGTTACGATTTTTAACTAGTAACTAAAACCGCACTAAAAGTAAATTACAAAATTGTATAAAACTTTAAATTTTAACATGAATAATTTGTTAACTTAATCAAGAAGATACTGTTTATAAATTTCTGCTAAATTAAATTATAACATTTATACTGTTTTAGAAATAAAATTTTATAATTCAATAACAAAAAAACAACTGAAGTAATTGTTTATAAAACATTAGATAACTAAAAATGATCAAAATCAAGTAATTATAAAAGTAAAATAAAATTACTGCTTTTTAATGTTTAATAAAATATATATTTATTAGTTGCTACTTGATATTTTTAATATTTAATAAACACTCCTTTTTACTTTCAAATAATGTTTTGTATAGCTTTTACAAATTTTAATAGTTCGAAATTTTTTGATCGCTTTTTAGTTGTCTTTTTCTATTCAAAGTGCAACAAATTACTGATTTAGAAGCGCGCACTAAAAATACCAAGTCAACTTGTAACTTTTTATTACCTTAAAAGCGCGCACTAAAAATATGAAATCAACTTGTGACTTTATACAGTGTTGAAAGCGCGCACTAAAAACATCATTCTAGAATGTGACTTTATACTGTCTCCCTGCTTTAAACAAATATTTGTATTAATATCAACGTAAGAAAAATACACTTACTTCTCACTGAACAGTTTTTTATTAACGTTTTTTTTTAAATTTGATAAGTTTTTTATAAATAGAATAGAAGGACAATTTAAAAATAAAAAAATTTGAGTTCAAGTTACAAGCAATAATTCAGTAGTATCTTTAAGAATAACACTTATTTTTTAACAATAATCTTTTGATAACTTTAATTAAATTTTCATTTTCATTTATATTATAAACTTTATACTAATTTTAACTTAATAAAAAGTTTAAACTAAAATGTTTTGATTTGACAAAACTTTAAACCAAAAAGGGCTAAAATTTGAAGTAGGTATATAAAAAAATCAAATAATTTTATTGATTGATAAAAAACTGAAAACTTATACAAGCGTGTTTAAGCCTAAATAGTTAAGCTCAGTTTTTAAGTAAAAAAAAAGGGAAAGGTTTTGAAAAACTTTAGGTATTTGCAAGCCGACTTTTATGTATTTATAACGAAAATTTTTAAAACGCTACCTTATTTAATAAAAAGACAAATTAAATTTCTATTTAAATAAGAATGTTTTAAAAACTAAACTTTTGCTACTGTTTTACTTTCAGTTGTAACAAAAGTTGTGTAAAAAAACCAAATAGAGATGTTTTTAAATTATGAAATTTCCGGTAATAAGAGTCAAAACCTGAAATTTATTTTACTGTAAGACAAATTCAAAACTTCTTAACAAGTTTTGATGTTATCAAAAAGATTATTTACAATACTAGGTGAATTCCCGGTTTCTTACTATATTCGTCTGAAAGTTATATCTAAAAAAATGTGGTTGTTATTTTACAAACAATAATTTAACTTTATATACCAAAACTTTTATTACAATGTTCGAATAATTACCTATAATAATAAAAAACACCTAGAAGGAGCTATCAAATTCAGTGATTCCGAAACAATTTTTACCTAAATACTTATTAAGTCATTCTATGTGTTTACTTTATTTAGTTAAAACTAAATTAAACAGTGTCATAGTTTTACGAAACAACTATCATTAATATTTTGAACTTTAATGCCTTTTTATTTATAATTAAATTCCCATGATAATTTATAAATAATGATTAATTTAATGTAGCAAAATTTTTATAAACACATTGCTAGATATGTTTAATTAGACCAAGTTTTTAAATATAAAATCTTGCTCAAATTATATAACTAAAAAGCTTCAAAACATCAACAATAATGATAAAATTTAGCAAGTCATTGTTTTTCGAAAACGTTTACTATTATGTTTGCTTAAATGACAAAGTTTAAGTGAATTGAACTTTTACGATGTCTATTCTTATCATCCTACTCAAACAAAATTTTATTTTATGAGCGTCTCTAATGTTTGCTTTTAGTGAGAGTGATAAATTTTGTTACATTAAACACTAAGCTGTCAGTAAAACAAACAAACTAATCATACAACTAAAATTAATTGTATTTAACGATATCTTTAATGTTTACAATAATGTTTGTTGGAACATTAATAAAAGGCACAATGAACTTTTATTTGTCAATATTGCTTAATTTAAAATTTAATAAAGTGACAACGTAAAACAAATATTTGCTAAAACAATAAAACATAAAATGTTTTTATAAACAATCATGTTTTGCTTAATACCAATTGAGTTTTTGTTTGTATAATGAAATTTGAATTGTTGCTTAAATTACAAAAACAAAAAACTGTTACATTTGTAAATTTGAAAGTTATTAAGAAACTCAGTAATTTTTTTTACTTCGTAATATTATGAATATCACAACTGTTAATAAAAAAGTTAAAAGTAAAAATACTTAAATATTTAATAAAAATAGTGTTTTACTTTGATTACTTATATTACTTTGATATAAACATAAACTTGTATGGATTATATATACTACCGACAGTTTTTACTTTGTTCAAGTTTATTCTTAATAGTCAGAAATAATAATCTCTAAAAAAACAATACTAAGTTTAAAATAGATACATTATAATATAAAACTACTTTTGACTAGTTTACCTCCTATTTTTAGACATATTATTTTAAAACTGTCAATTAGAATACTGTAATCATTAATATTAGTTTTACGTTGAATGAAGTAACTAACGTAATAAGGAAATTTTTAAATTTAATTCAACTCAATTAAAGAAAATTTTATAAATTTGATATGAGTTTCAGCAGAAAAAGCTTCAAAACTTGTTTATTTTAATTTCAATAGCTAGTTTGAACTGAATAGAACAAATATATGTAACCTAAGACATATCAAATTAAGTTATAAAACCTTAACAGCTACCTTGTCGATCATATTTTTTTAGAAACTAATAATATTTAACTCCTAACATCAAAAATTTATGTCGGCAGCATAGTTGCTATTTTAGTTTTAATTCAAACAAAACTTGATTTAGAGTAACGTCGACATAAGTTTACAAGTTATAAAGTTTATGTTATTTCGCTATAACTTGATAACACGCATAGATAGAAACATCTTAGATTAACAAAAAAAAAACGATGTTAGAAATGAATGCAACTAATTGAGAATTATATTTAAAAACCAGATAACTTACATTAAACAGTTTTCTATTTACACCAAAATATTTTTTATCATAATAAACAGTTTTTTGTTCTTACTAAACAGATATTACTCTAAGAAACTAAATAGCACCAAGCACGGATTTTACAAATTTTTTTTATGTAATATAGACGCTAAAGTTGTCAAAAATTTTTACATTTATGTTGCATGTTTCTACTTTATAAGGTAAATAAATTTTCTAACTAACACTAAAGCTAGTATTTTGTATTTACAAGAAATAAAAGTCAGTTTTTCAGCTTATGTATTTTTCTAATTTGGTAACTATAAAAACATTAAATAATTAAGATTTAATCTTATCAAACAACTTTTCAAATAATATTTCAAGATTATACTATAAGGCATTAGAAACTTTTATTGTTTTAAATCAAATACATTATGCTTGAGCTTTTAAAAAATCTTAATATACATATACTTACAGCTTCAAGTACTTATTTAATTTGCTATTAAGACTTTTTAATGTTTAAAATCAATGCATATTACAGTGTTAATTTCTTTACTAAATTAATTCTTTAATTTTCAACAGAACTTTTTCAAGCTTTATCTGTTAAATTATTAACTAAAAATGTTTTGATTTATATTTTCGACAAAACTCATTAGGTTATCTCCCGTATTTCGTTATTGAAAGTGTGTAACACTTAAAAACTTAGTTTAATGTAATCACGAATGAAAGTTTTAGTCATAGTTATTTGTAACACCACTAACATAATAATGTTTTCTTTCTTATTGTTATTAACTCAACGTTGCTACTTGAAATTTTTATCGTATTTGAAAATTCTTTTATAATTAGAAATTATTACACCCGATGCCATTGATATTTTAAAAGAATTTTGATAATCTGCACTATTTTAAAAAACAGTAAAGTTTTGTTACTGTAAAACTAGAAAAAAAGTCGTTTATTTGTGATCAAAATAATTTCTATTTTACAAACAAATAGGAAGCTTTTAATTTTTTATCGTCTTTATTCATTATTTCAACAATTCAAAATAAAATGACTAAAATAATAATAATTTTCAAAATCGTTTAGTATTAGCAAAAATATGTTTAAGATTTTATATCATAATACTAACATGTATTAAGTCTCACGTAAGTTTTCTCACGTACTTCTGTGTCGAAATATATTTTAAAATAAACAAATAAAGAATTATAAATAAATTTTATTATTAATATATTTTCAATGTGATAACGTACCAGAATAAAAACAAATAGACTAAAACAACGCAAATAGAATATAATGTATATCTTACTAATAATAGATTAATTTGTCTTAAACAAAAGAGAGCAGAAAAATATTACAATTAAAATATAATAAAGTTTTCAGCTAAATATATTTAAAATACACCTAAGCAATTTTACTATTGAGACAAAAATAAATATTAATTTGATGTAAAATATGCGAGTACACCTTTTATTGTAAAATACATGCATATTTTTGCGACAAGTTTCATCGTGACGTAGTAAGACAACAAGCTAAAAACCTAAAAACAATTTTTTACTAATAACTTATAATTAAATTGAATTAATAAAAGCTACTTGAAATAATAAAGTTACTAAGTTACAGACTTTGCACTACGCTTAAATTTAAAAAATCGAAAAAATCGGGTATCTGAAACTTAATGAGTACAATGAATAGAACTAATACTAATTAAATAAATATACTGAAACCCTTGTAAAACTAAGCAAGTAAAACTTTTGTTATAAATTACTTATCTAAACAAAATATTTTTGCAATAGTTTCATACTGACGCTATGAGCACACAAAACACAAGCAGTCACATAAACTTTTGCTTTATTAACAAACGTAGTTTTATTACACAAAAACATGACGCTTAATTATTTTGTCTACTTCTGAGCTTTAAATTCCGGAAAAACTTGGATAACACAACTAAAACAACATGTGTACTACAAATAAAACCAAAAATTTAAAAAATAATAATTGGAAGAATATTTATGGGAAATTGCAGACTCCTGATCTAAATTAATGACTCAATAAAGATCAATAAAATAAAAAAACACCTTTAAAATTTTATTTATGCTTCAAATAAACATAAAATTACACAATTATTTTAGAGGATGATAAGCAAAATCATAGCAAATTTTAAGAAAATATAAGAGTGTTTCAGGAAGGTTGTTCAATTGCGAGCATAATAATCTCTTTTAGTTTCAATATTTATTATTTAATAAAACTGTATAAGCAATGTCGATTGATTTCAATTTGAAATATAAGGAAATCTATCTTATTTATGTTTTTACTTAATCAAGTTTAACTTAACATACGTTCTAAGATGTTACTTTTCTTGTTTATGTTATCTTTTTATTTTTATAACAGTTTGTATAATTTTAGAGTTGTTATATAGACAACAACTGAAAGTTTTTTTCGTACATCATGTTTTAGACGAGGTTTTCCAAAATTTTTAAAAAGAACCTTTAGAGAAACTAAAAAAGCCTTGGCCCCTTTTAACCAGATTTCTCCACAAACCACTATTTAAAACTGCTAAGATTTTTGTGCCTTTCATCATGAACTCGAGAATATCTAGTGTAAGTTTAAAATGATGACTTATAGCTCCCCTTTTTACGGCTTGTGGTTCCTAATTTCCTAAATTGTTTACATGTATGAATTTCAAAACTACAATTAAAAGACTTAATACCTTTTTCTGCTCTTTATCATCGAATCCAGATTATCTAATGTAAGTGTAATTTATGACTTCATGTCCCCCATTTAGGCACTTTTGCTGCTTATTGTTCTCTTAATTTCTGCAATGCCTCTAAAAAGGGGCTACTTGGTCCGGTATGAAAACACTGCTTTAAATCGTTAAAAATTCACATTACGTTTGCAAGATAGACGAAAAACTTTAGAGCAACACTACTTTTTTTTATTTAAAATTAAACGAAAGGTGCCCACAAAGCTTAATCTAAGGTGTAAAAAAGAACCTTTTGATATCGAGTCAGATACAGTATATGTGCTTTATGAAGATTATTTATGATAGTTAATAAAATGCAGTTTTGTATTTAATTCATTATATTTTACTACCAATTTAATTAAATAGTAAACTAATTTTGTTTACTTTTTAAAAATGCTTTCAATAACTACGGCTGCAGCAAACTTTTAAGAGAATGATTTGTTTGTTAAAGTATAAGCTACCGATCTCCGTATAAACATATTATATAATCTTGTTTTAATTTGAACGTGTATAAAATGAACGTTTATTTTTTAACTAAGAGTAATTTGTATAGTATATAGTATATACTCGTATTTGGATGTAGTGGAAATTTTTTTTTTAATTTCTTTTAACCGCTGAGTTGCGGTAAAAATTCAATGATAACATGCCCATTCAAGTATATAAAATTTGTCTTTGTACATACAACCTTTTCAAAAGCTACAGTTTGTGGGATTGTAGGTTTAACGTTACTATCTTTTTTAATAGAAGTGGAAAAAATTTTTACTAGTGTATTTCATAAAAGAAGACAAATTATATAAATCGTTTTAATTTAGAAGCGGTAATAATTCATTTAATAATTCATTTACTAAATACTTTTTTAGGCTTAATATCTTCACTAAATACTCTTTTAGGCTTAATATAATAAATCTATATCAGCAATCACTGATACAAATTTTTTTTTTAAGAGTCGTTGTAAAAGTGATAAATAAATAAAAGGTTTCAGTTTAAATGGTTTAGTTAAAAAGAACTTCTAAAATTTCATGTTATATATCAAAAATTTTGTAAAAACGCAATTTAACAAACATAACAAATATGTTTTAATTTAATTAATAGTCAATTAAAACAATAGAAAACAGTAGAATTTACTTAAAACTGTTATATTATTTAGAACTTAAATTACCTCTTATAATCATTTTACTCGGTAAGTTCAAATCTTATAATAGCATGAAAAATTAACTGGTAACAAAAAATAGTTTAAATTTCAATCAAGTAAAAGAAACAGCTTTTAAAGACACATGAATCAAAACTTTCAAATAATAATAGTTTTAAAACTCATGTACTTCACAAACACTTGCATAAAGCTTTATCGATCATTGACGATCATTGACGTAATTCCACTGTTGTTTTGTGAAAGCTTTAAGCCGTTTGGTGCGGTCTTCACATAAGAAAAAAGCTTTTGATTGAAATTTTATAACTTACTTTTTTGTTTAAAGCTATATTGTTATCAAATTAACTTAAATTTCTTAAATATTTACACTGTTTGCAAGCTAAGTAACTAACTACTAAAACTGACAATTTTGTATGTTTTAAATTGTATCGTACAACAACACTTATAGTACGTATGGTGATAAAAATTAAATTGAAGAAGAACTGTTTATACTAAATGTAGCTTTTTTTCGATAAACCATTTGTTTAATTTCATTTACAATTAATGCACAAATATTTTTTCTATAAAGTTTGTAAAACATTACAATTGAATTAGTTTTAAAATTAAAAATATAATTTTCATTCCCTTATTTTTTACAAAAGTAAACCAGGTTTTAAATCGTTAACCTATTAAATATAAATTTTTAGCTTTCTTCTAGTTTATTCCTTAATTTTTTTATTAATTTTAACTTAAGTAACAAAATTTTACTAATTATAAATAATATTTTATATCTCACATAAATTTGTATCTCTTAGTGTAATATAAAAATACAATAGTTAGAAAAGGAGTAGTATATATTATAGCTGTTAATTAATTAAAAACATAAACAAGTTAAACAAGGTAACATGGTGACTGACGAAATATTATATCACTTGGTTGGATATATCATAACCTGAATAGATTAAAACAAACCTGAAAACATCAAAACGTCTAATAACTTTGTTTTAAGAGCATATAGCTAGTTTAAGTCTGACTTAACAAGTTTTCAGTAAAAATGTTTTAACCAAGCTGTAAACTTTTGACTTATCATTAATAAAAGTATCATTTAACGTAAGATGTTTAAAACATACATGTATAATAAATCAATAGTATGTGTATTAAATTCACTTTTTAAAAACAAACCAGCTAAAACAAGATGTTTAATTCTTTAAATTTAACTTATAGCTAATTTACAGACTTGTTTTAGAGTATTACAGAGAGTTAAAGGTAAGTAGATACTAAGTAATATTTAAACAATTAACTAAAGTATTAATTATTAAAAAGCATGAATTAAAACAATATCATGAAACCAAAGCAGAGACAAAAACTAAAATAAAGTTTTATAAAGGTTTAATAACCAATTTTAGCCTTTTTATACTGAAACTCATTTGAGTAAATTTAAGTAGTTAAGACTTAGTGATTGTACAAGTAGCAAATCCATATGTGTTTAAAAAGTTCATACTTTTTGAAAAACTTTTTATTGGAAGTTAACCAAAGTGTTAAAATTAATGTTAGCAATCTTTGATTAGATAATTTAGTATCGATTTGTTTTGTTATACAATTATAAGGCCTTTGTTGTTTCCATATTATCTAAAATCCAAAATTAAATCAATGTATGTATAAATAAATTTAGAAAAATTTGTCTCTATAATTTAACTTCGTTTTGCATTACCATAAACTGTTTATTAATATAAAAACTAAAACAAAGTTTTACAGAGAAAATCGAGACACATTTACTTAATTATGTTTAACTATTTAATAGCCATAATAAAATTTTGTGAACTTAAAATTTAGTCGACCAAATGAAACTTATTATACAAAAATGTAGGCTATTTATCGTGTGTTTTATAACTAATTTTTTACAATATAATTACAATTGCAAAAAACTTACAAACGTTTGCAAAGTTTACGTTTGAATATAGGTTTGAATACTATTTAAATTAAATAAGTTTTAACGACAGTCTAATTTACAATATTTATATACTTATGTAATAAGTTTGTCCTAATGAATCTTATAAGATTAGATTAATTGTTTTAATAAACTTGTTATGATCTAGCTAGTGGTTGCGTTATTTGAAAATGATGAATTTTTAAAAAGGTATGTAGTTAAGTTATGTATAAACAAAAATTCTTTATTGTCATTGCAACTTAATAACAACTTGTAAATTATTTTCTGTACGAATCATGAGTCTAATTATCAAAGAAACTAATTATTAAAATATTTATATTGTATATTTTTTTGTAAGAACAACTTTTACTAACCAATACATAATATAAAATGAGCTTTTGAAAAATTTATCAGATATGTTAAAAGGCGCCTAAATGCATACTTGTCTGATAAGGTAATGTATTTTTAAATTGTTTTAAATGCCCAGTATCTATCTCCCTCTTAATTCATTAAACACAATCAAATAAAAGACAGTTTATGGTTGTGTTAGAAATTTAAACACAAAATTCAATTAATGTACTATGTCATATTATTTTAAGATGCAACAAGAAACCAAAACTGATATTATATTAAAGTTGAATGTAGGTTTACATTAAAAACTAGTATATCTCTACTAGAGTACCACTTTTGTAGTTCGTATTGGAATTCTTCGTTTTTAAGTTTGCTTATATTCAAAATACATAAAGCTTTAACAATAAACATTTTGTGCATTTTCGCGTTTCGCTTGAAAAAAGAAGTTTGATAATTTAAGTCATCAAAAAATATTAGTTAAAACCTGTAGTCTAGAAACCATATTTTTCAAACTAAATTAAATTAATATTTATTAGAAGTACAATAGCTAATTTTATATCACAATTAAAGTCTTTTTTCATTTTAAATGCTTTGAAGATTTTTTAACTAAATATTACCATAAACAAAAATGTTTTTCCCTCAACAGCATCCTTACATAAGTTTGAATTACTGAATACTTTCATGTAGCTATGATTACAATTTTTTCTTCCAACGATTAGCCTTTGTATATCATAGGTTTAATTTTTTTTTTTCAGAAAACGGACTAAAATTTTAACTTTATGCTATAGTTATGCTACACGACTTAAATATTTCTTTTAGTCAATATAGTACAAAAATCTATAAAAACTTACTAAATAGTTATTTTATAACATAAAATAAACCACTAAATAAATTTTTCAAAATAAAAAAAGTTTTATAACAGTTATTAACTTTTAATGGTGAGCTAATTTAAAGCTTAAAGTGAATTTACCGTAGCTTTACAGTTTTATCAATAAATGCTATATAAATTTGAAAACAACGTAATATCTTTGTTAAAAAAAAAATTATTAAGGTTCAATTTTTTACCAAACTAAAGATTTTTTTTTAATAAAACTTTGATAAATGATAAAAAGCTAAAAAAGTTAAAAATCTTTTAAATCAATTATAGCAGGTTTGTAATGACGTATTTAAACGAACAAAAACATCTTATTAAAATTTTTTAATAATTTAAAACTGAATTGTAAACAGTTTTTTTTTGTGGTTAGTGGTTTGTTTATAGACATATACTTAAAAAGTTTTTAATTATAAACTAATCAAAGCCGTAAATAAAAGTAACTTAGAATAAAAAGTTTATAATCGTATACAGATCTATTGGGTCACTGTATTGAAACTTGTTTAGTAAGTATATGTTAAACAAAAAAAAACAGTTTAAAGAAAAAAATATTTTGTAAATTTATGTTGCTTTTAAATTTAAAGTTTATGTGAAACGTGTTAATACGTAGCTATTAAAATAGTAAAGTTTCTAAAAGATGTTTACCACACTTAAATTAAAGTTTTTAATAAACTAAAGTGCATTAAAATTTACATCATAAAAACTTAAAGTGCTTAGGTTTAAACAAATGTTAAACTGTAAAGAAACTTTAAAAATTAAGTTATCATTAAAGACTAAATGCCTGAAAAAGTTTTTATAATGCGTTTTTAGTGGTAGGACCTTTAAAATAGTTAATTTATTTTTAGATAACTAGTTTCAACTGAACTGAGTAATACTTTTTCATTTTAGTAGATTAAAAATACTAACGTAAACTAGTTATTGTTATCTTGTGTTTTAAAATTTGTAAATTTGCATTTTATATTAGCTGTTTTTCGTTAATAGCTTTGGAAATCATACATGATTAGTTATTTTTTTCAAGTCTTATTTATTTTCTTTTTCTACAATAAAGCTTCATAATAATTAGTTTTACTTTTTAATTGAAAGGAAAACAACAGGTAATTTACAAATCTTTTATTAAATAAGTAAGTTATGTTTTTTTGAAACCCACAAACTACTACTTTTTTAATAGTTACAAAATACAAATAACTTTTACATGGTTGCCCGTTCTGAATCGGTTTAATTTTTACCGCAACTGAGCGGTTAACGTAATAACGATTAAATATATAAATAATGATACTATAAAAATGTGTACAACAAATTATAAATTAATAATAGTCATTAAAAACATATAGATAGTTTTCACATTTTAGTGAAACTTGAATTAGTAAAGCTTTTATAAACATAATTTTGAAATAATAATTGAGTACATTATTTAATAAGTTAACAATAAACTTATTCTTTTAAAGGAAGTTTTTCTAACTTTTTTTAGTAACAATGAAAGATATTTGTTTTTGTGACTAGTATGTCTAAATATTTGATTTTTGAACTATTACGTTTGCTAAGTAACTTTGCGAATTAATTTAATAAAATTAAGTGGCCAATATCAAAAGTTTAAAATTGAAAATAAAATAAATATTAATTTTAGTTATTTGTTTTCATAGGACAATTTAAAACAAAATTAAGTATAACAAAGAAAAAAATATATATTTCTAAAAACTCATATGTTCTCTAACCTACGTTTGTAAAATACTTCTGCAGATATAAAAAATAAACAATTATTTATTCAACTTAAATAAAATTTCTAATTTTTTAGTAACTTATTGCTTTCGTATCTTTTTCATAACATAAGATTTTATTTACTTATTTAAAAAAACGTTATTTTAAATTTTAATTAATTTAGCTTACATATTTTTTATCAAAAATCTAATGTTAATAAATAAATGTTTGTTAAATTTTATTTGAAATTAAATTAAGTTCGATTAAGCTACTTTGTTAAATCATGGTATTAATTAAATGTAATCAAACTATTTTTTTTATATGCTATATAGTTAGTTGTGTTTATATATATATATATATATTTTTAAAGCTTTTTATATGTTTTATTATTATGGCTTAGTTACGGTGAAAATTTAAAAATTACATTCCCGATCAAGATATCAATCAATATTATTTAAAGAGCAAGTCCTTTTAAGTTTGTACGTTTTATGTCACCGACTCTTCTAAAATATAATATTCCTTAAAGTTATGTTGCCTTGTATGATCCAAACAGAAAACAAACAATTTTCATATTGTTTGAATTCGTAAGCTTAGCTAGTTAAATACTAAATACTCTTTGAGCCTGTATAAAAATCATAAACTTTTAACGCAATATCAGTTTTTATTACTAAAAAGTAGTATAAGTCCTTATTAACAACTATCTTTTTATTTTTAATTATAAAACAAGAATATCGTAGTTTTAGTTTTTCATTTATCCACTAAACCATTTTTTAGTTAATATGTTAATATATATTTTTTGACTTGTAAGTAATTTATTTTTTGTTGTTCATATAAAACTAGCATAATAAGTACTTATAATTATAAAATTGGAAAATGAACTTGTTAAGTTTTACAAAGTTGTTTTGTAATCAGTTTCTTTATCCATTTAAAACAATTTTTCGATTAGTGTTATGTTTTTTTTATGCAGATATAGTTGTATTTATTCAAAAATTAATTATATCTGGTGAGCTTTAGTAGAAAAAAAAAATTGAGATTTATTACATTATTGTTTTAATATTATGATAATAGTTTTAATTTTAATTAGATATATTTAAAAAGCAGCTAAAAGTGTTTGAAATTACTTAAGTAGATTTGATACTATTGAATATATCGAATTCTCAAAGAAATAAAAGTAATTAGTTGCCATTAAACTAATTGTAAGAGTTATTATAGTAGTATTTGTAATAGTATTTGTTAAGAACTAGTAACTTTTTCAGAACATGAACAATATAAATGATAAATCAATGTACCTCTCATACTATTTATCCTAGTAGGTGCTGTAATAAGATTTGTGAAGCCAAACCCTTTGATTTGGTCTAAATAATTTTCCACTGAGTTAACTTTGTCATTTTAACAGTTTACATATATGTATCCGAAAAAAAATCCTCATAACTATATATGTTTTCTAAAGAAAATCTAAAAAATTTTTACTAAATCCCTGAATAGGTTTTACAGGATGTCTATAAATTAGCCCTACTTAGAATTTTTTATTTCTATTACTATTTATTCCTACAGATTTTTCTAGCCATAGTGATTTATGTGATTTATATTCTCTGCAAGTAAATTAAAGAATTTGTCTTCTTGTATATAAAATTGATTGTTTTAGTATAAATAAGCGCACCGCGAGATCTAGTTTCAGAGTTGACAAAATGTAAATTGCAATTTTTCAGTGATATCAAATCTATGTTGCTGTATGTATTAAATTGTTTTTCATATATACCTATGATATCTGGAAAAATATTGCATGAGGACAATAGCTCCTCAAAAAAAGATTAATTTTTACTAAGACTACTTATGTTGACATGCAAAAAACTTAAACCTTTTAAATTTAAATTATTATTTTTCTGTAATTCAAGGTCTTCAGCAGAAATGTATCGAGTACTAAAAACATTAATATTTCTAAACAGTAAAATATCTTTTTAAAAGGATTATAAACAGAAAAGAAGGTTTTTTAAATCAGAATTTTTGTTTAAGCTAAATGAAATTTCTTTTAGAAAAATATAATTAACAGACATAATACTTTTTTTATTTTCATAGTTTGGTAGAGTAATGTTCTATATTTAATTTATTTAATTGTTTATGAATATTTAAAAAAGTATTCGTTGTACCACTTTTTTTCATTAACAACCTAAATAAAAATGTTTTTTGATATATAGTGACAGAAAATTATTTATCAAAAGCATTGTTAAAACAAAACACAGTAACCTAAGGACATTTAATGCTAAATGCTTAATAATATTAAATTATTAAAGATACTATATTGAATTCAAGTAGGTGATCGATAAGTTTTTTAATAAATGCATACAGCAAGTATTAATTTAAAAATAATTGTTAAGTAACATTAACTAATCTACTTAAAATCTGAGTAACTTTTAAGCAACGTCGAAATAAAAGTAACTATCAACTTTAAAATTTTTATCACTATTATGTTAAACAATTTTTCATTAACGTGAAAGTGTTTTTACTAAAAATAATCTGTTAAAACAAACAGCGTATGATCATATATAAAGTATTTAAACAATATTTTGTCACATTTAAGTCCTACCTCACTGACGATTTCATAAACTAAATGTTCTACAGCAATACCAATATGTTTTACAAACTACGAGCTAAATTTTTGCTAATAAATCTTTAGATTATATACAATTTATGTAGTTTAAAAAAAATTTATTAAGCATTGAACTAAAATACTCAACAACAGTATGTTAACCTTTTTTTAAACCGAAATTCTTAGTAATATTTAACAAAATTACAATGTTTGGCCAAAACTAGAATTTCTGCTAATATCTTGATCTTGCCTGATATAACTTCCATATCAAGATCTAGATCCAGATGTCTTAAATTATTAGCACTATTACTTACTTTGCCTATCTATTTTAATATATATTTTTACTTATAATAGTTGTAGGCAACACCAAATGTCGACATGTTGTGAATTATCAGAAGCTACTAGTTAAATTTATAGCTGGCCGTTACGATATCTCAAATGCGTTAACTGAGATGTCAAAGCTAAGTAATAGACTTAAATAACTAGAACTAAAGCTTTAAAATTTTTATTTGATTTTATATGCTGTTTTGCCTAAACGCAAAATAGATATAAACTCATATAAAGCAATAAAAGCTTTTGCTTATACTGTTTTTTTTTAGTTCTGTTACATTACTGGTTTATTTATAAGTTATTGTCGCTTTTAGCAGTAAGAACTTTATAAATTAGATCGTAATGGAAACTGAGAAGATACTTGAAACATACACCTAAGCCAAAACTTATTGTTTGTGTTAATGCTAAACAGCTTGTTTTTATAAAAATTTTAAAACTACTTCTCTAATTGCATATCTATTAAATTATAATAAAAGTTGTTTTGATATTAATTTCAAACAAAATGTTTTTATTTAGCTAAGTGTTTAAAAATTTGGTTTTTACTATAAATTTAAAAATATGTTATATAGTTTTCATTTATATATCTCAATGTGGTGAAGCAGCTCAGAGTTCAATAATATACTTAAAGTTAGACTAATAACAATTATTTATGTAAAATATTGTTATATTAGCTGCTCAGTGCAGTTCAAATTTTTGACCCGCAAAAAAAGTAAACTATTAAAAATGCTTCATATATGTTTAAACACTAAAAATAACCAATTGTGAGAACTAAGTAAGTATTAAATTTTTCTAGAGAATAAGTACCAAAACAAATAAAAGTGAAAAAAGGATAAAAAAATGGTTTAAAACGTGACTTAGTTTTCTTTCTGCCTGTTTTTAAAGTAGAAAGAAGTATTGGTACAATATTTAGTAGTCTTTTGATAGTATAAGTAAAGTTGACGTAGTCTTTAATTAAATGTCTTAATGTAAGAGAATTTAAAAAATATACAAAATATTTCATACTTTAAACTTCTAAATTGTTTTGCACAAACTAAATATTTATTTATACAGGCAAAATAAAACGACCTTTTGTAAATGTTTTGTTAGTGAAAAAACGTTGTTAACTACTGGATGTCATTTTAAAATTGTTTTGATCGTGCTAAAGCGGTATAATTAAATTATAATATCATTTTTGATTCGAATTAGAGTTAAACTCAGTATTAATTCATAAGAAAACCAATAGAAAATTTGTACAACTCGAATACATAATAAAACATACTTTAAAAAGTTATTGCAACTTTTTTTTTAGTAAAATCATTTTATCTTTTATTAGACAAAACGCCTTGGACGTAAAAATTTTTAAAAGTTATCCAACTCGACATACGAAAAGTTTTTTTTAGGTCTTAGTCAATATAAAATAAATAAAATAAGCTTATAAATTGTTTTTAATAAGTTCCTAATCATTATGTATTATATATTAATCATGTTGTGACTAATTTTGTGAATAACGCAAACTTTTTATTGCAAAATGAGAATAAATATATATTTATTTATTAAAGTTTGTCAACTCCTTGTTTTGTGTTTTTAACTGCCTAAACAGGCTGAAAAATATGAATCAATACTATCTAAGTTTTATACTTGGTAACAGGAAGTTTAATACCAATATGCAAAATTATAGAACAAATAAACATTTAAAGATTAAAATTCAGTTATTTTGTTATTTTATTATTTATTATGCAATGTTGGAATCAGATTTACGAGGGTAATGTAAAGCTTTGCGTTGTATTTTTGTCACTTTTGGTGTTTCATTTGAATAACCTTCAGATGGAGGTCTTGCAAAAGTAACCAGAAATTATATAAAAGGTATACACTATCGTATGTGTATATCAACCTGTGTCAAAGGGTAGGGATGAATTAGAAGTAAGGCCACAAAAGGATTTGTAATGGAAATACTGGTTCAAATGGTGTACTAAAAATGGCAGAACGGTACTAGCTTTACTTCCGCAAATAACTACGCCTGATCCAGTATCAAAACTATCCCTTGCACAGATCCTTCTGGGACGAAATTTAAAGAACTCAAGCCTTAAATCAGAAAGATTGTTATGGCTTACAATAACCCGCAGATCTTAAACACGTGGGTGTACCGCATGGAAAAAAAAAGAAGAAAAAAAAAACAATAAAAAATAAATAATCGAATAAATTAAAAATTATAAAAAAATTCAAAATAAAGTTACTGACCGAGGCTAAAAGGTTAGGGGTAACAGTGTTAGTAAAAAAAAGTAAATTAAAAAAATTTAACCCGTGCAAAATTGCCTCGTGTAAAATTTTTTGCTCGTGCAAAAGTGACCCTTTATGCAAAAGTTTCTTCAAGCAACTTTGTCTTTGTGTAATATTATGCCCTCGTGCATACGTATCTTCATGCAATTTAGAAAACTAGTGCAATTTTGTACGCTCGCGAAATTTAGACAGCTACCCACTTATAAAACGTATTCAAATTTTTTTCTATAACTTCATATGGTTTATAAATTCTTTTAAATACAATAACTAATAAAAAAAACAGTTTTTTAACTTTAGTAATTCTAACACACTTCATATAGAAAGTAATAAAACATCTAAGCATTTTATTAAGCTCGTTTAACTCCTTTGAAGATAAACTCTGGGGGAGATGTATAAGTATTTACCTAGCTTTCATTATTTTTGTTGTACAGATTTTATTATTCGTTTAAATATAAATGAATAATCTAAACCACGAAAGATATTGATTTAATTAGAAATACATCTCTTCCAACAATTATTTAAAATACTTATAAAGTCTCGTAAAAGAAATAGCGTAAAATGATTTTAAACTATTTTTGTTTGCTTAATTTTATTTTGTAAAATTTTTATTAGAGGTACCAAGTTTCTTTAAGGGCAATTAGTCTTTTTTCCAAAAAATGCTAATAATTTAAATTTAGATTACTACATTAAATGAGCAGATTTTATTAGAAAATTAATTAAAATGCTAACCGCTCTGTGCGATTCAAACTGCTTTTTTTACTACTATTCTAAAATGTTTTAACTTGCTTATTTTAAATATTTTAACTGAAAGAAAGTGTTTCGAGGTTCAGTAATGTTGTCACTACTTCTTATACGCTGAATATTAGTTTAGGGTTGTTTTATAAGTATTTATTCAATTCAATTAAAACACAGTAATTTAGAAATGTTTAGAACATTTAATGGTTAAATTTTATAAATTAAAAAAACTAAAACAGATTTTAGGACAATAGAAAATAGACGAATTATTTTAAATTGTGAAACTTATATTTTGATAATACTAAAAGTAAACTTTTAAGAATACTTTTTTGCTATAAAACAGTTTCACGGTTGAAAAAAAAAATACACTGTATTTAAATGAAAACGATAACTGTTATTTTTATTTGTATACATATTGTTTACAAATATTTGATGGATTATTTTCTTGATGTTAAACTTTTTTGTAAACATATTTATTAGCAATCTGGAAGTGATACTTAAATTGTACATTAATATGTTTAAGCTTAAACTTTTGTTATGAAAAACAACAGTTACTATTTTGTTTGTTTATGATAAGGAAAAAATTAGTTAATTTACTTTTTAAAAACTAAACATTTTTTAAAACTAACTTTTTGCGTAAACTTTATAAATAAGAGTTACCAAAAAAAGAAAAAACAGTACACAAGTAATTTTGTATTAAATTTTAGTTTTTTAGGGCTAAGTTTTTATGTTGTGCGAAATAGAGTTTTTGATACTTAATTAATTTAATATATTATTTTGCTAATTTGGGATAAAAGATCAAATACGGTAGGTTGTAGTTTATTTAAACAACAGACTCAACAAAAAACTTATGACTTATATTTATTTTTACCATTAATTTAACACAATATTTTAAAATATAATGCTAGAAAAATTGGGTTCAAATTCGAAATGTTATAAAAGACAAAACACAGTTTATATTTTTTAATATTTTTTACAACTGGCAATAGTGTTTTTCTTTGGATACAAATGGTTTAAAACAATTTTAATTACTATAATAATATTTTGGTTTTTCTCACTTTTAACTTTTTGCCTGTTTTAGACGAGTTTTTGTCTAAAGGGAAATCATATAAGTTTTGTTACATTTTGACGCAATACCTAATTAATACGCGTTTTTGACTCTTTTCCGAATAGGTATTTAAGAAAAGAAAACAAATGTATTATAATGAAAAGTAGACCATAATTAAAAAATAATTTAAATAAGTTTATCGTACAGAAATCCACATACAGCATCTTTATAAAACATCTCAAGCTAACGATATGACTTTAAGCTGTGTTAATAATATTTTATATAATTAATATTTCTTATTGAATTAGACAAACTAAAAAACTAGTAACTTTGATCATTAAGGCAAGTTAGTAAATATTATAAATAGATTATCAAAACCGATTACTCATAAAATAACTCGAATGATAGATAACACTCAACAAATCATAAAGTTATTATGTATTTTACACAATAATACTTGATTTTTTTAGACATTTAAATCCGGTTCTTATCTTATTTAAAAATCACACTTAATTAATTTTTTGACATCCTATAAAACTAAAAAAGATTTATTTAGGCTTATAAACTTAATTAAAAGAAATTGTACCAATTTTGTTATAATGATAAAAATAGTATCAAATTATATATATTACAATTTCTACTTTGTCCTTGAAAAGACGTGAAAATAAATCAAACGACATGATAATCGAAAGATTTTTTTCTTTCAACAGGTTTAAGGACCAGGGGCGTCGCGTTGTCTTTTTGTTAGGAAGTGCTGCAGAATGACATTGTCAAATAAATAAACCCTCTACTTTGAAATATTTTGATAAAATCATAACTGCAATAAAGAAAAAAGGGTGAATTTTTTTAAATAAATTTAAAACAAAATGAATATATATAAACATATATAATAGCTTTTTATATCAATACCTTTTCTTGACAATTATAGCTACATTTAAAAAACAATAATAATCCATTAGAGTTTCGAAGCTTGCAAAATTTTTAATTTACCGACTTAAAGTTAGAACTTAACCAACTTTAATAAAAGACAATTTTTAAAGTTAAATAAAAATATTGTGCAATAATTAATAAAAAATAACGAGGTCGTGAAAATCTAGTTTAGAAAATACTAATTAAACGCATTAGAATTGTTTATATTAAAAACAAAATAAAAGGTAAAGTTTATTTTAAAATTTTATAATCTTAAAAAAAATCTTGAATTGCATTACACGGTTAATAAATTTTTTTTTTATATCATAAAGTTGTTTTAGACATTAAAAAATAACTACATTACAATGAAAATTATAAATAATGTTAAATAGACTAATTAAAATGTAGAAAACACTTTTCTAGCTTATTTTTATAAATAATAAATCATTTTGTTGTAAACTTTATGTTTCTTTATATTAAAATGAATATTATTTGACATATCAAGCAAACTAATGGATATAGTAGTTGAACTAAACTATTAACTAAGTGCAATTCAGTCAAATTTTCATTTAGACATTTTATTACATCAAAAAATAATTTCTTCCTTAGGTTGCTCATTATACGGTTATATAGCCGGATAATATTTAAAAACTTTTATATTGGTTTTATATAACACTGATATTTTGAAATTAAATTATAGAGAATACAATTAGTTTAGTTATTAATGAAATGTGTTTCAAGATTTCTAATGCCAAATACATAACAAAATAAAAAAGTGTAATACAGTAACCTCTCGCATCTTTACGCACTCGTGACGTTACGCACTCTCGTTTAGTTACGCATTTTAGAATTCTTAGTAGTTCAAAAATTTTTTTTTTTTTTTATACAGAAATAGTTAGGTTTATTGAATATTTTTTTTTTAAAATATGTTTTTGAATGCTAACTCACCTCTCTATATCTATAGACTTTGTAAACTTATGTTTCTTGACTAATTAATAAACATTTATACTTCAGTTTATAAGAAATTTTGTTAACAATAAAAGATTAAATTAGAAAAAAGTTATTGTAACATAAAGTAATTTTATTAAAACTTTTTCATATATTTTGTATTTTATGTTCAAAAGAAGAAATCTATTATAGCACCAAAAGCATATTTTCTTAAAAGACTATAGAAACAAATTTAAATATAGACAACACACCATTTCTTAATTGTAAACAAGTTTTTACTATACATTGAATTTGCTAAATCAGTGCTTCTGAAATAAGGTTCCGCATAGCCTTTCAAAACTTAAAAAAGAACATTTATTTAATTAAAAGTTTTATGTAAAATTAAAGTTAGAGGTTCCGCGGAAAAGTTGAACTTTGGAAAAGGGTTCCGCCACTAGAAAAAGGTTCAGAAGCACTGTGCTTAATAGAATAGAATATAAATGTAAAGTATCAAATAAGTCACATATAAATAAATATAAACATAAACTCTTTATATTATTAAAATAAGAAAACAATTTCTACAAGTATTATTATTTTATTTAAGTTTAATTCTTATTTTTATATTTGTAGTTTTATATTTTGTTTTCATATTTATAAATAAAGTAAACAGTTTTTAAAAGTTAGAAAATCCCTAGTCTGCTTTTAACTAGAAGCAATATCAAAAAACAGCCATTATATAAATATATTTGGTACCTCTCGTATCTTTACAATCTCTCATATCTTTACGCATTTTTTCTATGGACACAATGTGCGTAAATAAGCGATAGGTTACTGTATATGTTTGAATAAACTTAATAGATATTAAGATAAAACATAGAACTTTTATTATAAATTTTTTAATTCTTTTAATTTTATACTACATTTAAACATTTGTATTAAACTGTTCTCTATTCTTATTAAAGGTTTTTTACTTCATTTTACCTAAATGTATAATATAAAACCGCTTTTTTACAGTACAAACTTCGAGGAAATGACCTATGGAATAAAAAAGAAATTTTTTTTTTTATACTTTATTCACTTAGACTTTATATTGTGGTATTTCAATTCATAGTCTCGATTTAGATTTTTATTTGTTTAGCTAAGTGAAAGATAGTATAAACTTATTTTTTTCAGCCAAATAAAAAAAAACAAATAAATAACAAGTTATAGATTTTAAATTTCAAGGATTATTAATGGTTAGGTTGTTCTTAAACTTAAATTTTTTATACATGTCTAAACATTGTTGTGTGTCGTGATTTGTTAATTATTATGTATAAAGATTTTTATTACATTACGAACTTATTAAAAATCTTAAATTCTAAATGAATATAAAAAACACTAAAATGTTGTCTTTGCGCTATTTTGTTATTGTTTTTGTCTTTGTATAAGGATTTTTTCTGATTCGATTATCACACCATAAGCCTTCAGATGGCTAGATAGTTTTACGTCATACGAGTGTCTAGGCTTGTAATATGATATTTGCCAATGTTTTGTTATCTATTTGGAATCACTGAAGCTAGTTAAGGAATTTAAGTAAAAACAAAAAAAAAACTAGTTTCATATATTAAATTCATATAATAATTTTTGCTTAATTAAAATTGTTTAATTAGTTAATTAATTAATGCTTATTCAAATTGTGTTTGAACTAAAAACTAGTTAAGGGTTATTAAATTCAATTTTTTCTTAAATACTTTAATTCTATTATACTTTTTAAAGAAAAGAATGTTATAAAAACTCTTAAGCTGATAAATTTTAATCATACTTTGAAAAAATTTTAACTGTGTGCATTTATACTAGGAAAGTAATTTTGATATTTAATTAAACGTGTTCGTTTTTTATGCTCTTTTCAAACTTTAATAATGTTTATTAGTACTATATTATAACTAAAACACTGAATATGTATAGTAGAAATATAATATAATTCGTTTATGAGAGATTCGTTTTTGCTAGTATAATAAGAGTTTGATATTTTCTTAGTGCTTGGTTTTAAAATCATAATAATGTTATCTATTGTTATAATTTGTTTAACCAAATACTTTAACATAATTTTCTTCTTACTTAACACAAATGAGTGAAAAACTTGATAAGTTAAAAAAAAATGTTATATTTTTGTTAAACTGATTGTAGAGATAATTATTATACATACTTTATAGAGATATACTTATTCATTAAATTATGGTAAATATTTTTTTTAACAATAAAAATGCTTGTAATAAAATAGATAGTTGTACATAAATTCACATTAGTTCATATAAAAATTTTTAATTAATTCTATAAGAAAATCTAACCACAATACAAAACTCAACAGAGGTGTGAAAATATGAGAAAATTGTATCATCAGAATTGCATCATAAATAACGTGCGTTAATACTATTAAGTTACAGAGTTTTCAAAATAAGCTCTAGTTTCACAGATAGCAGGCTCTGTACCTGACAACTGGTGTTTAAAGATACAGAATCCGTTACATGTTCACCACACTCATTAATTATATTTAAAAAAAAAAAAAAAACTTGTTATTTAGTGTAGGAAAAGCTAAAAGTTTTAATCAGATAGTTGATAATTCTCAAAATTGTTTTGAAAAAATGTTTATTAAGCTGTACCAAAAAAAAACATTTGATCAAGTATACATAAAAAGGTTATACATATAAACCTCATCTAATAATTTTAGATTAGTTAACAAAAATAGATTATAAATTATTTTTTTCTAAACCAACTTTTATTGTTTAGTAATATTTTATTTAAGTTTTATATTAAGTTTAGATTTTAAATTGTCAAAAAGTTATGACTTTTATTATACATAAAATTTACAAAACTATATTTTTAAATTTAAACGTTTTATAAAATTTTTGATCTTGTTCTTTATTATGTGATATATAGCAATTATTAACTTAATTTAAAAAGTTGTATGTTTTAGATCAAGTATCGGAAACTTGCAACCCATGCGGCCCGCAAGCATTTGGCAAAAAAAAATTTATGAAGTTTACACTAGACATTCTAATGTTCGGAGTGAAAAGCAAACAAAAAACTTTTATGAAGATTTAAAACTTAAACTAAATTTTTTGGTGATAAATGTGTATAGCGGCTAGCAAGTATTTTAATTTTTTTAAATAAACCCGACCACCAAACGATCGACCCTTGTTCTAGTTTTAAACATTTGCTACATACTGTAACACCAGACTTATTAATATCATAGTATTTTAGGTCAATTTCTCTGTATTAGGATTTAAACTATTATTTCAATCACTATAAAACTTTACCGTTGATTTTCAAACACGAACCACATTGCTTTATATTAATTTTGTTTTGCACATACAAACAAGGAAACTTTTTAAGCTCAAAATTTTATAAAGATTACTACTAACTTTCTCTTTTTAGTTAGAAAATTTTTCTTATGATATTAATGTATAATTAGAGTAAAAAAGACATAATTATAATTTAGAATTGTAATTATTATATTATTATTTAATTAAGTTGCGCTACATTATTGCTGTTATTAATATGATTTAACAGTTTTTCGTTCAAAAAATAAAATTTAAACTATTGTTTAAACTATTAGGTATATTAAACAGTAACAATTTATTAATAGTACATATTACAAACATATTATAGTACATATTTATTATTAATTGTAGTACACAGTACTACAATTAATAATAAATTAGTTTTTATGCAATTATATTAACAAATTAAAAGTTTATGAAATTTATAGTGAAAACATTAACTTAGCGTATTACAAAGTATTTGGATTAAAATAAATTCAAGAATTGACTTGTAACATAAAACAGTAGCTGTTATTCAGGGGAAAACTAGAAAAATGTTAAACATTAAAAAAATGTTTCTAGAGTTTATAACGTCTTCAGTACAATAGTTAAATCAATAACTTAATTATGTTTTTACGTTTATTAAGGCACTATAAACATTATGTTATAAGTGTATATAAAGCTCAATTTATTATATCAAATTTAAAACTAAAACTTATTTAAATGGTCTACAGTTTTCGCATTCAGTCATTAATATTAAGTTATTATTATTTATAACTAAATTTATAAGAAATATGTTTATATGCATATAATCGTATGCATAAAAGCTGTTTAGGTTTTGGTTAGTTGAAATTTTTTTTGCAAAAATGTCTATTAATTTTCAAAATTTTGTAACTGGTGTTGTACTTTTAGATATCAATAGATACTTTATAGTTTTTACTTATAAGTTTTTCAGCCGGTTTAGGCTATTAAAATTCACGTTGAATTACAGCTTAATTTTTATAAATCTTTATTAATTTATACTTATTTCGTAACAATATAATTATGTTCTTAAAAAATGACGTCAATATATAGTTAATTTATAATACATATTTACGAAAACCTTTTTTTTTCTCTTTACTTTTGTAGAAATAATTTTCTGAAATAAGATACACATCAAATTGATAAAGTTCCCAATGTTTCAAATACTTTTATACACTTAATTCGTGTAAGAAAACTTTCATGTTTAAAAAAAACATCAAGAAACGGGTTAAATTTCAAACCAAAAGTAGGGATTTTATTTTTTAATACTAATTTTCGTCAGATAAACTACAAAGGAAATTGTTTATGTGAATATTTAATAACCAAATAATAACTTAACTAAGTTTTACTTTACCATAAACTAAAACCAGTCAAGTTAAAATTTAACTTTAACTTAAACTAACCTATCAAACTGTTTGACAATGTCAAAAAAAAAATTAAGAAAAAAAAAGTGTTTTTATTTTGTACTGGTGCAGTGATATGACTGAAACTATTTATAGATATTTTTCAAGTGAAAAAAGTGACGTTTTTACAGTTATGTAAAACCGAAATCTATGTTTTCTTTAAATACAATAAAACATTTAATGACTCATTATAATGACAAAACAAAAATTTTCTTTCTAGAACATATAGTTTTTATAATTATGTATTTTTTACAGTGTAAAGCAGCTAATTTTTAATTATGGTATTTATCTCTTAAATTTTCTTTAAAATAGTGTTTAAAACTTTTCACTAGTTCAAGTATTTAATGATTGTTTTAAAATTTTTCACGTAGTCTCGAAAATTAATTACAAATATTATTTAAGTCTTAAATAATATTTAATCTATCATTTGCTACCATAAACAATATTAATTAATTGATTAAAAAAATCCTTTACTTCACTGAAAATATTGTTACATATTATGACTAAACCAGCATACGTAACTATATTTTGTAATACTATACAAAATACTTTTAGCACAATGGTTATTTATTAAGCATAAAAAAAGATTAAAAAAAAAGAAACATATAATTAAAAAAATCACGCAGTTACCCATTTTCTCCGCAAACAAATTTTTAAACTATTATGTCGCAATAAAAAAAAGATAAAATATTATGAAAATGGCAGAATAATATTAGTTTAATGAAAATGACACGGTATTTAGCAAATATGGTTAGAAAAAACTAAAAACTGCTTTTAAACTATTAACTAACGTTTTATCTTATGTGAAAACACCCGAGTAATATTTTTATTTAGATTATTAGACATTATTCTACACTAAAATAAGTTCTTCCAAACAATATAAATAAGACTCAATTTTTCAGAACAAAATATATTTAATGCTTCTTTCGTCAGTTGTATACTAAGCAATAAAAATAAAACTTCAAATTTACCTTGTAACAGGATATCAAGTTGCACTTGATTACTGTTTAGATTTGGTTTGAAGTTTTGAGCTAAAAGTTCATTCAAGCGTTAAGAGAAAGCTCGCAAGGTCAAGTTTTATACTGATGCAAGTTTAATACAGTTGACAAAAAGAGAAAATAAAGTGAAGACTAAAAACCCTGATGCAACATTGAGTTAGGGAATGTTATATATAAGCTGATACAACAGACAGACGGGGAGATTCTAGCCACAGCCTGCTGCAGTAAACGTGATAATGAAGAATAGACATTAATATTGTTTTCTTGTGTTATATAAAGTGTTTTTTTATTAGTATTGTTTTTATAAGTATTTCTTTTTTACATTCTAAGTAGTTAAATCGTATTTTGTTTCATACATTCTTAAAGTATATTCTTGCTAGATTAAATCTTGTGTAAAGGTTTTGACCACATTTAAAGTGTTTTCTAAATTTGATTTTCTTTATATGTTCTATAGTGTTTGCAATTGTTCTTTATATAAAATATGTTAACTCATGTCATGCCTAGTTTTATATAGAGTAGCCTAAGTATTATTAAAATCATTATTTAGTATAAGTTAAGTTTAATATTAAAGGTACCTACATCTGTAGGTTACAATTGGCGTCCTCGGTTAAAGAATAACTAGTCTTTTAAATAACAGTTGTATTACCAAGACACTATTTTACCCAAATAAGTTTTATTAGTGTATTACCTTTTATTTTGAAAGCAGTATTTATCACAATTTTATCTCACATTCCTATATATTTGTTATTTTTTTTTATATACTGCATTTTATTTAGTAGTAGATTTAGAGAAGTTTTACAACAAATTGTGCATTTAATTTTTAAGAAGCAATACTTACATTTACCATATGCCCATTAAAAGCCTTTGAGTTTGTACCTATAACCAGAATGAATAGGGGGTTAGGAAAACTAATAAGTCAAAATTGAACTGACTAAATTATTGTCCAAAAAGGCAAAGTAGAACTGACAAAGTTTAGTCCAAAAAGTCAAAGTAGTTGTGACAAAATTATGAACAAAAAGTCAAAACTGCATTGACAAAATTATTGTCCAAAAAGTCAAAGTAGTTGTGAGAAATTATGAACAAAAAGTCAAAACTGCACTGACAAAATTATTGTCCAAAAAGTCAAAGTAGTTGTGACAAAATTATGAACAAAAAGTCAAAATTGAACTGACAAAATATTATTCCAAACATCAAAGTAGGTCTAACAAAATTTAGTACAAAAAGTCAAAATGTAACTGACATAATTATTGTTCAAAAAGTCATAGTTAAACTGAAAAATTTTAGTACAAAAAGTCAAAATAATAAAAACTAACAAGGTATAAGTTTAAAAAAGTCTTAAAAGTGGTGACCAATTTTATTTAAAAGTGAGTGATATTAGATTTATCTAAGGCTCTTAAACCTTAATAGCACAATAAAAAAAGAAAATATTTATTAATAACTAAGACAGCAAAGACAAGTAACATGCTGAAAATTTTGGAGTTTGTATTATAGGGGTTTGCATAGGCATGACATTTGAGTGGTTTTTTTTGTATTTATGTAATTTACCTGTTTTTCAATACTGCAATCTTTGTAGTAGAATGTGACTCATGTTTAATATTGTTTTTGAAGTTAAATAAATTGTTGAAGCTAGTAAAACAGATTAACTTTTTTTTTTTTTGATTATCAAAAGTATAAAAGTTTAAGAACTAAATTACCATTTGTTAAAATTGTTTAATTGTTTTATTTTCTAATTTGCTTTAAATCTTGTATGGAAAACATGAGTAGTTTTGAGACCAATTCAAATTTTTAAATGTTTAAATTTTTTCTTGTTTATGAAGAAAGGGTGTTTTTTATCTTCCAACAAACAGGCAGAGGAGAAGTAGAGTGACGATTCTCTTTCAACAGTGGAGAAGAGGAAGTGTAACAGGATATCAAGTTGCACTTGATTACTGTTTAGATTTGGTTTGAAGTTTTGAGCTAAAAGTTCATTCAAGCGTTAAGAGAAAGCTCGCAAGGTCAAGTTTTATACTGATGCAAGTTTAATACAGTTGACAAAAAGAGAAAATAAAGTGAAGACTAAAAACCCTGATGCAACATTGAGTTAGGGAATGTTATATATAAGCTGATACAACAGACAGACGGGGAGATTCTAGCCACAGCCTGCTGCAGTAAACGTGATAATGAAGAATAGACATTAATATTGTTTTCTTGTGTTATATAAAGTGTTTTTTTATTAGTATTGTTTTTATAAGTATTTCTTTTTTACATTCTAAGTAGTTAAATCGTATTTTGTTTCATACATTCTTAAAGTATATTCTTGCTAGATTAAATCTTGTGTAAAGGTTTTGACCACATTTAAAGTGTTTTCTAAATTTGATTTTCTTTATATGTTCTATAGTGTTTGCAATTGTTCTTTATATAAAATATGTTAACTCATGTCATGCCTAGTTTTATATAGAGTAGCCTAAGTATTATTAATATAATTATTTAGTATAAGTTAAGTTTAGTATTAAAGGTACCTACATCTGTAGGTTACAACCTTATATATTGAAAATGCAATCAACGTAACTATTAATAATAAGGCAAAGATTAATTACAATGCAACTAAAAAACATGTTAACACAGAGCAACAACTTATAAAACAATTTAAGAAAACAACGAAACAGTATAATCAAAATCTTTATGATTACACAACTTATGTTTTTTAACATAATACAAATAGCTTCAAGTTTAATTAAATCCGAAATGTGAAAACAGTATTTTACAATTTTAAATCTTTTTAAATTATAATTACTAGCACATTCAAGTTTACTAGTCATTCAAACAAAGTATGGTAGTTTACCAGTTTAATTTCTTCTGTAAAGCTAGTTATGTCGGGATTACCTCAAGACAATTTAGCAAAAAAATAAAGGAACATATTCCAAAAAGTATCGATGAATTTTGTAAGAGTAATAAGAAAACTAAATCTATTAGAGTAATAAATGCTTCAAAAAGATCTGCTATTGCGGAACACTTAGTAATTAATCTTGAATGTGCTAGTAATTATAATTTAAAAAGATTTAAAATTATTAGAAGTTGTTTTCACATTTCGGATTTAATTAAACTTGAAGCTGTTTGTATTTTGTTAAGAAAACCTAAATTGTGTAAACATTAAGATTTTGATTATACTATTTCGTTTTTTTCTTAAATTGTTTTATAAGTTTTTGCTCTGTGTTATTATTTTTAAGTTGCATTGTAGTTAGAAGTACTTATGTATTATAAATTACACTTTGCTTTATTTTTATTAATTACGTTGATTGCATTTTCACTATATAAAATAGATTTAAACTTTTATTTTTATTGGACAGTATACAATTGACGAAAGAAGCATGAAATATATTTAGTACTGAAAAATTAGGTCTTATTTATATTGTTTGAAAGAATTTATTTTAGTGTCCAACACTGTTTAATTATCTAAATATTGTATTGTAAAATTAAAAACGTAAATATTTTAGTGATGTAAAAATACAAAATTGCTTTAATTTTTTTCCATTAAAAAATATAAACAAGTCTATGTTTAAGAATGAACCTAAACCATGGCCACTTAGATTCAAACAGCTTAAACCGGCTGATGAAACTAACTAAATTAGCAAACTACATATGGCTTGATTTATAAAGTTGAAAATAGAGTTTAAAACTACTTTAAATAGTGAAACGATTAGTAATGGCGAATTTTAACATACTTATTGCGTAATATAAGAGATATGCTTTAGAAAATTGTTATTTGTTATAAAAAATTAAGTTTTTGAGTTAAATAAAAGAAAGAATGAAATTCTTAAGTTGTGTTTTATAGTCTAGGACAGGGGTCGGCAGACTGCGGCCCGCGAGTATGTTATTTTTTTGAATGGAATGCGGCCCGCGAAAGAAAATTTTGTGGCCCGCAAGCATGTAAATGTGGCCCGCTGAGCAAAATTATATTTCTAGTTAAATTTTTTCGGTAATTCGACTTAATTTGATTAGTTTAATTTTAAGTCTCTCGATAACATTTTAAAATAATTTCAAGTAATTACTGCTTTAGTTTAATAATGTGAAAAAGACAGATTAGCGTTCTAACAGGATATGTTTCTCAGTTTCATAATTACTTCTTTTTTACAACAGCAAGTAATTATCTGAAAAAATTGTGTCAAGAGTGCTTAGATTTAATAAGTTGGTTTTATAATACCTATTTATTAAATAAACTAAATGCAAATATTTTCCATTTTGTACAAAAGTAATGCACAGTAATCAACTAAAGTGTAATTTCTTTATAGCTTAGATATTCTTTTTCAATATTTTTATACCTTAGTTTCTTTTATAAGTTTTTTATTTGTAAATGTTATATTTTAGTGTGAATACATTTAAAATAACATAGTAAAAAGAAATAAGGTTCATTTGATTTTAATTTTTTAATATTCACTTAATTCATTTAATTCACAACAGTTGTGCAGTATATTCTCAGACTTATTTTAATTAAAAACTTTAAACTTATAACTTAGCACTAAATAATAGTACTATGACCAATTTAAGTTTACAATATATATAATTTTTTAAATCTAGCTCATATTTTTTTATGTAGTCATTAACTAAGATAATTAAAACTTTAAAAAGATTTTATTAAGTTATAAATTGGTTGTGCAAGCTAATACACGAAAGTGTTTTTTTACCTTTAAAACAACTAATTTTTTAGCAGTATCTACTAATTTAATTTTAAATAGGTAATAAAAAATATAGAAAATATATACTATAACATATCAAATAACTGTCAAATTTATGTTTCACATGTAATTTTTTTTATAATCTTGTAGTTTGAAATGCGTTGCTACTTTTGAATTATTTCATAACAAATTAAAACGTTTACCAGTGCAGCGTAGTATATAAAAAACACGTTTATGTCAAAGTTAAGAGTTTGCTTTTATCGCTAGAAATGTATATTAGAAGTGATAAAGTTAGTTATTATACATTATTGCTGTAATTTTTTCATTTCATTAATGTTCGTAACAATATTTAAAACCTTATACAGGATAGACATTTGTTGTAACCAACTAATAGACAGTTATTTTGTAATCCCTTGAACTTACTACTTAAAAGATTTTGTTAATAAATTTTTTAACAGCTTAAAGATAAAACGCTGTATGATATTTTAAAAGGTTAAGAATATTTTAGAATTTTGATCACAGTTTAAGTTTTTTATATTCACGTTTGTTTTTTAAAGAAACAAAGTTGATATAACCAAATTTGAAAATAAAAAAAACTAAAGTGTCGTGTTGGTAAACGATGAAATTATTAAATTAAAAGCTCTAAGTCAAGTTTTACTTATTTATTTAGAAAAGTTTAAGTAGTTTTAGTTAGTAGTAAATAGTTTTGGATTTGGAGCTTAAACTTGTTTAGTTTATAAATATACCTGTAATGATTTTTATGCTTGCCGCTTAATTGCGGTGAAAAATAAGCACCTACAAAAATTGTAACCAAATAAACATTACTTGTGTATTATAAATATTATAAAAACAGTAGTTTGTGGGTTTAAATAATCTTTTTACCCTATTTAATAAATAAAAAAACAAATTTGTTGTTGATTTCTTTAGTTTAAAAATTATGCTTACAACTATTTTAATGATAGTACGTTCGACTACTTTTAACTCAAAAACTGTAACTATATTTACATTTGATAATTAAAATAGTAAGTTTTGAATAAGAATCTTATAGTTTCTGCTTTTAAAAACATTATACTTTTGTTAACTAATTTATATTTTCTCATAACTTTAGTAAGGCTAGCAGAATTTATTTAAATTAATTCTGTCATTCTTTTACTGACCGCATTAAACGGTTATAAATTCCCTATTACACTTGGACTCAAATTTACAAAAGTAAAGTTAAATATCAATATAACAAGTAACTGATAGGTTGTTGGAAGATACATGTGATGTAAATTGTAACTACAGTATTTTTAAAAAATATATAATATTTTGTATAGTTGATCATATAAACGCGTAAAAACTTAACTATAAAAAGTTGTTTAATGTTCACAATAGTTAAAACGAAAGTTTCAGTTTTATTTCTTTGTATAGACAACTGTTAAATCGAATTATTTACAGCAGTAATGTAGTGAAAATTATGTAGCAATAGTTTATATAATTTGTATAATAAATATAATTTGTTTTTGTAGAATTTTGAAGAGCTCAAGTTAAAACTTTTTTTATTTTAGATTTACTTGACGTACAAAATACGTCTTAAAAAAGATTAAACACATAATAATTTGTTATGATATAACAACTAAATTTTACTAGTGCAATGTTTTTAAAATTTGCAGTTTTTGATTCTATTGTGACTTGCATTACTTATTTTAGTTTTTACAACCTCTTTTTTATTCACTGTGTGCTTAGTTTTCACAAATGATTACTTTTGAATATTAGTATATATATAAATTAATTCTAAATAACTTAACTTAGATTTTCGGGAAAAAATTTAAACTGCGTTGAAAAACTTTTACAACATGTTTCACAACTCTTTTACAGTCTGAGTGCATGATAGTACTTAGTCTAACAGACTATATTAAATACAATTTAAAATTTTAATGTTTTAAACAATAAAATCAATAGAACAAAAAATTATATGAAATTTTGTTAAATGTTTACGAGATTTGTTCAAACGATTGATTTCATTTTAAGTGTGAAATGAACTTTATGTTATGTTATTGACATTATTTACAATATAAAATTACTGCATTTGATCATTTCAGATAAATTAGAAGACTTCCGAATAAAGATAAAACAAAAAGTTTATTTCATATTAAGTATCATTAAAATGAAATATGCAACACACATTTTGATTTCTGTTAGATTTAACCGCAGTTATGCCGTTCACACTAAACGTTCTTTGGCACAAGTTTTAAATAGTCAAATTTGCATTACAGAATTTTTAAGTAATAAAAATCTATGTTTAAAAACAAGGTTTAGTAAATTGGTTATAAGATTTTTTAACAATGTAACAAAAATCAATCGGTACAAAATCCAGATATATTTCACGCTGTTTTCATCTTTTAATAAATAGCAATATATAAAATTTAATTTTAACTTATATAGTAGTATGGTAGTCATCGTGAAGAAATAAACTACATACAAAGTCAATTACACAAAACTGTTCAAAATACTAACTATTAAAGCTAAATAAATATAAAAACATCTAGAAAACAAAAATATTATTTAGTAAATAAAGCTACTCTATTGTCAATTTCTTTTTGTTTTCAAAGAGCAGGTTTTCTATTTAAAATACAAGTAGTTTCCATTTAAGTAAGACAAACACGTTATATCTAACTTTTAATTATCTTAAATCTCTCAAAATTGAAATTTTTAGCCTAACTCTGATTGTTCACTAAAAGTTCCGTAGAAATTTACAGATTTTTTGCTTAAGTATTATACAAAATATTTAAGCAGTTGATCTAGTCATTTATTCAAATATAAGCAAAGTAGTAATCAATTGAATTAAATAAAAAAATTAATTACTAATTTTTAATTTATTTAAGCACAAAATTTTATAAATGTTTTAATGACTAAATTTGATTAAACCACAAACGTACACTTACAGCTTTTCGATTTAAAAAGAAGTACAAACAGAATAAAGATCTAAAACGACAATTTCAAATGCATATATCGGTAATATATTATTAAATACAAGTTAACTCGAAATTAATATATTGTTTCAATGTGCTGAAATTTTGTTACTAGGTCTCTTAATGTTTAAAAAATACTATGAAACTGTACTCATATTTACTTTACATTTGTATTTTATTTATGTTTTCATTTCGATTTATGTTTTTTGATGATTGACTGATGTATTAAAGTTACAACTAAACCCCATACAAGTTATAGTTTGAGTAATGTTATTTTTTATGTTTTTAGTTTAATATTAATAAAAGAATAAAAATCCTTCAAAAATTGAGTTTACTTGAAAATTGTACGCTAACACATTTAAGAACTTTTGTGGTATTGTTTAGCCGTCTTAACTTTTAATGATAATTTGACTTTGATAAATATATTTTAAAATATTAAACGATATTTATTCAATAAATATTTTTGATAAAATAGAGTTGATTGTTTTCGAGAATTTGATAAGCATGTTATAAAACATAATTATTTTTTAAAAAATAACCTATAAAAGTAAATAACTGCTCTGTGCACAGATTCCTTTAGCAAATAGGAACTTATTTATAATTTTTGAATAAAGTATACCTTTATGTACTTGTACTTCTTACCTGACTCCTGTGTTTAGATGTTAAAGTGAGATAAAATTAAAAGAAGTAAAATTTTTACAAGTAAACTAAATTTAAGCTTAAAGTAAATTTACTGAACGATTTCAATTTTTTTAATAAAAGTTGTATAAATATAAAATAATTAACAACAGATTTTATAAATTTAGGAGGAAAGACTTAAAATACCAAATTTTATAAGCAACATAACGATTATATAAAAAAGATAACCTATATCAAAAAAATTGATAAACTAAATCTTAAAAAAAATAAAAATATTTATTTTAGTGACGTATTAATTTTTAAACTTGTGTAACCTACAAACACCTGCTAATTACTAATACTTTACTACTTTATTACTAACAAGTTTCATTTATTTTTTATTTAAACATAGTATATAATTATTAGTTGGAAATGCAGAAAATAACAAATATAAATTACAATTAAATTATAAAGTTTGAAAAAATTACCTAAAAATCTAAATATCATAAACTAGACTATTGTGACTGCCGTGTGACTGACCTTTCTACCGATGGCTTGTAATCTAATGATCGAATTCGTAAGATAAAACTTTTTAAAAAGACAAGTATAACAACAAAATAGCGCAAAATAAGCTTATTTTTATTTTTACTTTTAACTGGAGTTTTGAAATAAAGTTTATAGTAATTTACAATTTCTATGTAACATAACTTTTGACAAGAATAATACAACAAAACTCAATAGTAATATATAAACTTAGAAAGTCAAACAAAAGTTTAACTTGAAATTTTGTTTTAAAATAAAGACTATAACTTTTTCTATTAACGTGCTTTTGTTAGTTATTATAAAAAAAAGTATATTATCATTTATTATGTCGGAATAACTACGAAACAAATCAAAATTATTTTACCACTTTATATGTTTTAAGTAATTAAGAGTATAATGATTTTAAACTAATTAATTTTTCTTGGGTCTAATCTACGAAGTTTTAAGCTTAAGAGCGATTTAAATTATTTCGAAAAAAATTAAATGTTTATAACTATTTTTGTATATACTATAAAACTTGAAAACTTTACATTAAACTTTATCTTTTATACAAAACGAACCTAAACAATTTTTAAGACCTAAAATTAAATTTTTTTACTAACTTTTCAACACAGCAAAAAATGTAATATAACTGTTTTTAAAATTTTAAGCACACTATATTTACAGTTGTTAGCACCAAAAAATAAAAATGTATAAAACATAACGACTTGAAAACTTTTAAGTTTAAGAATTTTCTAAATTTACAACAGCTTTTTGTTACCTGTTCAAAACTAAGTATTAATTATTTGAATATAAGTTGTTTTTTAAACAAAGTAGTAAAAAAACTCATTATTTACCAAAATTAATTTTTGATAGTTAAACATTAAGACTTTTTATATAATGTTTGAAAGTAAACACTAGACTTCTTTATAATATTTTAAGTTAACTTAGCTTTATTGCCATTGTTTTAAACCTGACAACATTCTGTTAAAACTGACATTATAAATAAAATTCTTAACAAACCTAACAATTATCAATACACTTAAATTTACCCAAGACTAGTTTAACAGTAATTCGTTTAGTTTTAGCATTTCCGTGACTAAAGAAGTTTAAACTTAGATCCTTATTAATAAACGAAACTACATTAGAAACTTGTTTGTTAAAACTTTAAAACAAACTTGTTTAATTTTATAAACGATCATAATAATTGATAATTTGTACATCTAACATAAATAAAAATTTAAGATTAAACGAATTGGTATTATTTTTTATCTCTTATCTCAATTAAAAAAAAATCATATTATCTTTTAGTGTATATTCAGACCAGCTTACTTTTATGGTAGTTGTAGAATAAAATAAAACGATATTCTTTTGTTTAATAATAGTGTGTTTCTATTAACATTTCCTTTTTTTAACTTTCTGAATAATAAGTTATTTTAAAATGTGATAACTTTAAAACTAATATAAGTATCAAAGTCTCCAGAATGAATAAGTATTGCGATATATTCTAATAAATGTTAATTAATTAATCAATAACTACTTGTAGAATGTAACAAATTTAGATTAAATTTAAAAACGTCTACTTCCTTAGGAATTACTCTTATGTATTTACATTAAAATCTGATTTCTGAAACACAACTGAATATGCAAAACTAAATTTGCTGTAAAAGTTATTTTCATACGAATTGTTTCGTTACTAAACAAAAATAAAAATTAGTTATGCCGTGCAAATCTCTGTGTTATTATAAAAACTTTTTACCTCGTTATTGACTAATCGTTTTCATAACAGTACACAGTATCTTACAGAGTATTAAACAAGTGTGGTACTAATTAAGCTTTCAATTTAATACATAATTCTTATTATTTTTATTTCGAAAAACTGCCAATTAGATAACTAATAAATTTTTTTATGATTTTAGTACTAGTTTAGACTTCACTTGGCAGAAAATAAAAAAAAAAAGCAAAAAATAAACAATACTTTAAACGAGGGGCGTGTTTTGACTGGTTTCCTGTTTCCTGTGAATCCTCTAAAAAAAAAAAGAAAAAAAAGTTATTAGAATATCACAAATCGTTTTTTATTCAATTTGTTTTGTTTATTTGATAAACTTTTAATGATGAATGTTGAATTTATAACTATAAAAGATTAAAAAGTTTACTTAACAGAAAATGCTCGTTTTTGTCAGCTGAAATTGATTTTAATTAAAATTTTAATTGTAACGTCATGATAGGTAAAAGTTTTTAAGTAGCATTTTCTTTTTGGGAAACTTTTTACTAAGATGTTCTTAGTTCTCACTATAAATTGTTACTTGGTGTAAATAACTTTCGATACAGTATTGAAATAGTAAGTACAATTTTACTAAAAAATTTCCAATATAATCACTAAGATTTTATTTTACTTAGTTGGTTGTATATAACAATGTTGTGTGAAGCTTTTGTACTTTAAAATTCATATTCTTTTTTTTATGTGTTAACCAACTGGGTTTAAACCTTGAAAAGTTCAATTTAGAGAGTTTTCAAAATTATCTTTAGAATTCCTTCACCATCAGGCAAGCATTTAATTATAATTTAAAGGTATTTTAATTTTGTTTTAAAAGTCTAAATATTTTTTGGTAATTAACTAGGATGATATCGCACCAACTTCAAGCTGAAATTATACTGTGTTTAATATCTTTTGAACCACAACTTTAGGCTTAACATCATTATTTTAAGCTTTATATAATTGATCTAAAATTATTCTTCGTTTTCAACAAGCTATAAAAATACATAGTTAGAATTAAATTCATTTATTATAAACTAGAATACTTAATTGTACCATTTTACAATATAGTAATGTATATAAGTTATGGATTATTTGCTTTATTCTAAAAATAACAGCAAAGTTTCATTTGTTTATGACAAATAAGATTAATTTATGTATTTATAAATCTATTTTTAAAACCTATAATTATGGTAAAAAAACAACATTAAATTTAATATAATTTCAGCTTTGTATTGGTGCGACATCATCCCAGGTAATTACCCATTTTTTTAGTGAAATTAAGAATAAAAGAATTCAGAAAACCCTTTAAAATAATTCTCGACACGACCCTGGTACATACTTATATTAGTTACTTGATGCTCACTAAAATTTCAATATTTAAGTGTTTAAGTCTATATAACTTTACAATAACTTTAAATTAATATTTCCCGATTTTTAAAAATAAAAACTTTAGAGTAAATATTTTTATTGTTTAAAATATATACGAATATCAATTCAGCAACTTTAAAAAATAATTAATTAGGCAATGAAAGCTAAAAAGTATTTCAGTAAATGTAAAAGTTTTTTAATACAATTTATTTAAATGTCTCTGGATAATTTTTTAAATAATACTTTATATCATTAAAAAATAATATATTATTCTATAATTTTAATGAATATTTTAACACTGTAATTAATTTATGTGTTTACAGTTAGCATAATACTTTTATTGTAACGTTCTGCAATAAACGATGAAAAATAACCGTAAAAAATCTAAAAAAGTGTAAACGCTGACATGAACTAAACGTTTAACAAACAGAAAAAAAATACTAAAATGATAATAACACTAATACAACAATAACAATCATTTTATTCTTCCTGAATTAGGTAATTACGCTAATAGTTTTAGTTGATTTACTAAATTAAAAATTAAACAGGAGTTTAGGACAAAAGAGGAAATGACTTAAAAAAAACAATAACTAATGCTATATACATCTAATAAACATATAAAACTATAGTATAACAAGTTAAGGTTTTAATAACTTTGAGTACACAGATTTTTTTTCTTAAAGTGTTCTTTATTGTTTACTCTACGAGTTTTCACTTAAGTTAGCATATACAAAAATTAAGGTTGTGATTTCATGATGATTCTGAGCTACTTTATTAAAAATTTTACATAAAACTATTATTAATAATATTTTATTATATTGTAAAAAACAAAGCTCTTTTTTTTGGAAAACATTGCTTACGTTAGGCTAAAACTTAAAAAAAATCTTTATACATAAATAATAATTACTTAATGCTTAATATGCTTAATAATTACTTAATAATAATGCATCAGTAAAATTACCTATTCATAACAACTTTCTAAACAACTCAGCAACGTCACTCAGTTATTGGAACAAACATAGTTTTAAAATTTAAACTTAATTTAACCTTACTTAACAATGAAACGTTACATCATAAGAACAGAAATTTAAAACCGTAATAACGGTCTAAACCAGTTATGTATAAACTGTATAAATGTTCTGTGTAAATATGTTTAAACTTTTGTTTTAATTTTCGACACTAATTAATGCCTTATGAGACAACAATACTTTTTGAGAAGTAATAACTACTTTAATTTTCTTCAACATTTTATCAGCTTTAAAAAACTATTGAAATGCAGAAAGAACTAGAGAACTAAAGAAACAGAACCAGCGTTGAAAAATCAAATCGATAATAAAAAAAAACTAATAAAAAACAAAAATAAAAAAAAAGTTACTGACCGAGAGTAAGGGTTAGGCCTAAGGCAAAAGTAAAAAATTAGAAGAAAAAAATAAAAAACGAAAAAAAAAAACAAGTAAAAAAATTAAAATAATAAAACAAAAACTACTGACCGAGTGTAAGGGTTTCAAATATACACAATTTTAAGAGAATAGTCTGAAGCTTATAGATACAACTAAAATAAACAAACAACATTTCTTTTTGTATATAAAAGTGTTAATGTGTAAATTTTATAACTATAGTTTAGTATTGTATATATAAGATAATACATATTAGTTGATAACAGCGGCGTAGCGTGGGGATGGACACTGGCGCATGCGTGCCACCCAAAAAAAGAAAAATGTAAAAAAAAGAATGTAATATCTTTATCCTTTAAAGTTTATTTTTTCTGCTTAATTTGCCTTTTTCAACTATGTTTATCTAGTATTCAAAAAGTTAAACGAAATTTTGAATACCAATTAGTGACAAGTTAGGAATGTACATGTTATTACTCGATATACTGATTCGGTGCGTAATTGCAAATGCGCACCGATGTTGATGAAAAACTCCATAAGGAAAAATTTTATAAGTTCATTAACTTCATAAGAATTTAGACTCAAAAAGTACGCAATTAATATAGCGCACCGCTGTAGTATAACCTAATGGAAGATTATTTTTCTACAAAAAGTTTATAAAAATACGTCACGCTTGAAGAAAAATTAAACAATTTTTCAATTTTTTTTTTATGCTACATTGTTAAGACTACTGCTAGTTTTCTGAACTTTGTTTTTGTAAACATACAAGATAAGCGTGTCGGCCTATGAGAAATAAACTTTGTTTGTGATTTTTATTTTAAACAAATACATTCAAATGAGTTAAATTTACAAAGTATACTTTTAAATATTTTACAAAGTTGTAATAAACTGTAATAACAGATATAAAGTTGGTCTATTTTAACTTCCGTGTAACTTTATTAAAACTATGTGCAATGAGGTGTTGTTATAGTAGTTTTGACTTTTCAAATACCCAGTTTGGACAACAACCAGGTCTGATACCTGGAAAAAACCGTCAAAACAGTTCAATTACTGAGTTGAGTTCCTGGTTATATGCAGCCAAACGTTGGTCAGCAAATTAGATCCTTGCTGGGTCAGGTGATAGCCCTAAATGTACCCCAGGATATCCTTTTTTGGTCAACAGACTGGCAAAATGTGCCTCGGGACTAGTTCTTTGGTCTACAGACTGATCAAAGTATATCTCAAATGCAGTTCGTTGGTCAAAATGGTCCTAACGTAGGACAGTAGTAAAATTTTTTGGGGTCAACTTGCCTGTCTTGGCACCATATCTTCAGTTTCAACTTGAAAAAAACGAATCAACATTGATTTATTAAACTTTATAAAATTATAATAATACCACAAATGTTCTTGTGTTAAAACTTTATTCCGACTAACGGCTTTTCACTGCTCTCAAATAAATTTGAAAAATTTAAGAACAGATCTACGGAGTCTATAAAATATTAACAAACATTAGAAAAAAAGCATGTATAATTATGTATAGTGTTTATGTGGAATAAAAACATAAAGTTTTAAAATTGTCTACAAAAATACAAATTTAATAAAAGCAAACACTTACCTTAAAAGGCTTTAAGAAGAGGCAAGTTTTTAAAAATGTAAATTAAATTGAGTTGTGCAGAAATGTTACGTCATAATGAATTTAACAAATTGATCAATAATTTATGCACCTTAAAAACATGAAGTATTAATTTTGCAAGTCTTTGTGATTGTAAATGAATGTTGTGAAATAAATAAGAATGTTAGTAGACAAAGTTATTTAAAGTAGAATCATCGGTTGTGGTGACAAATATTCGATAAGTCTTGCCGCTTAATCAGAAGTAAAATTTATCGAATATTTGTCTCCACAACCGACGATTCTATTTTAAATAACTCTGTCTACTTATGCACTTATATATTTCACAACATTCATTTACAATCACAAAAACTTTCAAATTTAATACTTAATGTTTTTAACCTGCATAAGTTATTGATCAACTTGTTTAATTTGATATCACGTAACGTTTCTGCACAAACCAATTTTATTTTCATTTTTAAAAACTTACTTATTCCTAGAGCTTTTTGAGGTAAGTGTTTGCTTTTATTAAATTTGTATTTTTGTAGACAATTTTAAAACTTTATGTTTTTATTCCACATAAATACTATACATAGTTATACATGCTTTTTTTCTAATGTGTGTTAGTATTTTATGGACTCCGTAGATCTGTTCTTAAATTTCTTAAATTTATTTGAGAGCAGTGAAACTCCGTTAGTTGGAATAAAGTTTTAACACAAAAACATTTGTAGTATATATTCCTATAAGTTTAGCTTATCAGGATCTCCAGGATTTAACGCCTTTTAACGTTACATCTTAAAGTTATAATAATATAATTTTAAATCTGTGAAAAGTAGTTCTAATTGTTAGAATTTTCATGTTTGTTATGCTTTGTTTATTTACTTATTAGTTTATAAAAATTATATGCTTTTAGATTAAAATAACTAATAAACTATTTATTTTTAGTATTTTAGTGTTTTTTATAGAAGTTATTTTTTGTATTTTGTAAAACTGACAAGTCTTTAAAATGTGTTCAATTATTGACAGTAGAAATTAAGTAAATGTTTGAAAATTGATTAAAAGTTGACGTCATTTTAATTTCCGTTTCAATAAATATTTTGAATTTCAATATTCGCAATCTCTACTTATCTTAGAAATTATTTAGTTGTAGTTTATTACTTAAGCTTAAATTTATAGTTGCAGAAAACTCACTATAATCTTTGTTAATACTTAATTTGATAAAAACAAATCTAAAATATCTAGAGCAACTATTGTTGACTTGTTACAGTTGTGTAAAAACCTGTATCAAAAAAAAAGACTTTAACCAATTTTGTCAATAACCAAAAATTTACTCTAATGATGCAATCTTTACAATAAGTCATATCCTGATTCAGTTTAAATAAAGTGCCTGGATGCTGTTTTCTCGACGTAAAGAATATTTTTTCTATGAAACTAAGCAAAACACAAAACAAGAAACTATTTGAGTTTGTAATAATATTGTGTATAAGAACATAATATTAATTAGTTTTTTGGCTTACTTAAGGACCATTTTGTCTTATGAATTCGTATTTCTCCAAGTTAAATGTAAGTATTTTATATTTTCATTTGCTATTTATTTTATACTTATTTGTTCTTACTTAAATTTAAAAATTTGAAATATTGTATAGTTTTATAACTGTTGGATTGAAAACTATATTCTGTATCTTTAATTAACAATTAATCTACTATACTCTTTAAAACCATTCTATTTTTGATAAACACATATATAGACTTACTACAGCTTCTATTCATTCCTTACAGTATTTTTTCACAAAGCTCTGTTAAAGTTTGTTAACTTGTTTTAGTTTAGTAAAAAGGAGTATTGTTTAAGTTCGTGTTATATGTTTCTGCAAACTTGTTTCGCTTGGATCTTTATTAGCAAACAATTACGTATAAGCTTTGAGTAGTACTTTTAACAATATAAGTTATGTTATGGATTTTAATACTTTTAGTGAATAGATAAAATAAAATCTCGAACTTTTATAATGCTTATTTTAGTTTTTCCGGTTTAAGCTGTTAAAAATATCTTCATGGAACCAAGATTTCAATTTTAAAGTTAGTTATTATTTATAAAAAATTGGCCAACAAACTTTTGTAATATTTTTAAAATACGTCATTCTAAATTACTAGGTAATGCATTTTATTAAAACAAGTTTACTTATATTTTAATCTTTCAAATAATCAGTAAGTAAATTAAACTTACAAAGTAAGCATTCAATATTTATGAACCGCCTTTTGTACTTTATGTAGGTTCTTATTATTTTAATGTTTGATAACTGGATTGAAAACAATTAAGAATTTCTTTCCTTTTAAATGATGAAAACAACGTATACTTTAAAGAAACATATTTATTCTATAAACCATTACTACTTTAGTTTCAAGTTAAGAAGACTTAATGTCTAATAAATATTAAGAACTATACCAATTTACAGTTTTAAATTATATTAACTCAGTTTAAGACCATGTAATGTTTATGTTATTACATAATAACTTTTGATTAGAAAATAAATTATGTAAAACAAAATAACTTTTTAAAGGTTTTTTAGTAGATAAAATAGTTTTATGTGTTTGAAGCAAATAAAACTTATATTAAATATTTTAATACAACAAAAAAATTGCAAAAAGTCATCACAACTGAAAAGACAAGACAAAAAAACAATAATTAAACTAATTAAAATATATAGAACAAATAAAAAAAAAACAATTTAAAATTAATAGTTATAAAAACTGCACTAATAAGCCTAACATGTAAAAAAAAAACAATTAATCGAGCTTTAGAATTTTACAAACTTAAACTTGCATTTGTTCCAAATTCGTTTTTTTTTATAAGTGCTTAACAATTTCTAAGTTGTTCGTTCTATGTACTTAATATTTTTAATTTTATTACCAAAAACTCTATAATTTTTTAAAGTATATACTTACAAGATTTTTAAATGTCCTATAAATTATTAAAGTTTTATTTTTCGTTTAGTATATCCAACAACTTTCAAAATAAATACAACTTTATATATAACCGTTTAAACAGAAAATAACTTTTAACCTACATTTTCTCCTTAAAATTAAAATTCTAAATAAACAAAGAAAATAATTTGACGCTCAACGTATTTATGAGGTTTATAAAACTCACACCTTAGCTTTTAAAAACTAACAAAAAAGTAAATATTTACCTATAAATAAATTGCATTTAAAAAAATTGTTTTTATTTTGTGTTTTTATACAAATTCTAAAATTTAATTTTTATTTAAAAAATTAAAAATTGTTAGTCCAATTTATGTTACTGATAAAACTATTTCTCTAAATAACACAATTTTTTCTAACTAATTAAATAACGTATATACTTTTGCACTATTTTTTTAGTCGCATTTAAATCACCTTGTGACGTATATAACAAAGCCAACAAATTGTCGCATTCGAAAATAAATTTGTAATAAAGTCAATTTTGATTTATATAACCCGAGAGTTTTTGTGTCCAATTTCTTGAGAGATAATTTAAAAGCCTTTTTCAACAAGGCTAATAAAATTTATTTATTTATTTGAATAATTTTCATAATTTATAGAAACACAGTACTATAAATAAAGCATTTTTTATCAGAATTTAAAGTTTTACATTCTCATAGTATTTCTAAGATTATAATTGTAATAAGTTAAAAATGTTCAACTTTTTCCATCACAAGCATTTTAATTTATATTTGTGTGAGAGAAAATAAATTAAATGCTAATTTTTATAGGTTTGCAAGTCAATAAGTGTATAACAGTGAAAGTATGGTAATTATAGTTTTAAGTATTTATTAATAAGTCGGTTAACAAGTATAAGTGAACTTAGTTTTTTAATCGTAATCATTCTAATATATTTTTATTTAGCATAAAGTAAAATTAAGTTTAATTTTTATATATTCAGAGTTCCACAAGTATTAAAACAAAAACATTAATGTTTTAAATAAGTTTTGATAAGTTACTTCATTAAAAGATTGACATTTATGTAGTGTAGACAACTTATAAAAAGAAATAATCTTAAAGAAAACGTACAAAAGATAAACATAAATTTTCCTAGTACATAAGTTATACATTTAAATTTTTATTATTAAAACAAACGCAGAATACTAACCAATTCTTAAACTTTAACGTGATTGAAAAACATAAAATTAAAACATAACATAACAAGACAAAAAACTATTACGATTGTAAATGAAAAACAAAATCTTTTGTAAAGTAACGCGAGCAATTTTTTTTTTTAATTTTCATTTTATTTAATAAATTTATCTGATTCATTTGCATCAAGTTTCATCGTGACGTAGTGAGCAAGCCACAAACATTTACACACTTTTTTGCTAAGTAGTAAAAAGCAATTTGTTGTAACAAGTAAACCGGTCGATTATCTTTTGATCTGTTTTTAAACTTTAAAACTCGATAAGACTCGAATAATAAAAATATTATTAAATCTACTATACATGGTAATCCTAATTTTATCAGCCTAAACTTTATTCAACAACAAAATTATATATCTAACCACCAATTCTTTGTGATTATTAATATATTAAACTATTCAAGCATAAAGAACTATTTTAGCTAACTTTTGTATATATTAATATTAATATAATATATGGTATAAAAATATTCATTTAGATCTGTATAGACATTCTTAAAAAAAGAAAAAAAAATGTTTAAAATAGAAATAACTTTGTTTACCGCCTTGAAACGGCTAAAATATTTTAAACTAGCAATAGGAAAATTAAAACATACTTTCATTATAATACAACAATGTTAAGTTTAATGTGTTTAGTGAAGTTAAAATGTGACATCAATAGTGTTTTATAACCATGCTTATTCAAAAACAATAAGAAACTAACATTTCGAATCGCTGTATTAATATCTTTTTTTTTTGCACATAAGTTGTACAAACGATATTGATTTTTTTAGAAAGACTACACTTATTAACTCTAATTCACGTAATAAATATAACTTAAATTTATATTTAATACAAATTTGAATAAAATGTTGTTACCAGAGTTTGTCAATTTTGCATATAACTACTGCTAAAGCAAAAATAGTTTAAATTAACTAAAATGCAACTTCGTCAAACCAATTTACTATAAGATAAATAATACAGTACGCAATTTATTTTGAACTCTACATCAGTATAATGTTTAATGAACTACTGGTTTAATAATATATATACTTTTTGTATATAGAAATTTGTATGGTAACGTCATTTAGTAAATTATTTAAGAGTATAGACTCGTGAAAATTTTACGTTTAAACAACAACAAATTAATTTCAAATATTTTCCACAATCGTTTGCTTTTATTCAAATGTTCAAAAATATAAATTTCGTTACCTTAAACTTTATTTTATTTAATGATTTAAATTATAATGATAACAGTAAAGTATTAACTTTAAAGTTTAGTTATGTTTATAAAAATAAGAGACCTAAAAACTTCAATTTGATTACCTATTATCGAATAATAGGTAATCAAACTATGATAATAAATAATAGTAATTTTATGTTTACTAATTTAAAGCTGAGGTTTAAGACATACTTAATATTTATTACACACTAGTTTTAAATGTTTGTTATATAGTTTTTATATATTATAGACTTCTTTCTAAAAAAAAAAGTTTTCTTTGTTGTTTTAAAGTTTGTCATTCTGATAAAACCAATGTATTAAAACGTAAAACTTTTTTTTATGGCGAAATGTGTTTAATAGAAATTATTTTAACAAATTTAATTATATTCACAATATATGATTTGAGTATTTTTACGATTTGTAAAAGAAAACTGCAGTACATATACTAGAGTATGAAATTTATAAGTTAAAACGTATATTTTTGTTATTGCCCTTTTTGTTGTATATATTCGGTATAAGTTTACCGAGCTAAACAGATAAAACTAAAAAGAATATAAACAATAAATGTACTCTAATTTTGTACGTTATTCAACTAAGTAACTACAGTGCTTTAAAAAAATAATGAATGGATTATAAAATTGTATTTGTTATTGTTTTAAGATTTATTACTAATATATAAATTTTTTCAATAAGTCCTTATAACCAACAAACTCAAAAAAAAAAGTTTTTTCTTTAAATTTCTTAATATAATTTCAAGATATTAAATGAGTTCTATACACGTAAAGCTTAAATTTTAATTTTCGTTTCTATTTGTATATTACCAGTTTTATATATTTTATTTTATTTGACATAAGTAATCTATTTCCAACGAAAATCCGAATGAAACGTATTTAAGCTTTACAAAATCAAATAACTTTATAATGTGTAGTATAATTAGCAGTTTTTGTTGTACTGTGAATAACTTATATTAAATACTGACAGAATCCAAAACAAGCTAATATAATGCTTACACCAAAAAGGCTTTAAGTTAAGCTTTAGCTTTAGCAGAAACTTTTATTGTAATAACTAATTTTTAAGTTAAAGTACAACCTAGCTATACAAGAAAAAAAAATTACAAAAGTTTTTAAAAATTTCAAAAACAACACTATCATTTGAAATCATCTTAAACTAATTTCTTAAATTCTGGTGTTTTAATTTTTCTTTAGGTTGTAAAGATTGATTATAGCTTATCAAACATTTCTAAACACTTGTAACATTAAAACTTTAAGTGAGCGAAATTTTTAAACAAATATTTTGTTAAATATCAAGTTATTTTGTTTAGTCTGAACAACTTTAACCTAGCAATAGAGTATAATTTTTTAATAAACTTTCAAGTATTTAATTTAAATTAAATACATTTTATAATCAGGATCTCTATAAACAATAACTTTTAATGATAGCAACAATTATGTTACAGTTCTAAGTATGTATTTTTACAATGTACTTTTTTATAATAAGTATTAATCTTTTTTAATAAATATGTTCTTTTTTTCAATGTACAGCAAATATTCTTCAAAAACTTTAGTTTATTGCAAAAGATAATCTTTTAAAACAGTTTTAATATTTATAAAGTTTTATCATAGAAGTTGTGAAAATAGTATAATGAAATATTAAACTTGTTATATATTATGTGCAAGTTATATCTAATATAACAAAATACAAACTCCCAATTTGTTGTAAGAGTGTAATTATTAGATTAAAACAAGATTAGATTGTTTTAGTTGTCAGGAACAAACTAATAAATTTTAAACCAAGAAACAATTTTTTAACAGTTTTAAACTTTTATAACTGTCTTTAAAAATTTTAAAGTGTGTATGAACAGTTAATATCTGTTTTTAAGAATTTGTTAATTTTCTCAGACTGCAGTACGCAATTACAAACTATCTGCTAACAATTTTAAATTGTATTGTAAATGTAAGTTTTTATATATTTATAGTATTGATAAATGTTTGTGAATTAAATTTAGTTAATATTAATTGCGTAACTTAATTATTTACAATAATATGTTTTCTAGAGAAAGACTTTTTTTACATTTGATTAAGAATTCAAAAACAAATTAATTGCTTCAAAATTCCATAAAACATATAAAAAAATCTTATTGAAAATATCAAAGTGTTATATGTTTAATAAATTAATTAATATATTAGATAGTGTAAATTTGATTACATTAATTAATGATCAATTTAACATTCATACTTATGATTTTAATCATCCTTAATTCTAAAAATGTTATGTATTTTTTGTGTCTAATTTTAATTATGTCATTTATATTTATAGTTTTAATGCAAAAAAATGAAAGTTTAACTTTTGTTTTAGATTTTACCAACTTCATTTATTTTAAAGTATTAAAGTAATCAGTTAATTACTCTAATCTAAGCAGTAAAAAGATCATTTAATATCAAATAAAAGCTATAAATAATGGTTTATTGTTTTTTTCTTTTAACGATTACTACTAAAGGTTCACCTTTAAACTTATATTATGCTAGTTGAAATAACAACTTTTTTTAAAGGTTTGGTATTAAAATATATTTTAATTTTTTAAACACAAATTTTATATAGAGTTTTTCTGACAGTTGTTTATTATGAACTAAACAGATTTCTTTGGAATTTTTTATTTAACTTAGACTCAAGTAAGTATAAGTATCGTTTTTTTAGTTTATTAACGTAGCTTACTATTTACTTTGATTTTTGTTAATTCTTTTTGTTGTTAAACCTGTGAACAGAAAAGTTGTTTACATACTAAAAATAAAATTTTTTTTTACAAGTTTATAAAGTCACAATGTTATTTAATTAAAAAAAACAAGATTAGTTCACAATACAACTTATTATGAAGTTAGTGTTGTATTATAATGTAATGTAGAATGTTCATTTTTCAACCTAGAAGTACTTCGCGTGCTGCAAATTTTTGCTTTGTCGAGTTGTCCAAGCTTATCCTAAATTATACAATACAAAATAAGAACTCACTCATTAATTTTTTTAACTTAAAAACTTAAATTGTTTATAATAAATAATACTTTTTTAAAACATTTTTCTTTAAATTACGTAATAAGTTTGTTAAAATTTTTTATTACTAACAGTTTCATTATTATAAGTTATCTTAAACTCTACTTTTATTTTTATAAATAAAGCCATATGCCATTTTGCTAATTTAGTTAGTTTAATTAGCCGGTTTAGGCTGTTCAAAATTAAGTAGCCATACTTATAGTACATTCTTTAATAAAATCTGATTTATATCTTTAATGAAAAATAAATTATAACGAATATGTATTTTACGTCACTACACTATTTACATTTTAAATTTAGTGGTACAAAATTTGTTGCATTATATTTACAGAATTTGTTAAAATAAGTGTTTTGTATAGGTATTTTAATGATATATTTTAATAAAAGGTAAATTCAAAACATGCAAGCTTTAGTACTTAATTATATAGATACAACTATTTTATAACATTGTTTATCTTTTTGAACTTTGTTTAATTAAAAGTTGTTTGAAATATAAACTTAAATATTTTGATTTTAATATATATCTTATATATATATTTATTCACAAATAAGGTGTTTGAGTTAACTGATACTACAATACCTTTTAACTAACTGTAGAATAATTTAATTTTAATAACTTAGTTATAATTTTTTAAACTTTTATTTATCTATTTTATTTATGAGACTTCTCATAAATTTATTGTTCTTCTCTTAATATTTTTTTAATACACAACAATGGGCAAAAAAAAATAAAAAATAGAATAATAAAAAATCATACAAACATTTAGAACCCTTAAACGTAATGTTTTGTCTTTAAATATACATGAATAAATAACAAAACAGAATGCAATAGAAACTAATGCTTTGTAATGAATCACCGCATTTTACGGTCTCAAACTATTTTAAATTTCCCTATGGGTGATTTATTATACATAAGCTATAATAAATATATAAATACTCATTAAGTGTTTGTGAGGATGCCACTATAACTTTTAAAACTAATAAATTTTTAAGTTAAACTCTTATTAATCCTAAAATATTTTTGTTAAATTTATTTGTTTACAAACGACTTGTTTATTTTTTTTTAATTAAAATATAGAATTTATAATAAATTTTTTGCACTTACTAACAAAGTATGATACTAAATACTTATATAATATGCTATACAAAATAACTTAGAAAATATAGAACTCATATGAAACATTTAAAAAAATTAAAACCAAAATTATATTATTTTGATTTAATTTAATAGTATACACGTTAGATAACTATTTTTGTTTTTTTTTAAAATTGAATATTAATAAATATGAAAAATAATTCATAATATCTAGAGCTAATTAATATATATATGTATATATATCTATATATGTTTATCTAATTATATAAAAACTATACTTTAAACAGCTGTTTCACACATTGAAATGTAAAATTTCATGTGATCGTCAGTAAGTTACAGTTTATTATAATAGTAAACAGAAATTTTGTTTTTAGAGTTTTTATAATAATTGTGACGTAGTAATGGTACAGTTTGTTGTACGATTAGCTAAATTTTAAATACACTGTGAATGTTATTTTATGCTTTTTAGGAAAGTTTAAAAAGGTTATTTTGGAAAAATGTTTTAAGCTATTAGAAAAATGTTTTAGAATGTTGCGAAAAATGTTATAAAATACTCCTGTTTGCCGCTTCGATTTTATTTTGTTTTGTTATTTAATTGGTTTTATTTTTGTTAAAAAAGTATTTTTGATAATGGATGCATATATATTGTCTTTCGCTTTTCTTGTTTAGTGTTACGTTCTTATCTGATTTTTCGATTTCTATTTTTTCTAAGTTACAAAGTTTGCAGCCGAATTTAGTACTTGCTAAATTCGGCTGAAAACTTTAAAAACTGAAAAAACTGAAAGGACTCGAGTTTTACATCTTTAAATAAACCTTTTTATTAATAAAGCCATTAAGGTGGGCTCAGTGTGAAAGATTTAATTTATCAAGTTAAATAACTTAATTCTATATATATATATATATATATATACAAAAGTTTAGTTCAACATTTAAAACTTAAAGGACTCGAGTTTCGTGCCTATGCACTCATCAGCTTCAAAACAAGTTTAAAATAAAGCACAAAACAAAAAACACAAATGAAAGTTAAAAAATTTAGCATAAATAGATTATACAATACTTTTGAAACTTTCAAAAATCATGCAAAACGGCTTGTGCAAAAATTAATTTACCAATCGACAAAAAGGTAAATTAATTTTTGCACAAGCTGTTTTGCATGATATCATTTCGCTCAGTCTTCGGCTTTTCATTAAAAATATTGCTTAAAAGTATTACTAATGTTGCACTTAAAATTTCTTTTGTTTATATCCGCAAACGATAATGTGAATGCTTGGTTTTTGTTTGTTCATTACGGCAAATTAAAATTTAAAGCAAACTCAATAAATAAATTAATTATAAAATTTATTAGCAAAACTTTTTTTTTTTATTTAAATCGTAATAATTTTTTGCTAATTATTGTAGAAACTTAAGCCATATACTGATACCCGAACTCTTTGAAAAATAAAGGCATTAAAAACACATAAAGTAAAAGAAACCTGCAAGCTTTTTGTGTTAAAATGTATTTAGTATACAATAACTTTATATGAGCTAAAATTTAATTTTAGCTATCACTTTTGTTTTATATTTGCAAGATAAGCGTGTTTAAAAACCAATAATATTTTTAGCATATTCAGATTTAAGTTGTTTTGCCCGAAATCGTTCGGGTGTTAATATTAATTTAGCGCTTAAATTAAATTGAGTGAGTTATAATATTTAAGCAATTTTTTTTTGTAGAAAAGAATAATGCGACTGTTTTTTCTTGCTGACTGCGTCACGATGAAACTTGTTGCAAAAATATTTTAATTTAATTGGTATCTTGAACTAAAAAAATTGCTCGCATTATACTACTTAGTAGAAATATTTATCCTTGTTTTAAATCAAGTTATCCTGTTTACATTTGCTAATTGTTTATTTGTTTTACTTCAAGTATTAAATTTGTAGTCTCATCGCTATTTTCCAATAAATATATTTTTTGTCAATCTAAGTTAAAACTATCAAACCGCATTAAACAGTTTTAAATTTACCTAATGAACTTGAGATGCTTGCTTGAAATATTGCTTTACATACTGTGTTTGACAATATTAAAAAAAAAATAAGTGTTTATGTGTGACGTCAGAAAAATATTGTTGCAAAACAGTATTTGAAAAAAAAATTAATAATGTTGTTGCAGATTCTTATCATAAAAAAATATTTTAAAATAAGAAATATTTTGTTGTTAAATATTGTTGTTTGAAAAAAAAGATAAGTACAAACTTTTATTTTTGCTAGAAAATTCTTGTTAGCAATATAGTGTTTGATATGTGTTTATATTTAAAAAATTAGAAATAAATTTTGCATTCATTTGTTAACTTTCAAACTTAAAAAAAAAATTGATATCAATTTTGTATGCTATTAATATTCTTTAAACATTTAATTCACTTAAAGTTTCATATAAATTTTTATACTTTAAAAAACTTATTATACTTTTTTGAGTTTAGTTAAAACTCTTCTTTCAGCAAAGAAAGCTTTTAGTTGGTATCAATATCAAAAAAATCATTTAAATTAAAACTGTCTTATTTTCTTTAAACAAAAACAAATCACAATAGTCGAAAATAAAAATTTTGATAATAGTGTACAACAAACAATTTTAGTTTTACTAAGTACGCCTCTTTCAAACAGGAGTCTTAGTCTTTGATACCATAGTTATAAACTTGAAAATTTTAATGTTAATGAATTTATTTACATAGCAGATCATATAACTACTTTATTAAATTAACGCTTAAAAAAGGGAAAATAGCAAAAACCAAAGTTAGATTTATCGCATTTTTTTAACCTTGTTAATAAAAGTAAATATCAATTCAACCTTCATTTAATTGCTTATAATAAATTTTATTTTGCCTATAAAGAATTATGAAAAGCAACTATTATTAATTAAAAAAGTATTCAAATTTATTTAACAATTATTAAGCTAAAAGTGTTTAAAATGCAACTACTCCAAAAAAACAGTTCTGATAATATTTAAAGTCAAAGTTATTTAGTGTTTGGACTAATATTTCTAACAATATTTTTTTTTTTCAGATTCTAAAGTCTAGTTATTATTTTGTCTTAATAACAAATTAAACAACTACCTAAACAGTTTTAGCATTGCTTTTTTATTCAACTCAGACTTAATAAACTCTATCAAACTAAGTTATACACTTTTTAAGATTAAGTATTAGGTAATGCAAAATAACATAAATCACTATGTACTATTAGTTGTAATGTTCTTTATACAACTAAGTACTTCGAGTTTTCTCTTTTTAACATTAATAGCTTTTGCAGTAAAAATATTTCTTTTAGTATCGTAAGTATTACTAAAAATATTGTATACTCAATATTATTAACATTTAAACAAGCGTTCAAAAACTGACGTCACGACAACTCAAATAAACTAATAGATCTAATTTTTATAATAATAAGTTTTATAATCTAGTAATGTTGATTAATGTGCTAACGAAACATTTAAATAAATAAAATGTTTTCAATTTTATTATTCCTCACTAATTTATCTGAATATCTTAACATAAAAACCTTAAAATTATTATTAATCAAATTTTTATAGGGATCGTTCATTAATTTTAAACAATTTAAAAATTATATTATGGGTATCAAGCTGCTTATACAACCAAAATACTGCCATTTTGAAACAATTATTATATTTTTAAGTTAAACGCTTTATGGTTGCGGTAAAAATTTAGGGCAAAAACAATAATTCGCTAACACAAAGCTTCTATGCTGTTGTTTTAACAATAAAACAAGCATTTGTGTTTGTCGAAACTCTGGTTATTACTGCTTTAATATTAATAATTCAATTTAAAAAAATTAAACTTATTAAAAAACTTTTAAGTGAACTCTTAACTAAATAGACAAAACATATTTTTGTTCGTTTTATGTTGTCATGAACTGCTCAATATCAAAAAACTAAGAATTATCAGTTTATTATTTCAATTATCAGTCGATTTAGTCAAACTAGTATTTTGCAAATTTATATGATAATTTTTTTATCAAATTAAACTTATGTAGTTGCAAGTGTTCTACATTATCACAATAAATTGTTTATTTCTTAAATGTAATAAATATATTACTTACGAAATACAGCTTAAAGTAAATTAACTTTTCCTATAACGAAGCTGTTGCAATTTAAAAAAAAAATTAAGATAAACACAAACATTCCTAATACAAAAAATATAAAATTTAATCATTTCAAATAAAAACAATACAGAATATACCACATGATTTTAACGGTTACGATATTGAAGAACAATACTAAACACTACTACCATTCAAAAATCTATGTGAAATACTGCGAAAAACTGAAATTGTAAATTACTTGCTAAGTTAAAGTTTTTTGCAACAAGTTTCATGGTAACATACTGAGATAAGAAAACAAACAGTTACATTTACTTTTACAGTTTTAAAACAGAGTTTCCCAAAGTTGGCCATATGGCAATAACTTAAAACTTATACAAGACATTATGGAGTTGATGATTAAAACCAAAAATTTGCTTTGAACATTTTAAATGGTAGTTTTTGAGTAATCTTATTGTACGGGAAATTTTATTAAAAAAAAGTTAAAAAGCTCTGCTTTAAATCGTTAAAACTTTTCTTAAGGTTTACAAGATGTGCGAACTACAGTAAACTTTAGAAAGTTATGGCTGTATATAACTTTGTGATTTTCGTTTTTAGTTTTGTGTTATTAAAAAAAAAGATAAAAACGTTGAGTTGGGTTGAGTTTTTTATCAATATCTTATATTTTCTTAAAGTCTATTTTACATTTTTTGTTACTATTCTTTTTAAAAAAGTAAATTATTATTGTTTACTTTCCGTAAATGCATTTGAAAACTACGAATACGAGCAACATTTTAAAGAACAACTTGTTTGTTAATGAATAAGCTGCCGATCTCTTTATTAGAATATTACATATTCTTATTATATACTAAACGTGCAAAAAATAAATGATATCTACGAGAAAATAAGAACAAAAATAATTAATTTTAAAAATAAGTTTTTAGCATGTCAAATCTAGGGGTTGTATGTTCTATGAAACTATGTTAATAGCTTGTATGAATTGCATCTAAGCTGCTAAAAAATATAAGTTCAATATAATTTGAATATAAATTATATAAATTTTTGAAGTTGCTAAAACTCTATTTTAGGTTTAAAGACCTACCAAATATTTTAAACTTAAATTATTGTAACCGTCATCATTTACGATGTTGTTAGTTTGGATAGGTTAAGCTGCTCTTAAATAAGATTATTAAAAAGGGTAATAAAAAAAGCTAAGATTTAGACTCTTTTTCTCAAATTTATTTCACGCTTCTTTTTCTTATTTTCTATTCTCAAAACTAATCGTGGCGTCACTTAAACATTGAAATTCTTTAACTTTAACTCTTCTGAAATAAAAAGAATCATAAAATGTAATTAGTAGTTTGTTACAATATTATTGTAAGTTTTAATATAAATATTTGAAAATAATTTAGTATTGTGAGTTTTGATTTTACTATTGCTTTTTGTAAAATATTTGCAGTAGTAAAGCTGGTTTAAACCCTTTAAATGTTTTATATAGTTTAAAATTTATACGTAGTAACACTTACATGTGATAAAAGTTTTTGTTAAAACAGTTTAAACATTGCAAACAGCTTAGAAATCAAGTTTTGATAAAAGACAGTTTCGTTTTACTAGTTGTTAACAATTCATCACCTAGTAATAACTGAATGATTAAATTGAACTACTATATCATTTTAAGTATTAATGCAGTTTAATGCAATTAACTTTTAGAAATTAATACATATGCATGTGAGTAAATTAAAAACTGTTTTTAAAGAGATTTTGTACATTTGTGCAGATTTATAACAAACACAATAATTGTGTTTAGTTTAAGAAAAAAGTAATTATCTTATGTTAACCTAGTAAAAAAATATTACTTTAAAACATTATCAAATTAACAAAATATAATGTAAATACTTGTTTAAATCAAACAATGTTTAGTAAAGTTAATTTCAAAAACATTTAATTTAATTTTAACTTAAAAAACTAAAAACCTAGGTAAATTTTAAATGTGTTATAAGATTAAAATGTATTTATGTTTTAAACTATAACTGAATATTTTATAATACTAGAATACAAGAAACAGCAAAAAAGTATAATGTAATTTTAGTTATTTTTATATTTAAAAACATTTCCTATTACTTATAACTCGAAATCAGCTTTTGTAATGCCTGTCTTCACATTTTACTAAAAATAACAAAATAATAATATAAATTTTGTTTGTATAAGACTTGTTTAGTTTATAAATATATCTGTAATGATTTTTAAGCTTTACGCTTAATTGCGGTGAATAATATGCAATTACGAAATTTATAACTAAATAAACATTACTTGTGTGTTATTAATGTTATAAAAAAAGTAGTTTGTTGGTTTAAAAAATCTTTTTCACCCTTTTTAATAAATAAAAAATAAATTCGTTGTTGATTTCTTTAGTTTAAAAATTATGCTTACAACTATTTTAATGATACTACGATTAACTACTTTTAACTCAAAAGCTGTAACTGTATTTACATTTGAAATTTAAAATAGTAAGTTTTGAATAAGAATCTTTTAGTTTCTGCTTTTAAAAACATTATACTTTTGTTTATTAATTAAGATTTTCTCATAACTTTAGTTAGGTTAGCAGAATTTATTAATAATAATTCCATCATTCTTTTACTTACCGCATTAAACGGTTATAAATTGCCTATTAGACTTGGACTCAAATATCTTAAAGTAAAGTTAAATACCAATATAACTAGTAACTGATAGGTTGTTGGAAGATACATGTGATGTCTATTGTAACTACAGTACTAATAAAAATTCTATAATATTTTTTACATTTGATTATTTAAACGTGTAGTAACTTAACTGTAAAAAAGTTGTCACTGTTTAATGTAGACAATAGTTTAAACGATAGTTTCAGTTTTATTTCTTTGCATGGAAAACTGTTAAATCATATTATTTACAGCAATAATGTAGTGAAAATTATATAGCAATTGTTTATATAATTTATACAATAAATATAATTTGTTTACTGATGAACTTTGAAGAACTCAAGTTAAAACGTTTATATTTTAGACTTACACAGTACGTATTAAAAAAGCTTAAACACATAATAGTTTGTTATGATATAATAACTAAATTTTACTAGTGCAATGTTTTTAAATTTTGATTTTTTTAACTCAATTGTAACTTGCCTTAATTTTTTTCAGGATTTACAAATTCTTTTTTTTTCACTATGCGCTTAGTTTTCACAAATGGTTACTTTTGAATATTAGTATATGCATAAATTTATTTTGAATAATTTAACTCGGATTTTCGGGAAAATATTTAAACTGCATTAAGCAACTTCTACAACATGTTTCACAATTCTTTTACAGTCAGAGTGCATGATAGTACTTAGTCCAACAGACTATATTAAACACAATTAAAAACTTTAATGTTTTAAAATATAAAATCAATAAAACAAAAAAATATAAAATTTTGTTAAACGTTTCCGAAATTTGTTCAAAAGATTGATTTCAATTTTTGATAAACTATTATTATTTTATTCAACTACAATTTTTGATAAACTTTTCAGTAATTTTTCTATGCATTTCAAACATCTGTAAAGCTAATATATGATTGAAAAATTATTTTTTGTACTTTAAAAGGTATAAATCATTAAATAAAGTATGTTATATAAAAGTAACTGTGTTTATCTATTTATAAAACTTTTCTTACTATAAAAAAACATATTACAAGAAGCTGAATAAAATAATGATAACAACTATTATCAAAAAGATATAATTATCAATTTATATGTTAATAATACACGAGTAAAACTTTGAATATAATATATCTAATAATGACATTAAAGTTTTTGTGAAAGCTTAAAACATTTAAATAATTCGTTGAAGGTAACAGTTGGTTAAAGTGTATCATTTTAAAAAATACGTTAATAAATTCCAATCTACTGAAGTTTATTACTGGATTTAGTATAACAGGTTTTACAAAAGCCGTTATACTATAAAAGAACAAATATTTGATATAGGTATAGTCTTCTCATTTTTAAACGTAAAGTAAGTTAAACGATTCGGAATATTTAGAAAAAAAATCACTAAATATATTTAAAATTATTTACACTAAATAAAAGTTTATAAAAGTAGTAGTTCTTAAATGGTTTATTCTTTTTAATTTTTTTCTGTTTAATTTTATAATTTTATAAGTTTAAAAGAATTTAATAGTTTTTATAAGTAAAACGATATACAAAATTCTGTTAAAAGTGTATGACAATCTACAATTTTTTAATTAATTTTAAGTGATTATTGTAACTTAATTTATAATATGAAAACACTTTTAAATTTTTAACAATTCAAATTTTTTATTTAAAGTATAGATAGCCGCATTGCTCAACTTAAAATAAAGCATTCTTCAGGAAGTTTCTATGTATCAAGCCTTTCACACAACTATTAGATGAGAAATAGTATTCGCAGTGATATTTTACTAATTGATTTTTTTTAAATTAAGTTGAAATGCAACAGCTTTGTTTTGTTTATAGGTCTCACGGGACATTTTTGTGAACATACTTAAAATATAATGATATAAATATAAAAATAAGAAATATTCTATTTGAATAAGATTTATTCAAGCACTGACGAGGTCTTTGACCGAAACTTAGTTAAAAAAAAATACCTAAAAAAATAAATTCATATGCAAATCTATAATTAACAAAAAAAAATTTGTGAATTGCTTCAAACATTATCAGGGGTTATATTATTGTTATGGTCAAAAAAAAAACCTCACACTATTTATTAGAGTTTTACAGGTTAACCGATTTCATAAAATGGTTAAAAGTTCTAAAAAAATAATCTTTATATATGTGTATGATTAGAAATTTTAAACAACTATCGATTTCCTGTAATGTAAATCATTATACGTTTATACCATAACCAATTGAAATTTTATATATTAACTAGTAAATTGTTACTAAAAGTTTTGATTGCATCACACGTATATTTTAAACACTAATCATTTACAATTTTAGTTGATAATCAATTTACCTTTTTTTCGTTCGCCAAAAAATTCAAGGAAAGTTTATAATCGTGTAATGCGGTCTATCAAATGAACAAGTTTTATTTTTTAAATAAAACTATACACTTGAATGAAATAGTTAAGAAATGCATTTAACAGTTAAAATAAAATGTTATTTGACATTCAAAGTATAATAAAAAAAAATTAACACAGTTTTAAAGCAAAACCTAATAACTAAGAAGTAATATTAATAAAAAAAAAATTTTTATGTCCCTTTGAATCAGTTTTTAAAGAGTAAAAACATAATTACAAATAATGTTTGATAGTTACAAATGTAAGTATCACTTATATTTAAACTTTTATCGTTTATTGTGGTTAAACTACTTTTAATTATTTTGTATTGACGTCACATGTAAAGTTAACAAAATCAGTCTTATACTTTTTATAATAAATAGAAAAACATTTTGAACACCGGTGTATTTTCATTAATAAGTAGTTCTTTTAGCTAACATATGTTTTATATCTTAAAGAGTTTACGCAATAGATCTTAATAATAACAGCTTGTTTTTAGCAAATCATATCAAGTACAAAAACAAGCTAAATATATTTTATTTTTATAAGAAAATTGTTTAATTTTATCTTTTTTTTATTAAGGTTTCTACTTAAATTGTTAAGGTTTCTTTATTATTTATTAGATCTTCAGCAACTGATGATCTTTTAGCTGGGTTTGTAGTTGCTGTTGTCTTCACTCAGATATTTTTTCTATAAATTAAAACACGCTTTTAGGTGAATGTTCATAAAATCTAGTTTTAAAATGCTTCGAAATTTTTCGATACAGCTTCTTCAATAGAAGCAATTAAATTCGTACAATTTTTATTTATTTTAATATTTTATTTAAACTTATTGTTATGCGCAAAAATAAACGTTATATATATATATATTTGTTTTTTATTGAAATTGAGATAAACTTAATGCTTTAAAAATAAAAAAGCAAATCAAAACGACACTAAATTATATAATGATTGCGTGTTTTTGATATTTTTTTTGTAATTTTTATCTTTCTAAAAAAGAAATTAGCTTTGAATGTGAGAAGATTAAAACTTATATAAGTGAATAAAATTATTCAAACGAAATAGTATTAATTAAAAGTAGTATATTGAACAATTAAGTATTAGTTACATGACAACAGATTAGTGTGACCTGTAGTAAAATAGTATAACTTATTTGAATAAATTTTCTGTAATTCTTGCAAATGTTTAACATTTTTCCTAATTCTAAAAAAAAATTAAGTATAACTTAGTTTTAATTTGTACTTTTGAATTAAGTTAAGCATTACTTTAAACATGTATTGTCCTTCCATACTGTTTACGTAGCTTCTAGTTAATTAAAATTTTTACAAATTTAAATTTAGGTATATTTATGTGCAAAGTATAAGTTTTGTAAACTTTGAGTTTTTAAAATTTATTGTATAAATAATGTTTAAAACGTATTCAAGTAGTAGTTTAAAAACCTCTAAATACATAATAACAAAAGTTATTAATTTATAATAACTTTCATAATTTTTTATGTATTAAGCTTGCAAACTTTTTCTGTTATATGCTTAAACTGTTTGGTGTTGGTTGACCGCGAATAACCGTCTACTTTGCTGTCTACTGCATTTGTTTAAACTAAGTTTAATTTAAACATTTAATTTTTTAAGAATTATTACTGTAACTAGGTGTATTTCCAGGAAACAACTCAAACTTAATAAACTAATGAATTGGAAAATAAATATTATTAAATAGTAATAATAATATTTCATTTATAAGTTTTTAATATTTTTTTACAATTGGCAGTTCATAATTAAATATTAAAACTATTAACAGTTTTAGTAATATTTATTAGACAACTTTTAAATTTTTAAATTTTTAATTCTGCTTATATTTTGTAATTTAAACTTGTGAAATGAACTTAAATTTAGGTACAAAGACATAAACGGTTATTATCATTGCAATAATAGTTGTAATTTATTTAACATGAAAACAAGGCAATTTTGACTGAGACTTAAACAATCACCTATAAATAAGTGGTATTTAACAACTAAAAAATTTTTTAATGTAATGCAGTGACGAAAGAAGAATATTTTATAAAATTTTATGGTTGTTAAAATATTAATTTGTACTTGAACGTATTAGGTGTTTAGTGCCTATTTTAAACGGCCATCATAACTGCCATAAATCTATATACAAAATAGTAGTACTCTTGTTTTGTACTCTTGTTTGAGCGTCAAACCCTACTTCAGACAAGTGTTTTTATCAATAATAGGCAAAAATATTTTAAAGTTACATTAATTACTATTTTTTTTTCATAATATCTAGTTTCGGGAAAGGAGTCGAAATTGCTCGAAAATAATATTACATATGATTATTAAATTGCAAGAGAGCATATAATTGCAAAAGACAATATTGCACTAAGGGTCAATATTGCACAAGATAAATTTGTGCACAAGAGTAAAAAAAAATATGTAAAAAAAAAATACTTAAAAATGAATTAATGAAAAAATAAATTACTTAATAAGGATAAGAGTTTAGGGTAACAGTAATAGAAGAATAAAAATAGAAAAATAACTGATCAAAATAAAAAAAAAGCTACCGACCGAGGGTAAGGGTTAATAAAAAAAAAAGAAAACAAAAATATTTAAGTTACCGACAGAGGGTAAGAGTTAGGGGTAACAGTAATAGTAGAACATAAAATAAAATTAAGTTAAAAAAAAAAAAAACTAAAAAAAAAATACAACTTGTGCCAAAATGTCTTCAAGCGATTTTATTTTCGTTTACCTTTATGCCCTCGTGCAAAAGCATTTTCCTGCAATTTTGTGCACTCGTGTAATTTTTTCCCCACGTGCAGTTTTGTACAATCATGCAATTTGACTGCAATTTAATTTTGTACTGTATTTATATATAAATTTGTTAGTGATTAGATATTTCGCTAAAAAATATTTTTATTACAACTATATATTAATAGTTTATGTTGCTTATAAATCTAATGTACGAAAGAAAACCTCTAATTTCTCTTTAAAAGTCAATTCTTTATTTACTCATTTTAGTTTTTTTACTTAATTTTTAAACATTTTTTTGTTTAGAATTATAAAGTGCAGAAAAATGTTTAGGATACTTAATATTTTATCAAACTAATACATACTCTATCAAGAGAAATATTTTCTAATAATTAGAAATAAAAATGTAGTTTAAATAGTTGTTCATCCATATGCATTATATATTTAAGCAAATAACTCAAACTTCTTGTTAGTGAAAGAAAATAAACAAATACTAAAATGTAAATTGCTGACACCAATTATCACATTTTAACGGCCTAAATCGGCTAAGAAACTAAATTTTCATATCACACAAGTTTTATTGAAACTTTTTATTAAACTTAGACTTAAGTGAGTAAAGTATAAAACTTGCTTTTATTTACTATATACTTTGACTTTTGTTACATCTTTTTTTTTATGTTGAAACCTGTTTACTTAAAATTAATTAAATAATAAAATAAAACATGTTTATACAAGTTTTTTAAGTCACAATGTTGTTTAATTACAAAATATCAAGATTAGTTCACTATTCAACTTATAACTGAAGGATCGTGTTGTATTATTATGTAAAATTCTTCAAATCTTTGCTTTTATGAGTTTTCCAAGCTTATCCTAAACTATAAAACACAACATATAAACTTAGTCTTTCATGTGTTTAACTCAAGAACTTAAGTTGTTTATAATTAATAACAGTTTTATAAAACATTTTCCTTCTTATTACGTAACAAATTTTTAAAATTCGTCACTACTAATTGTTTCAATACTAAAGTTAGTCTAAAAGAGTTTTTTTAAATTTCATAAATAGAACTATATATCAATTTGCTAAATTATTTAGTTTTATTAGCCGGTTTAGGCTGTATAAATATAAGTGGCCATGCTTAATATACATTCTTAAATATGAACTTGTTAATATATTTTAATGAAAAATGGATTAGAGCGGGTTTGTATGTTTACGTCTCTACACTACTTACACTTTAAAATTAACAATACAATATTTGTTGCATTATTATTACACTATTTGTTAAAATAAATGTTTTGTATAGGTATTTTAATGATACATTTAACTTAAAGGTAGTTGCAAAACACGCAAGATCTAGTATTTAATTATTTAGTGACAACTAATTTTTATTATTGTTTATCTTATTTAGCTTTTTTTAATTAAAAGTTTTTTGAAAAAAAAACTTTAACACTTATAGCTACATTTCTATTATATAAATGTATATATATATATACTTATTAACAAGATAACATGTTTTAGTTAGCTAATACTACAATACCTCTTTTACTAACTGTATAATATTTTAGTCTTAACAGCTTATTTATAATTTTTTAAAATATTATTTATCTCTGCTTATGAGACTTCTCCCAATTTTGTTGTTCTCCATTTAGTATTTATTTAAAACACAATGATGAGAAAACTAAAAAAGTATATAAATCATACAAACTTTTACAACTACTGAACATAATGTTTTGTCTTCCAATATACATTAATAAATTTAACATATACTTAATATAAATTAAAAGTATAAAAGAGAGCTTAGACTTCTATAAAATATAAAGTAAATTCATAGTGTTCAATAGGTTCCTTTAAAATACACGTTTTTTTGTCTCTTTTTAAACATACATAAATTGCAAAAATTTGATTGCTTTTTTACTGTTTTGTAGCCCGAGTATTCGGGTTTAAAAATTTATACCTAGGCAGTTATTTCGCAAATAAAATTTACTTAAATTTTGAAAGTTGAACAGGTTTATAAAGCTAACTTTAATGCAAATGTTTGCGAGTATTTCAAATAACGTCACTAAGAGATTTTGTTACAATACATGTTTTTTTCTATAAAAGTTAATAAGTTTGAAACATTAAAATTTTATTTTAAATAATGAAATTTGCACAAAAAACTATAAATGCAAAAACTAGTAAGTAATTTATGTAAACAACATTGCATACAACTTATCATTAACAGGAAAGCAACAATTTGTTTGCTTCAAAAAAACGTCGGTTTGTTAAAACTTATGTTTTCATATTATTTTTGTACATACTTAAAATAATTTATCTACTCAAGTTTTAACTCAATGTTTAAGAGCTAAATAAAGATGGTTTAGATAGAAACATTTAAAATTTTTAAAGTTAGATGTATAATTTTTAGTTTAAAATAAACAATATATTTATTTATTGAATTGATCTCCTTATAAACTTTATGTTTGCTGTATTAAAACTTTCATCGCGTAAATTTTGTAGAACTTGATAAGTAAGAAGTGACTATAAACTTAAAAACCTTAACGTTAAGAATTTTTATGAACTTACTATAAATAAGCATTTCTAAAAGCAAAAATCTCTATTTTATTTTTTTTAATAATTGAAAGTATTATAGTTATTGTAGTTTTTGCTTTGTATCGTACCTTAATGCTTTTTAGCGATAATTAATAAAATATTCAAAATTAAATACGAACTCTATTGAAAAATATTATATCGTAAACATAATGATTTAATAGATAAAAAATTATATTAAACAATTAATTTAATGTTAGTAAATTTCTTCTATACCAAAAATCATATGATTTATACTGTTTGTATGTATAACTTATTATATCGTCCGTAAGTTTAATATAAATAATTAGATTAAGAAACTTTCTTACTTCAAGAAAAAATGAAAAATTCTAAATTCCATCTAAAAACTTTTACTTAAGTTATTTAAAATTATTTGAACCTATGACTACTTTTAATAATTAGGTTTAAATTTAGTTTTTTTATAAATTCTTGTACTTTAAAATTAATTAAAGTTATTATCTTCAGTCATTATACAAATCAGTATAAGTAAAAAAATAAGGTACTTAGACTTTTTTTGAGATTAAAACTTTCCATTTACGTTTAATTATTAAATCTAAAAGGATTTATAACGAATATACTCATTGAACAATCAATTTTTTTAAATATTTTAAATTTATCGAAACTTATGATAATTGTTGTTTAAATAAATACTTCTTCTATAGCCAAAAGATTTTTTCGTGCAACAAGTCCAAGGACCAAATTTAAACGATTATGTCTTTCAATAAACAATAACAATAACACATTTTAAGATATAATTATAAAAAAATATATTATTTATAATTATAATTAAAATAAGTTGTAAAACTTAGTCGAACCTCCACACATAACTTTAGTTTATTTTTATGCAATGTGTATTATATCAAATAACTAAATAACATATTTTGCCTAATGTGAATTCTACAGTAATTTTTGCTCAAAATTATATTTTTAATGTTAATTGGTATTTAAAAGGTAAATTTATTTCAATAAAAATTCTGTTTCTGTTATTGTTATGAAACTATGTAATTTTGTGACCCCAATTTAAAAAATAATTCACGAACAGAAAGTTAAACGTTTTATTTATATTTTAACTTCATCTGTTCTAAAATAAGCTGAAGTTCTTTTTGAGTTTTTACTGCGAGATGCGGCAAAGTTTATAAATTAATCCAAAGTAAGAAAGGAAAGTTAAACTATGTCAAATATCTTTTATCTATAGTTTTATATTTTACTATTGCTATACCTATCAATTATGAGTTTTTTTTTCTTGGTTTTTTTTTTAGTTTGTTGAATTTGTTAGAAAATATAAAACAATAAAACTGTAAACTACTCAATTATTAAATTTTTTGTATAAGTTTTATTTATTTGATTGTATTTGCGTGTATGTTTCAAGAAAAAGTGTTACCTAAAGTATGCTTTGAATTAAAATTATCTTAAATGTTAAGTTGTTAATAAACTTTCTTTAAACAAATAAATGAAGTTACTATAGTAGATTATTAAAATTATTAAATTATTGAAGTTAGATGTAAAAACGAAAACAAAAAACAATGGATTTAAAAAAAATATAAAGATTATCATATCGAATCGATTATCAGACGACAAGCTTTCGGTAGACTGAAGTCCGAGTTTTGTTTCGTATTTAATTAATTTACTGGAAGTTTCAATAAAAACAAAGCGTTTACTAATTATTAAATTAAGTAGCTTTTGTACAGTCATCATAGAAGTTAAGTATGTTGTTGAAAAGTCACTGGAAGTAAATCACAGACTGTAAATGTTATCTTTATGAACTATTTATAGCCAAAAGATTTCTCTACACCTTTCTAGGTTTTGTGTTTAAATAAAATAATAAAAGTTTTTGAAGTATGATTTAATGCTTTATAAATCGTTTAAAACTAGACTAGAATTTTTAGTATAACTTATCTTAATAGGTTATAAAATTTATATTTTCATCACAACTAAAAAAGCTCGAAGTATTTATCAAAAACAACAAAACTTTTTAAATTGTTATCAAACGAATAAAAAAGGCAAATAGTTCAAAAAAATCTAAAGTGTGAATAAAGTACAACAAAACACTGCTTATCTTAAATAGTTAATTTAATTTAAACAGATGTAAAAATTATTTTAACAAATATAAAATTCTTGCTTTATTTTTAACCTCATCAATGTTAACATTTTTAGATAGCAGTTTTAGTTTTGTTTTGACAAACAGCCGATTGCATCCTAACCATAAAGTATAGACACATTTTATGTATTAAGTTATTTTGAATTTTGAGTTAATCGATAAATACAGTAAAATAAAAGGACCTTTACGTTGTGCGTGCAATACTTTTCTCAAAGATTTCTTTTGTGACATTGTTATTGTAAGTCATTTGAAAATTTTTCTTAGTTGCTTTATTTTTGTATTCAGTCTCAGAAATTAAGCTTAATTGTTATTATTTATTTATATTTTGCTTTTTCAATTATTATATATTTTTTACAAACATTAAACTAACTGCAGTAAACTTAATGTATGTCAGAAGTTCAAATATTTTTTATTAAAAATATTGTAGTTAATTGTATTTTGTTTGTTGAATATCTGTTTATCAAAAGGAATAAAAAGCTACTCAAACAATTAAAATACAGTTTTAAAAATAACAATTGTTTAAAATGTAAATACTTAAAATTAAAAATAAATACAGTTATAGAGGTTTATAATTGAGAAACCAACCTTTATTTTATATATATGGAGGTATAAACCTACTGGATTTTGTTTTATAAAGCTTAAAAAAACTCATACGCAAAGTATATCAAATGAATTAAGCAAATAGTACAAAAGTGAGCATAAACAACACCAATATATAGATAGTTTATGGTGTTATGAAGTGACTTAATTTGCAATAAAAAAAGTAATTTTTTGTTGTATATTATGAACAAATATATAATGAATTTTAAAAAGAATTAGTTTTCGCAATAGAAAATGTAATTTTAAAGGCCTAAACAGGCTGAAAAACTAATTCAAAATAGTAAGTTAAGTGTTTCTAAAATCTTTGCTACTAAACGTTTTGTACTATTTACAAAACTAAACCATTAGTCAATAAATTTTTAGCAAATAGCATATAAACTTATATTAAAATTAACAACTTGGCGGCTTTAAATAATAAAGTTAATATTAAAAAAAATCTTTAATAACTCAGTATAAATGAATTTAATTTTTTATTTACTAACATATTTTTTTATATATTTGATTAGAAGTATACAAGTTGAAAACATATCATATTAGATTATAACCTTTGGTAAATATTGAAATGTATATATTCTATACTTTTTAACTTTAACTTTAAAATTTCTCTAAATCTACTACTAAAATGCAGTATATACGAAAATATAGGAAAGAAACATAAAATTGTGATAAATACTGCCTTCAAAATAAATTGTAAAATACTAGTTAAACTTATTTAGGTAAAATAATGTCTTGGTAATATTTAACTGTTACCTAAAAGACTGGTTATTCCTTAAACGAGGACGCCAATTGTAATTTATACATCTAGGTACCTTAAATATACTAATCTTAATCTATTCTAAATAATGATATTAATAATACTTAGGCTACTCTATATAAAACTAGGCATGACAATAAATGAACATGTTGTATTAAAGAACAATTGCCAACACAATAATATATATAAAGTGCATCAAATTTAGAAAACACTTTAAATATGGTCAAAACCTTTACATAAGATTTAATCTAGCAATAATATACTTTAAGAATGTAAAAATCTAAATTAGCTTTAACTACTTAGAATGTAAATAAGAAATACTTATAAAAATAGTACTAATAACAAAACACTTTATAAAACACAAGAAAACAATATAAATGTCTATTCTTCAATAACACGTTTACTGCAGCAGGCTATAGCTAAAATCAATCACTGATTTCTGCGGCTGATTTGTATAGCAGCGTTTTTAAATTTTTGCAGCATTACATCAGTAATTTCTTGTCTACACTTTGTTTTTTCCTTTGTCAACTGTATCAAACTTGCAAAAGTATAAAACTTTACCTTGTGAAATTTCTTTTTACCGTAATAATCTACCTGTGAACTGAATGAACTTTTAGCTTAAAACTTCTAACCAAATCTAAACAGTAATCAAATGCAGCTTGATATCCTGTAACAATTAAAGAAATTTTACGTTTAAAATATATTTAAAAGTTTTCTACTGTCTGACAATCTATATCATTCTGTTCAAAAAGAATTCTAAAAATTTTACTTAAAATTATTTTCTAATATTCCAAAATATGAATGTTTTAAATGCAATAAATTAATATTTGTAAAACAACTTTTAAATATTGTTCAATGTATAAGAAGTAGTGACTTCTTTTCTGAACCCTTAAATTACTTGCCTTCAATTATTATATTTAAAACAAAGAAGTTTAATAATTTTGGCAAGTTGATTAAGACTTAGTTTGAACTGCACAGATCGGTTAGCATTTTAATTATATTTCTAATAAACAAAATATTTACTTAAGTATAGTTAGATCAAAATATAAATAGTCTTTTTAATAAAAAATAATGACTACATTACATTTAAAGACATTTGATACCCTTAAGGAAAAGCTTAAAAAACTAAATATAGGAAACAATTGTTAATAGAAATCATTTAAAGCTATATTTTTTTCTTCAAGACGTCATGAATATTTAAAATAATTGTATAAATAAGGAAAATTAGTAATAATTTAAAAAAATTAATGCATTGAGTTTACGATCATTAGTTATTGATGTGGATTATTAAGTAATATCAAGAGCTTTAGTTTTGACGCAAATCAGTAAAAAAGTCTAAAATCATAGCAAATTAAAAGTTAATTAATCAAAAGCTATTTATTTTAAATTCTTTATTGAAAAGTTGTTTGGACTATACTTCTTAGAAAATAACAATCAGTATTATACTTATTAAAAACTGAATATATTGTTAAAAGTAGTTTTATAAGTAATCAGCATATATTTAAAACAGATGAAGCAATAAAAATTAACTGTATACTTCATACAATACCTAACAAGTGTTTATAATTAAGTCTACTAATTATTTACTAATTTTTGACTTAGCAATGCTTTCATTGCTACCATTAATAACTAAGTTTTGAATAGATTAGCTCTACTTTTTTAATCGTTTATCAAAAGTTTACATGGTAACTTATTTTGCTGTATAGACTTTGGCCGGATAACAAAAAATAACCGTTTTTAAATGTTTTATCTTAATAAAATTTTGCAATGCATATAACAAAACGTACATTTAGTTATCTTTTAATTTAGTTTATTTTCACTTTCTTTGAGGAACCATAGAACTAAAACAGAGAAGAAATAAACAAAATAAATCTTTTTATAATCAAAAACTAATTAAACAAAAATATATTATATCTTAAACACTATAACTAACATCGTAACTCTCTATGAAAAAAGAAAGAATGGAGTTTTTTCAAAACAACTTTCTTGATTCTTAGCATTAAACTCTTCGGATTGAACAACTTTGAAGCAATTTCTGGTGTGGTTTTTATTTTTTTGGTTTTTTATTCATACAGCCGGTTGTGAACTACTGCTATGGTTAAAAGAATTATTTAAAGTTTTAAGTTCTTAAGACTCAAAGGTTAAAAATATTTTTGCTAACAGAATTATTTTGCTTATTATTATATATTTATATTTTATTATATTTTTATTATATAATTATATTTTTGCTTATTACAAAACCACACAAATTACAACACAAGAAAAAAAGATAATATTTAATGCAACAAATTCTGTCTTATATAACCAAGAAGAAACATTGATAAAAAGAAAAAATAACATAGATGAAAACAAACTTTTTGACATCACAATGGGTGGAAAGCACGGGGCAGAAATTTGTGAACTAATTGGGCTAAACATGTAGCAGGGATTAAAAGATATCTTACCAAACTTAATAATTGGATTATATAGAGATGATGGACTTATAGCTGATGAAAAAAAATTAAGCAATGTAGAAATAGAAATATTAAGAAAAAATTACACAACTTCACTAAAAGCATAGGCATAAATATAATTAGAGAAAACCCCTCTTGGAAGATTGACTACTTAGAAATAAATTTCAACCTACTGAGCCATACATTCTACCCATATAGAAAAGAAAACAATAAAATAAGTTACATAAATTCAAAATCAAACCATCCACCAACCATACTCAAACAAATCCCAAAAATGGTAGAGACCAGACTTTCTAATAATTCAAGTAACAAAAACCTATTCAACAACATAAAAAAAGACTATAATGATGCTTTAAATATAAACGGATACAATTATGAAATCAACTATACAGAAGAATTTAAAGATAAAAAAAGAAACAGGAAAAGAAAAATTATATGGTTCAATCCCCCATATTGCAAATCAGTAAAAACAAACATAGGTAAAAAGTTTCTAAAAATAGTAAACAAGCACTTTGGAGAAAATAGTAAGTTAAAAATATTAAAAAAAAACAATATAAAATTAAGCTACAGCTGCATGTCAATCATTGAAACAGTAATAAAAAACCACAACAAAAAAGTAATAAACAAGAATAAAGTAAACAAAGATGAATCATGCAACTGCAGAAAGAAAGAAACTTGCCCCCTTGAAGGAGGAGACTGTAGGGCAGAAAATGTAATATACCAGGCAACAATAGAAACAGATAATTTAACAAAAATATACATTGGACTAAGTGGTAATCAACTAAAAAACGCATATCTACACACAACACAACAATAAAAAGCAATCCAAATGACAAAAACTACCTCCAGTATAAACAAGCAAATGAACTCTCAAAATTAACCCATAAATTATAAAATGAAAATAAATAATACAAAATAAATTGGAAAATATTACAAAAGGAGAAAAAACCAAAACCAGGAATTATGACATGCAGGTTGTGCTTAAAAGAAGTTTTACTAATCCTTGAATCCGGTACAAATTGTATCAACAAAAGAACGGAATTAATGAACTCATGCAGACACAGAAACAGATTTTTACTAATAAACTGGAAAGCAGACAAAACTTAATCCAAATCATAATTAAAGTAATAAATAGGTCATTTTTCTTGATTTTTTCATTGAGTTTTTGTTGACATTTGACTTAAATGGGAAAAAAAAGTTTTTTTAAAAAATAGTTCTTAATTCAACTTAGATAAATTTTTAGAATTTTTTTAGATAGTTATTAAATCCGTTTAAATTTTGACTGTTATGTTAACTTAACACAAATTAGATTTTGAAATCTTCAGGACTTTGAGTTTTATTAATGTTTTGTTGACTCTTGGCTTAAAACCACTATTTTAGACAATTCTTAATTTCATTTAGATAAATTTCAAGGTATAATAATTTTATTATTATTATTTTTTTAAAGAAAAGGTATAAATATTTTATTATTATTATTACTTTTTAAAGAAAAACTCTGGATTCAGTTTTTTTATTAGACTCATTATATTAATATTAATTCAATCCTTTTTTTTTTAACTAGTACCAATTTTACCTAAATATACTCTGATATGCTTGAATTTTCGAATATGCAATATTTTTGTTTTTGTTTATATTCTTCATGCATGAATAAGTTTTTAAACAACAGTATAATTAACTAACATTGTTATATGCAGTTTCATATTTTATTTTTGCTTGAAAAGGTCGCAATCTCTTGCCACCGAAACCGGTCGCGAATAAAATATAAAATATGCATAAATCTATTTAGTTACTTAATCTTCAAAAATATCAGTTTATAGTATTTTTTATTAGATTGATCATATTTAAAAGAAATTTTTAGTTTATTCTTCACTTTTTAGTTTTCAATTTGTTTTTCGATACCAGCTTGTAAGACAGTATAAATATTGAACCTTCTTACATAACTTATTAAGAAAATGCAAGCTATATTATTTGATTTTTAACATACGCGTTTGTTGATTTAAATTAACCATACTACAGCTTTAATATACTAATAACTTTAGATGTAACCCAATAATAATACTAATATTAAAGAGGTTCCCTAAGTATAACTAATTATGTAAGTAATTAAATAAACCTGTTATAGTAAATCAACAAAAACACATCGGCGAAAGTCTGCAGAACAGAATTCCGGACTTTCGATTGCCGTGAGACAAGCTAAAATTTAACAGAAGGGTTGATTATGCCAATTCGATCATCAGACCACAAGTTTCGGTAGACTGAGACCGGTTTCGTCCTTATTAGGACTCATCAGTCAGTCACAACCGAAAAACTTGTAGACGTCAATTTACAAACGATTTATCATGCTTTCACATGAAGCAACCATATGCTGGCAATGATTAGTGACGTCAGCATTGTCGTTGACGTGCAACGTTTAAAACATTGTCCACTAGGCAAGACATCTGGTACGCTTGTTACTAGTTTTTCGGTTGTGACTGATTGATGAATCCTAATAAAGACGAAACTTGTGTTATAATAAATCGTCTAAATGTTTTATTAAGTGCATTTGTTGGTAATTTTTCTCTTTTATTTAAAACTGGACTAAATGTCTGTAAAGGCACAACTTAAACAAATATAACAGAATTATAGGTATAAATTTGTTTTTCTGAAACTAAAAATACATAAGTTTACTATTAGCACTAAGTTGCATACACATCAAGAAAATTTAAATATAGAAATAATGTACTTTTACAAATAATTAAATTAAATTAAATATCTAAAACTTCGAAAAACGTAAACTTCAAAATTAAAAGTAATAAAAACACTAACATTTACGCTAGTTACAATATAAACTTATCTAATTTTTTGAACTTGTTTTTCATGTTTATATCTTTATTAACGTCATTTTCGTTTCACACAATTAACTGCTTCCTTAAATTTTTTAAATACATGTGTATTTAAAATAGTTTTATAAAAATTTTGACATTAAAGTTTGAACCGCATAGAGCGGCATCTATTATAGTAAAACTTATTTATTAGTAAAAAAAATGAATGAAGGGAAAAAGATAATGTTTATTATACAACCTTTTTTTTGTTTATAACGAAGTATAGAACACTTTAAAACTATTTAAGGTGAATTTTGTAATAATTCATACCGAGCTTCTCCTATATACTAGGGGCGACACGTGGTGTGTAATAAAATAAAACAATTTTACATATATTATCTGAAGTTCAAGCCTTAATAATTTCATAGAAGAAATTTTAAATGGAAAAAAGTTCTTATTGAATTAGTAGTTTGGAAGGTGAATATGGGTAAACTTGATTTGTAGTTTTGTTATGAATTTTTTCTTATTAACTAGTTCTAAAAAGGGAGTATAAGCTTTAAAGCTGTGTTAAACTCGAAATAAATTATTGTCAGTTATTAATTTAATATAAACATATTTTACTGATATTTTTATTTTTCCACAGTATTAATTTAATAAGAAAATAAAGTTAAAATTATAGATAGTATTTATACTGCTTGTATAAATTAGATTATAAATTTACTAGACGCCGAAAAATGTAAATGTAGGGTTATACAAAAAAAATTAAACATAATCTATTTAAGTTAATAACATATAGTTGTAAATTGTCGTAAAAAGTATTTTGAAAATGTTTACAAATACAAAAAGTACAACAAATAAATTCATATTTTTCAAAACTCTTTTAAATTTAAAAAATGACTTTATCTTTTGTTATCATACTTTTTTGGGTTTATAAATCAGAAATTTATAACCACTTCCTTAGAGCTAAAGAACCAAATTCATCAGTTTTTAATCGTTAAATGTTTTTGGGCAAAAAAATTTTTTTTGATTATATTCATGTTATTTTTAAATTAACAGCCACCTCTTGGTAAATGCTCTAAAAATCATTGAACACTTTGATAAGAAAATAGTTACTAACGATTTTGTACTAATATACATTTGCCAGTGATAATAGATGTTAAAAATAAATTAGTTGATATTTACAGTGTTGTTTCCAAATAAATCAAGTTAATTAAGAATTATAAATAAATGTAACATCAAAAGCTATAACTTTTATTAATTACTTTGCACTTAAAAACTTTTAATATTAAAAAATATCCTGTGTCGGAAAAGATAATTGAAAACTGGCTTTATTCTACATTTATTACACACATGTGCAAATATCAAGTTGGTGTCATTTTGGCATGAGCGTCACTTTAACACGAGGGGAGACTTTTGCACGACGTCACTTTTGCACGGTCGTCACTTTTGCACGCAAGGGGCATTTTTGCACGGCGACATTTTTTCAGAATGACAATTTTTTACCGCAGCATTGTTGCACAACCATACTTTTGCACAACGTTTTATTTTTACGATAAAATTTTTGCAAAGCGACATTTTGGCACAATGACTTTTTCGCACGGAACATCAATTTTGCATTCTGGTTAAAAAATGATTTAGCTATAACCAAATCTGTAACATAAAAAGAAACTGAAAACTAAAACCTTATAAAATACTTATGTTAAAGGCAAAAAATGAAAGATTTAAAATCTTAACAGTAAATGTTAAAGTTAAAAACAAACTAACGAACAGATAAAATAAAATTAATTATAAAAGGTTCATACCAGGGACAAATTTTTTTTTTAGAAACTATGATAAACATATAAAGTGTAAGTAAATTGTTGTAGTTTATTTTAAACTTTAATATATTAATCAACAGCTATGTATTTTTATATATTTTACTATACGGTTATAAATTTCATTTCTATATGATGGACCTCGGCATCAAAACCTAGATCACTTAAACTGAAAGACACTTAAAGAAAAACAAAAATTAACACGAGTAGCTTATTTATTTAAAAGAAAGATAACGACATAATTTGATATAAAATTTATAGGTTAACATAAAAATCAAAACTTTAACCACAAACTTAAACTTATTTACGCTTTGATGGAGAACGATCAACATCAGATATTTAAATTAATTGACTAACAACAAAAATAAAAACCTATTGCTCAAAAGAAATTAACAACAGACTGGCCAGATGGATAATCATTAAGTAAATTAAAGAATAATTCATCATTAATATAGTGAAGGTGCTGCTAATAAAATTGAACTATAAACTAAGCTAAATCTTATAATTAAATTAACGGTTGGTAAAAATTACTTATTAATTTTACTAGCACAAAAAAAATTATTCAGATAAAACTTTTTTAAATTAATCGAAGTTCTTTAAAACTTTTGCGAGAAAATAATTCATTTGAAGTTTGTTCCATATTTCAACTGACCTATAAAAAAATCTTTCAATCTTTATTATAGAAATATTACAGCGGTTGAAGACTAATATTGTATAGTATCTTTTAACATCAGTTCAAACTTCCAAATATTTCTGTTTTATTGGCTTATCATACAACATTATAGTAATAAAATAGTTCAAGTTTAAATCATCAAAAATGCGCTATTTTGTTGCTCTTTTTATTCTCACGCTCAGTTATACAATTAGCTAAAAAATAAACATTAAGTAAAATCTGAAATAACTTTACATTTCATAAATTAACTAAATCCTTTTTTAATTTAACAATTGTTTAAAACTAAAATAAACTTAAAATACTTGTTTAACAAGTATATAAAGCTAATTTTAACGTTAAGAGAATATAAGTAAAAAAAAATACTAAGAATCGTGTTTTAAAGCCTTACTAAATAAAGATTATCTTTCTGTTTAAAAATTAACGAAATTGAGATTTTTTTTTAAGGGTTTGTGTTTTTATTTAAAATTATAAAATGCGTATTCATCTATTTTTTTTAACTTAAGACTATAAATATATATAAATAAATTGTGGTAATTTAATATATTGTTCTACGTAAAACTTTAAATAAAAACTTTTATTATGAACTTTATTTAAGCACTGACGAGGTCTTTGACCGAATTTTAGTTGGTAAAAAAAATTTTTAAATAAAAAAAATATAAAACTTCCATTTAAATTTCATTAAAAACTACCACATTTTATTCATTCAAAACAACTTGCGTTTAAAAGCAAATGTTATTCAACTTAATAAAAAAAAATAAAATAATAAAAATTTACGAACATATAGTTTTATCTTTTGTTTTCATATTTATTAATAAAATAAACAAATAATTAAAAGAAGAAAATTCCACAGTCTGCTTTTAACTAGAAGCAATTTCAAAAAACAGTCATTATAGTAAATATATATGGTACTTCTCGTATCTTTACGCATTTTTTCTGTGGACACAATGTGCGTAAATAAGCGAGAGGTTACTGTACATAAAAACATTGTTTTCAATGCTAAGAAGTTGTCATAGCAACTTATACAACTTATCTTGAAACTAGTTACTTACTAAATTTATTGTACATGTAATTATCTATCTTAATATTTGAAATTAATTTTGATTAATATTTAGTTCTAGATTTAGTATATCATCCTAGTATTTTGTCTATTAAACATGTTTTATTGAAGCACCGTAAAACACGGTCTTAAACTTACTCTTAGCAGCTTTGGATAATAAATAAACAATCAGCTTAATTATATACATAACAACTTAACAAAAATTCAAAAGATTATTTTTTTGACTACAGGAGTTTTTGATTTTGTTCTTATTAACAATTCTGAACTTAAATTTCTTTTTTGAACAGTAAATGTTTCTTGTTATGTTAGAAAGTTTTATATATTGATAATATGGTATAATATTTCTTGAAATATAAAAAACCTACTCTTAATATAATACTTTTTGTACTAAACATTGTTTTGCTCAATTTTAAACCTGTGAACCAATATTAAATTAATAATCAGTGATTATTATAGAAATAAGTAATATTAAAACATTTATGTATCTAATAACGGGTATGACGTGTGTTTTGTGTTTTTTATTAGGTTTTAATTACATCTGCAACATAGGAACGGGTCAAAATCGCACGAAGACGTGTAAAGTGTATTTTTAATATGACGCTCTTTCTAGTCATTGGTTTTTATATGATAATAAATATAAAATATAAGTTTACAGTGAATTTTAAACTATTTTAGATCAATAAGAAAAAGGAGATAATCTTAATCTAACATGTAACTGTTCAAAAATGTAGGTTTAATCGTTTGCTAACAAAATATCCTAGTGAAATAACTTAATTAGAATATAAATAAAAACAAATTGCACAGTAATCTTCCAACATTTGTACCAACATATGTTTCTATGTGTTAACGAATCAACACACTTCAAATTGGTTGTTAATGGAAAGAATCTTTATATTTACATTTTTTTAGTTTTAAAAACAATATAGCTGCGGTATAAAATTCAGAGAAATATAAAAAGATAATAGTAATAAATTATATAGTAAATATTACAAATTAAGAAATAAAATTTTAGTGAGACTGAACAACGACGTCACTATCGGTTTTAATACTACTTATTTTTAGTTATATGAACAAGAACAATCACACGAAAACTTCATTAAACACATTAAATATAACATTTTTGTATGTTAATTGAAGTATTTTTTTAATTTTCCTATTTCTAGTTTAAAATATTTTAGTCTTTTCAAGGCGGTTATCATAACTCTTTCTTTTCTTTTTAACAATTTTTTTTTCTCTTTTTTTAAGAATGGCTATACAGATCTAAATGAATGTTTTTAAACCATATATTAATAGTAATATGTACAAAAAATAGCTAAGATATTTTTTATACTTTAGTAGTTAAATATGTAAATAATCAGAAAGAATTAGTGGTTAATATATAATTTTGTTGTTGAATAAAGTTTAGGCTGATAAAATTAGAATTATCATGTATTGTAGAATTAATAATGTTTTTGTTACCCGAATCTTATTGAGTTTTAAATGTTAAAAACGAATCAAAAAGTAATTAATTGGTTTGCATGCTATAACAAATTGGTTTTTACTATATAGCAAAATTGTGTGTAAATGTTTGCTCACTACGTCACGATGAAACTTGCTGCAAATGAAACAGATAAATTGTAAAAAAAAATTGCTCGCATCACTTTACATACGATTTTTTTTTTCATTTTCAGTCGTAATAGTTTTTTGTCTTGTTATTTTATGTTTCGCTTCAATCTCGTAAAGTTCGAGTATTGGTTATTATTCTGCGTTTGTTTTATTAAAAAAATTCAAATGTATAACTGTTGTACTAAAAAAATTTATGTTTATCTTGTGTGTGTTTTGTTTAACATTTAACATTTGTTTTTTTAGATTGTCTACGCTACATAAACGTCAATCGTTGTATGAAGTAACTTATCAAAAATTATTTAAAACATTAATGTTTTTGTTTTAATACTTGTGAACCTACGAATCTATAAACATTAAACTCAATTTTACTTTATGATAAATTAAACTAAATTAAATAGATTACGATAAAAAAATAACAACGCGTATACTTTGTTAACTAACTTAAAAATAAAAACTTAAAACTTAAATTACTATACTTTCACTATAAAACTTTTGTTGACTTGCAAACCTATATAAAATAACATTTTTTTTATGCAACACAAAAATAAGTTAAAATGCTTGTGATGAAAAACAAAGAACATGTTTATTTTAATACAACAACAATCTTAGGAATACTATGAGAATGTAAAACTTTAAATTGTGATAGAAAATGCTTTATTTGTAGTACTAAGTTTCTAAAAATTATTGAAATTACTCAAACAAATAATTAATTTTTATTAGCCTTGTTGAAAAAGACTTTTAAATTATTTCTAAAGAAAATTGACAGAAAAACGCTCGGGTTACATAAATCAAATTTGATTTAAATATATATATATTTTCGAGTGCGACAATTTGTTGGCTTTGTTATATACGTCACAAGGTGATTTAAATGCGACAAAAAATACAGTGCAGAAGTATAAGCGACATTTAATTAGTTAAAAATTTTTTTTTTATTAACAAAAATAAACTAAACTAACATTATTATATCTTTGTATATTTAACAAAATATTTAAACTAAAAACTTTTATACAAACCAAAATAAAGTAATTTCGTTAAATGCAATATATTTAAAGCTAAATACTTACTTTCTTGTTAGTATTATTTTAATTTTTGAAATATTTAAAAAAATGTTTAGAATACTTAAGCTCTTTAAAAAAATCTGATATCTTGTTTAAAGTTAGAAAAAAATTGTAAATCATTAAACAGTTTCAGCGAAACATTTAAAGTAATTTTTACTGTTAGTCTTACTATAAATTTATTTTTACTTAGTCTACACACGTTTGAAATAAAATTATTTCGCTGATTTGTTTTTTGATAAACAATGTTAATTTAATCAGTTTTTCAACGTACAAATGTCAAAAACACATTAATTATTTGTTAACAAGCTAATCGGTTGGAATTTCTTATTTCGTTCTGATACTAAAGTTATTTAAAATGATGTACTAAAACACATAGTTAGCTGAAAACTGTTATGTGAGTCTTAAAAATCTCTACGTACGTGGAATGTTTAACTATTTTGTTGGTTTATTTAAAAAAATAAAAATAAAAAATAAAGAATAAAATTTAGGTCAAAAGTTATTTTCTGGTTTAAGGGTTATATTTACAGTTGTATTTATTTCGAAAGTTGTTGGTTTTACAAAACGAAAAGTAAAACTTTATTAATTAATAGGACATTAAAAAGTCTTACAGAAAAAACTAGTTATAGAGTTTTTGATAATAAAACTAAGAACATAAAGTACATACAACATAAATTTTTTAAAAAACTTTAAAAAAAAATTAGTTTTAAAAAACGATAGTTTTAAATTAGAACATATAAAAGTTTAAGTTTGTAAAATTCTGAAGCTGGATAAGGTTATTTGTTTTTTTTTATGTTATGTTTGTAAGTGCAGGTTTTATAACTAAAAATTCTAAATTAAGTCACATTTAATTATTCTTTGTATTTTAATTAGTTTAATTTTTGTTTTCTTTCTTGTTTGTATCAGTTATGATGACTTTTTGCAAACCATTTATCTATTTTTACTAAAGTTAATTTAATAGCATTGTTTTAGTTTTAAGCTTGGTCTTTTACTCGTTCAAGTTAAGTCATGCAATGTTACTAATATTTTTTTAAGAAAAAGTTTTTGTTAGGAAAAATGGAATTCATTCACAAAAGTGTAAGTATAATTGTTTTCTTAAATTTATTACTATCTTTCTGAATGTGTTTAAGTTTTAACAAAAAAAAAACGTAAACCCAGTAAAAGAAAACTAAAATAAAACAACAACTCTACACCAACACAAATACAAAAAGTATTACTAATGAGCAGTTATAAAATTAAATTATGTTAATTTGAAATACGCAGAACAATATTATATGAGTAAAATTAACACGGTATTTGGCAAAAAAAAAACTCTTACGATTGAAACAAGTTGAACATCCTATATAAAGTTATGCGACTCAAACTGCCACATAAAAAAACTATGTTTTCTTTAATACAAAAAACTAAGTTCAGGGCTTACTTAAATTAACTGACAAGCTAATTCAATAAAATGAAATATGAAAACAATATAAAAAAAGGGCATATATTAATTCGTTCTATACATAACATTTTATAAACTTTTTAATATTTATAAAGCAAATACTAAAACTTTAAAATTTATTTTATAACAATCATAAACTACGGTTCTTCCTTAAATACATAATTTTTTCGAGAAACGTTTTTAAAAAGTTATGATTAGTAGTAATTTTATATGGCTATTGTGTATTTACAACTAAAAGTTTTCAGTTACGATGGTACTTTCGTCAGCTTGGCTACAAAAAAATGCCTTTGTTGTTGAGGGATAATGAATTGTATTCGTTAAATAGTTTTGTGTTAAAGATTCGTGCAAATAAGATGAATAAGATTCGTGCAAATACTGATGCAATTTAAGTAGAGTTTCGAAAAGGAGAAACTAAGGAACAGTTTAAAAAGTGTAATGACACAAAATACCATGGAGAAAAATGCAGAATATTGGCGTCTGAGGAAAAGGTCAAGAAGTTTGATTGCAGTAACATTTGAGTTAAGACCTTACTAGATGTATATCTAGAATTTAATTCATTTATTGTATATATTATTCGTTGTAAAGTCTTTTTTAAGAAAGTAGTTTTTTTAAAAGTCTTAAAGTTAAAGTAGTCCATTCTTATTCAAACTTTTAAATATCTTAAATCATATTATATTAGTTTTATTTCATATGTAAGAACTTTGACTTTTTTTAAAGTTATTTGTTTTCCAAAGTATGATGATTTTTTTGTTGTTTAATTTTATTTTTATTGTATTTTGATATGAAATGTCACCATTTATTGGAAAGCGTAATTTTTATACATATTTTTAAGTATCAATTAGTTTCAGCTTAGTTAGGATAAGTTTTTTATTGTTTATTTAGTGTAGTTATTAGTGTGGGTGTAAAACATAATATAAAAATATAAGTTTATTTTCTTAAATAACCAACATTTTTTGTTGGTTAATTTTTTTTTAGTTTATAGTTAAGTTAAAACTTTATTCATTTAAAAGCAGTCAATTTAATTGTTTAGTTCAACTTAAAATAATTTATAAAACTACTTAATAAGGTCTTTAAATACAACTTAAAATTAAAAAAAAAAATTGTGTGTATTTATTTTGTGAGCATGGAGTTATAAATAGAAATAAACCAATCGTGTCTAAATGAATTTTATATGAACAATTGACGTTTATTGAACAAATTCTCTTCATTCTTTAAAATGAGTAAACACGTTACTACTAATTTTAAAGAACAAACTTTAATGCTCCTTACTATGTCAACTGTTATAACTATAATTACTTAAAGTTTTAAAAATTTTTTGTGAACTACAATGTTTTTATTTATTAGTTGTTTGAATTAGAGGTTTTACTTTTAGTCTTTAATCAAACTTTTGTCTAATGTTAGTCTACAATGTTTTATTATTTTAAACTTGTCACATAAACTACAGAAAAAATTAGTAAAGAATTTGTTTTTAAAATAATAAAATATATGGTCGTGTTTCAATTACCACAAGAAAGTAATACCAAACTTATTACTTTTATCTACCTCAGTAATAGTATAAGTTGTTTACAGATCTATGATGTAATTTACTTATCAAACATTATTTTGAATATAACTATGAAACTTATTTTACTATGTTTTTTTTAAACCATACATTAATTAAGCTATTAACAATCTTATATGAATTTTAAACTTCTCAGACCAATTAAAAGGGACTAAATTTTGATTAATAAAAGCTATCAAATATTCGTTTTTGAATTAAGTTGCCTAAAGTTTTCAAATTTTTATAGGTTTTGTAATATTCAATCATTTTAACATAAGCTAATGTAATTCTGCTCAATTTGAAAGTCTTTAAAAAAATCGGATAATTGATTTTTTATGCCTTATGTAGCCACAAGTTATGATTTTGAAGTTTATTTTGCCTGGTAAGAGCAAGTAATAATACCACTACAAAACTTTAGTTGTAAAATAAACTTAGAATCACTGAATCGTTTATAAGTTTAAAACAAAATGAGTTTTACTAGGGTAATATTGTTAAACTGACTATACTAGTCTTTAATAACTTAAAATTTCCTTTGTTACATTTTATTTATTTCTACTTTGGTTAACTTAATTTACAAGACTACGGCTGACTACAGAGAAACTGTATAATTTGTTTCGCATACTTAAAAAATTATAAGCTAGTTTTTGTTAACTATTTAACCGCTAAAGTACATATAAAGTAGTGATTTTAAAACAAAACTAAAAGTTTTAAGCCTAAAATGTGTTTTAAGTTTAAGTTGTCTAACATAAAAAGTGATGAATGTTTTTCAAAAAAAATGACTAATACGTTAGAAAAAGAAAAGATGAAACCTAAAGATAATGTATCAACTTTAAAATTAAACTTATAGTACAAATTGTTATATCTAAAATTTTCTGATTTAATGAACATAAGTAACTTCATAAAGAAAAAGAATATTGCAATTCTTTAACACGACTAAATATTTAATTTTTTGCATTAACTTATATATTTATTGAATCAAATTTACTCTTAATGTCTTTTTTCTTTCCTAAACAACTAAAAATTAAAATTAATGATAACAAACAATTAATTATTAAAATGCATAAAACAAGCAAAGCATACTAATTAAATTTTTTTCAAGTGTTTTCTAATACAAAAATCTTATAACCACTCCTGTTATTTTTATTTTTTAGCTGTAATGAAGTACCAGTTACACTGCTGTTCAATTCATTTGTAAGTAAATTTTGTAGAACAAAGAAACAGTTAAGAGAAAACAAGACTAATAAAATATTTCTTAGACTATGTTCAGCTATAAGTATACTGAGTAGATGGTGGAATTCATTATAACCACAGCTTATTTGAAGTTATATTGTAAGTTTGTACTTAAAACTATTTTTTCATTTTGTCCAATTAAATTTGAACAGCCTAAACCGCCTGATAAAACATACTCAATCAAATATCATATTTATTCAAACTTATATAAATGTTCATTATGAAGCTAAACTTTTAATTTCAAATTACTTTATTGAATTAAATGATTATGAATGAAACAAAAAAATCCTTACTTAAAAGATATGATTTTTTTTAATTATCATTTGTTGTAAGAATTTAAGTTATTAAATTAGATAGATGAATATTGAGTAAAGTAGGGACCATTAAGTATTAAACTGAACTATTTACTACAGTTGTTGTTATTTAATTTGAAAGATTATTGATGCGTTGTTTAAAAAAAATTAAGTTTATAAGTGCTAAATAGTTAATAACTGAGTTTAAAAAGATTTATAAATTACTTTTAAACGCAAGTTTTTATGACGGTAAAAATGCAATGAAGGAAAAAGTGCATGACTAGAATAAACCTTTTTTTTTAATCTAAATTTTAAGCTATTCTAACATTTATAATAATAAAGTTGGAAAACAGTTTTCTAAAAAAAATTACAGTTAATGATGATTTTAAAATTTAACAAAATTTATACTTATAGTTCAAAAGAACCAACTTAAAGCACTTTAACCACTTATATGTTTGTTTAAAAAAAATTAATAGAAATAAATACTTTTGATTTCGATCTATTAAAAAAAAACAAAATTTTATTATTAGTTGTGATATCCATTGTTACTTGTATAAATATTTTTGCTTATTTTATTACCACTTTCATTAAAAATAAGAAACTAATATCGTTTAATTTCTACAAACTAGCTAGGGCTACGAGAATACTACGAGATGCTGCTGATTACTATTAGAATAATATATAGTCTTGTTATAAATCTATCGTAAGCAAATGCATGCAAACTATGATAATTTTTTTTTTTTTTTGAAAATTTCAGGTTCTTTATTTAGTTATTATTTCAAAATTTAGTTTTTATTATGTCAAAATTTGTATAGTTAAACATGTTAGCGTGTATGAATTGCATCCAAGCTCATAAAAAAATTTCAAAGTATAATTCAAATGCAAACTTTTTCATTTTTGCTGAAATTTCTTAAACATTTGCTCAGGTGTATAAGACCTACTTAGCATCTTATATCTAAGAGTATTATTTTAAAATGACATATATATATATATCTTAGAGTAGATTTCAGGATTTTTAATTTTGATTTTACTATTTAAATATTTGCAGTAATAAAGCTAAGAAAGACCCTTTGGTTGTTTTAGCTTGTTTAGAACTTATACATAATAACATTTATATGCGAAAACAGTTTTTTGTAAACAGCTTAAATATTGCGTACTGCTTTTATATCAAGTTTTCATAAAGGACAATTTCGTTTTACTAGTTTATAACAAATCATCACCAAGTAATAACTGATTGAATAAATTAGACTACTACGTGACTTTAAGTTTTAATGCATTAAAAATCAATACATAGACGTTTATGTAAATTTAAAAATTTATTATTTAATAGATTTTGTACTTTTATGTAGCTTTATACTATACATACAATTGTATTTAGTTTCAAAAGAGAAGTAATCTTTTTTTTTGTAATCTAGAAAAAAAAAATTCACTTTAAAATATTACCAAATTAACATTATAAAGTAAAAAGTCGTTTTAAAATTTTTTGTGCTTAAAACCATATAATGATTAGTAAATACGGCTTCCAAACAATTTTGTTCAATTTTAACTAAAAAAAATAAAACCTTGTAAAGTATTTATTGTGTTATAAGGATAAATACTTATCTATATTTTAACCATTGCTGAATATTTAATAACATAAGATTTTAAAGAATAGCACTAGTATAATGTATATTTTAACTGTGTTTTCAATTTAAAAATATTATTTATAAGTTACAATATCTGTCTTAAAAAATTAAAAAAAAAAAAAAAAAAAGTTAAAACAGTTTTCTTAATAGCAAAAGTTTTTGTTAAGTCTAATTCTGAAATAAAAGATATGATATTTTATTCTCAATATTTACAATACTTAATGCAAAAGTTACTTAACAAGCACTTTTCAGCTTTTGTAGGTTAATTAGGATGCGAGTAATCATACACTCAGACGGTGAAAAGCACAATATTAATGTTGCAATTTTACCAGTAAGCATTTTGCAAATAAAACAAGAGATCAGTCGAAGAAGCGGTATCCCAGTCAACCAGAATCTGTTTGAATATCCCGATGTACCATATCAAGGACCCGGTTTGCGTTTGTACACGGACAACATTAACTTTCCATACATGACTAAGATGAGGGAGCAAGTTAGTTTCGTGCTCACACTCGGCAAAGTGTCTTCTTGGGCGCATTTTTATGTTCTTTTCCCGAGTGCTGATGGTCATCGACCGGAAAAGTACGCATTACACAAGTTTGAAACCGTCACGTCTCTCAAAGGTCAAATTCAGGATAGAGAAGGGTTGCAAGCGAACAGTTTTGAAATATCTCACGACATGCGTGGAACTTGCCCACTGGCTGACTTGAACATGAGAATCTTCAACAGTGGAATAGAAAACGGAATTCTACTGTATTGTGTCTTCAATGCACCTAAGTTGAATCAGTAAAGAATATTTTGTGTTTTGTTAAATTTACATGTCTTTTGTGTTTTATTTTTGACATTTTTGTTAACCAGTTGACATATTTTGTTTTCCTTTTAAATAAACTGTTTTGTTGTTAAGTTGCATCATTGGTTAACTTAAAAAAAATAAATAGAGTAGTTTAAAGCTTTTTATATTTGCTGAAAACATCTTACAATCTAATTAATACTTAACTTATTTAAAACAAATTGAAATTAAATATAGCAAATGTTGTTTACTTTCTGTGATAATGTGCAAACCTGAATACATGACTCTAATATTTTTATATTATTATCAGCTAAATTTGTTCTAAACTAAAATGTTCACTCGAACTATGCAAGTCTTACAATTTTCACCTATTCATTTTTGAATCAATTAACGATGGTAAAACGGTTTTTCACCGATAACAAGTTAAAGTCTTACTTTTTTGTTGTAGTTATGCTGTGTTACTAATAAACAACTTCGTTTAATTAATTTAAAAATTTTCCTCTAAAATCTTTTTAATTTTTTAAATTTATTTTCGAACTAAATTTAAGCCTTAACTTAAATTATATTTAAATAAGATATTTTCATAGCACTGCAATTTTAAATCTATTTTTAAGCTTATAAAAAACTCTTTGAATACCAGATTTACTACAGTTTGTAGACGAAAGCCCAAAATACAGCAATTTATAAGACAACAATAGGTTAAAAAAAGCAGTTTATATGAAGAAAATGAACATTCTAAACTACTTAAAAAAACAACACACTGATTATCATAGTGACGTCATTATAGTAAAGTTTGAGAAACCAACAAACACCTGCCAACCAATTTTGTACATATTAGTATTAAATTTCACATATATTTTATTATATATTACATTATAATATAAATATATATTGAAGCTCTGTTTGTAATTTTAACTACGATGAGCAGCTTACACCAAAAATTAATATTTAAATTATAAATTTCTAATATTCAAGTTAAAAATTTTAATAAAAGCGTTAATCTTAATGAGCTATACATAACAAACGTTAAGTATATTCTTAATATCAAAAAAAACTGAAGAATAGTAATTTCTAGTAAAAAAATTAAAACTTTTGCTATTAAAAACAAACTATAAGTAAATAGGTAAGAAACAATTGAATACTAAAAAATATAACCTGTATTAAACAGTAATTATAAAAAGGTGATCTAAATCATCAGTTTTCTAAAGTTTTATTGTTTAAATTAGAAAAAGTATTTACAAGTTAAAAGTATAATCCTAGTATACAGACCATCACATATAAGGACAAAACCGTAGGTTGTTATTAATAGTCGTGTGGTAAGTTCTCTATATATTATTTATGTGCGAGGCATCTCAACAACTGTAATAAATACGGGTTAAACAATAACATAAATAAGTTAAATAAGCTTTACAACTATTAAAATGATAATTTGCAGTACATTATGAAAAAATTATAACCTTTTTAGAATTCCTTAAAAAAAAATTTGAGCTAGTGATAGACTACAAAATCTCACAAGGAAAAAAAAAAGTATAGCCAGCTTTTATTATTAAAGTAACTTTGATTAAAAAAAAAAAACTTTTGTCTGTTAAAACAATCGATAACTACGTCAGAATTTAAACAACTACACTATTTATTTTTGGCTTAATGCATTTTTAAAACAAATTAGTTCTATTAAGCAATATTTTAATATAAAAATAGTCCACATCTAATTTTTTTATATTTGAACTTTAATTAAAATATGTTGAGCTATTATTTACTAAGCATATGTTAGTTAAAAATTAAGTTTGCAAAACAAAAAAGTAGCGTTAAACATGTATAAGACATTTTATATACAAAATCACGATTTTGTAAAATAACTTAATATTTTAAATCAAGTTATTTAAATTGTAATTTCAAACTTCATGTTTTTTAAGAATCAGTGAATCTTTTACCCCTAGATTTTATAAAAAATACGATTTTACCATCAATTACTATTTCAGTCAGTTAAATTTGACTCTAGATGATATCTTATATATATTTTTTTAATTATTTTAAATAATTTTATTAGAAGTAGATATGTCTGTTTACTCAAATAAACAATATTTAATGATTTATTAAAATTTTTGGTTTTAAAATATAAAAAAATATTTGTATACATAAAATATTTAGAAATGTAAATATAAAAAAATATTATAAACATAATTGTAAATAACGTAATTTAGGACGACTGCTTTCTTCAATCAACAATTTAGTTAGAAAAAATATAAAATATAATTTATTTTATTAAATGGTTTTCAATTATTACATAGACTATTCTAACTTGAGATAATTATTAAGTTTTATTTAGATGTTCCATCGTGTATTTAAGACTCCTTCCTGTTATTATCATTAGTTTATTTATAATAAAAGATTTAAAAGTTTGCAATAAGTTTATTTCAGTTTTTATTTCAATATTCTCAAAAAAAAATACACGACTGATAAACTCTTTTATATTAAAAATTATTTTTTATACAGCATAAAGCATACAGCATTTAATCTAACCTTTTTACATGTCACAAAATTCAAAATAAAAGTTAAAGATGTCATAAAATAATTAAAAAATTATAAGTGTTAATAAAACTTTATAAGTTAATAAACGTTTTAATTATGCTTAATTATGCAAAGTCTAGAAATTAACGTCTTATGTTAACATTTATTGAAGCTTTACTAAACAATAAAGTAGAGAAAAGTGTCTTAATTAAAATGTTTTTTTTTTCGTCTTATAATTGAACTAGAACTTTAAATTTTAATTTTTAGCTTTTTTTAATAGTGTTTTAGAACAGTTTAAGATAGTTTGTGTTATTCTAAGAACACTTGAAATTTTCATAATAACATTTCAGCTGAGCGAGAAACGTTTGAAAATAAAATAACAATATTTAATTTAGATATAAAACAAATAATTATTGATTTTAACTTGAAGTGAAATAATATAATCCAGTTATATTAGTATGTTTTAACAGTTACAAAACACTTTAAATGTACAGTTTTTTAATATTTTTTCAAAATTAAGCATAGAATTATAGCTTATTTAAATTTGTATTAATTGAATACTTTCTTATGAAACTTTTATGTGTTTATATACTTAAAGTTATTTTTATAAATTATTTTCCTACAAAAGAGTTGATAAATTTTAGCTGAAATCAATTTTAATTGGTTGCTTAAATAAAAAGGTTTTTGAACTAATCATGTCTCAAAACTCTGTTAAATATATGTACCATAAGTGAAATACCATAAGTGATGTATGTATTTCGTTTACTTGTATAAAGAAATGCTTATTAATAACATATTACTTCAGCATTATTAATTTTGATTTTACTATTTAAATATTTGCAGTAATAAAGCTAAGAAAAACCCTTTGGTTGTTTTATCTTGTTTAGAACTTATACTTAATAACATTTATATGCGATAACAGTTTTTTTAAACAGCTTAAACATTGCGTACTGCTTTTAAATCAAGTTCTCATAAAGGACAATTTCGTTTTACTAGTTTATAACAAATCATCACCAAGTAATAACAGATTGAATAAATTAGACTTCTACATGACTTTAAGTTTTAATACAATAAAATTCAATACATATACGTTTATGTAAATTAAGAAATTTATTATTTAATAGATTTTGTACTTTTATGTAGCTTTATACTATACATACAATTGTATTTAGTTTCAAAAGAGAAGTAATCTTTTTTTTTGCAATCTAGCAAAAAAATATTCACTTTGAAATATTACCAAATTAACAATATAATGTATAAAGTCGTTTTAAAATTTTTTGTGCTTAAAACCATATAATGATTAGTAAATACGGCTTCCAAACAATTTTATTCAATTTTAACTAAAAAAAAATAAAACCTTGTAAAGTATTTATTGTATTATAAGGATAAATACTTATCTATATTCTAACCATTGCTGAGTATTTAATAACACAAGATTATAAAAAATAGCATTAGTATAAAGTATATTTTAACTGTGTTTTCAATTTAAAATTAATTTTATAAGTTACAAAACGTAAAAAATTTTTGTACTATCTGTCTTAAAAAATTAAAAAATAATAAATAAAAAAAAGCTAAAATAGTTTTCTTAATAGCAAAATTTTGTGTTAAGTTCTAATTCTGAAATATAAAATATGATATTTTGTTCTCAATATTTACAATACTTAGTGCAAAAGTTACTTAACAAGCACTTTTCAGTTTTTGTAGGTTAATTAGGATGCGAGTAATCATATACTTAGACGGTAAAAAGCACAACATTAATGTTGCAATTTTACCAGTAAGCTTTTTCAAATAAAACAAGAGATCAGTCGAAGAAGCGGTATCCCAGTCGAACATCAGAATCTGTTTGAATATCCCGATGTACCAGATCAAGGACCCGGTTTGCGTTTGTACACGGACAACATTAACTTTCCATACATGACTAAGATAAGGGAGCAAGTTAGTTTCACGCTCACACTCGGCAAAGTGTCTTCTTGGGTGCATTTTTATGTTCTTTTCCCGAGTGCTGATGGTCATCGACCGGAAAAGTACGCATTACACAAGTTTGAAACCGTCGCGTCTTTCAAAGGTCAAATTCAGGATAGAGAAGGATTACAAGCGAACAGTTTTGTAGTATCTCACAGCATGCTTGGAATTTGCCCACTGGCTGACTTGAATATGAGAATGTTCAACAGTGGAATAGAAAACGGAATTCTACTGTATTGTGCCTTCAATTCATCTCAGTTGAATCAGTAAAGAATATTTTGTGTTTTGTTAAATTTACATGTCTTATGTGTTTAATTGTTGACATTTTAGTTAACCACTTGACGTTTTTTGTTTTCCTTTTCAATAAACTGTTTAGTTTTAAAAAATTTTTTTTCATTGTTTAACTTAGAAAAATAAGTTGTAGTTTAAAGCTTTTTGTATTTGTAGAAAACTCCCTATAATCTGGATTAATATTTATTTTATTAAAAACAAATTAAAAGTAACTATAGCAAATATTGTTTACTTGCTGTGGTTATGTGCAAACCTGTATACATGACTCTACTAAATTTATATTATAATTAGCTAAATTTGCAATCGAACTATGCAAGTCTTACAATTTTCACCTAATCATTTTCCAATCAATTAACAATGGTAAAACGGTTTTTCACCGATAACAAGTTAAACTCTTATTTTTTGTTGTAGTTATGCTATCTATCGTTTTATCAATAATACTAAATCTTTCTATAATATCTTTTTAAAATTTTTAATTTATTTTCCAATTAAGACAAGTGGATTTTTTTTAAGTAAGATACTGACATAATACTGCATTTTTTTAGATATAAATTAATTTTAACTTTAAAATAAACTTTTAGAATTTTTTAGTTTCATCAATAAAAATGTATAAATAAAATAATTTACTACAGTCTGTAGAAAAAAACCAAAATACCACAGTTTATAAGCAAGACAACAATTAGTTAAAAAAACAGTTTATAAAAAGAAAATAAACAATCTAAACTATTTAAAAAAACAACACACTGATTATCATAGTGGCGTCATTATAATAAAGTTTGAGAAACCAACAAACACCTGCCAACCAATATTTTGTACATATTAGTATTAATTTTCTCACTTACATTTTATTTCATAAATATATATTGAAGCTCTGTTTGTAATTTTAACTACGATGAGCAGCTTACACCAAAAATTAATATTCAAATTATAAATTTAAATAAAAGCGTTATTCTTAATGAGTAGTACACAACAAACGTTAAATATATTCGTGAGATAAAAAAAATCAGAGTTGTAGATTTTATTATCAACAGAAAATGAGTAAGAAATATAATTTCTAATACATATAAACAAATTAAGACTTTTGCTATTAAAAACAAACTATAAGTAAAATAGGTAATATAATCTGACTTAAACAGAAATGATAAAAAGGTAATCTAAATCATCAGTTTTTTATAGTTTAATTGTTTAAATTAAACTAAATATTTACAAATAAAAAGTATAATTCTAGTATACAGACTATAACAAAAAAAAAAGTAAGTATTTTTATATCAGAAAACAGTGATAATTTGTTGTTTTTTGAACTAATTTTACATTACACTCGGTTAAAATGCTATTAAGAAGCTTTAACTATAAAAATAACTCGTTTAGTTGTGAATACATTTAAACTGGTTAACAAACAAAAACTTTTTTTTAAAGACTATTTAATTTTTTTATACAAAATGAGCCAGGTACGTAACTAAAATATCCTACAAACATTAGCTTAAAACTAACCTTTATAACTATGGTACTAACATAATAGTTATAATACAGAAAATATCAATATTTTGACCTTTTTAAAGGTTCACAGAATTTGATATAGAGACAATTATGCACACATGCAAATCAGCCATGCTATACGATAATACTATGTGGAAAAAAACCAATAGCAATGACAACTTTGATGTACCTACGGGCTCATTTCACAGCGCTGAAGTATGTGATCTTGTAGGTTTATACCGATTACACCAATAGTATACGATTATAAACACTGAGTCTATAGAGATGATGGACTTGCCGTTATCAAGCAAACAAATAGGAGTAATATTTGCAAAATAAAAAACAAAATAACAAGGAAACTAGCAGACATACGATTTGATATTACAATTAACTTCTTAGGCATACATTTAGACCTCCTAACTGATGACTATTGCCCATATGTAAAGCCAAACGCAAAGAACATTTATATTGACAAAGATTCTAACCATCCAAGAACAATTAAGAAGAATATCCCAAAAATGATTGAAAATAGAATTTCAAAAGTAACAAAAAGCCAAGTATCATTTAATAACGCGAAACAAATCTACCAAAACGCTTTAACAAAAGCAACTTTCATCATAAGCTCGAATATAATCCAAAAATTGATAACAACAAAGCAAAAAAATGAAAAAAAAATTTACAATTCACCTTTCTGCGAATCAGTGAAAACCAAATTCAGAAACCTGTTTTTAAAACTGCTTGACAAACACTTCGCAAAATCAACAGAACTACAAAAAAAAATCTTTAATAGAAGTTCCACCAAGATATCATATTGCTGTTCGCCAAACATAAAAGCATTAATAAAAGGAAATAATAAAAAGCTGCTAGAAAAATCAACGATGGAACCGAAGCTATGCAACTGCAAAAACAGAGTGCAATGTCCAGTTATGAATTCGTAGACAGACCAAATGCAGATTCAAACCAAAATTTATCTGCTCACTATGTAACTTTGAAAAACTGTTTATAGCAAAAGCTAACAAAGAAAAGTCCTTAATGAGAGAAATGAACTAGTCACGCAATGCCCTCATTACTCTAAGGAATACTTTTAGCTTAATTTTAGTCGCAGGAACTTAATTTATTTTATTCTATTTAGTTTAATTTATTAGTTACATTGTGCTTATGTTTGTATTTTAAAGTTACAACCTTACCGTAAAAAGACCATTTCTGATTTCTAAAAATCCCTTGTAAATCTTAATTTTTACAATTTTTCCAAAGCTTAATAAGTTAAATGCTTAGTAAATAGATTATTAAAATATATAAAATCCATAGTTAATAGATTATTTAAACTAAACTTACCTATATTTAATTTTAAACTAATTTAACTTTAAAATTTTATTTTTGTAAACAACATATTAACTATAATTTATATTTTAAATTTGATTTTTATTTTCCTATACTTTTATTTTCCAGTTCGTCGCACTGTAAAGTTTTGTTTTCAGGTTTTTTTAGCGTCTGATAAACTGCTCTGCAGGGAAACGGCGTAACGCAATGAAAGTTTAACAATAAATTATATATAGTATCGAAATACACTAAAAACCCAAATCTTTTTGTTTATTTGTATATAAATAAAGCAGTTAAAAGTAATTCATACCCACAAAACAAAAATAATAATTCAAAATAAAAAAATCAATTTAAGCTAAATCTGAACTTTTTCTACAGTGATAATGATACGCGTTTATACTTTTTGGTCTTTTATCTTATGTATATAAACTAGACTGCGGACCACGAAGAAATAATAATAAAACAGCGAGATACTTTACAGTTTTATGTAGTTGTAATCAGTGGCGTAGCGTTGTACTTTGGTCAGGGGGTGCGCAATTTTTTTCTCAAAAAACCTATAAATTAAAACTTTTGTATCTAGCTTAAAAAAACTTTTTATAAGTAATATAATTGAAATAAATTTATTAAATAAAATAAGTTCGTTAACGGTTTTAAAAAATATTTATATATAAAAAAATTAAACAATTAAATAAAAGTATAAATTTCTTTAGAAATACTTATACTTGCAAAAATTTAAACTTACTAAATAAAAATTGTTTTTATAACTTATAGTAAACTTTAGATCTTTAAAAATTAATGTATTCAATAAAACGAAAGTATCTGTTTCGTTTACGAAAAAATATCAATCTTTTTAATATACAATACAACAGTGATAATTTTATTAAAATAATTTTTTTATCATTGCACATAATTTTAATAAAGTTACACATAAGTTAAAATAGACCAACTTTATAACTGTTAATACAGTTTATTACAACTTTGTAAAATAGTTAAAAGTATACTTTTTAAATTTAATTCCTTGATTGTATTTGTTTAAAATAAAAATCACAAACAAAGTTTATTTCTCATAGGCCGACACGCTTATCTTGTATGTTTACAAAAATAAAGTTCGGAAAACTAGCAGTAGTCTTAACAATTAAGCATAAAAAAAAATTTGTAAAATTGTTTAATTTTTCTTTAAGCGTGACGTATTTTTGTAAACTTTTTTGTAGAAAAATAATCTGCCACAAGGTTATACTACAGCGGTGCGCTATATTAATTGCGTGCTTTTTGAGTGTAAATTCTTATGAAGTTAATGAACTTTAAAATTTTTCCTTATGGAGTTTTTCATCAACATCGGTGCGCATTTGCAATTACGCACCGAATCAGTATGTAGAGTAATAACATGTACTTTCCTAACTTGTCACTAATTGGTATTCAAAATTTCGTTCAACTTTTTGAATACTAGATAAACATAGTTGAAAAAAGGCAAATTAAGCAGAAAAATAAACTATAAAGGATAAAGATATTACATTCTTATTTTTATACTTTTCTTTTTTTTTGGGTGGCACGCATGCGCCAGTGTCCCTCCCCACGCTACGCCCCTGGTTGTAATATATTATATGTTTTATTTAAAATAGAACTTCTATATTTCTTATTATTTTCAAATAAATAGGGCTCGCGATAAATAGTTTCTAGTAAATTGCAGACTCCCGATCAAAATTAACGACTTAATAAAGACTAATGAACAAAAAACACATTTGTATTTTAAGTAAGCTACTAATAATATAAACTACACAACTATTTGAGAGGATGTTTAGCAAAACCACAGCAAACTTTAAGTGAAAATACGACATATGTTTTAAGAAGATTGTTACTTTCAGTGTTTTTGGTGATTTTTGAGCAAATAAAACTACATCAGCAATACCGTTTGCTTCAGCTGAAAGTAAAAGGATATCTCTTATATTCATATTTTTACCTAATTTAAGTTTAACTTAACTTAATTATTAAAATGATACTTTTTGGCTCTTGTTTTTATTATCTCTTTATAACATTATGTATAATATAAAAATCTTATATAGGTTTCAAACTAAAAGGTATTTCGTGCATCATGTTCTAGACCGGGCTTTCCAAATTTTTTTCTCCCTCTGGACAAAAGTTATGGCCCCCTTCAACTATACTACCCACAAACTAACATTAAAAACGCCAAATATTTTTTTTTACCTTTTCTCCTCAGCTCTAAAATGTCTTGTCTAGGTTTTAAATTGTGGCTTCATAGCTTGTGGCCCGTTACGGCTCATGCCCTACTACCCCATTTCGACCCTTTAGCTGCTCACGTTCCCCTAAATTTTAGAAATGGTCCCTTTAGGAGCCTTGTACCCTTATTTGGAAACCCTGCTTTAAATTGTTAAAATTTTACTTTAGGTTTGCAAGATATACGAACTACAGAAAAACTTAAGTGCATCATTTTTGTATAATTAACGTTAAAAGAAAAGCATCCAAAATGCTTGATCTAAGGATCTTTTGTTATATAGTACTTTTTGGATATCGAGTTGTCCACAATTATGGTTCTAAAATCTCTTACAAGCAAAAAAAAGAAAATTCTTAAATCTAAAGCAGCGTTCGGAAGGCATTTGGTGCTCGCGGGCAAAGTTTCAAGTTTTTGAAATCTTTATGGGCCACAACTTTAGTTTTAATAGAATTAAATTAACATTTTGGTTTTAGTTTTAGTCAAATTGAAGAAAAATTGACTTTTATTCAGTTTATTATTTTTAATGACTTTTACTACACGAAAATGCTTATTTAACTATACATATTTAATAGATTAAAAATTACCATGACTAATTTACTTAATTCTTAAAATTTTTTGTACTATTGTAATCACTTAATGAAGTTAACTTGATGTTTTTGTTTATTTACAACCTAACTCTCTATAGAAACCGAGGTTGTAAAACATTTATTGGTCATTTATACATTTTTTGTATGACAAACCACTTTTTCATATGTTAAAAAAAGATCTTCGGAAAACAGTTTTTGTGTTTTAAATAGTTTGCACTCCTCAAAAAATTCAGTAGTTAAATAACAAAATAAAACTAATACCTATTCGTGGCGTAAAAAACCTTAAAATATTTTCTACTATAACTATTACTCAAATAAATTAATAAAACAGCTTATTAGTAATTTTTAGTCTTTTACATGGCTGCCACTTTGAAAGCGAAAATTTCTGAGTTATATCAAACCAGCTAAATTTTATTAAAAGTTGAAAATGCTAAAAGCTTGATGTTAATCAAGCTTATATACCTTACTAAAATATCGTCATTATAAAGAAGAACATTATATTTGAGTAAACTAGAAAAATTTACGATTAATAAACTACAATACAGTTATTAAAACCATTCTGAAAATTCGAAGATTTATAAAAAGTGTTTAAAATAAAAGTTTCCAGACCAGGTTTTTAAAATTGTCTTAAGCAGTTTTAACCTAGTCTGAATCTTTGAAAATTTCAAACTAGCCTGTTCGTTTGACAAACTTTTTAAAATAAAGTTTACAAAATTAAGACATAACTAAGTTTATTAAGAGTGAATTAGTTATATAGTTAAAAAATATTATGCTTTAGCTAAAATGGACAACTTTCTTAAATATTTTTAAGGGAAGTATAAAAAATTTTTAAGTCATTTATAAAGTATAGAAAACAATTTTTATGAGCATTATAAAAACTCTTTATTTGCTATAAAAAAATTAAGTTGCATTCAAAATGAGTAAATTTAAACTTAAAAATTTTAGTTAGAAGTTATTGTAGAAACGAAAAAAATAACGCTTAAGTCAATTAACAACAAAGCACATGATTATGTTTAGTAACTACAGACTGATCAGAAAAAAATTCTAAAGGAAAATTTTAAAGTAGCAAAAGTAATAACAGTGAACTACAATAATTCTCAGGATAGTTTCTGTATAACGTTTTACATACAATAAAAAAAGATTATACTGCTAAACCATATAAATCTGATTACCTGCAAGGGATGTTAAAAATAAGAAAACTAATATAGTTGGTCCTTATACGTAAAAATTACATTATTGCCTATTTAAAAATAGTTTCACCTGTGTCGTATAAACATTATGTATGTCAATCCAAAATTTATGTGATTTAACCCTTAGAAATAATTAAAACAGTTCCAGGGTTGCCAAAGGCATATGAAATTTTTTTTCTGGATTTTCTGATTTCTTTCAGGTTTTAAAATTAAAAATTTTTGAGTCTATTTTCTGTATAAAATTAAGTTTTAAAAAAAATGTCTTAAATAGTATAGCAAAATTAAAAAGCCTGAAAAGTTACTGTTAAAGATACTGTTAAGCCACTTTAAAAGTTTAAAAAAAAATAAGTAATGATAACAAAAAAAATATATATGACTGATTTTTTGCGCCAATTCGAAACTCATAAACTAATTAAATTTCCAGACTTTTTCAAAAGTTATTAAATTCCAGGTTTTTTCAGATTTCTTTACCACAGATTGTCAAACTACAAGCTTTAAAGAATTTAAGGTTTTTTTATGCAACACTGAATGTTAACACTTTATGTATGCAATTAAAATATAGCAACTGCTAAACTTTAAATTCAATATATATTGTAGTTCAAACCAACACTGTGAATTGAACAAAACATACACCATAAGTTTACTCTCTTCAAAGCAAACATAAAGCGTGAGTGATGAAAAACTAGCCGGGTATTTTAAAATAAAAAAATAATACAAGTCAAAACTGAAAAAAATGTCTAAACTGGCATGAGACTTCAAAAGTCTTCAAACTAACCTGACTCAGTCTAAGTGTGTGGCAACGTTTTATGTTTATTTAATTAAGTTTGAACTAATTTGTTTAATTGTATATATTGTTTATTGAACGATAAAAAAAGTGTCAAATATTTTAGTCTTAGTACCTGATGTACAAAAGAACTTTTCGGTTATCGAATCGTAGACCACGACTGTACAAACTTAATAAACTTACAATCCCTCAATCAAGTTTGTATTAAATAGGCGAAAAACAAACTATGTGTATATTAATATGGAAAGTATACATTTTGTTTAATATTTCTTTAAAATGAAAATTTATGCCTAAATAAATTGTTTTAATTTTTCTCATATATATTGTTTTTAACATGAAAGTAAACACTAAAATATTGCTTATATAGACGACAATAATCAAACTAAAGTAGTTGTTAATCAACTTAAGTAGTAAATAAAACAATGATTTAAAAAATGAGCATCTGTGTACATTGATGTGACTAGGAAATAATTTAAAGTGAACAAAAAACTTTTAAAAAATCAAAATGTCGTAAAACCAAAATAAATTAAATTTTATGTTATTAGTTATGTAATTTTTTTATTACAATGATGTTTTAGATATTTTTGTGCACACTAAAATTTAACTTATAGTGAAATTTATGTTTAAAATGCATGCTAAAAAAGATTCTAAAGTCGCAAGGAAATTAAATTTTTATTAATAGCTATGCATTACTTTTTTAAAAAGTTAAAATATTTGAATTTAGTTTATCTATTAAGAAGGCATTATTAAACATCTTACTTAATCCAAGTACTCTTTACACATTTTTCAGATGATAACTCGCTGTTTTAAGAAGAAAGTTATTGAGAAACTGAAAAAAAAAACACTGATCGAATTCTAATGTGTCTTTTTTATATTGTTAAGCTAAATCAGAAAAGTATTATAAATTGTTTTAAAATGTTATACTGGGAATAAAACGAAATTAATCAAATTAAACTAAATTACCGAAAACAATTCGACTTAAAATATTTTTTTGCTCAGTGGGCCACATTTACCTGCTTGAGGAACACAGAACTTTCTTTCGCGGGCCTCATTCCATTCAAAAAATAAATGCTCGTGGGCCGAAGTTAGCCCGCGGGCCGCAGTTTGCCGACCCCTGATCTAAAGTTTCAATTCTCAACAAATAAAACAATCAATAAAAATAATAACAACTTACTTTGAAACTTGTCTGAAACTAGATAAAGATTTTGATATCTGTATAGAATGTTATATAGCCTTGTGATAATTTTAACGTATATAAAAATCAAGCAAACTTTTAAAAAAAATAAAACATGTTTCATTTTTGAAGATTTTAGGTTTATAGATTTAAGTTTTTTATTCAAATACTAGTTTTTCGTACGTCAAATATGGGTTTGTATGTTTAGTTGTACATGTTCTCTTCTAAGAATTGCACCTAAGCTACTAAAAAGTATAACTACTACAAAATTCAAATGCAGATTTTTCATTTCTTAAAGTTGTTAAAACTTAGGTTTTTCAATTTTACTGAATATTATAGTTTTAGAGCATTATTGTAAGTTATTACATAAATATTAAAGTATAATTTAGCATTGTGAAGTTTGATTTACCACTTATTGTAAAATATTTGCAGTAAAGTAGCTAAATTGTATCGATGGGTAGATTTATCTTATTTAAAATTTATAATTAATAACATTTTTGTGTTACGAAATTGTTTTGTTTAAATTGCCTAAATTTTGTGCACAGCTTTGAAATCAAATTTTTATAAAAGACAGTTTCTTTACTAGTTTTCAACAAATCATCAACAAGTAATAACTGATTTATTAAGTTATACTAATATATAGTTTAAAGTATTAGTGTTGTTAAGTGCAATGAAAATTTAAAAATCATTTCATATATTTGTAAGTAAATAAAATAATATACTATATAAGAAACTTAATACTGTTGTGTACACATTTAGTTTGCTGATTGAGCTCAATCGTTGTGATATATCATATACACTTTAAGAAAAGAATGAGTTTATTTTTTTATTACTTTGCAATAAAGCTTCAGTTTTAAATGTTATTAATTTCATATAACAGAATGTAAATATTTGTTTCAAAAAGCTGAGCGTGTAAAATCATATTATGATAAGTATATTTAATCTTTAAAAAAATTAATTCAAATTTAACTAAGAAATATAATATATAAACAATAAAACTTTCATAGTTTTGTAGGTATTATATCGAAAGAATAATTAATAAGGCAGTAACAAAGATTTACTAAAAATGTTTTTGCTGTACAATTATTGAAGATTTTTGAAATTTCCTTTTTTTTCAAACTATTTATAATAGTTTCAGAAAATATTTTCAAATATTACAAGAAAAGTTATAAAAATTTTAAGGTCTTTAGTTCAAAAAAATTGTAAGAGGATAAATTTTATTGATATTTTTTATTTCTGTAAAAATTGAAACTTAACATTCTTAGGCTCATAGCTTTGTGTAAAATATTATCATAAAAGTGACTACATCTCTTATAGAGTCTTTGAAACGACTAAAAAAGAAATCTATCAAAGAATACTTCCTAAAAGTTGAGGTCTCTTCCTCAAAAAAACATAAAACAGAATAAATTTCTAGTAATTTTTATATTTATTGGTAATAAAAAAATAGTATATATAACAAAATTTCTGACATAAATGACTTCTAATTCAAGCTGTCAATTAAGAAATAAATAATATGTAAAAACTTTCCAATCATTTCACCCCTACCCCTTCAATAGAAATAACTTCGAAATAGTTTGAAAACCACTATCAAAAAACAGTTTATTTATTAGTCAGACTAGTTTCCTTTTTACTTCCACAAAAATTAAGAATAATATAAGCAAAACATTTTAACTAAAGTATTAATCAATTAGAAAAGTTTTATTAATGACAAAACATAGTTTAAAACCTAGAAATAACAACAATTATTTTTTTTTTACTTAGTGATTTGATTTTATTTTTACTTGTATACAAAATTAAATAAACTTATAATTTAAAATGCACTGATAACTGTTTTGTCACTAGCAATTGTGACAACTATAAAATAAACTGTTTTTACAGACTTTTAAAATAAAAATGAACCGGAAAATTTTCCTCAGAGCTGGTACGTCACACGGTCTTAACGAGCAAATGCTGAGAAATCACTTCCCTGACTGTAAAATCCAGTATAGGACCAACGTGTCGTTTCTAAATTCTGACACGGTTACAGAAGCTTACAACCTTCTTCAGCTGGGCAACAAAGTAAAAATAAATGGAACCTTTATTGACATGGATTGGGCCGTGGGCAGCTACGATCGTGAACTGCTGCCGGGACAACTCGAGCGGGAAAAACAGAAGGCGGAGGAAGAACAGGCCCAGCGAAAAGCTTCTCAAGGTGGTCTAAAACTACAGAACGTTCCACTTGCGGCAGCCGGAGCAGTTGGACCAGTACCGTTGCAACCAGTTACCGGTCAGTATGTATCTGTGCAGCCCCAATCTACAGGTATTAACACTTATATTGGTTACCAGGGTTACTATGAACCCATAAATCAGCTGGTAGGTCAAGTTATGCAACAGCCTGCCCCTATTGTAAACCCAGCAAAGAACTCAGTTCCAGCTGTTGTACCCACAACATTGGTCCAAAAACCAGCAACATTATTACCTTACAGTAGCACTTACCTTCAAATCAGCCAGTTTGGACAACAACCAGGTCTACTGCCTGGCCCAAATATCCAATCTATTCATTTATTGAGTGGAGTTCCTGGATATATGCAGCCAAACGTTGGCCAACAAAATGGACCCTCGCCTGGTCAGATGATAACCCCATATGCACCTCAGAGGCAGTTCTTAGGTCAACAGAATGGTCAAAATTTACCTCAAAGGCAGTTTTTTATTCCACAGACTGGTCTAAATGTAGCTCAAATGCAATTCTTAGGTCAACAGACTGGTTAAAATGGTCTTGGCGGTTGTTTGCAGTAAGGTTTGAGACGTCATCTTGCCTGCCTTGGTATCATTTATCCAGTTATAATATGAAAGAAAATTGAACTAATTTTGTTTAGAAAATACTTATTAAAATTTTGAAAAATCATATATTACCATATTCATTTAATTTTAAGTTTATAAATTGTATGTTTTTACAACAATTTAACTAATAAACTGATTACTATTTAAGTATTTTAATGATTTTATAAAGATTATATTATGTGTTTTGTTAAATTGACATGTATTTTAAATGTTTGTTATTGACAGTCATGTTTACCAGTTTAACAATTTTTTTGTATTTCTGTTTCAATAAACTGTTTTGTTACTAAAATTGTGTTCATTACATAACTTAAAATAACTTAAGTTGTAGTTGATTATAAAAGAAAAAAAAAGCTTTAATTAATATTTACAGAAAACTCACTGTATTCTTTATTAATATTTAATTTGATAAAGACATATCTTAAATATCTATAACAACTTTTGTTGAAGTGTTATACTTGTGTAAAAACCTGTATTAAAATTAATACGACTAACCAAATTTGTTCCTAACCGAAATTCTAATGATGCAATCCTAACAATAGGTTGCATTCCTGTTATTTTTTCCTATGAGGCTAATTAAATACAATTTTTTCCAACGATTAAACTCATAGGTATAAGATTTTTTCACAGATAACTAACTCTAATCTTAAGTTTATGATACAGTTATGCTTAACTACTTACTATTTTATTTATCAATTTAGTATGTTAATCGTTCTAAATTGTTTCTGAAATAATTAGTATTGAACTATGAGTTGTAAATTTATCGTTCTCAACATGAATGAAATAATTAAATTTTTTAAATTTATCAGAGTTTGTAATTTTTTATAGGTAAATTAATTTTAAGATTAAAACAAAATAACTGAAACAAAACTGTTTTATAAATATATACTGTAAAGATATAAATAAAGATTACCCGATTTTACAATCGGTAGTAAATACTAAATTTTAGCTGTTTTTTAATTAGTTATTATCTTGTTGATTGTTTTGTTTTTTGTTAAGTTATATTTCGTGAAATAACTTCGGTTTTAAGATTTAGATAGTAGTCAAGAATGATTAAAATTTATTTAACGACAATATAATGATTTCATTTGTATTTTAAAAGTCAAAAAAACAAATTTTTGACGTTTGTAAACAATAACTATGTTATTTTCAATTTATAAATGTCTTACTTTTAGTATTAATAACATTTTAGTTACCCTAACTTAATCGGGTTATTAAGTTTAGAAACAATAAAAACGTGAAAAGCAACATGCGCATTATCAAATTTTATTTGATTATTTATCAAAAGTATACGCGACTGTTTGTGTGTTGTTATATCACTACGTCACAATAAACATTGTTGCAAAAATTCTTTTATGTAGTAAGCAATTTACATATCAGTTTTACTCGCATAACTATAACTATTTTCTTGTTGCAATTCTGATAAATTTTAGGCATTTTTTTAGATTTTTTAATCGTAATTTAAAAGGTAAAATAGTTTAAATACATTTTATAGTTCACATTTAAAGCAAAAACTAACATATAATCAATGTCTAATGCTTCGAAAATCCTTTTTATGCATGAAAACGAAAAACTGTTTGGTTTGACTTAATTTATTGCTAAACTTTTTTGTTTTAACTTAATAAAGTAACTTTATAAGATTACTAAATATTTGTTAAAATTATTAATTTAAAAAAAAAGTTTTGAAAAAATGTTTTACTTCATTTACTGATTTTTTTGATATTTTATTTCCTTTAAGTAGTTTTATATTTTCATTAGTAAAACTAGGTATTAAGAATTCTAAATTAAGATCTTATATCATTCATGTATTACAATGAAAAATTGTTTATGTTAGCTTTAATTTAAAATCTCATACAAGCTATTCAAACTTTTTAGTATATTTATTAATTTACGCAACTTTAGTTTATGTTTACAACAAGGTTTTCTTAGAATCAAAAAATGGGTATCAATTTTGCATCACTTTTACCTTCTTGTTTAAAAATAAAACTCCTTTTTGTCATATAAACAAGAACTGTCGCATTAAATTTTATAAGTTATTTTTTGAGTAACATCATTAAAACAATAATAACATAATAAATAATACTTTAACAATTTGATGTACTACACTATTACATTTAACCATTTGTGAAAGTATTCTAAAATCTTATTTATCAAGTTTTAAATATATATTAAGTAAGTTAAGTTTTTATTTATATTTATTATTGTTGATTCTCAATCGACAATTAACAAATAAGTTTGTTTTATGCGACGAAACGTCGTGATATTTAAGAAACAGGTTTTAATTAAACTTATAAAATTATATATATTGTTTTTATATTGCTTATAAATTCTATTTAGTGCAAATAAACACAACAGATTTTTTTAATCTACTAATTTTATAAAAACTATAGTTATAACAAAACATTATCGTTTAAATTTTTAGCATTTGGCTTTTCTTATATGTTGTGTTGCATATATATATATATCAACTTTTATAAACTTGTAGGTATAAAAATTAATAGTAACAGAAATATTATATTAAACTAATAAAAAAGTTATGTATTCTTCTGACGTGTTTAACCAACATCAAAACATATTTTTTAACATATATGTATATATGTATTCACTTATAAGTAAAAACGTTATTAAATGTAAAATTATTTTATACTTCAGTTGAAATGTTTGTTTTTATTCATATAAATTTTAATAAATTTATTTTTTTATGAATAATCACTTCTTGTACTAAAACTAAATAGATGTTTATAAATTAACATTTGTACATATATAAATCTGAAATTACGCTTAAATTAAACTATGCACAATACAAAACTCAACACAAATGTCTAAATATAAGTGAATTATACAATAAGAATTGCATCATAATTAACGCGCTGTAAGATTATGAAGTCAAAAAGTCTTAAAAACAAGTTCTAATTTTACAGCGAACCCATGCGTATATATACTAAGTTGGTCACACTACCTGTTTAATGTCTAGCTGCCTTTGTTCCTCATATCTGATGTTTGAAGAAACAGAACCCTATACATGCAGATATTTATTAATAACATAAATTGTTACGAACTATATTTGCATGTTGAAACAAAATAATAGAAAGTTGAGCAACTTAGTCTAATTTAAGTACTTATTTAAAAAGTGATTGAAAAAATAAGCACCTGAGTACGTTGGTGTGTATGGGAAATAATTTAAAATGCATAAAAAGCTAATAAAAAATCAAAATTTGTCAACACCAAAATAAAATAAACCTTATTTCTTGTAGTTATACTATTTTAAATGTTTTTTATGTATTTTTGATATATTAAGAAATATAAGAGGTATAAATTATATGTTGAACAAAATACGTAAACTCTAAATAAATGTCATTTTGTTTAATGATTAATAATTATTTTTGCATATGATGGAACACATTTGGATTAATTTATTTATAAACAATTTACTGTATCTATGTACTTTTAGCATTCTGTTTTAGATCATAAGTTGCTATAGTAAGAAGAAAGTTATTATGCAACTCATAAAAAACACTACTTGAATTATATACTATCTTTTTCATTTTTTTAAGACAAGGCAGCTAAGTTTTGTAATTCTTTTAAAATTGTAAATACGGACTTTAAAACGAATTTAATCAAGTAAAACAAAATTACCAAAAAAAAAACTTAAAATTCATTTTTGCTCAGCGAGTCATATTTGCATGCTCGAATGCCGAAGAATTTTTATCGTAGGCTGCAGATTTACCTTTTAAGGGCTGAAGTTAGTCCGAGGGCTGCAGTTTGTTGAACCCTTATGTACAGTACCTTTATATAAATTATATAATGATAACCCGACACTAAAACAAGCTTGAACAGGTCAGATATTTGTTTTCGTTATTTCTATTAGTATGTTTCTTAGCAGATATCAATAAAACGCTAAATAATTGTTTTCCTATGAAAATTATTTAAAATAAATCAGAATAACACATTTAAATTATTATTTTTAGCGTTAATGAATTAGTGTAGAAATTGAACTCAAACTTGTTACATTAATTAATTCTAAATTGCTTTTTCGCATTAAAAAGAACTTTTAAGCTTAATGTTACCTGCGTTTTTATTGAAATTTAAAAAAAAGTTAGTTACTATTAATTTTATTATATGTCTTTTCATAATATAGTTTACTAGTTACTTATAAAAAGTTAAAACTTTTATTATACTTATTTTAATTTTATCGCTTAAATGATTAAAAGTAAATGTTTTATAAAGTAAAAACTTAATTTATTGGTAATGATTATATATTGAATAAATAACATACTAATCCCTTTATGTAGATTAAATTTTAAAAAACCATTAAGTATAATTTAATTTGAATTTTAAACTACTGCCCGATATATCAGGTTTTAAAAATTGGAGTAAACAACTCAAAAAAATTAAATTGCAATAAATGGATTTTATATATAACTTATTTAGATGCGACAACTTTTGGGTTGTGATCATTACGTCACCGGAAGATTAAAATTACGTCGCATGAGTTTATATTGAAGGTACACGTGAGTTTTATATGAAAAAATTATATTCATAAAGAAATATTGTCTCATTGTCACGGTATAAAAAGGACATTTCATAATATTTCAGTAATTTGCTTCTTTACAATACTTTAAACAGTTAATTAGTATTTTGAGACAAAATTTATAAAAATAACTTAGTCTAGCACCATAAAACCTTTTTAAGTAAAAAAACTATCGCATTAAACTAGCGATATAAACAGAGCAACTAGTTAAATAATTACCAATTTTATCATTTTTAACGTTTTTGGTTAACTTTAAATCCTAATAAAATGCTGCTAATAGAGCACATCTTTATTTTTGTAACATATTTTAATGGCATAAAAAATTTTAAATACCAAAATTCTAATTAAAAATGAAAATTTTTTGAAAATAACATAGAGTTAATAAAATTACTAAACAAAAAATGGTTTTTGTATAAGCAAAATATATTTTACATGTTTTTGTCTAGAATAAATATAATGTAGTAGTATGTTTATTAGTACATTTTTAAAAAAACATGATATTTACTCATTGTGGAAAGAAATAAAATAAACGTTATTAAGTATTTTGAACTAAAAAAACTTAAAACTACACGACTGTAGTTATTTAGCAAAAAAAAATGTGTGTGAAAATGTTTTTTTTTTGTAAAACACTATTCAAATTAAAGTAGTTGTCTAATAATAATTACCCAAACTTTGTCGGGTTTAAAAGTTTAAAACGTATTCAAGCTATCAAGCATCTAGTTAGCTACAAGAAGTTGTATTTGTTTATTAATCAAAATGATATGCGACTGTTTGTCTTTTGTAAGCTCATTTCGTCACGATGAACATTGTTGTAAAATTTTATTCAGCAATAAAATCACAGTATGAGATTTACTCGCAAAACTATAATTATTTTCTTGATGCAATCGTTATTACTTTAAGACGTTTTGTTTTAGTTTTTCAATCGTTTTTTTTTATGTCTTGCTTTAATATCGTTAAAGTTAAAAGTTATGCAATATTATTCTGCATTATAATTTTTCAACATAATTTCATTCTGTAATTGATGTTACAGTATTGTTTAAATTTATATTTTGTTGGTGTTAATTTTTAAATTTCAAGTATCCGTTTTTTGGATATTCATGGCAATTTTCATTCTTTTTAAGTAATAATTAATACTTTAGATTTGTTAATTTTAGTACTTTGAACCTACACAATTAAAAACATTAACTTTTATTTTATTATAAACGGCACAAAATAAAAATTGAAAGCTTATTTTTAAAAAAACTCATTAATATTATTACGACTAAAGATTTACTAATATTGCAAGATTGAAACATTTTATATTTGTTAGTCTTTTATTTTGTGATTAATAAGTTTCTATGAATTAATAAATCCGATTGCAAAATTTAATAAAGTTTGGGAAAAATAAAAGAAAGGCTTCTGTATAAAAAAATGATATGGAGTATAAATAAAAAAGATTAAAGAAAATTTTATTTATGTATATGTAATAAATTGTGATGCGACAACTTGTGATTTTTTTTAAACATAGTAAGGCAATTTGTAAAACAATATTTCTTAACTAAAATAATGCAGAAATATTAGACAAAATTTATAAGTTAGAAAAAACCTTGTTGTTAAAATATTATAAACTTCATGTTAAAAGCAAACTAGACTAAAACGTTTACCATCTTGTTTATAAATTTATAAACTAAAAAACTATATTAAACTATTACTATTACAAACAGAAATGACAAAAAATAACTTTTCTTCGCACTATTCAAGCTAAATCTTTATAGTTATGTTTTAATTTAATTGTTAGTTTTTATTTAGTTTTATTTATTTACTCTATTTAACAAAAGTTTAATACTCGTTAGATCATTTTTAGCATTTTTCACCTTAGGATCTAATAAATTTAAAACATTTTAGAAAGCTCGAACAAAATGAAGAAGAAAAATTTTATCTGGTGTTTTTAAGTATTTGCTTAGCTTTTTTTTTAACTTTTGTTTAAAACAAATTAAGTAAATATCTTGTCTTTTTAATTTATTGAAACTACCTAAGTCAAAATTTGTTACGTTTTGTCTTAATACACATATAAGATGATTTTCAAATTAACTTTGTTTATTGAATTTTTGACTTGTAAACCAATTATATTAATCTTCTGCACCAAGCTAGTAAAGCAAAAACTAAAAAGTTTATCTACCATTGAAGACTATACAATTAATTTTTTTCTGGATACGGATAACTTAAAAAGAAACGTTCGTCAAATATAATTATTATTATGATTATAAACAGTAATAACTCTTAAGCAAAACTGAAAAATTAACAAATGTTTTATTGAAGTTCTTAATTTGTTTAAAAAAAAATATTAATATGTTTTCTATAATGTATTTTTGTCTATAAAACTAATAATGTTTTAAGAATTAAGTTTATATGTTTTTTCCGTAAAATTTTTTAATTAGTCTTTTTTTAGTTTAAATTTTTTCATCACATAACTTTATCACATACATTTTATATTTTTCGGTATTTTTACTATTTTTTTTCTTACAGATTAAAAGAGTTAAGTTCCGCTTTGCGGTGTAATTGTATTTCTTAAAGTAATAAAAAAATATTTTTTTCGTACGTTAATTTAATAAACAGTTTGACATATAAATTTCATAAATTTGTTTCATAGCGAAGTAAGTTATTCGCATTATATACACATTTAATTTACTTGTTATGATCTTAAACTTTAAAACCTTTAATATAACATAACGTTTGTACGTATTACAATTTAAATGAACCTTTAATAAAGAAATTAAAAAACATGTTTTTTTTGCTTAAAAATACTGCAGCTAGTATAAAATTTAAAAAACCTTTGTTCTACTTGATAAATTAAATACTTGTTTAGTTTTAAATCTAAATTTGTTTATTTTTTATTTGTTTAAAAGACGACTTGAAGATTACACTAAAGCGCTGTTTTACTAAGCATTTAATTTGATTATAATTCAATGTTATATTTATAACCCCGTTTTAAATAGCTTCTTTATGGTGTTTTGTTTATAATTTTTCAACCAATTAAGGCTGTTTAAATTTAAAGATTATTAATAAATAGACTTATAGTAATTCAATAAAGTTTATATTCTGAATGAAAAACATGATATGAAAAAATATATTTCTTACTTCACTGTATGAAGCAAAATGGCTCAATGTTTGTTAAAAGCTGAACATAAAATATGTGCATTGTTTTGAAGTTCCTAAAATAAAATATAAAAAAAAAACAAATAGTTTTTATCAATAAATATAAACTATTTAGTTCAATATAAACACAGTATAAATTTCAAAATTATGCTGAATAACACTTTAATTCTAATTTTGTAAAATTTTCTTTTTCTTATTTTTACTGTAAAACATATTAACTTTTAAACTAGTCAAACGGATACGTTAAATAATGTAAGCTTAATTTAAAGTATGAGGGGTATAAGACTACTGTTAATAAACCTATGATAATTGCAGTATATTTTTTAAAAGTTATTTAAAACTTAAAAACCTATGATGTATCAAATTATTTTAGCTTTTAAAGATAGTAACTTATATTTAATATATACTTAGTCGTTAAACAGAACTTAAAACATACTTATAAATTATAAATTATTTTTCCCTACAAAAATGTTAAAGTTTTTTTTTTCCAGCTTTAACGTGTTAAATGAATTTTAAACTAAAAATACTTGTAATATTTTAATACTAGTAAATTAAAGGTGTTAAATATAATTATATAAAACTAAAAACCATTTATTGTTCAGCAGCAACGTAAGTTTATGTAATTTTAGTTGAATTTAACTTTACAGAAAACAATTAAAACATTTTTTATGTTTTCAAATTTTTCAAGCTAAATTTTGCTGTTATAAGCCAGTTAAGGCCGTTTTAATAACTATATAATAAATAATGTTTTAATTCTTTCGTTTGTCTTTAAATATTTAATTAGCTAGCATTTGTTACAGTGAAAATTCATGTTACGTCAATGCAGCATTTTTATACAGAACTTGTTATACATTAATATTTCGATAAAAAAAATAGTGCGGTATTAGTGTAAAATATGTATTGTCACAATGTCTTAAAATATACAAAATATTTTAACAGAAGGAAATAATTAGTATTTGTCCTGTTAGTTCTTTATGACAATAGTAATTTATCTTTGATTTTTATAGTAATTAATACTGTACTTATGTTTCACTTATATGATATCTAAAACGTTAGTTATGTTTTTCAAAACATTTTTGTTGTATTACTCAAACGAACTAGCGTTTACAAAAAATACAAAAACTTTTAGTAGTTTTTAATTAGCATTAAGTCAATTACTCGGTTATAAAAATAGAACTTCTGGTAAAAATAAGAAGCACTTCCGTATTATCCAAAAGCCATTAATTTCAGTTTTAAACTATAAAAAATTAGCTATTTATTTTTAAAACACCACAAATGTTTTATAGCGAAGAGTGAATAAACAAATACTAATTTATTATGATTATTATTTTGTTCTTTTTCAATTTGCCCATTTTTCTGCCTTAACCGGCTAAAAAAATTAACTAGTTTGTCATAGATGTCTAATGTATATTTGATTCTGTTATTATATTATATTAAATAGGTTCTATTTAATTGTTCAGATGTTTGTTTGATCTTTAAAAACTGTGTTTGAATGGAAACTTTCCTAAATAAGTTGCAACTTAAACATCCATACTATTTAAATAAGTTTTATATAGAGATAAAAAATACATACTAACTTAACGTAATATTTTTCTGGTTATAAATCAAAAATATTTTTAACAAAAGTTGTAAGTAGTTTTCGAAACATTATTTACAGTAACTAAAAATATAAACCGTAAAACTAACTAAAGTAATCTTTTCTAGTAAAAACATTATAATTTTTAAACGGTCAACTACTTTTTTTTTTTAATTTTAAAAATATTAAGGAAATATTCTTATTGATGACATAAATAACTGAACTACTTATTGATTTCTAGTTTGAATACATTCATTATGTTCATCAACTGAAAAATAAACTTTTGTTAAAATGTAGTACATTAAAGCAGTACAAAACAACCAAAAGTTTAAGTACCAACCAGATCTTAGTGTAAATAAAAAAAACGGAATAAATAAGTAAAAATCCTATTAAGTTAGTAAATAGCAAGGTAAACAAGATTTGTAGGAATATTTTATCCTTTTTTAACTTTTCAAATTTCTTTGAACGAATCATGGGTAATAATTATAAAACACTTTTACATATATGATCGAAAAATTTACCAAAGGAAAACAAATCTTAATTAGTTAGTAGCGTAGTATATGGGAACAAATTTGAAAAAAATAAATTTGTTTTTAATAATATCCTATATATAAGGTAATACTTATTTTTTACGCACTTTATTTGAACTACTTACTATTCGTATGTGTTCAAAATGAAAAATGCGTACTCAAAAAGGATTTTTTTTGAAACTGAAACTATAAACTTTGCTTAAAAAACTTATGCTTTATAAAACCTTTATTTGTGTATGAACTTAATGTAACAATTAATATGCAAGTTAGTTTTGTTTTACAATATATTACTTTACACAGATATATAAAAATAAGTAAGCTCTAAATATTTTTTAGTTATATTTTCATGTTTATAAGTATTAATTACTAAATAAAGTTAAAAGAGCTATCGATAGAGTTTTTAAATTAATTCAAAATAAATATAGTTTCGATTTCAAATTTTTGTAACCGTTTCATATGGTTTAAATATTTGCTAAGTTATTCTTTATAGTATATTAAAGTACATTGAATACGTATTTAGCATCATATTTTGGTAGGAGGTAAGGAAAATTAAAAGTATTTTTAATATGTAAAAGATACTTAAGTTACGACAAAATGATTGTTAATAAAAAACAACCATAAATTAATTTTAACATTATTTAGAGTTGTAACTAAAAATAATAAATTTTTAAAGTCACAGTATTATCCTCAAAAACACTCAATGAATTTTTATGTATTTACTTTAGCTTATTAATCAAAATGATACCCATAGGGATATTAAAATAGTTTAAGACCGTGAAATATGGTATTTCATTTCAAAATATAAAATGTCTTTTTGCATTCTATTTTGTTATTTGTTAATGTTTATTGAAAAACAAAACATAAAGTTCAATGGTTGTAAACGATTGTATAATTTTTATAATTGTATTTTTATAGCTTTTTAATTAATATCCAAATAAAATCTTATTTGATAAAATATTAGGATATTTTGAGAATTATTAACTGAACCTTCCTACAAATGTTTTCATTAAGCACTATTGCTTAGACAAAAAATTAATGAGAAAAAAACATTGTAAGCATCAAAAAGCTTACATTTTTACACAAGTAATTGAACACTAAACATAAAAACCTAACTTCAAACAACAAATGTGGTAAAATACAACTTAAGCGCTAAGCTTAAGGAAAAATAAAAGGTCAAAGAGATACTTGGTAAAAAAACTAATCGTGCAGAGCAAAATTTACAAAGCTTAAAAGTAAACGAAAGTTTAACTACACACTTACCAGTTTAAAATAACCTGTAAAATAATTAAACAACTATTATAAGTATATAATAGAGCTACAAACATGCAGTAGAAATTAATAGTAATCGAAAAAGAATCGAATTTAATTTAAGAAAACTTTAGTTATACTAATTTAAACATTCAATATAAAAAAAGCATATGTATTGTTTGTTAAAACTACGAAGTATTAGTTGTTAAAACATTGGAACCTATAACGATATATTTACAGCTTTTGAAAAGAAAAAACAAATAATATCTCTGTATGAGCTAATACTCTTTTGGACATAAAACTATACAATATATAAATTCATTCCACGCAAATAAAAACTTTATAAATAACCTCAAATAAACCCTTATTTTGCCTGTGAGTGAACTATAATGCTTACTTTAGGTTTATTTCGTTTCTATTATTATATATATATATACATATATATACATATATTTTAAGCATTTGTTTTTTCTACATGTATTGGTTTACAGAGAATTTTTTTTAATGTCGATAAAAATTAAGTGTTTTCAGTAAGTTTAACTCAATACAGCTTTTGAAAAAGAAATACTAAAAACATATAAAACATAAAACTTGTTATAAGCAAAAGTAAACAAGTTTTATTATTTCTAAATGAAAAAAATATATACTAAATGAAAATTAATTTTAACAACTGCTATTCCACATTTACATTAAGCTAAATGAATTTACATTATAATTAGGATAAGTATTTTGCTTATATAGAAAAACAAGATTAAATATATAAGTGATGATTTAAAAACTTAATTTTGATAACTTATAATGAGAGCATAACATATAAAATACATGAACAATACTTGAATTGATATCTTTTATGCTGGAATACTACTTTGTGCAGAACTTAAACAATTTCTCTTTTTTTAGTTAAAGCTATATGAAAATTGGTTAAATTTTCAACTTTATACCAAGCAAGCTGTTGAATGCCTTTTAAAATTTAATAAACTATAGAGTATTTTTTAAAACTCAGAGGATCAAGATTTCTGAGTTTAGGAACAAATATAACTTTATTAACAAAAGTGTGTCTAAATACAGAGTTCTTAGAGATTTTAATTTTAAGCTTTAAATTACATATTTTATAAAAAATAAAATAAACTATGCAACTATGAATATACTGAATCTTTATATACACTTTACATTATTGCTTAGGCATAAATTTTAACTGCGCTGAGTAGCTTCTAGTAAAATATGTTTGTAATTAATCTAACTCTATTTAAACCAAATTTTCGAACTGTCGGCTCAAATAAAATATTTTCTAGTGTTTATTAGATTCTATTAAAAAAACATGCTGTTAACTTTTTTTGATTTTAGTTGATTAAAGATTTAAAATGTACTCAACTAGAAAATAATTCCAAAACAAAGAAAATTATGTTTTTTAAAATCATCTCATTTAAAAACAAATTCAAGGTTAAATAGCTTTTTTTTGTTAAAAATAAGTTTCATGAATTAAACATCAAATAGGTTATATTCGGTTTTCTTTAGAACTTATGCATAAAAAATTTATTATGTTTTATTGACAAAATTAGAACTTGCCACAAACGTACACTTACACTTTTTAAATTTTATAAGAAGCATATTATGGAATTTTGAATCTTTGATAATATCATTATTTTAACCACAACAAACGGCATGGGTATTAGTAAAATAAAATTAAATATTAGTTAGTGTAAAATAAATAATTTGTTTTTTTGTTTGAATATTTGTTATTATCAATCTAAGAACATAAAAATACTAAAGTACTTTATAAATGACTAGCTTAAATTATTTAGCTTTTTTTATGTTGTCATTAAATCGTTTATTGATAGTTTTCGTATATTTTTTCAGTCTATCACATGCAGACAGTTATTGCAAGTTCTATAAAGCTATAAATGGTTATCATTTTTTCTACTGTATTCAATGGCTTTAAAAATTTCATCAATTTAAAGTAAACGATGAACTTTACCGCAAGATCAAAAATCACAGCATCCGTCACAATCCTACGACCAGTTTCGTCCTTATTAGGACTCATCAGGCAGGAATAGTCGCGAGAAACTGCTATTTTGATCTTAAACAAGCGGGCTTAAGTACAATGTACTGAAGCCACCGTTTGTGGGTAAAGTTGAAAAAATGACACGCTTAATCATTCACAGCTCAACGTCTCAGACATCGTCAGCTTGTTGTGAGATTATAGTCTGCGCTCGTTTGATCAGTTTTAGCCAGTATTTATTTCGACCATCCTACGACCGGTTTCGTCCTTATTAGGACTCATCAGGCAGGAATAGTCGCGAGAAACCGCTATTGTGATCTTAAACAAGCGATTTCTCGCGATGTAAAAATATTCTACAAAGATTGTTTTTTAAATTATTCCCTCAAACGATCGCCTCAGTACATCGTAAACAATATAAGGTAAACGTTAATTAAAATAATTTTAGCATGTTTGTTTTAAATATTCAAAAACAATAGAGATTATAATTAAATCAAAAGTTGTAAGTGGCATTTAAAAAAAAATCTAATACTGAATAGTTAAATTATTCTAAATAACACATTTAAACAAGTTTAAATGTTTACCTTAGCAGTACTTTTAATTAAACATATTGAAAAAAGTTGTTTTGCAATATAAATTTAGGAAAATCGACCTTTGTAATAAAAAAGAAATTTATTTCATTATACTTTAATAACTTAAACTGTTTATTGTGTTATTTCAATCCATAGCTTCAAACTAGTTTTATACTTGTATAAAACCTATATAAAAGTTTGTTAAAATAAAAAGTTGTACATTTAACTTCAATGATTATTAATGATGAGGCTGTTGTTAGATTTAAATATTTTATATATTTCTAAACATTTATGTATGTTGTCATTTGTTTTTACAATTATGTTATAGTATTTATTAGATTATTGTGAGTTTATTTAAAAAGTTAAATTCTAAATAAAAAAAAATATTCTTTTTAGGATATATGTTTATTGTTTTTGACTTTTTATACAGATTTTATCTAATTCGATTATCAGACCAAAAGCCTTTAGATGACTGAATAGTTTTACGTCATACAAAAGTCTAGGCTCGTGATATGATCTTGCCGATGTTTGTTTTCTATTTGGAATCACTAAAGATCACTTAAACCTGGAAATATAGAAATACCGTAATTCGTGATCTCAAACTATAATTAGCTTGTACTGGACAAACAAGCTAAAATTTATACAACAGTTTATTTATTGAACCTTTATAAGTTGCTACTGTGATTGTTTTAATTAATAGTTTTATAGTAATATTTTTCGGGCGTCAGACATTTACAAATTAAATAAGTTGTGAAAACTATTAGTAATACAGTGTGTTTTTACTATCTGTAAAACAACTCAGTTTCTAAATAAATTACTAGTTTTTAACTTTGTTTTATCTATCTTATATATGTGGTCGTTTTTAACATAATTTTTTTAAAACTACTATTTTTTTACGAAAACCAATTTAGGCTGAAAATATAAGAGGTAATAAAACAGCGATATTTTTTTACAATAATTAAGTTTCGAATTGAAACACCGTATTTCACGGTCACAAACTAGTTGAATTTTCCTAAAGGTGTATTTAAGGGAAAAGGCTGTATTATATAAAAAAATATTTATTTAGTGTTTGTGAGGTGCTACTATAACTTTTATTATTAATAATTTTTATTAGTTATTACTATCAGGGCGTCATTTTGGAAGAAGATGCTCCACAAACAACAATTAATAATTATTTTATTTTTTTTATCTGTTTGAAATATTTTTAAATTTTGTTACAAAGGATTTGTTGTAATTTTAGTACTTTTATAATTTTAGTACTTTTATCTTAAAAAATAATATATATATATATTTTTATATTAAATAAAATGTATATAGATATACTTGTTAATTTGTTTAAATTTAGTTTTGAAAGCCGAATGAGTTAAGGTAAATTAACTAAAATATTAAAAATACTATAAAAAAAGCTTTCAATGATTGATAAAAAGTTGTTCGTGTTAACGAACATAAAAACATAACTGATTATTATTATAATAATAATATATTATTATAATTAAATAAGTAATTATTATTTCCTAGTTGAGTAGTTTAATTGTGTATTTCAGCTTATCTATTTTTAAGTATACAACTTTACTATTAACATGGCTTGCAACTTAAACGCAATTTTTTATCTTTTTGTTTTAACAATCACTTGCTTACATAAAATAAATCTAAATAAAAACTTAACTAAGTTTCTGTATCAATTAATTATCGGTAATTTTCGATCGGTAATTTTTTTAAACATTATTGACGTCACATTAAATCCCACAAAATTATAATTCAAAATACTTTATACAATTATCAACCTATTTGAGTCGAAGTAAGCACTTTTTGTCAATTTTTTAACCGTGTTCAAGCATAACTAATATTTTCCTTGTAGGTATTTAAAGGTTTTAAAACAGATGTGTGCATCTTAAAGATTGTAATAAAACCATATGCAACGAAAATAAAACAAATGATAGCTAGCAAATTTTCATATTTATACATTCAATATTTAATTAAATATAAAAGATTAAATAATCAATTTTTTTAAAAGCAAAGTTGCTCACTGTTATACGACCTGGTCTTAAATTTAAAAAAAAATAGACGGACCAGAAGATAAGACAAAGTTTGCTGAGAGCCACAGTAAATTTTTGTAAAAAACTTAAATTTTACTTCAGCATACAGTGATAAATTTCTGTTAAAAAAAAATATAATCTTATAAAGTTATTGTGTGTATATGTGATTTAATCTCTAGAATATAGAAGATATGAACTTTATTTATTTATTCTTTGTATAACAATTTATATCTAATATAAGATCGATTTCAACCTATATTTAAGGTTTTTTTTCATAATAAAAATCAAAACATTAAGTGTATACATAATTTCTAACAGTTAGTGGCAATGTTCATTATATTAATCTTTTAGCCTTTTATTTAGAAATAGAACTATAAGTATTAAACCTAAAATTTCTATTTTGAATAAAACAAATAGTATACAACAAAAAAGTTAATTAATTTCACTTCCGCAGAAAGTATAACCAATTAAAGTCATTAATGTTAAGGTTTATTTTAGTATACATAGTGTGCTTTAGAAAAAAAAGAAGTGTAATAAAAAATGCATGAGATTTATACATTTGAAATGATTGAACAGTTCAATTTAGGTAGTATTTGTAAAACTGTCACAACTGTTAGTTTATTATATACTTCTTGAAATAAATAAGTTTTGGAAGTAAATAAAAAATCTTTCTTTTAAAAGTTAAATCAGGTAGAAATAAAATTTATACTACCTGCAAGCACAATAATTTTAAGAAATTTTTCTTTTCTAACAAATAAGATCTTTACAATTCACTAAATCGAGTAATCTGATTTATTCAAAAACAAATAAGTATAAAAAAATAAATATTAAAAATCCTACCAAGTTTTTAGTTTTTTATAGCTGTTATGTTTAGAACTTTAAAACCTTTTTTTTAATTAGTTGTTTTTTTTTGAGAAAATTTTCTATAACATTTAAATATAGTTATAGACTTTACTTATTTAAATTTTTTTTTTTTTAACAGTATTCTTTTTGATAATAAAAACGTAAATAAATTAAAGCTTTATAGTAAAATAAAATGGTAGAATATTTAGCAAACATAAAGTGTTTTGATGTCTTTGCAATTTAATAACAACTTATTAAGTTAGTTTTCTGTACAAATTTTACATAATTTTTTTAACAACGACAGTAGCAATTTTATAAATTTTTATATTTCTAAATTTTATAAATTCAATATTTATGTACTTAATACGAAAAAACAAGAACAACAACGAAGAATAATAGTAACAACAAAACTTTTTTTTTTCTTTAACATATTAAGTTAAAACTTTAAAACTCTTAATTTTAGACTAAAACTGTATATTATATATAGATCCTAGGTTTGAAATATAATATATTTGAAATGTTAATTAAACAGATGTATTTAACAACCAAACAAAAACTCGCTGATTATTCAAAAGCTTTTATTCGGTGAAAACATAGTTAATTTAATTTTTTTGTACATAGTTTAATTAAATTTGATCAATAAGCTTCAAATTTTAGTAAAAAAAACAATTCTAAAAAGATTAACTAAAAATAAAGGAGGCATTATAAACTCCATAAACGTTCGTCTGCAAAAAATATATATATGAATTTTAAGTGTAAATTTTAAATTTCATCCTTATAATGACTTTTAATAGCTTAATCGGCTTAAATCCGAAACTAAGGAACATATTCGATTTTGTCATTGTCATTTAAACTAACAACCTTCTTTATAACAAAAACCTTTTTTTCTGAATTTTGAAAGGTTTTATAATTAAACATTGTTTTGAAATAAATAAGTATTGTAAATAAAATTTTTAGAAATACTTAAGTATTTTTATATTTAAAGCTAAATAACATTCACATAGAACATATATGTTATAAATATCTTAAATATAAAAACTAATATAGAATTTAGTAAAGTTTCCTAACAAAGTCATTCCATTACTTAAGTTAGTTTATGTGATTTAATATAAACTAAAAATTACTTACTACTAAATGAACTTTAAAAAAATTAAAAGTAAATACTGCTGTTTACTTACTAAAAAAAATATTAGTTCTAAAGCTAAATATAAACACTTATAGACAATATTTTTTTATTTCAAAACTATTATTGTTCTTTATATATTTTACTATTTATTTAAATGTTTTCACTAAAAATAAGTTTTAAAATTTATAAACTTTTTTAAAAAGATATAATTTTGTTACGATCAATTTTTAAGTAGCAATAAATAAATTAAATTAAAAGGGTGCAGGTGTTCTACATATAAATTTCAAATATAAGAATTTTAGTTTTTGCGATGGAAAAAAAAGATCTTTTAATTTGGATTGGAAAATCGTTCTGAAATGGAAGATAAAACTTTTTAATTTAGTTTAATATAGTTACTCAACAACAATAGAAATCATTTAAATCAAATTCTCGTACTTATGTGTTTGTAATTCAGCTATTTACATACTACTTTTGAAATAAAGTTAAGCTCTCAGAGCAGTCTTTAAATAAAGCGTCAAAAATTCTTAGAACAAACAATTTTAAATTTAGTAGGATTAAAATTGAAATTGTAAAGTAGAATACGTTATAATTTATAATCGCGCAATGTATTCCGTCAATAAAAGTTTAGTTACAAGACTTTGTAGTATTCTCGATTGATTATTATTGCTTGTATTTTTAGTTGGTTAATGCTTTACAATGCATATTTGAGAATTTCTTTTATTTTTTAATTTGTAATAAACTTAATGAAAAAAAATATCAAAGTAATTTGTATTTGTTTCAAAATTACTATATTTCGCAATTTCATAAACACTCAAGTATAAGGAATTATTTTTTAAGATAAAAACTTTTTTAAATGGTACAAAGTGTCAAATCATCTTAATGACAAATTTTAAGTACAGACAACAATTATATTTTTAAAGATTAATAAAACTTTTTTAGATAAATTTTGATGCAATAAGATATCTTTAACTTATGAATTTTATAATTGAATTACTAAATACTTTTTTTTAAAGTTAAAGCAAGTTAATAAAACAAGAGAATAAAATATAATTAATTTTTATTTAAAAGTTTTTATAAATAAAGTAATTTTACTTTTAATATATTTTGGAAAAAACTTAAAAAGTTCATTTATTCCTTTATTTCGAAAACAAATTATTAACCGATACTATAAATTGGTTTAAAATTATAAATTCAAATTACAAAACTTTTATAAAAAAAAAACAATAATTGGGTATAAAGTTATCATAAGTCGTAATGACGTAAATGTTAAAAAAAAATTATTGTTTTTATAATTAGTGTTTATTATATAGAATATTTTTACAGCTGTAGAACATTTTGTCAGCAAATTTTTACCGCAATTCAGCGGTTTTGTATAACTACAATTCAACAAAATAGAGTAATGTATTTAACAGTTTTCTTCATGTTTTATATTTACAAAACTAGTATATAAATGAACAACTATTATTAAAGAATTGAAAGTTAAACAATTTTGAAATAGTTAACCAAAGTTGTTACAACTATGATGGATTAAGTCATTGTATGTAAATTATACTACAAAAGATAAACCATTTATATTCAAAACAAATAGTGGTGTGAACAAACTTTTATAAAACTCAGTATCTACAAAACTAAAAAACAATTACTAGTTAGTATTAAACATTTTAATAAATAAATACCAATTTTTTTTCTGTATAATATTTTTGAATTGTTTTAACGTTCCTATTTGAGTGTATTAATTCTAAACGTTTATATCACTTTTTATAATCGCAAAACATTTTCTAAATAAATAGTGAAAATTCTGAGATTTAGTAGAAATCTTAAATATTTTAAAAACAATTAAATAAGACTTTCAAAAAACAAAGGTTGCGACAGTATTTAAAACTATGTTGACTATTTACATCATTAATCTTCATATATTTAGGAGTATAAATAGTTTTTGACTTAACTTGTAAAAGTTTAGTTAATAGTTGATTTTATTAATTTATATTGTTTTTAAGTATATTAAGATGTTAAGTACGTCTTCTGGAAAACAGTTTGAACTGCAACTATACGTTTAATTAACTAACAGAAAAACAACTAAATTTTATTTATAATAAAAGTTACCTTTTTAATGAAAAGTAAGATACAAAAATTTAATAAATTTAATTAATGTTTAAAAACAGTTTTAAATGCTAAACTAAAATTCAAATGAAGGAAAAAATTTGAGTAGAAAAAATCTCAGTGCGTTATGATTTAATCGCACAACTTATAATATGTGAATATTTAGTTGAATTGTAATTAATAATTTGCAATAGTTTTTAATAATTTCGAGTTTCGAGTTTGATACTCGAAACTTGAGATTAGTTTTGTGTCGTGTAAATTTAATTTTTGCTTTAAAAATTCGATAAGTTATTATAAAGATCATTTTAACAGTTTTAAAAGGTTACAACTTAACTGGCATTATCAAGTTTTAAATAAGGTACTACATATTGCAATTTTTAGTCTTACTTTTTATTAATTATTATGCTTCTACTTTCACAGATACTTGAAACTAGAGTATATAATTAGAATGCATTTTAGTTTGATAAGTTTAATATAACTATAATTTAAACTATTTTAACTTAAATATTGATACAATAAAATTTATAGTTTAAAACTATAAAACAGTAATAAACTTTTATAAAATATTAAAATAGTACTAGGTTAGAAAACAAAAATTACTTAATTAAGTAATGAGCTAAAATAGAATATTTGTTAAAAAAAAGTATTTAAATTTAGTTCATTTACATGTACTTTTAAAATGATTGAACGTATATAAAGATTAATCAAAACAAGATAACCTAAATTTAACTTCAAAACAGTACTGTTAATGCAAATGTCTTTAATATTTCCTAAATCTTTATTTTAGTATATTGAATTGCTTTAAGATTATTAGAAATAAATTTCGAAAAGGTTCAGTTTTTAGCTAACTTACTTTTGCAGGAATGATAAATTTGCACGAAAATGTAGAAAATAATTAAAATAAATTATTAATTAAAAATAACAAAAATAGTAGTTATTAAACTAAGGGTAAGCGTTAGGGATAACAGTGATAATAAAGGGAAAAAAAAGAAAACAAAAAAAAATATTTAATATATATTTTTTTTAAATTAGTTGTTTTTAATAAAGAAAGAAGATTTTGTCGTTATTTTCATTTTAAATAAATAAAAATGGTTTTTGTATTTTCACTACTTTAAGGTTATTGTTTAATAACACTTTTAATTTTTTAAATGTCGTTAAGTTTTTGTCGAAAGCGATTTATTGGCGAAACCGTCCAAACTGTTCAACTAATGAGTAGAGTTCCTGGTTATATCCAGCCAAACGTTGGCCAGCAAATTTGACCCTCACCTGATCTAATGATAGGCTCATATGTACCGCAGAGGCAGGTTTTTGGTCAGCAGACTGGTCAAATTGTAGCAAAAAGGCAGTTCTTAAGTTAACAGACTGGTCAAAATGTACCTCAGAAGCAATATTTAGGTCACAGACTGAAAAAATGGTCCTGGCAGTGGACGGCAGTAAAGTTTTAAACGTCATTTTGCCTGCCTTGGTATCATTTATCCAGTTAAAAGTTGAGAGAAAATTGAACTAACTAATTAATGATATGTTTTTATAATAAAATAATTAAGAAACTGATTATTATTAAAGTACTTTAATGATTTTATTAAGGTTATGATTGCTAAATTGACATGTATTATAAGTTTCTGTTAAACACAGTTGTGTTTACTAGTTAAAATTTTTTGTACTTTTGTTTTAATAAACTGTTTTGTATTTAAAACTGTGTTCATTACCTAACTTAGAATATCTTGTTGTTGAAATAAAAGTTGTAATTTATCATTAAAGAAAAAAAAACAAAGCTTTAGTTAATAATTGCAGATAACTTACTATTTTGTTTATTAATATTTAATTTGATAAAAACAAATTTAAATATATTTTACAACTATTGTTGACTTCTGCTACTTGTGTAAAAACCTGTATAAATAATTATACGATTTTAAACAAATTTGTCCTTAACCAAAATTCTAATGATGCAATCCTAACAATAGGTTGTATTCCTGCTAGTTTTTCTTATGAGGTTAATCAAATACATATTTTCCAGAGATTAAACTCATAGGTATAAGAGTTTTACACAGATAACTAACTCTAATTTTAAGTTTATGTTCTTTTATCAATCTAGTATGGTAATCGGTCTAAATGATTTCTGAAAAAATTCACATTGAATTTAGAGTTGTAAATTTATTGTTCTCAACATAAATGGAATAATAAAAAAAAATAAATTTAATAGAGTTTGTAATTTTTTATAGGTAAACTAATTTTAAGCTTAAAACAAAATAACTGAAACAAAACTGTTTTATAAGTATATAACATATAAATAAAAAGTACCCGATATAACACAATCGGTAGTAAAAACCAAAATTTATTAGCAACATAACAATTAAAAAACAGCTCATATCAAAAAAATATATAACCTAAACTGTTTAAAAAACTATATATTAATTATTATTTTATGTTATTTACTAAAATTTGCGAAACCCACAAAAATCTGTCAACTAGTTTGTTAGCATTAAATTTCATTTATTTAATATTTAAGCGTAGTTTGTAGTTTTATCTGCAATAAGGAGCACAGAAAAAATATAAGTTATAAAGTCAATGTTAATAAGCAGTATACAACATGTTACATTTTCTAATAAAAAATATGAGTAAAAATTAATTTCTAATAATGTATAATACTGCTCAATTACCTCGATTCATCATTGGTTTTACTTTGAAAAAATAAAAAAATATAAGTCTAAAACGGCTGTTTTCGAACATTTCAGCGCCCGTAGAGGGCGAAAATAGGCTTAATTTAATTGTAACTTTAAAAATAGAGAACTTATGAGGTTTTGAAAAGAAGGCGTTTTTGATTTAAACTTTTGCTGATTTCAAAAAATTTCAAAAAGATAGTTAGGTCCAGAGCGATTGCCCGGGAATGGCTCGCGAAAACCCGTTCTCGGGGTCCCGTGGGGGCCCTGAAACAACCGTTTTCGTGCGAAAAGGTCCCTTTTTAGACGTTATTTCGTCGCGAAAAAAAATAAAATTCGAGTATAGGCCTTTATTTACAGAAAACAAAACTTAAATTAATAATCTATAAAAATAGACTAAAAATATTTTTTTAGGCTTTTGAATTAAGAAAATTATAATTTTGATAAACTATTGCGCACACCGATTGAGACACTGATAATATGAATATTATTTCATTTTTTATAATTAAGTCAATGTTGTGTAAATTTTCTTATACTAATTATTTCAAACTTTTAATTTTTAAAATCATCTAAAAGCATTCATTACATTTTATTGTCTGACAAACAATAAGATTTCATTTATTATTATTCTGAGCATGGAAGTAATTAGTCGTATAGTTAAATTACTTATGTCTCACTATAGTAATTTGAGTAGAAGTTAGATATAACGGTTTAAATTTACATAAGAAAACTATGGAAAAACATTTGAATTTATTTATCCAAGTGATTATAGTTGCATTGAATTTTCATCTGAGTCAGTTGTAATGTGTATTTTTTATTTAAAAGAAAGGTTTAATTTTTTTTTACTATTTATTAAAAATAAAACAACTGAATTGTTCTTAAAAATAACTGTATGTAGGGTTTGTGACATTGTTTATAGTTTTGACAAAAATTTTATTTTTCTCTAATGTTTGTATAGTTTTATGTAATTAATATTTAAAAAGATGACGCTCTATCTATAATGTATTCCTAAACTTGCTATTTGATAAATCTTTGTAATTAATGTATTTTAAACTTAAAAATCAGTACATACAGTATAACACAGTAAAAAAAACAAAAAGAAAATAAGTAAAACTAATTTATTTTTTACATTAACAAATAGATGAATACAAATATGAAAGAAAACTACTATAAAAATTCTTCTAAGAAAGTATTTTACAATTTTAAAACCATCTGCATATTTTACTATCTAAATTACAGTTTAATTTTACAACTAAATAAGTGGTCATTAAAACAATAAATTTTAGTATATATTGAAGATGCTTTAAGTTAAATTGTATTTACTGATAAAAATATTCTGAATGTCCCTGAATCACTATTATATATGATATGATAAAAACCAGGTTAAGCATTGTCTGTCTTCTTCAATGGACCGTCCTGAATTATAAAGACTACGATTAGTTGATCTGAAAACAAAACAATCAATTATAAATTATGTTTTATTATTTGAGTTTAAAGGTTTGTTTGAACACTTTTGCGTAATAAAAGCAAAATTTAGAATGTTGAATTTTTCAAAAATTTATATTTTCTAATAAACATTTTTATTTTTGTTTACAAACTAATTTGTCCAATTAAGTAGAAAATTAAATTTAAGTTCTACTATAAGTAGTCACAATAAAGAACGATGATTAGTATTTATAATGTAATGAACTCTTAAGTTACATACCGCTATTGATAAGTGCATCAATTGTTTTAAATTGTTGCTGATCCTCCGAGTAAATTGACCTTTGAGAACTTTGAACATTAAAGTTACCTATAAAAAACAGATTTCAAACGATGTAAGTAAAGTAAAAATACGTTACTAAACTTAGCTATTATCTTCATGTTAAACTTTAAAAAATAATGATCATAAAACTAAAGATAGACAACTAAAAAAAACCTTTCACTTGTTAAAACAAATTAATATTTTTATACTAACTTGATGACTCTTCAATAACCGTCACAGGGTTGAAATCATGCAGGTCAGAAGTAAACGTTTGCGGTTCACTGAAATTGAAAATTTCTTCCTCAAATAACCATAACTGTCATGTTCATAGTGAGAATATTGTTTTGAATTTTCGTGATATAGTTCCATTTTTTCCTCCTTCTCCTCCAACTCTTCTACTACTATTTTTTGTTAAAGAGAAAAAAACGTTTACTCAACAATTGAAACTATAAATGAAATAGAACTTAGTGTGTATTATAAAATAAGTATGAAGTTTATAAACCTTAAAAGAAAACTTTTATTTGTTTCTAACCACTGCTGAATTTAAATATAGAATAAGCGTTAGGCTGGAGCAAAACTGTTCATGTGTATAAAATAGTTTAAATGTTTAACTTAACACAAATAAAAACATTACTAATTCGTTATGGTTCTTTAAAACTAACCGTCACATTTTTGTTTAAAAAATAAAGGTTCTTCAAGTCTAGGTGTTGTTTCTGTCAATGATCTTTCTCTTTTTATAATCTTCTTTAAATTTCGCCTTTGAATTTCGTCCAGCTTAATTTTTGTTCTAAGTTTCTTCTTACTGTTCTCAATGACCTAATTAATAATGATTGTGATTAAATATAGATTGTTTTACAGCAAATCAGTAAAAAAACGAAAATTGAAAAATATTAAATTTATAGAACTAAAGCTAGATAACGCAAAGTCAAGGAAAAAAAAATAGTGCCGAAAGTTAGCTTTAATTTAAATTATTGTCGGTTAAAATATACATTTAATTCTAACCTTAAAGCATAAAATTTTTAGTTAATATTACTTTTCTTTGAAAATATTTAAACGTTAATGTCATTGTCTTTACGACATACTAGTACTTTAGAAAAAAAAAAGATATTACAATTTCAACTTTTAAATACGTGGTAATTTTTAATTGTTTCTTTTAAAATATGTGCTATTAACCTTATCTGGATCAACGTCGGTTTTTACCGCTTCAATTTTAACGAGAGCTTTCAATCTTTTCATCGCTACTTCTGCAAGATTGCTTTCATGGTTATGATCATTTGTTCTTTTAACTACCTGTTAGAATTGTATCAGATTTATATTGTTGGCTATAATTGTATATAATAAAAAATATTTATATTCTGAATATAAAAATTAAAAGTTTTATTTTCTTTCGCGGCAACTAATAACAATACTCGGAACTGTTCAATATATAAATAAGATTGTTTAACTTTTCATAGTTTATGGTAAAAGAATATTTGTTTCAATTTAAGTATAGAAAACTTGATCTAATTCTAAGTACTCAAGTTTGAACCGTAAATTAAGAGATTTTTTAAATAAAAATATTTGTGCATTGTTTACAATGTTATTTTTTTAGGACTTTAAATACGTTGTAAGTTTCGTAATAAATAAAATAATAATATAAATAAAGTAGTATTTATCGTTAATATATTCTAATAAATAATATGCAAACAAATAAATTTATGGTTTCGCACTTGGAATTGAAAACTGTAAAAAATATTATTTTGAATTCCTTATAAAATTTTTGTGGAAAGCATTTTTAAAATTTATGTTATTAACAAACCATTTAAAAAAAAATTACAATAAAATGTTTCTTTAATAATCACTATCATGAACTAATAACCATATCAAGATTACATTTCATTTTCATTTTACTAAAAACCTTAATTTCAATAGATTTTTCCAAAATTTTTTAAACTGAAAACTAAATCGCATTCTGGAGATTTCTGTAAGTGAGCAGGATAAAGCATGTTATGTGTGCGTTACTAAGCCCCTACTAACGAATAACAGCAGAAAAAAAAAATAAATAAAACTTACTTCTATAAACATAGTATAAACTGATTTAAGCTTTTGAAAAACACTACATCAATATTTTTATCAACTACTGAAGTGCATCAAATTTAATTAAGATTTTACATATTTTACAAAGATTTTACAAAGTTTTACGATGTGTAAGATTTTAAAAATAAAGTTATGAATGCTACCAAACTATCATGTTTCACACAAAAATAACACGAACCTTGTTAGTTCGCACATCGGTGTGAATCCTGGCTTTGCATCTGCTACCTCGCTTATCGCACCTCCAAATTTTTGACGTCATCTTCACATTGTGCTTGTAGTAGTTGAACGTGTGGCCCCTGTCGACAAACTTTGCCGGTGGATGTTTGCGCGTTTTACTGCTACTAGTTGCTTTATTTTTGTTTAAAGTTACTTTTAGGAATGTGCTGGTTTCCTCCTTGATATTTACAATAAAACTATTAATTTAACAATCGAATACCGTTAGAATTAATACATAATTTTAATTTGGTGTCTAAATTAGATTGAGTTTTAGCATCGTGTGCACACTATTAAAACAACAATTAATGAACTTTTATCTATAAAATATTCAAAAAAAATAACTTGTTGAATCTTAAGATAACTTTAATTTTGATGACTTTTTGATAACTTTAATGTAAAATAATATCGAATTATTATTATTATTAAAAAAATTTCAAATTCAATAGTGTTTAAATGTTCTTAATAAATTTTTAGTGTCGTAAATAACTTAAACAATAACAAACTTGTACATTAAATTAAAAAAAAAACTTTATACCTGACCGATCATAGTTTGAATTCGTCTGATGCACACTTGTATTGTGGTCAGCAGAATTTGTATATAAAATGATTTTCCGCTCTGGAATTTTCAGTTGATCTGGTACTAAATAAAAATCAGATAAGCTGCCAAGCGTTTCTGCTTCAGAAACTGAATAATGATTAAGAGATGAAGTTCGAAAAAAGAATTAGACTGTTTTTTATAAACATTACAAAAAACTTTACTTATGTGATTCACTTAATTTTTCATTTAAATTCGTCTTAAGTCCTTATAATGTTATTGTATAGATATAAAAATGGGTAGTAATTTACAAGAAATCTTTTATATAAATTTAAGTTTGATTTTGTATATCAAACTCATAAAAAAATATGTATACCTAAACGATCAGAGTATGAATTCAACTGAAACATAGTTGGATTAGATTCAGTAGACAAGTTATTTGAATGACTGTTTTGCTGTAATCTATGTTGAGATGTTTCGTAGACTATAGGATTTTCAACGTCTATTAAATAAGATGAGCCTGCCATTTCTACAGTACCTGTATAATAATAATGCAGTTTTACTAAAAACTTGTCAATATAACTACTAGTGAAAAAATTAATGAAATACCTGACTATTACTTAACTTGATCATTAATTTTTAAATAATTCTGTTAGCTACTTTATATATGTTTTTCGCTATATAGTTTTTTTTTGCAACAAACAACTTGTATACATTTTAAATTAATTTAATATTAGATACAAATCTAATAACTGCACCTGATTGATTGGAGTTTGAGCTTATCTGATGCAAACTAGTATTGTGTTCGGTGAAAATGTTATGAAAATTTTCAACGTCAATTAGATTAGATGAGCTAGTCATTTCTTCGGGACCTGAGTTTTAAAAATAAAAATTATTAATCTTTTTAAATATAATTAATAAATAAAAACTAAAAAATTTATTATTTAGAACTTGTCATATCTCCTGTAAGTTTTTTATGATATGCATCACTTATATTGCGGTGTAGTTTATTTGAATTTATTTTTTGTTACTTAGTTAGTAGATACTTACAAACTTTCGTACATCATAGACATTTTTAACAACTTACCTTCATACATGTCAAAAATGTTGGTAATAGTTTCCATCCTTTTTTGCTTACGTAATAATATTATTTTTTATCTGAAAAAAAAAATATTAATAACAAAACTTAACACTATCAAAACGTTTTAAAAGGAAACTTTTACGATTATTTTATTTAGTATATGTTTAAACTCTTTCAAAGTTTATACCATTTTCAATACTTTATATAAACGCTAACTTACTATAAATTTTATAAAAAAATACTGCAAATTTACTAGTAAAAAGAAATTGTGCTTTCTATTACTAACTTTTGTTGGCCTTGTGAGTAAATACTATGTGTTTTTTATTCTGTATTTATATGTATCTAAAAACAAGTATGAACCGGTTTCTTATAAAAGGTAAGAATTCACTTATTCAACTCATTCGAACTTAAATAACTAGAAAACATTAGAGTAATCTTAACTTACAAATTATACTTATAAGTTTTAAGTACTTGAAAAAAATAAAGAACTTGGTGTATAAATAAAACATTAAAATAAAAAGTATCCACACTACTGAAAACAAAAAACATTGACAAAACCAATTAATGTTTATTTAAACAGTTGTGAAAATTTATAAAGTTTACAAGCAATAAGGTTTTTCTAAACAATTTAACTGCTTTTAAATTCAACAATTTAAGTTTAACTAAAAAATACTTAAAATAGGTAAATATTTTTACAACTATAATAGATTTAAACTCTAAAACAAAAAAGTATTGTTTAAGTAGTACTTCTTCTAAATATACCTTTGAAGTACACTAGCTAACTTGTATGCAACTTTAACTGAATAATGAATGTGTTAGTAAGTGTCACTAAGTCTTTTCAAGAAAATTAACCTTTCATAATGACAATATCATGGCCTTATACACTTGTGTTCTGATTAATTTTGGGGCACTTAATATTCGAATAATTATTATTCAATAACGAAACAATGGGATAAATCATATAGCTTAATGAGAAATTTATTAAGATTTAAGTAAGTTTAGTAAGATTTGGCAGAAAGACCATTAAAGTAAATTTCCTGATAACCATTAAAACATGGGTAGTAAATGAAAAGAAAAGGTTAAAGGTCTTTTGATTTAATGCATATGCTATTCAATTTGAACAGATGAAGGTTAAAATCAATAAGGTTTTAATAAAGAATTGTACTGTTATTGAATTTAACAATTTAAATAAGTAAATTTAAATTGAAAATACACAAGAAGAAATGAAGTTGAAATAAAAAATACTTTAAAAAAGTAACTAACTTTACAACTATAATTTGTTATATTTTAATATAATTAAATATTGTTGAAGTAATACTTTTTGAATAAAACATAAAAATGTACTAGATAAATTAAACGCAATTTTAACTTAATGATAATGGTCTTAATCTTAGTCTCTTGAACTTATCAACAACAACAACAATCCCTTATAATGATATTATCATGGCCTATATACTTGTGTTCTGGTGTTATATTTTGTGAAAATCAGTGTTCAAAGAATAAAAAATTAATAACAAGACAATGGGATATTTCATACAGCTTAATGAAAAATTAAATAAGATTTAAATAAGTTTGTTAAGATTTGACTAAAAGACTAAAAAGTAAATTTAGTGATAATCTTTTAAAAGTGTTTTAAAAAGATTTAAAATTTAAAAAAGGATTATGAACCCATTTATATACCATTTGCAACTCAATATCAATAGGTTATTCATTTTGTTTTATATATTTTATTACACAAATCTTTTCAAAATCTTACAAGATTTCTTTGTCAAGTGATAAATTTTAAATGAAATTTGAAAAAATGTTTGTTAAGTGAGTAGCTTAAAAATAACTTTAAATTATGACGTAGGAATAAATTAAAATAAATACAAAAATTTCAATATTCATTTTAAAATTCATTTTGTCTAAACCTAACCTTTACACGTTCAAGGTTATCAGTATAGTACTGCAAGCACATGAAGCAGTTTTACTAATATTTTCTTGTTATATTCAAGCAACCCTATAAACTCATTAAAACCTCAGGAAGATTCTAAAAAACAAACAAACTAGCTTGCTTAAAAAAAAATTAAATTGCTTTGACTGGCCTGAGTTGACTTAACTAAGCCTAATTATTTTAAAACAGTAAATTGATGTGTTTTAGCTTGAATATTTGGCATTTATAAATGTTATACAAAACTAATAATTTCTGTCAAGTAAGATTGTGCGGAAATCTGCATTAATATAACCGTTGTATATGAAAAACATGCAATGAAAATGTAACTAATTCAGATAAATTTTGAACTCAGTTATAGGGTAGTTTGTTTTTACAATACAAAAGCATTACTTGTTTTAATAAGATTTTTTACATTTTTATTTTTTTATAAAAATTCATTTAGTGAAGGGTTTTTCAAATTAGGCTAAGCCATGAGGTCAAAATTTAAGTCTTACACTTCATATTCTTGAGTTAGTGAATCAGAAAAAAAATATCAGGTGTTTTTAAATGTTAATTCTTGAGAAATATTGAGTGGGTAATGGCATTATAAGTTTTTTAAAATTCGGACCTCTTTAAAAAAATTTTTGGTCAACCTTACTTTAGTGACTAGATATATAAAGTTTTTTTTTTCAATAATCATATATAATTAATGAGTTTACCAAGATAAGAAGATTTGACTTTATAATATATTAACATTTGCCACAACCTACTAAATAGATTTCAGCAATTAAAAAACAGATACATAAAAAAAAAAACAGTAAAAGTTCCTTTAAATTTCATGCCTATGCAAACCCCCATGATAAAAATTCATGAAGTTTCAGCCTAAAATATAAGAATGTGTGATTAAGTTATGATAAATATTGCCTCAATATTAAAAGGTAATGTACTAGTAAAATTTGATGAGGAAAATATTGTCTGAGTAATGTTTAACTTTTACCAAAAAACTGGTTATTTCTTACCCAGGGACGGCGTGTAGGGTTCTTATAAAGTGTACAACCACACTCAAAACCATAACTAAATTTACACTTAACTTATACATAATTATGATATTAAAGACTAATTGGGCTGCCCTAAAAGTAAACTATGCATGAAAATGAAAGATCATGTTTTATATTAAAGAACAACTGCAAACATTAACAAGTACATAAAAAAACATCAAATCTAGAAAATACTTTAAATTTGATGAAAACCTTAATAAAAGAATTATATCTATTGGTAATTATACTTTGAGAATGTTTAAAGTAAAGTGAGAATTAACTGCTTAAAACTGAAATTATAAAAATAACTATGAAAAGAAAACATTGTTGAACAAAAACTAAAAAAAAAAACTAAACTATAAAAATGTCTCTTCTTGAAAACATGTATAGTGCTGAAAGGCTGTGGCTATAATAAGCTACCATTCTCTGTGGCTGGTTTATATAGCAATGTTCTTAACTTTAACAGGACTTTCCAAATTTCACAGGTACTTCTTATCTGCTTTTTATTTTCTCCCTTAACTTGCGCCAGTATAACACTTGAGCTTGCGAGCTTTCTCTTAAACGCTTGGATGAACAAGGTTTTTAGCTCAAAACTTTTCATAAAATCAAAGCATTTATCAAGTACAATTTGATGTCCTGTTACTAAATTTCCTGTCAATTTTTAAAATTTGTGACCGAAGTCTAGTTGTACAGTTTAAAGTTAACAAAAAATTAATTGTGGAAAAATGTCAAATTAACAATGTACTTCCTCTATTAATAGGCTTTTATGTTACATATAATAACTATTTATAGTAAATTAACCTTTTTAATTTTAAATATTTTTCTTAGAACTGGGCTGCTTCAGTAGTTTAATTACAAACTTAGTGGCTTTTACTGTATATGTTAATATTTTGATTTTTTTATTAAAAAGATGTTGTAATTTAAAACAATTTAAACTCTTCAAAAAAGGTGTATTATTGTTTTAACTTCATGTATCACTCTATTTATTCTTTTTTTCTTTTAAGTTCTCAACATTTATTATTTTTTTATTATTTACAGTTGAAGGTTATTAAGTGATAAGGTATGCATTTTAAACAAAGTAAAGAATTATAAAACAACAGTTTAACACTTTTAATTAAACGACAAGTTAAACATTAAATTGAATTTTAGCCCTGATGCTTTATTTTGAATTGACTTTATTAGCTATTCTGCTAATTGGCAATTTTAGTATTCTGAAGGCAGAAATCAATTTTGTTGAATTTTTTTTTCTAGAATAAGCAAACCATCTTTAATGTAAATAAAACAACTTTTTAACACTTTTAAAAATGTCGCAAACACTAGTGAGTTAAGGACCTTTTAATAATCAGCTGCAAACAAGATAGGAATCATAAAATTCCTATAGGATAATAGTTTGATTAGTTTTCTTAGCTAATTATTCTTGTCAAATTTTTCTGTAAACTTTAAATACCGTTTAACTACTTCAACTAATTTTAAATGCATTGCGATAAATATATTTATAAAGCAAAAAATATTTAGTGTCTAATAGTACAGTGTGCTACACATGATACTTAATATATTTAGGAAAACTCTGTACAGTCAGAAAACTTTTAAACTCTCATGACAACTCATGCTGGTTAAAAATTTTGTACTAACGCAGCCCAGCTTGCTTGTTTTATTTAATACTGAAAATATTTTAAAGGTTTTTTGAAAATATCAAGCTACTTTCTTTTTAAATCTTAAAAATATTTAGTTGTTGCAGTTTTAAAAATTGATGTTTTAGAACCATTTTTCTCAAAAACTTGTTTTTGTTGTTTTAAAAAGTAAATTGAAGTTTATATCTATACATTTTATACATTTTTTAAACATAGAAATAAATTCTTGATGACTTTGGACATTTTCAAGTCATTTAATAAAGTTTTAGGTGACAAAAAATATTTTTTTCTATTAAGTAGTGGCAACCCTGTAACAGTTATCTGAAAATAACTAAATGCTAGATAGGATAACATTAGTTTCTGGAAATAAAACTAAACAGTATTAAATATTTAAAAATTATTTTTGATATCACAGCTAAAAATAGATAGACATAAGTTAAAATCACCATTCTTATGAGTAAATTAGTGATCTTTTGTGAACTTTTAAATTCATTTAATGTTTAATAACACTACTTTGCAAATATGTACTAAGAAATACTCTTGAGGTTTTAATAGTATTTTTAATGTAATTATAAAGAAAAAAAATATTTAGTGTCTGATAATACAGGATGCTACACACTCATGAATGATACTTAACAATGGAAAAACACTTACAGTAATTTTCTAATGTTTTATATTAGCTCATCTTTTCTAGATAAATGTTATTAAAAAATTGTTTTTTTGTATATTTACTCTGATTTTGACAAGATAAAAGAAACTCGAAACATATCTTGAAGTTAAATTTTTACAAAGCTGCCACCATAAGCTAATCTGAACTTTTGAATTTTTTCTTTGTTTAGTTTAAGTTAAATTTTTTTTTCAGCAAATTGCTAGCTAGTTTTGATTTTTTTTTTATCAAATTAAAGGCTATTTTTTGGCTTTTAAATGTGTTTTACTTAAATTTGATCAATAATATCTACCTTTTAAATTTGTTATTAAAAAAAAACATAACTTACAAAAATTTTTCGAAAACTTGATTAATTTTATTTAAAAATTTAATTTAAATTTATATGATAGTTTAAGAGTTGCCATAAATTTAGAATCCTAGAATTTGACAATTTAGGTTTAAAAAACCTAGAATTTGAAAACTTTGAATAAAAAATTGAAGTTTTAAAAAAGGCACTAAAAAACCTGGAATTTTAAAGAATTTTTTCATGTGAATGTACAGAATTTCAAAATGACAAAAAGATCTATATGTATGCATTTATTGTTAAGAATAGTTTTTTTTTCTAAAGATACGTTTAAAGTAACATTATACCATTTTTTCAATGGAGTTTTACTGCTGAAGATAGTTTTGTTCCTTAAACTTTACTTCAAATTAAAAACAACCAAAATATGTATTTTTATAAACCTATAAGTAACTCAAATAACCTTGATTTTTTTTTTGAAAAATCTTTGGCTACCAATTTGTAAAGAACTTTTTTTTTTTTTTTTCTTTACTTTTACATTACTCTTACTGTTATTTTTTTACCTAACTTTTTTAATCTTTTTACTCAAATCAGTTCGAGGTCACTTTTTCTGATTCAAAAATAAGATCTGATTTAAAAATATTCAGGCTAGTTTTTTTTTAATTTAGACTTATTCAGGCTTAGTTTAGTTTTAATTAAAAATTTTTAGAAACATATTTTAAATTTTTGGCTTTTTTATTATGATTTATATTTTTAATAAATTTAAAATTATGTAATCTTTTAAAATAGTTTGAAGTTTAAAGCAGGTACAGACATTCAGTTTATTATCAAACAGGTTAGCCTCAGACTCAGTATAATTAAGACTAGTTAAAACTAATATAAAATTATAGGCTTGTTTGGTTCTTTTTGTAAAACACAGGACAGTTTTGATAATTGTCCTAAATATTCTAAACAATTTTTATTGGATTTTTTTTTTAATTTTTAAGTATTAAGTCCTGTTATATTGAATTGGAAAGCAAAATGCACTAGAAAAGTAATAGCTTACCTCTTTATTGATTAGCTGTAAAAAAATATTAAAATTCATTGATTTTACAAGTATTTTTCTCCTGACTGGTACTTAAGTTGTAAAATTAATTTAAACTAACAAAAAATAATTAAAAAAAAATTACTCTATAATCAGATTCAAATTTTTATCTAGATACTGCTGTAACATTAGATGGGTTTAAAGTAAACACATATCTCAAAAGGAAATGGGTCAAAAGTGCACGAAGACAAAATATATATGTTAATTTATAAAAATAGTGGTTCTATATTAGTGTATTTTGAATCTTTTTAAGATAAATTATTTGCTCAAACATTTTGTCTGATTTGTATAAAGTAGGATAAAACAAAATCTAGTATTTATAAGATAATAATCAAGTATAATTTGTTTATTATTAGTAGTACCAATAAATTAACTGTACCAACATGTAGACCTTATATAAATTGAAATAAAAAAAATTTATTCAGTAAAATATTTAAAAAAGTTTAACAAAGTAAAAAAAAAGCTATTACAAATACATTTGTATAGAGAATTATCCTAGTTGTGGTATTTTTAATTAAAAAAAATAGTTAGTTTTTTTTCAACTAATAGGTATTTATAATTCTACTAAATTAAATATTTATGTTTTTAATTTTATAACTAAAAAATTATCTTAAAATTTATTTTTATAATAAAATCAGTTGAAGATTATTTTTTCTATACAAAATAGTACTATTGTAGTATAGGTGTTTTAAAAACATTTGTATAATTTCGGTCAACTAGGAACGGATATAAATTATACGAAGGCAGAATTTCACGGAGTTAATAGATTGAAGGAGAAGATTAAAATGCACTTGACCACTACTAAAATATATAATATTAATCTTAAAAAAATATTAATAATTCTTTTAGAACTTATTGAAATTAAAGGTTCGCATAAATTTAAATATTCTTTTGATTAAACATTTAAAAAAAATAATTTAACTTATAGCAGACAACATAGTGCTACTATATAAAAATACAATGTAATTAAAAAGAGATGTATATAAAAACAGGTAGAATTTACCCTAACAAGTATATATCAAAACTAATTATAGAAATTCACACAGGTAGTAAAACTTTTAAGTTGTTAATTTATCTTATCAATTACCGCATAGAGCGGATTTAAATTTTATTCGGTTTGAGAAACTCAAAATACTTATGAACTGGTTTAAATAAAGTTGATTTTGTTTCGGATGTTTGTCGGACAACAAACGACGTCACAATAAAATTTCAAATTCTAAATTTACTTCATTTCATTTTTTAGAACTTAACTTAATTAAGTAATTAAGACGACATTAGTATAAAGTGTTTTAGTTCTAAGTCAGTACAACTTATTTGTACACTAGTATGTTTTTATGGTTTGATAATAACTAATAATAAAAAAAAAATTTTTGATAACTTCAAAGCATTCTTATAGTTCTAATTGTTTTTTTTGTTTGTTTTGTATTGTAATTCGTTTGAATTAAAACTAAAATATATTTAGAAAGCTGAATTATTTAACAAATATTTATAAAACATCATTAATTTTTAAAGTTAAAATAAAAAAATTAGTGCAGGAATCGAAAAGCTAATACTAATATTTTATTCTTTATACTATTATTATACTATTCTATAATTTTTAAACATTTTAAATTCTTTTGAATGATAAAATAAAATTTATTTATTAAGAATTTATATTTAGACTTTTAATAGAATAACAACTATCACTACTTAGTGTTTTTTTTTATTAATAATAAGTGCAGATTTATCTAAATAAAGTAGTTTTTCAGTAATTATTAAAGTTTTTTTATGAACTGCGGTCTATAGAAAACTATTTGCTGTATCTTAAAAATAGATTATTTTCAAGACAACCTGACAATTGATTTGAAGAAATTTTTATTATGAAGAATAAAATATCTGCCTTTCTTGTTTTTAAAAAAGAATAAAATTAGTTTTTTTAAGTTGCTTACTCTTAACTAGATTCGCAAACTTCAAAAATAACAAACTATAATTAGCGCTTATTACTATTTTATTAACTAGTTTTATTTGTACTTAATTATGACAATATTTTCAGAAAAAAAAGTGTATTTAAAATTAAAAACTAGAAAATTCTTAAACTAATTTGCACGAAATGTCTAAAAAAATATTAAAGCAAAAGTTTAATAGCAATTATAAGCTGTCAATTTTTGTTTGATAATTGTAATCATTAGTTTATTACTCAAACTATAATGTTTTTAAGGTTTTGTTTTATTTACCCGGATCATTTAGGTTTTAAAATTTCAATAAGAGTTATACTGAAAACAGTAAACTATGGGCATGATATAATTTTGAAAACATTTTTATACCATAGCAAAAGTAAATGTAGTTGTTTGTGTTTTGTATACACACTTCGTTACGATGAAACTTGTTGCACAATTACAGAAAACTTACTATAATAATTTTGCTTGCTTAACTTTACTTGGATAAATGTTTTTTTATATTTCAATCGAAACAGTTCTTAGTTTTACTTTATTGATATTGGTAAATGTTGTTTCGTTTTTAGTAATGTAATATCATTCTGCTTATTTTATTCATTATTTTAAAGAAAATTAAATTACGGCAGTCTGAAGATAGTTTTTGGCGGTGAAACTGGATAACTGCCTGGCTTTCTGATATATGTTTTTTATTAAATTTTAGTTTTTTTCATACTGAATTGATATTATTTAATTAATATTCTTATTTATAATTTTACCAAATGTAATTATTTTTAGGCACAGTTTGTAACAAATTTAAGTGAAAATACTTTTGTGATAGTTAAGTTACTATAAATGCATTCTACACATATATATATATATATATATATATTGAACAAACAAATTAAAGAATACAAACAATATTTGTTTCGTTCTTTATAACTAATAGATGTTAAAAATCAAAAATATTTTATTTAAATGTTGACATTATAAACCGATAAGTAATTGATTGTAAACAACATTGCATACAAGTTATAATTAAGAGGAATTTTTTTTGCTTTAAAAAAGACGTCAAAACGGTGTTTGTTATAATGTTTGTCTTATTTACTTTTTGGACATATTTAAACTAGTTTATTTACTCAAGTTTTAATTTGATATTTAAGAGCTAATGAAGATTTTATAATCTGCTCAAACCATGAATACAAATACTAAAGATTTGTATAACTAGATGTAATATTTTTAATTCATTTATTAAGTTTTTTTTTATTTTTGCTTTTTATAAATTAATTGGTCTATTCATAAGCTTAATGTTTGTTGTGTTACAAATTTCATTAGGCGAATTTATTAAAACTTGATAAATAAGAACTGACTATAGCTTTCTAAAACTTAGCGTTGATAGTTTTATAAACTTGCTAAATATTAAGACACAAATCTGCGTTATTTATGATATACACTCATGTTATGTTTTCTAAAATATTAGATGCTTGTATTTTTGAAATCAAAAAGATTTTCAAAATAGAAGACCAGAATTAATTTTATTAATTCAAAATATTATAAATGAGGTTATAGCATCATTATTTTAAAATTGTCAAACCAGTAAACACTTGTATACATGTTTTGTATATTTTGCTTAACTACTTTTCTTATTCCCTATTTTAATTTTAACTGCGATAAACAGTATATGAAAAAAAGCGTTATATTTTGTAAGTTTTAAAGACTAAAGTAGATAAGATATTTAGTATAAATATATAAATCTAATAATATTTTAGTAGAAATGCAACCTTAGTTAAATGTAAACTCTATAATAAACAATGGTTTTAATGTCCTGGACAAGACGTTAAAAGGTATCCGTGGTGTGCGATTTATTAACCAAAGGGGTTTTTCGTGCACAAGGTCCTAGAACTTTATATTTTGAGTGTTTTTTTTGTCGTTAAATAAACTATAAAATAACATGACCACTAGTCTAACAAAAAAGAAATAAAACTTCTATTTTAGTTAGAAAATAATCAATTTTTTGTATTTTTCATAAACAAAGTTTTTGTCGTATAAACGTCATTATTGTACATTTCGGGGCTTGAAATTAGCTTTCAAATTTGTTAACTTTAGTAAAAGTAATCAATGATGTGCTTTTAAGATCTAATTCAAAGTATGTTGTACGCAGTATTTTATAAGTGTTGCTACATGAAGTGATTAATTTAATATTTTTTTTTAATTCATTCTTTTAACTGGGATAAGAAGTACATTGAATCAGTTTAATTAAAACCTTAACAACATAATCAGTAAGGGATTTTTTTAAGTATAAAATTGTTATGACTATACATTAAGATATATCTGTTAGCAAAATCAAAAAAAAAATAAATAGAGCTAATTAATTTTATCATCATCAATTTTTTAACTTTACTCTCAAACGGTCGCTCCAGTACTTTGTATTTATTCCCGCTCCTACCTGAGGAGTTTTAACGACAGTACTAGTCGTAGGCTGTTTTTATTGTCGGTCCTTTAGTAAATTTATAATTTAAATGGTTCAGTTTAAAACTTTATTTTGAATTTAAACATATTTATTTTTTCTTTGAATATTTAAAGTTCTTTAAAATTTATAAGTGAAGTAGAGTTTTTTTAAATAATGCCGATATTAGATTTTAGCTGACAAAATGAAATTGGAACCTAAAGTAAGTTCAAATATACAAAAATTTTAAAATTTGCATAAAGTTTTCAGTATAAACTGTTGCGGTTTCGTGAAACAAAAAAATATTTCAAAATATTTAACGTAGAGTTCTTTGCGAGCATTTGAGGTCGTTTGCCCAATTAGTTGGCCATACTTGCATGCTTTCTAAACCCAGACTAAGCGAAATTTACATTAAAGCTGCATAATTTAGACCAAGTCAAAAGTTTCGCTCTGCATAAGAAAATTTAGTAAAATGCCAAAATGTAAATTTAATTTTAAAATGCTGTTAAGTTTCAATTTGCATAAATAAGTTTTGTTCTGACGTAATAGTTTTATATTCAGCTATTTAGGAAATTTTACGACTCAAATTACATTAGTTATGGTTATGTTAGAAAGGGATCCTCGTACGTATTTCTGTACATAATATCATTTTGAAAGTTTAAAGGAGTTTACTTCTAAATTACTCAGCTTATATAAAAATGCAGGTATTTGTTATTTAACTATGCAGTATATTTTATAACTTAGTTTAAAAAGTTGTTACTTGTCTTTAGTAGTGATAAAATTTATTTATAAAAGTCTATATTTGTTTGCTTAGTAAAAAAAGGCAACTTAACTCCTGTTGATATTTTAATCTTAAACTAGGTGTCTATAAATTTATAACAAACACTAAAGTTAGTATTCTATATTTACAAGAAAGAAAAAAACAATTTTTTAAGTTTGGTACTTTTTTAAGTTTAGTAACTATGATAACATTAAATAATTAAGATTTAATTTTATGAAAAAAAAAATTTATATTACATTATACAGATATTATAAACTTTTAATGTTATAAATCAAATACAAACTTGCTTAAGCTTTTAAAAAATATCTTAATATAAATATATTTACAGCCTCTAGTACTTATTAAACTTGCTATAAATAATTTATACTATTTAAAATCAATGCATACTACAGTATTAATTTTTTTACTAAATTAATTTTCTAATCTTCAACAGAATTTAATCAAGCTTTATTTTTAAAGTATTTACTAAACATGTTTTAATTTGAATGTTAACAAAACTCTTTAGGTTATCTCCCGTATTTCTATATTGAAAATGTGTAACACTTTAAAACTTAGCTTTATGTAAACATGAATGAAAGTTTTAGTCATACTTATTCATTACACTACTAACTTAATAATGTTTTCTTTCTTAATGTAATTACATCAAGGTTATTACTTAAACTTTTTATCGTATTTAAAAAGTTGAGTTATAATTAGAAATTTATTACGACCGATGCCATTGATATATAATTGAATTTCGGTAAGTGCTATTGATGGTTTAATTTGATTTTTTGATAGTTATTCTGCACTATTTTAAAAATAGTTAAGTTTTAATGTTTTAGAACTAGATAAAACTGTTTATTTGTGATCAAAACTATTTCTATTCATTTTGAAACAAATGAAAGAATTTTACTTCTTAATCGTCATTATTCATTATTTTAGAACAAATAAAGTTATAGTTTTATACATGCTGCTCAATGCGATGTTTATATCACAGAAGAACAATTTAATTGTTTTTAGAGTAGCAATGGATTTAAATAAAATAAGTTAGCAGGTGTACGCTTAACATAAATCACGCTCAATAAACAATAAAGTTGAAAGGTAGTTTAACGAAAATTAATTTTTTGTTAATTTCTAATGTATATGGACCAGTGGCGTAGCGTGGTATTTTGGTCAGGGGGTGCGAAAACTTTTTTCTCAAAAAATCCTCTAAATTAAAACTTTTGTAATTAGCTATAAAAAAACTTTTTATAAGTAATATAATTGAAATAAATTTATTAAGTAAAATAAGTTCGTTAACTGTTTTGAAAAATATATATATATTACAAAATTAAACAATTAAATAAAAGTATAAATTTCATTAGAGTTACTTATACTTGCAAAAATGTAAACTTACCAAGTAAAAATTGTTTTTATTACTTATAGTAAACTTTATATCTTTAAAAATCAATATATTCAATAAAACGAAAGTATCTGTTTTATTTACGAAAAAAATATTAATCTCTTTAATATACAATACAACAGTGATAACAACACCTCATTGCACATAATTTTAATAAAGTTACAGAGAAGTTATAATAGACCAATTTTATAACTGTTATTACAGTTTATTACAACTTTGTAAAATAATCAAAAGTATACTTTTTAAAATTAATTCATTTGATTGTATTTTTTTAAAATAAAATTCACAAACAAAGTTAATTTTCTCATAGGCCGACACGCTTATCTTGTATGTTTACAAAAATAAAGTTCAGAAAACTAGCCGTAGTCTTAACAATGTAGCATAAAAAAAAAATTGTAAAATTGTTTAATTTTCCTTTAAGCGTGACGTATTTTTGTAAACTTTTTGTAGAAAAATAATCTGCCATAAGGTATACTACAGCGGTACGCTATATTAATTGCGTGCTTTTTGAGTGTAAATTCTTATGAAATTAATGAACTTATAAAATTTTTCCTTATGGAGCTTTTCTTCAACATCGGTGCACATTTGCAATTACGCACCGAATCAGTATATTGAGTAATAACATGTACTTTCCTAACTTGTAACTAACTGGTATTCAAAATTTCGTTTAACTTTTTGAATACTAGATAAACATAATTGAAAAAAGACAAATTAAGCAGAAAAAATAAACTATAAAGGATAAAGATATTACATTCTTTTTTTTACATTTTTCTTTTTTTAGGTGGCACGCATGCGCCAGTGTCCCTCCCCACGCTACGCCCATGAGTTGGACTATACAAAATATAATCTTTTGCAAAGTGCAAGTTAACACAAAGTTAACTTTTAAATTCACTCAAAAACTTTAGTTATTTAAAGTACCTACAATCTCTCTAATACAACTCCTTTAATATAAACAATGATCGTGTTGATAATTTATCATTATGTGTAACAAGACATTTATAAACATCAAAAAAACAGTTTTTTAATAGGATATAAGTTATGTTTTAACTAAAACCGACAATAGTTTATTAGAAAAAAGTAAAAACCGTGGTTAATACAAATTAAGAGGAATTTACAATGTATTTGTACTTTGCGTTAAAAAACATTTTTTGAATCAGTTATAGCAATTATTTTAATTTTTTATGTGAAGCTCGATGACCGGGAGGTCATTTTATACATCCGGACCAAAAATATTTAGTGTAAAATTTTTAGTAGTCTATATAATGATGAATTGTATTTAGTTATTTTATTTAACTTTAGGTTTAAAAAAAATAAGTTTACTTCTAAATATAATTGGATAGTGGTATTATAAACTACAAAGTTATTTTCTAGTTACTTTTTTTGTAAAAAATACAAACTTTTAGCTGCAAAATGAGAATAGATAAAAATAAGATTTCAATTTTGCTTCTGCTTTGCATTCTTACCTTAAACGGCTTAAACCGGCTGAAAAACACGAGTTAAATTTTAAAATTTACTAAAATGTATTATTTGTTGAGATCATGATATAGCTTTAAAATAACATGCATTTTATTTAAAAAACCCAAATAACCAAAACATAAAAAGATTTTCTTTCTTTTTTCTTTTAAGCATTTGAAGTATTTAAGGCACTTTTTTTTATTTTTAAGGTGCTATTTTTACGACAATAAAAAAACTGCAATTTACTGTTATTTATCAATTAGCGTTGTATAAAAACAAAACTAAATTTTCAAATAAACTTTTTTTATGCTTTAGTAATTTAGTTAGAAAGTTTTGTTACATTTTTTGTTTGAATTGATTGACTCTGTTTTTGCACATAAAGATTTTTAAAAGTAAGTAGTGTAAGTTGTTATTTTTTACTTTAGTAACAGTAATCAAACTTCAACATTAATGCAAATCAATTATTGTAAACGTATAGTTTCAATATATTTAACCGATGTGTTAGAGTTTCAAAGTTAACAAATCAGACTAGTTTTAATTTTTACATAAGTTTCTTTAAATCAGGGTTTTACAAAGTAGCAACGAGCAGCAAATAGTTAAGAGGGGGGTCATGAGCAGTAAAGGAGCCACAGGGGGGCCATGATGTCATAATTTTAAACTTACACTAGGTATCCTTGAATCGTAGATAAAGAGCAAAAAAAAAAGTCTTAGCTGTTTTTTATGGTAGTTTATGAGTAATCTTATTGAAGGGGGCCAGACTTTTTAAATTTATTTTTAAGGGGCTATTTTCAAAACATTTTAGGAAACCCTCCTTTAAACTTATTTCTATCGCAATATTAACGCTAATGCTTTTTGCTAATTACGTCATTAGGAAACATGTTGCAAACATACTTTATTAAAAAAATAAATACAGTTTAAGTTTTACTCACATAATTTTATCTTGAAACAAATCAAAGTTTTGTTTTTTATTTTAAAATTATTTTCTTTTTATTTATGTTTTAAGTATCTCATTATTTAAGTAAATGGCTGTTTTTGGCTTTCTTTTAGTTCAAATTAACTTATTAATTACTAAAACTTCAGATATAGTTACACTTTTGTCTTACTCATTTATGTTCTTGTAAATTTGCTAACAGTGCGTAGTTTTATAGTTTAAAATAAACTAATTTTGAATAAAATCACTTTACAACTTTTATTCTAAAATCAATTTTTACTAAATCAATTTTCACATATTTAATAATACTAGTATAATTTTTTTTACATACACTACAAACATGAGTCCGAAAGCTTAAGTTTAAGGTTATATGTTTTGTTTTTTCATAACTAAAGTGTGTTAGAATTACTAGAGGGCAAAAAACTATTTTCTTTGTATCTATTGTTTTTAGAAGAAATTATAAACTAAATGTAAAAATTTTTAGACTCCTATTAGTCTCATTCAAAAAAAAAAAAACTTTAGTGAGAAAAATAATTACAGTTCTAAGTTTTACTCGCATATTTTTTTCTTAAAACTAATCGAAGTTCTGTTTATTAATTCTTCTTATATAATTTTTCTTAAGTATCTCACTATTTTAGTGAATTCTTTTTAGGCTTTCTTTTAATTTAAGCGCATTTATTATTAATCAATATGTCCTATTAATACTTCGGGTTAAGGTATACTTTTGTGGTATTCATTTTCGTTCTTGGAAACTTGCTAATAGTTGGTAGTGTTAAAGTTTAATAAAACTATTTTTAAATAACATCTATATACTATTTTTGTTCTTAAATCATTTTTCACTATATTTTTTTACATGGGACACAAATATAAATCGGAATGCCTATTTTTTTAATTTAAATGTTTATTTATTCTAATTAAAATGTGTTACAGTTACTAGAATGTTTAAAAATTATTTCTTTAGTATTTATTGTATTTATAAGAATTTATAAACCAAACGAAGAAGAAAATTTTGAAAATGTTTTATTAGTCTCATTCAAAAAAGTTTCAATTAATCATAAATAGTTTCTGTTAGATAGAAGCAACTTAAATGTTGCAAATTATCAAATCTAAATATAATACAATTATTAAAGATAAAACAGTCATAGTTTCATTAAAAATGCTTTAATAAAATTTATTAAAATCATCATTTTGCAAGTGTAATTTGTTGAAGTACATACTTACATGTTATTTATTAAAGTTATTTATTTAAATATTGAATTATATTTTTTATTATATAAAAAATATAATTTATTCTGCTTGAGTAAAACTTTAAAATATAAACTTATAATAACATGGTTAAGTTTCTTTCTGTTAATTGTTAGGCTTAAGTTACTGTAAAAATGCATTGTTTATTGATATTCTTTTATTTTTAATATAATTCACGAGTTTTATAGTTTTGTCTTTGTAAATTTTTATTTTAGACATTTTATTTATAATTAAAGCTTCATACAAAAATGAAACAATATAACTCGATTTTTTTTAATCTTTTTAAGTAAACATGGTAATTACAAAATATTTTTTGTTCTTTAATTATCTCCATAACTCTGAAAAATAGAGTTATTTTTACTATAGTGTAAAAATAATTAGTTTTTAATTTTTTTTTTCTAAAATGTTTATAAAGCAATACTTTCGAAAAGTAACTTTTTTGTTCTTGCCAGAATATTTGGGGTTTTAAATCTGTCTTCACACGTGGTACAGTTAAAAAACAAGTTAAATATTGCGACTTGAAAATAAAATTAAGCTAAATGCAAAGGTAAAAATTTTATAACATTTTAAATGTTGTGTCTTAGCTTTTTTTTATAACTGGCATTATTTTTTTATCCAGATCACCATACTTGATTTTAATTTTGTTTCAAAATATTTGTTTTTATAAATGCAAAATACCATACATCTTAAGTTTTAATTAACTATTTTTAAATTTAATAAAAGTGAAAATAGTTTAAAACATGCTAGTTTAGTTTTTTAGCCCGGCATATCGGGTTTAAAAGTTGCTCATATCATGGCTATAGCTAAAACTTTGTAATGGTTGAAAATTGTATCCATTTTAAATTTATCTTTGATGCGAGCATTTGTCGTATTTTTAATGACGTCACAAAGTATTTACTTACAATCAATTTTTAGTTGAATCAGTCAGTTTATAAGCTTTTATCTGCTAAAGCTTAGTACCTTAACCTTACGTTTAAAATAAGATTTAATAAAAATTTTTCTATACAACGTTTTATTATTTTCATTGATGCAGCTTTTATGAGCATCTTTTTTATTTGTTAAATTATACTTAGCATTGGTTTAACTTAAATCATGGTGTTTTGCTGAACACATTCTTAATATCTAATTACCTTCGCATATGTTATTTTAGGTCATCATTCATTCCAGCATTCCTTTTAAATTTAGTTATTTCAGCTAAATAATTATATATGTATTTTATGGATTATTTTTGCAAGTTATAGAGTCTAAACTACTATTACTATATATTTTTTTGGTTATCTTTTAATATTCTTATTATTATTTTTTTTAGTTAAGTTAAATTCTAGTTTATTTATGTTGTTTTAAATTTGGCATTATAAAAAATGCAATAGTGTTCATAAATTCAATAATCGCATATTTTTAGTTTTTTTGGGATAATTTCAAATATCTTCATTTCGTTTTATTAAATGTCGTTTTTAGTTTCAACAATAATTTTTTTCTTAATTCTTTTTAGCTTTAGTTATTTGAGTTTACTGACAATATGTGGTTCCAAAGTTATTTAAAAGGTTTTTCTTGTGTTGTCACTAGATATTGATTTTTTTATACATCACAAAAATAATTAACATGTAAACAAAGTAACTATACACAAACTAGAATTAAATAAACTATGATAAAAAAAGTTATAAACATATCAAAATAAAACTTAAAAATGTATATAAATCAAATCAAAGTTACAAAGTAATTAAAAAATTTTTTGGTTAATGTTTTTAGATATGGCTATTGTTTTATAATTCAATAACATCTAAGACTTGAGTATTTATTAAGTCATATAACAAAGTAAAATAAATATAACTTTTAGAACTTTGTAAAGTTCTTTTAAGTATCATAGTGTAAATGTAAGTCGACAAAAATTATTTTAGCACTAAATAAACATTTATTAATCAAAACTACTGTCAAAAGTTTTTGTTTCTTAATAAAGTTTAGTTTTAATAATCATTAGTGCTCTAAGTATAAGTGTATTCCACTTAACTTTGTAGTGTTTTTTTGCATCAGTATTAGTTAACTTAATTACATCAGTCAACCAATATTAAAACTTTAGGAATTCAGCCAGCGGCTATCAAGTTTTAACTTCAAGCTAGCAGGATATTTATTTGAGCTTGCCTGCCGAAAAAAAGTCGTTTATTATGTCATTGTTTATTTAGATAGTTGTAAAACTAAATACAATTAATACTTCAGTCAAAAAAACTAAAAGATTAATAATTGTTTGTTATATGATTAGGTAATTTCTTAACCGTATACTCACTTAAGTCTTTAATCGATACGTAATTACACATAACTTAAACTTAATATTTAGTCATTAAAATACTTTAATAAAAAAAAAATATAAATATAACACTTAAATTAGTTAACTCGGTTCGAATTACAAATTACATAAGTTGCACTTGTTTCAAAAGTATCTACATAGAAGTAATTAAGTACATTAAGAACATAAATTAATGCTTGATTTAATATTAGCAGATTATTTTAGATACTTAAATCTACCAACTTTTTCAATAAGTTGTCAATTATTTGATAAAGTAAAAATAATGCTCGTAATAGATAATACAATTGAATAATAAATTGATGCAACATTTGTTAACATGTTAAAATATTCGTTAGCAAATTTATAAAGTAATAGTTTTACTATTTTCTTAACGGTTTTAATTTTTCTGTAGTTTAAACAGCCTAATCTGGCTAATTTTAACAACATGAACTTTAATTAAATAGAGTTAATAAAACTATGATTTGTTTATACTTGTTTAACTAATAACATGTAAAAAGCATAATATTTTCAAAAAGTACTATGCATATCCAACATAAGATGATTTAAATTGAACTAAAGATTCCGCAAGCTTCATTAAATAATTAAACTGATAACTATTAAAGCTAATATTAGAGCTGAAATCAGAAAAAAAAATAGTATGCTTAAGTTTAAACTGCAACAAGCGGTAAAAGATTAATATAATTTAAACTTCGTTTGATAACTGTAGTAAGTATATTTTAATTTCCGAACATACTTTGTTATACATTTTATCTAGTTTGAATAAATATGTTTATTCAAATAACTTTAAAGCAATACAAAAATTGTTTTTTTAATTATTGCAAGCGTATATTACTAATTATAATGGTTGATGCAAGCGTTTATGTACAGTTACATAATTTTAGAGAAAAAATATATTTTACTTGTTGTGATTTTATTTATCTTGAACCGGCTAATTTAAAGAAAAAATCCCTTTATAATATAAACCTGAATCGTTTAAACTTGCTTCACTAATAATATGTAAAAGTCTTTTAAATCTGTAATGTATCATGCCTTACTAACACATCATGAATAAAGTTAAGCTAAAATTTTTGCAAATTTTATTTAATAATTAGAGAAGTAAAAAACGGGCAAAGTATCAAATGTAGTTATAATGTTTGTGTATAGTTTAGATATTGAACAACTAAATTAAACACAGTATAGATTAAAAACAACCTAATTATTAATTAAATAATTAACCTTGATTGTGTATTATTAGATTTAAATTAGAACCAGAATTAAAACATTTAAAATGAAGTCAATAAAATTTAATGTGTTGTGTTAGTGACTTACTCAGCTGGAAATTTAATAAAAAAAAAATTAATTGTTCAACGGAACTATGTTTAAATAATTTCAACAATCTCAGATAGACCGAATTACACGGTTATAAATTTTTCCCTATATGTGCATAGAGAAAACAAAACATAGTTAGAGATTAAAAATCAAAATTGTAATCTACTTGTAAATAAAATTTACATGTGACGTCATCAAAGTCTTTCAAATTATAATATGTAATACTAAAACATTCATGTTTATTTTCACTTTTGGTTTAACTGTGTGATAAGTTTTATTACACGAAAATGATAATTGCTTTCTATATATTATTTATTGAACGAAAAACTATAATAGCTCAAATTTTTTTTTCTAGAATGTGGTGCTCGAAAAAGCATTTCGGTTATCAAGTCGCACTTCTTTTAACATCTTTTCAGGACATATATACGACTATTTTAACTACTATTCAGTTGTGTATTCTTTGTATATAAGACTGTTAATGTGTAAAGTTTACAACCATAGTTTAGTTGTAGTCCTCCAGGGCCTGAGGTAAGAACTACCTTTAATTGGGGGAAGTCCCTTTTTTTCTGCTAAACGCTTAGCGCGTTTAGCTCTTAAGGTTTTTACTGAATTTACCTTACTCATTAGGTTTAACTTGGTAATTAATAAGTATGTAATAGACTTAATATATATAATTTCTTTAATGAAGTGAGTTTATTGAAAACGTGATGTTAATGTGAAAATTAGGAAGTAGAAATAACAAAGCAGCCGATTTATCAGTAGAATAAAACTGCAAATATAAACACAACAACTAAACACCAAATTCTACAAACTAAAATGTCTTAATAATGTTTTTAAAGTGTCTTAATGACACAATCTTAAGCACAAAAAGGTCTTACTAAAAATACTACTAATAATACAGAATCTTAATATATGTCGTGCTTCATGCACAACGATGGCTAAACTAAGCACAATATAATACGATCATGCAAATAAGCTTCAAGATCTTATAAAACGAAAATAATAAAAAAGTTCTTATAATGAGTTCGTGTGCCTCTCGCACGGTCTTATGGCTTAACTGAGTACATTACAATACAGTTATACAAATAAAGATAAAGTTCTTATAACATAATAATCATAACAAAGTTCTTAAATTGTATCAGTGTCTTAAGTTCTTAAAATTAGTGTGCTTTTTGCACGATCTTATGGCTAACTGAGCCAAAATCAAAAATAACGAATAACATATCGAGCTGCGCGTAGTGTGCAAGCTAGGGCCTAATGAGCATTATAACAAACATTGTTATAGTTTTATAGTGTTTATTGATAAAAAATCGTCTAACGCCCCCTGGCGGTCATTTAAAATACAACAAAAATGCATATTTTGTTACATTTTTCTACCTAAAAGTCCTCAATTGAAGTCTTTTGGTGGGGTCTTGCAACATTTTTAAGTTTTTTATACAAATATAATGCATAATTTTTGAATATTAATTTTCAAAATGTACAAAATTGTTAGATAGTATAACTTTTAAGTTCAAAGTGGTTCTTATAAGTGCTTAAACAATAGTGAAAAGTAGATAATACTGTATGTCAGAAATTCTAATAAATGTTCTATCCATCGGCGGCCGTCAGCTGCTGATTTTTCTGCCCGTCTCTCCAATCTGACCACTTTTAGGCGGTAAGCACCTCTGTCCATTGAATACCTCTTTTCAACTCGGTTTGATCTCTTTGTAACTCCAGCTGCGGTGTATAATAGCTACCAGTGACTTCGAACGTCAGAAACATTGCTTCGCGTCTTTTCAATCATCTGATAACGTGTGTGGTATTTTCTCCGTTAGGCTGTGCCCAAGAGCAAGTAGTTGCGTCTTTTGTATAAAACAATTTTTTGCATGCTAGCATCGTTGAGAGACAGTTTGTAAATTTTTGTTTAATTTTCATGATTATTGTATAACATAATCATATTTTTCCACTTTGCTTGCTCAACCATTAACTTTAAAAAATATAGTACAAAAGTACTTGTTATAAATGGACAAGGCAAACAATTAAAGAACATTAATAGTAATATTGATAAAAATGTCAATTGTTAATATTTCAAATGTCGTTTAGGGTCAATTTGAAAAAAAAAGTATTAATTTTTTTTAATTTCTAATACCTTTGCTCAAAAACATTGTTACTAAAATCTTAATTGTCAAAAATAAAGTTATTTAATTCTTTTTATTAGAACATAACACAGTTAACCTCTTAAAAATATTGCTTGAAACAAACGATTTTAGTAATAACAAGATAATAGCAATATGAGAAAGCAATTAAATTCCTATTGTGGCAAAGTTAATAACTTTAATCTCCATGCTTAATGCAAAATAAACAAAATAATTTTTTAAATCGCATATGTTTTCATGCTTTTTTTATAACTTTGCAACTAATTAAGTTTAATTACCCGAGTTTAAAGTACGTGATTAGCCAACTGTAAAACTTTCAAGTCTTCCCAGTTCGCGAAGCAAAAATATCATCAATAATCTTTGAAAATTAATCCTTAAAGTAATACTTTACAAAACAATTTTGAGCAAGTTCTTTCTGAGCAAGTTCAACTTTGAGCAACCAAGTTTGAACTTGTTTTAAACCATTTTAAGTCTTATAGGTTAAAAAGATATTGGCTTAAGAGAGCAGATTAAATTAGTGTTTAAAATAATTTTACACATGTTTTTAATTCAAAGTTGTAAAAATTGACCTAAAAAATTAAAAGGCTAAAGTTTAGTTAGGTAAAAGATGTATGTTTTTAAGAAAAAAACACTATTGAACTTAATTTGGTTCTTAAAATAGCTTGAAAAAGTTTTTCATTTATGTTCGTAAAATTTAACCTATATTACAGTTAAAACACATTTTCACAAGCCGTTTTACTTTACAAACCGAGTTGCTATTTTTTTAAATCTTAGTGGAAAATTTTTTGAAAACTTTTTATCAGCTGCATTGTTACTCGCACTTTAAGCGTTAATAAACTTTTTTGTTACAACAAAATTTAAAACTGACTTCATACATTGTTTTTTTAACGTTCTTTTCAAAAATAAACTAGCTCAAGCACATACAAAGTTCAAAACTAAAACTCTTTAAAACCTCTCACTACAAGAATTAAAAAACTTATTGCCATAAAATCTTAAAATATTTATTAAAAGTTTTAAGGTTCACATAGATTCTTAAAAATACATTACATACATAAAATACATAAAAACCTTTTAACAAAACTTAATTTTAATTCAAAATGATAATGTTTTTCGTAGTATAGTTGTTTAAAAATACTTTAAATATTTAAAATTGATTTTTAATTTTAAATTATTGTTTGAAAGCTATTTAAATTTAATAACATTGAACTTATGAAGATTAAGAAAAATTACATTTTACTTGAACTACGTCTAAAAACCTTAAAATTCTAAAATTCAACAAAATTTTAATACAAGTTTTTGTCACAACCAACAAATTTGCTGCTCTATCATTTGCTTTAATTTACATAGAATAATTTATAATTTATTCTAGAAATAACTTTAGTAAAACTTTCAAATGAGTTTAACTGATTTTATTATCCTATATTGCTAAAAGTTTTTCAAAAGAATTCAACAGGTTTTTTAAGGTGCTTTCCTGATAAAAAACTCAATTTACCATAATAAACCGCTCAAGACTAATATTTTTCAGAATAAATTTCTCAAATTTAAAGAGTTTAGTATTTCTACTTTAGTATATCATCAGAAGGTTGCAAACTCATATTAAACACAGGGTCACCGTTTGTAGTCCTCAAGGGCCTGAGGTAAGAACTACCTTTAATTGGGGGAAGTCCCCTTTTTTGTGCTAAACGCTGAGCGCGTTTAGCTCTTAAGGTTTTTACTGAATTTACCTTACTCATTAGGTTTACCTTGGTAATCAATAAGTATGTAATAGACTTAATATATATAATTTCTTTAATGAAGTGAGTTTATTGAAAACGTGATGTTAATGTGAAAATAAGGAAGTAGAAATAATAAAGCAGCCGATTTATCAGTAGAATAAAACTGCAAATATAAACACAACAAGTAAACACCAAATTCTACAAACTAAAATGTCTTAATAATGTTTTTAAAGTGTCTTAATGACACAATCTTAAGCACAAAAAGGTCTTACTAAAAATAATACTAATAATACAGAGTCTTAATATATGTCGTGCTTCATGCACAACGATGGCTAAACTAAGCACAATATAATATGATCATGCAAATAAGCTTCAAGATCTTATAAAACGAAAATAATAAAAAAGTTCTTATAATGAGTTCGTGTGCCTCTCGCACGGTCTTATGGCTTAACTGAGTACATTACAATACAGTTATACAAATAAAGATAAAGTTCTTATAAAATAATAATCATAACAAAGTTCTTAAATTGTATCAGTGTCTTAAGTTCTTAAAATTAAGGTGCTTTTTGCACGATCTTATGGCTAACTGAGCCAAAAACAAAAATAACGAACAACATATCGAGCTGCGCGTAGTGCGCAAGCTAGGGCCTAATGAGCATTATAACAAACATTGTTATAATTTTATAGTGTTATTTGATAAAAAATCGTCTAACGCCCCCTGGCGGTCATTTAAAATACAACAAAAATGTATATTTTGTTATATAGTATTATATATCTTACATAAAATATATCCTTGATTATTTGAAAACATGTTTTGCATTTAAAATTGGAATTTATACATTTTTAATCTATAAAATATAATGTTTTCAAGAATTTTACACCTTAAAAATATGTATTAAGCCAGATTTAAAGTATAAAATATAAAATTTTCTAAGGTATAAAAATTAATCCCTAAATTATAAAAGTAGTGAGTATTTAACAAATGATAAGCAGTTTTTTTAAATCATCATATTTACTTTTAAACTGTAAAACCTCAAAGTTTAATGTTTTATTTTGTATGTTAATAACAATATGTAAATTAAAAAATTATAAGTAAATATATGTTACTTAAGTTCAATATAAAGTGAATAACTCCTATTTAATCTTGAGCTGTTTACTAATAACATAAAGTTTTACTTAAAACAAAACAAAAAAAGTATTTACATTCAACCAACTGTACCAAAATTTTGTTTTTTCTGTTGTATGTAGCTACAGCGTTTACTAAAAATATAATATTCATTATAAATAACTTTACCCATAAAAAAGTATTACATCAGAGTTTTAAAACCGTTTCAGTAATTTTTAATAAACATGTAAAACTGTATACTTGAATATTTTCAATTTAGGAAAGTTAAGTTTAAAACTATTTTTAGGTATTGTAATATTTATAAAACTGTTAGCTTAAATATTTATTAAAAAACACTTAATTTTTTTAACCGAACCGGATAGGCCGGTAAAGTAACATCTTTATCTACCGCCAAAAAATATTTATATGTATTTCTTCACCTTTGCAAATAAAGGTTTATGTTGATTACTAACGTCAGAAAAGAAATATAACAGATATAGAAAAATGTAAATTTTCATATAGATTAAGTTTGTAAATCTTTTTATTTTCCTGACAAAATAAACTTGATAAAATTATAATACACAAAATATTTTTTCACTATTTTAAAAGCTTAACTTTACTTTGATAAAGTTTTAAATTCTTTAATAATTGAAAAAAATTGCATAAAAAATAAAAATATTTGTAGAAAACGTTTTATTTTCAACAGTAAGAATAGATTATTACTATTTTATACAAATTTATAACCAACATTGACTCTTTTTATAATTAGTACGTTACATATAGAACTTTCTAAAAATTAATTAAAAAGTTATCGACTGGAAATTTTGCTCTTCATTAGTTTTAACAAATATGTTTTCTTTTAAGTTTAACATAATACGCTTAATTAACTTAAAAAAAACTAAAGCTGTTACTCCTTTTAAAAATTATAGCATCACTTGAAGATCAGTAATAGCAACAAACCTACTTTTGTAAAGCACTAAGTTAAAATTCTATAACATAATATCAGTTTTATGTTTCCATTTAATCCAATATTAAGTTGTTAATTCTTTTTTTAGTTGTTTAAAATCACATTATACGGTTCTAAACTGACATGTTGAGATTTTGTTTAAAAACTGTTTCTTTTTTTCTAGTTTATTGTTAAAAAAAAACACATCAAATTTTTTTTACACAAATAAATGACTTTTTTAACTTACTTATATAAATTAACCAGAGTTCAACTTAAAATTGTCGTGAGATTTTAAAAATAATTTTAATAATTGCCTTCAACTAATAATTAAAAATGAAATCAATTTAGTACAATAAAATCAAATTTTAGCTGTTAAAGTGTAAACTCACACTGTTCAATTTTAAAGAGGCTAAACTTCGGAACGATAACTTGAACTTGTTGAACAAATTTAAAAATAAATCATTGAGCAACAAACAGAGGAAAAAAAGTTTATAAACAAGATATAAATTTAATTTTATACTAAGTATTTATTATACAGTTAAACAATTATAATTCTTAACTTTAAAAAAAATGTCAAAACAGTTTGCATTTTTATGCTTTACAATAGTCGATAAACTTAATAAGTTGAAAAAAATATTAAACCGTTTAACATATCATGAAAACTATAAAAAACTTAAAGGTTTTATGTTTAGCTTTGTTGTTAAAAATATTATCAAAATACGAAAAAATGAGGAAACAATTATTTTAACGTAATGATGTAAGAAGTATAAATGGTTTATAATTTATTCTTCATTTAAAGACTTTAAACTTTCTCAAATTTGCTGTAAAAATTAAGTTGATTAACTTAAACATAAGTTTTATGTTGTAAAACAAATTAATTTTAGACTGACTTAAACTTATTTTTTGTAATCGTAAAAATACGATTTTAGCTAACATTGTGTATTAATAATATTATATTTGTTACGTAGTATTTTATCTATTATCTTATGCAATTTTATAAATCTATGAAAAACATCAATATTTGGGAAAGTTGTAGAACTAACTATTTCTAAAATCCTATACACAACAAAACTAAGCTTTTTGGTAATTTTGATATTATTGTCATTAAGTACCTCATAACTTTTTCAACAATAAAAAATCAGTGCCTAGTTTTTAAGTTTTATTATTTTAAATTTTTTGTCTTTTTTAAACTTATTAGAATCATTTAAATAGTTATTGTTTGGGTTGAAAATGACGTGACTGCGGTTCTAAATAATTTTTGGTTTCTTACAACATGTTTAGTTCAACATTTTAGTTAATATGTTTAAACCTTGTCTTCATATACAAAGTTTTCAAAATATATATTTTGCTATACTATTTTTTATTATTACTCTTATATTCATCAGAGTATCCTAAACTTACCTAAGAATTTATAATTAACTTTTTTAATATCGTTAGAACTACTTGAGAATATAATATTGTTGTACTGTTTATCACAGTTGAAAATAAGATGTAAATCAAAAACAAAAATACCAAAAAAATATATATACATATATAGAAAGATTGTGATAATTATTTTTTTGATAACCGCTAGTAGTATATAAAACATATAAATAATGGTTAACATTCTAACATAAATAAGTTAAATTATATATACTAATATAGTATTTGATATAGTGCCGAAATTGAACTGATATTCGATAGGTCTACGTTACATATTTTTAAAACATCTATACTTTCTAAATTATAAATTCTCTACTAGCTAAATTAACAACTTAACAATAAAGAACATCATTTAAGTGCGGATAAAACAATCAAAAACAATTAATAAAACTAAAAATGTTTTAATTGTAAATATAAAAATGTTTTAAGAAATGTTTGTGATATTAACAGCCGACGTCATTACAACCTTATAAAATTAAATTGCATCATATCGTATATTTGAGCATGCCGGTACGTATTTAAATTGTATGAAAGACAATAACATATGAAGTTGTCAAAAATTTTTATTTAAAACACCGCTTTACACGGTTTTGAACTTTTTATTGGTTGGAAAAACTATTTTTTACAAAGTTTTTATCATAAATTTACACTCAAGGGTCAATTGTGCAGTTATGAATGTAAGGTCGTCAAAAACACTTTTCTTACTTAAACTAGGAGTTAATATTAAAAGTAAATTTGTACTTAAAATAAAAACAACTTACAACTCATGTTTTATTGAGTTGATTAAATTAGTCATTACATATTATAAGTAAACAAAAAAGTCATATTTATTAAAAAAGTATATATTCAAAAAAAATCACATTTTAAAAGATTAAGAACCATAAAAAGTATGATTAGTGCTTTGTGTTGTTTGATATACCTGTTTAGATGAAGATTTTTAAATATATTTTAAACAGAAATAAAAGCTAAAAGCTTTTGAAATGAAAAAAAAACTTACTTCACACCCAATATCATATCAAAATTATAAGTAAATACACTAACCTAAAATATTTAAAAGGTATATTATATATAACTAAAATTAAAGGAATCATGTAGAAATTTGTTTTAAGTATCTACATTACAGTATAAATTTAGTATATGTATTTATTTATCTGCAAAATCATATTATAAAAACAATTTTGATTAATTACATTTTCGTAATATTTTTATCTTTACGGTTGTATTATTAATAAAAATGTTTCTAATGCTTAGCCTACTAATTTTAACTAATTATAACACATTCACAATTTTTAGATTCCACATTAACCTATTGGTTTGTATTATTTTAATCTTTCTCTATAAAACAGGCCCAAAACATTACATCATGAAATATTTTTTAAACTTCATGTAACAGCTGTTAGTTTTATTGTTAATCAATAAAATTGTATCAGATAGAATTCTTTTTTAAAAATCTAAGTTAAACATGACACACAAACGTCCTAATAGATTGATTTATAAAAATCCTTATGTTTAATTTTTTATCTTACCGAGCAAACAATAAACTTACTATTAAATCAAAACTTTTTATAGAGCATAATGACAACATATGATATTTTCCAGCATTTTTTGTGTAGTTTAGAAGTGATGTCGTATCAAAAGTACATAAAAAATCATTCAAACTGTTAATAGTTTGTTTTACGCATGGTTAAAATTGAACTTTTACTATATTTTTAAGTAGTTTGTTTAGTAATGATTTTTTTAATTAAAAATTTTCGAATTTTTTTTTGTCTGATCTACAAAAGTTTAAAACTTCTTTTTACTTTAGAAAATGGAATTTTCAAAATATTTATCATACAAATTTGGAACTAAAATAAAAAAAAATTACTTTATAATCATCTTCATATTGCCATTATAAATCTAGTCAGATGTTTCTATAAGTTTTAAAAAGTTAAAAGATTTTTTTTTCTGTTTTTGATTGTTGGTTTGACTTTTTATAATCAATTTTTACTGTTTACGTGTTTAAAATTTATTTAGATAGATTAATTTTCAAAGGTAACGTTTAATAATAAATTAATATATAACGTTTTTAATTTAGTTTAATGAATAATTTGTAGAAGCCTGTAAAATTATATTTCTATATGTTTTTATTTATTTTAAATAAAATGCTTCGTTGCTGTAAAAAATATTAACCCTGATTGCTATGTTCATGTTATTGAAACTTTCTATTATTTATATGTATTAATTAAGCATAAGTTTTGTAGTGATTTGATAGTGACATCACCACTACTTTTAACAAAATTTTAATTTAAATTCTGAAGTGACTTAAGTCAACCATTTTAGGATACTATTATAAAAACTTTTTAAACTTAACAAGTCATACCAAAGGTGTAGTTAATTCTTGTAGTTTAGCTAATTAGTTAATTAGCTTCTAGCTATTCCGATAGGTTTTAAATTAATTTGAAAATTTTGCTAGACTTAAAATTTAAAATTTTCATTATACAGCTAGTTTTTTGTGCATGCAGTTAGAAAAAAAAAGGCAAATCATTTTTTTAACTCATAAATATAACGTTTAAATGGTTTTTACATTTAAAACGAATTTATTAGATTAGCTAACTATTACTTTAATAAATTATTTTTTATTACAAATTTCTGCATAAGTTAAGTCTATTTTTAACATACAAATTTAGTTTTTAAAACTCAATTAATTTAAATAAGTAGTTTTCTGCCATTATTAAAATTTCATTTATTAAAAGTAAAACTTATTTCATCCTTATTTTTCAATGGTCTTGGTTTTTAATAACTTGTTTAGTTACTAGTTTAGTTACAAACTAACTAATTCTGTTGACTTTTATCTTTTAATATTATTTTATCTGATTTACTGAAGTTTTCAAGTTAGAGAATTTTTACCGGGACAACAGAACAAATTTTACAACAAGCATACTTTTTATTCTTTTGATTGTTTTCAAGAGATTGTAAACATATTTTGATGATAGAACTTAAATAAGCATTACTTATTTTCTTTAAACTTAGTAAGTAATAAAAATTTAAGATATAACTGCAATAAAAACAATTAATAATATTTTATTAATTTTAAATGTTATTTAATAATATTTAAAAGCATTTTTAAAAACAACATAAGATTTAATTTAAATTATAGTTGATTAAAAAAAACAATCATATGTTAAATAAAAGTGCGTACTGAAGAAAATAATAGTTGTGTATTTTCATTTAGTTTTGTATAGTTCGGATTTAAAATCTTTTCATGCTAAATATAAACCTACTAATGCAAAATTCAATGTAAATTTAATTTAAATATGTAGCTATGATCGATTATATTTAATTACATCACAGAGATCATATATGCAATTAAATATGTTTTTAAGGTAACTAAAGCTTTAGAAAACTATGTAAAGCTAGCTTTAAACTTTAGTTTAAATACCAGTAGGACTCAAACAAAATGGCTAATGGATTAGTAAAAAAACTGAAACTACGATATTGTTTTTATATTTAAAATTAAATATAAGTTTATAAGGACATATATTAATTATTAGTAAGTAATGTGATCTAGTTTTAATAATTTGTGCTTTACATACAACTGGAAATGTTTTTTATTATATAAAATTTTGAGGTTTTAAACTGGTTTGATGATATTGTGTTATAAAACGTTAAAACGATAAAGTGCTTATTAATAAAATAATTGTTGTTGAAATAATATAAAAAATATTTTAGTATTAGATTACCTTTAGCAAGTATGCATAATTTATGATTCAGGATATAGAAAATTTCAACACTTAATAAGTCAGTCAAGTTTAAATAGCGTTAGGGCTTAAACAGTACTATTTCATATGTTTGAAGTATTGTACAAATGATTTTTTTATAAAAGTATACATGAGTAGGTTTTATAAGTGATTAATTATTACGCCAATTATTTTTTAAAACGTCGGTGAATGATATTAGAAAATGTAAAACATAATATTATTACGATAACTTTAAATTTAAATCTTTACATTTTATTCAAGAAATACATAATTGCATATACTAAACCAAAGTTGAAAGTACCTTGAACTGAATAAATATTAATCAAGATAAAACTAGTAGATATCAGTATAATGGTATTCTTTTTTCTAGTTATATACGTTGTGCAAGCTTTTAAATCGATTTTAATTTTTTAATATAAGTTTTTCAGTTTAAGTAACTTTAAAAAAAATAATTATTTAGTTTCAATTTTACATAGATTTATAGTAAAATGAAAAGTTTTATAAACTTGAAACTGTTTATGTCGCAAACTACTGGGTAATAACTCAAATCATTAAAGTTTTATCATCAAATACTTTGATGATAGAAGTTTAATAATTTGTGTAGAACAATAATGAAATTTTTTGTTATCTTAACTGTTTACAATAACAAAAAATAATCTTTTTAATTTTATATAACTGAATGTTAACAATATAAACTAATAAGAATATTCAAACTGTTTCTAAAAACTTTTGTAAAAACATGTAGATCAAGAAAACTAAATAATATATGTATAGGATAAAAGCTTAAAAAGTGTAAGAAAATTTGATAAGAACATAGTTTTAGTTCATTAAAATATATATTTTTTTTTAAATTTCGAAGTATTTTAGTTTTAAATATGATAAGTATTAAATTTACTTTTTATCAACAAATCACTATTTAAAATTAAAAAGTTTATACATTTATATACATCTATAACAGTTTCTTAATTACAGATTTAAGCTAAAATATTTTATCAAAATTAGTACCGCATAACGCGATTTTAAATATAGCCGATGCCTTTTTGGTAACGCTGACAATAAATTAACAATTGTTTTTGTTATTATTTTTGGAAATGATACAAGTGTTTACGGTGTGACGTCAGTAAAAAATTGTCGCAAAATAATAACGCACTTTTATACACACTACTTTTTCAAATAGGAAACTTGATAGAAATCTGTTGCAATTAAAAAGGTGCAACATAAATATTTTTGAGTTTAAAATAAATAAAATCATAATGCTTAATCTATCAAAACTTGCTAACTAAAACGTTTAGCAATTATCGTTTTTTATTAAGTTTATGTCAAAGCAAAGCTGTACGAAGGTTTATAATTTTTTTTAACTTTAACTAGATTAATAAATTAAGTAAAATTCTAATTGTAAATTGTTTCTTATAAACTTATAATAGCCATTTTTATTATAATAGTTTAAACTTAAATACAAAGATAATTTAGTAGAACCTATATAATTTAGCTGAAAAGTACATAAATTAACAAAATAATATTCAAGGTAATATTATTACTAAATTTTTAAATTCATTTACGTTTGTATAGTTATAAAAACCTGTAGAATTTAATTACTCGTATATTTCTGTCACTTTAAACTTTTAGATCTACAAGATTAGAAATATTTTGTTTATTTGCAATACAAAATATAAAAAAACCCTAATGCTGAAAATTTAAGCGTTTAATTTTTTTCCGTTTATAGTTTTGCTACATTTAATAGATTGTGAATAACTATTAAATTTCTTTTGCAAATTAAGTATAATGAAAAGTTGAATATAATTTACATCAGTTTTGATAAAAACTATTTATAAAACATCAGAAGATTTATAGCATAACACAAACTTAGTTGTTAGTTTTCGATTGAGAAAGAATAAAAAAATAAATAATAAATAAATTTATAAAAAGTATGTTTATTTTAAAAAAGAAAAGACTTTCAGAATGCATTTACAAATGGTTAAATTTAGTATTTTAGTACAATATCTTGTTAAAGTGTTATTTTATAGTATAATTATTGTCAAATTATATTATTTTAAAAAAATGTTACAAAATATAATGCGACAGTTTTAGTTTATACGCCACAAGAAAATTTCATTGTGAATATAATGAAACAATAGTGATGCAGAACTGTAACTTATTCCTTAATGCATAGAAAAATATTGTTGTACACTTTAATTAAAGTTGCGTAAATTAAAAAGTGTGCTGAAAAAATTAAATAACTTGTATGTTTAATAATGAGTTATACATACGAAATCATTTAATTGACCTACATGAAAGATGTAAGATCTTAATTTAGACATTAAAATACCTAATTTTACTAATGAAAAAAAACTATTTAAAGGAATCGTTACGTCATCAACATTAGAAAATGAAGTAAATTACTGTTTTAACTTACTTTATAACTTTTGTATAATTTAATCCTTAACTCTAAAAAGATTAGTCTAGTAAATTTATGTAATTTAGTTAAAAAAGTAAAATTTTAGCAACAAACTACAGTCAAATCAAACATTTTTTCTTGTTTAAGCGAGAACGTTTGTACAAAACACGAATTATCCCAGATATTAATGTTCCAAAAACAAAAGGTTTTAACAACCATTAAAATTAAACTTTATGTTAATTTTATGTCGCGTTTAATACAAACTATCTAATGTAATTTAGTTTGTGACCAAAATGCGTTGGCTTAAAACGATTAGAATTAAGTTGTCGATAGAGAAGTAGTATATTTATAAACAAGATAAATTTAAACAACTGAAACAAATAATATTTTTTTTGTCTGCGTTTAAAAATACTTTACCTTTACATGTCTAAATAGTTACATTTTACAAAAATTTAAAAACTAATTTTCATATATATATATTAGTCGCTATTTTAGTTGTTAACATCTAGTAAGTCAAAAAAAATAATAAATTATTTAAACGAGTCCTTAAGATTATGATACCCTTTTTATGTTTTAGACAATTTTATTTATTAATTGTTGATAGTAAAATTGTTCTAGTTTCTTTACTATTTGTCTTACTATTTTTCTATTCAAACAATTTGTGTAATAGATATTTAAATTGTAAAAAACAGTGTATGTATACCTTAGTTTATTCAAGCAAAAGTTTTTAAAACTTTTATAAAATAGAACAATTAAGCTTAAATTTATTTGGTATATTTTCGAACAACGTTAAGCAGCTTAGTAGAATTCAAACAGTTATTTATTGTTGCCCGATTTATATCGGGTTTTGGAATTGAAACATCCTTAAACTTTAGTATAACTGAATTGGTACAATTAATTTTTTTTTAAGTATATACCGAAACTTTATTAAAACTTAATCCGAAAAATAATTATCCCGACAGTTTGTGTATATTTATACAAAACAATAAAAAATGTTATGTGTTTGATTTAATAACATTTAGTAACAACATTTTAATTGAAAATACTTAATACTTGTTCGGTTTTAATTATGTTAACAAAACTTAAAGTGACATTGTAATTAATCTTTAGTTTAACAATCTTAATCTAATTATTTTTAGAATGCAACAGCATTTCAGAAAACATTTTTATACAAGAGTATTGCAGAATTATGAGCAAGTATATTATATTATGATTTTAAAAAATACGAAATCGTTGTGAAAATGTTTTCATTAGATTAAGCTAGATTAACTTGGTTGAGATTAAAAAACTAACTTAATAAATTAAGGGCAACAAAAATGTAATGATATCTAGAAATAGCATGTATTACTAGAAATTTGCACTTAAGTTTTACATTAATTAATTGCTAATGATCTTTTAGATTATACTAAATTTTTTATAAAACATTTACTGTTTTAATTAAGTTCTGTAAAAACATGCAGTTTTATTTTTCTAATATCTGTTTTTTTAAATTAAATTTAAAATTATCTGGTTTTATAATCCTTAGAACTTTGTTTTATTCATTTTAAATGTATGATTTCGATGAATATTCAATTAAACTTAACAAAATATAAAACAAAATTCAGTTTCTATTTAGTCTTTACTTTTTCTATTACTAATACGATAATATTTTTCAGATTTTAATCAGTTTTCGAAACACTATAAATTGTAAATAAACTATCAGCTGTTTTTACCTGATATATCAGGTTTAAAAATTGGAGTAGATATGACCAAATTCTAGAAATTTAGATAAAAATTTAGGTTTGGTTATATAGCTGAACTAGATGCGACAGTTTGTAAATTTTTTTAATTACGTCAGTAAGTGAATTGTTGGAACAAGTTTATCTTTTGAATAGAAGTAAATTTTGAATGACAAAAAACTTAACTACAACATGAACTTAAAAGTTTAAAATAATTAATATTCACATAAATTATCTTACTACATTTTAACTTAATTTTATTATTGCAAGTTATAAAATTTAAACGTGTAATATACAAATTATATATTAAATATTTTTAAATTCCTTAAAAAAAACTCTATTTTTGCTAGAGTTATAGGGGTTTTATTTCTGTCAGAACACATTTTTAAAACAAAATAACTATTGCAACTTAGAAATAAAAATTAAGTTAAGCGAGATAAAAAAAAACAATGAGTTTATTAATGATGACAATAAGATAAATGTTTACTTATAATCAGTTTAATACTTTTCTACTTTCTTTAACTAACTTAAATAAAATTATGTTTCCAGTTTATAATATCTTATAAACTTTTTTGTTTTACTTATTTAGTTTTATCAAGTTGTTTTTTAGTTAATGTATTTTTAACTTATATAATTAGCAAAATTTTTTCATCGAATTACCTTAATTGATTAAGATTTGGTCGCAAACTAGATATTTTTATTAATACTAAGACTTAAATTTTAATTGACTGTTTTTAAACTTAATAAAAATGAGAATATGTAAACATTTTCGTATAGTTTTTAGCCCGATATTTCGGGTTTGGAAATTGCTCATATCGTGGTTATAGCTATAAGTTTTTAACCATTGCAACTCGTATTTATATATAATTCAATCTTAGATGCGAACGTTTGTTGCATTTTTGATGAAGTCACTAAGTGTTTACTTGCAATTTGTTTTTTGTGTTAGTTAATCGGTTAGTTCATAACACTTTATATATGTTAAAGGGTAATTTTTTTGCTTTACGTTTAAAAAAAGATTTAATAAAAGTTTTCTCTTACTATGTTTTATTAAGTTTACTATGCAGTCTTAATAAGCATCTTTTTTATTTGTCAATTCATACTTAGCATTGTTATAACTTAAATTATGGTGTTCTGTTGAACATGTTGTTAAGAACTAATTAAAATCGTATTAGTATATTTAGTATTAGTATATATCGTACTAATCTAGTATTTTTTGGACAGTTTTTGCACGTTATTTAGCAGGGGTCGGCAAACTGCGGCCCGCGGGCAAATTGCAGCCGAAAAGTCGATTTCTGCGGTCCGCGAGCTCCTTTAATGCCAAAAATTTTACATTAAAAAAATTATGAAAATTAAAGTATAATATATATTCATTATTTAACTTTATTGAATTCAATCCTATTTATAAATATAACATGTAAAGTATTTAACTTATTTATAATTAAATATTACTGTTTACAATGATTTATGTTTATTTGGATGTTAGTTTAAATACAATTAAGTTAGAAGCAATTTCATAAACAAATTAGAAAAACAACAGTATAAAAATAATTAAGTATTAACACTACGTTATCATACAGGTAAATAAATGTTGTAAAGTTAGACAGTGGTAACATATTTAGTTAAAAAAAGTTTAAAATTTTAATGATGCATAGTGACATCATTTTCATAACATGTTTATTTAAATAAAGCTTAACATAACTTTGCTTTTAAACATTAGGTTTTATTTCAACCGGTTACGTCAGTTTAAATTTTGAACAGTATTCAGTTTTAGTTTTCATTAATGCAAACGGGTTTAAAATATTAAAACAAACTCAGTCGAAGTAGTAATTATACTTCTGAAGTCCTTATACCTTTTTAAAGATACACTAAACGATTTTATATTTTTTTAATTTTTTTGAACACTTATCGCTATTTGCTATCACAAACTATTTTTATATATATTTTTTATTTAGAAAAGCTTTTTTTTACGGTAGCTTTAAAAAAATATTTGCCAAATGTGTTATTAAGTGTTACTTATGATGAAAAACTTAATTCTTAAAAGTTTAGTTGTTTTTAAAATGTTAGACTTTATAATATTAATGCTTTAGTGATTCCTAAAATATTTATTAAGAAAAACAAATACTTATTATAAGAAAATATATAGATTTTGTTTCATATACTTAATAGTTTACTAAATTTCAAGCTCGTAAAGTTAAAAAAAAAATTTTTTTAATTTTGGTTTATCTAATTTAAATATATCTAAGCTTAATATCTACTTAAGTTCAATTTTATTATTTGCTTTTTTTATGGTAAAATATTAAAAATAATATAATAAAAATTAATATAAATAGCTTTTTTACATAACCCAAAAACTTACACTATACTTCTAGATTTACTCAGTTACGTCTTAAGCAAACCTAGATATTAATATTAATGTTTAGTACAAAAAATCAGTTATACTCACTTTATCTTGTCAGGTAAGTGTATGAGAAGCATAACTAGTAAAGAGGCCACATAAAGGCCATGAGGTAATAATTTAAAACTTATTACTTAAAAAAAAAAAACAAATTCTAAGCTATAAAAAAAAAATTACGTTAAATTTGTTATATTATAATGTGCCATAACATTATATTACTTATTATTTTTATTAAACAGTTTTTTCAGATGCATAACTTATTTAAAAAGTGTTAAAAAACTAATTTTAATTTTTTTTTAAACTAATTTGAGATCTTTCGTAGTAAGTCTTACCAAAACTTATATATTACCAACATAAACTGAATTAAAATTGAAATAAGATTGAACTGTAGTTGAAATTTTTTATTAAAAAATAACGTAATAATTAAATAAAAATAATAATTAAACGCTTATACTGTAGAAATTTTTTTTACCAATAAAACTAGTTTGTTTAAAATCAAACTTAAATAAACCAGTGATAAAAATAAAAATAGAAACTTACTTTTAAAAGTAAGATTTTTTTTGTTAAAAAGTATTTTAAATTAGAATAAACTTTTAAACTATTTAAAACTACATTTAAAATATTTAAAACCGACGCAATCCGGCAAGAAAATTTAAAATAATCACAAAAAGCACATAAACTTTCAATTTTATTTATAATGCACGCAAAAATAATTGCGTATGATCTCTTAGTGACGTATTTTGAAATACTCGCAAACATTTGCATTAAAGTTAGCTATATAAACCTGTTCAATTTTACAAATGTAAAATATTTTACTTGCGAAATAACTGCCCAGGTATAAATTTTTAAACCCGAATACTCGGGCTACAAATACAGTAAAAAAGCAATTAAATCTTTGCAATTTATATAGGTTTAAAAAGTGACAAAAAAACGTGTTTTTTTTTAAGGAGCCTTTTGAACTCTATGACTTTACTCTAAATATTTTAGAAGTCTGAATCTTTCTTTTATACTTTCAATTTAGATTAAGTAAATGTTTTATTTATTAATGTATATTAAAAGACAAAACATCAAGTTCAATAAACGTAAAAGTTTTTACGGTTTTTAATACTTTTTATTTTTTGCCCATCGTTGTGTTTTAAATAAATAATAAATGAAGAGCAACAAAAAAGAAAAAGTCACAGAAAACAGTATAGATAAACAAATTTTAAAAAGTTATAAATAAGTTGTTACGACTAAGTTAATATAATTTTAGTAAAAAAGGTACTGTAGTATTAGTTAACTCAAACACGTTATTTTGTGAAAAAAAACATATAAAATATAAATATAGCTCTAAAATGTTTAATTTTTTTTTTCAAAGAACATTGAGTTAAACGAAGCTAAATAACACAAAAAATGTAAAAAACCTAGTACTTACTATATAATTAAGTATTCAAGCTTAAAAGTTTTGCAATTACCTTTAAATTTAATGTTTGTTTAAAATACCCATACAAAACACATTTTTTAACAAAAGGTTAAATATAATGCAACAAATAATTTAAAAATGTAAATAGTATAGTGACGTATAAGTGGGAGTTCGCTATAATTTATTTTACATTAAAAACTATAAACAAGTTTAAATTATGATTGAACTTTAGACATGGCAACTTATATTTAAACAGCCTAAACCGCTTTGAAAAACGCTAAACAATATAATTAAATACAGTATATGTCTTTAAACATTCAAGTTTTGTGAACTGAATATTTTTCAACTTCTAATAGGCTGTTTCTAATAGGCCTAATACAACTTGAAAATAAAAATATATTTATTGGAAAATAGCGATGAGAGTACAAATTTAATACATTAAGTAAAACAAATAAACAATTAGCAAATGTAAACAGAATAACTTGATTTAAAACAAGGATAAATATTTCTACTAAGTAATATATTGCGAGCAGAATTTTTAGTTCAAGACACCAATTAAATTAAAATATTTTTGCAACAAGTTTCATCGTGACGCAGTCAGCAAGACAAAAACAGTCGCATTATTCTTTTCTACAGAAAAAAAAATTGCTTAAATGTATAAAAGTCACTTAATTTAATTTAAGCGCAAAATTAATATCAACACCCGAACGATTTCGGGCAAAACAACTTAAACTAGAAGATGCTAGAAATATTATTGGTTTTCAAGCACGCTTATCTTACAAATATAAAACAAAAGTGATAGCTAATATTTAATTTTAGCTCACATAAAGTTATCGTATACTTAATGCATTTTAACAAAAAAAAGCTTGCAGGTTTCTTTTACTTTATGTTTTTTAATGCCTTTTATTTTTCAAAGAGTTCGGGTAACAGTACATGACTTAAGTTTCTACAATGATTAGCAAAAAATTATTACGATTTAAAGAAAAAATTTTACATTCAATTTATTTATTGAATTTGCATCAAATTTCACTGTGCTGTAATGAACAAGCAAAAATTAAACATTCGCATTATTGTTTGCGATATAAACAAAAGAAATTTAAAGTGCAACATTAGAAATACTTTTAAGCAATATTTTTTTAATGAAAAGCCGAAGACCAAGCGAAATGATAACTAAAAGTAGAAATGATCAACAATTGAAAAAGTATAATTTCTGTATACAAGCATTAAATCAAAACTAATGGCTGTTAGTTGTTATTAAATTGTTTTATATTTTTATTGGTTAATTCATGCTTTTAAAGTAATAATTATAGTTTCATAACCAAATATTTACAGGGATATTTTTTTACAAATGTAAGGTGAAATATCGCTCAGCACATTTATAAAAGGTAACCATTACATTTTGTTCAAAGCTTGGAAAAAAAATAACTTTGTTTTAAACTATATCTTACAAAAAAGGTAGAACTTCCCTGTTACGCACTTTTTTTAATTACTTACTATTCGTATGTATTCAAAACGCAAAATGCATACTAAAAAATGATTTTGTTTAAAGCTGAAACTACATTGATAGCTTAAAAAACTTAGGCTTTATAAAAGTTTTATTGATTTTTAATTTTTATGTAACAATTACTAAGCAAATTAGTTATTTTTTACACTATATTACTTTACAAGTATATATATATATATATATATATATATAAAATAAGGTTAATGTTTAAACGTAAACACTTTCAACTGAGCCCACTTGAAGGTAAATCAATTTAATTAGTTAGAAGGTAGATCGATTTTTGTACTGAATATTTGTAATGTACAATATTACGTCATACTGTTTTTTGTTTTTTTGCATAACTTTTGTATCTTTGTTTAGTGCAGTGCTTTGTATTTTGAATTTAACTGGCTGATGATCAAAGTTTTATGAAAAATTAAAGCTTTGCGAAACATATGTTCCAGAATCTTTAAAATCGCCATTTAAATAAATTATATATATATATATATATATATCAATTAGCTCTGACATTATAAAAATAAAATAATGTTTATAAATATTCAATACCAAAAAAACAAAAGCAGTTATCTAACGTATATACTATTAAGTTAAATCAAAATAAACTACATATTGGTTTTAAATTTTTAAAATGTTTCAGATGAATTCTATATTTTCGAAGTTATTCTGTAAAGCATATTTTATAAGTACCATACTTTGTTAGTAAGTGCAAACAATTTATAAATATTTATAAATGCTATATTTTATTTAAAAAAGTATATAAGTAAACAAATCGTTTGTAAACAAATAAATTATTAAAAATTAATTTTAGCATTATTTAGAGTTTAACTTAAAAGATTATTAGTTTTAAAATTCATAATGGCATCCTCACAAACACTTAATGAGTATTTATGTATTTATTATAGCTTATTAATAGTAACTCACCCATAGGGAAGTTTAGGATAGTTTGAGACCGTGAAACGCGGTGTTTCATTACAAAACATAAAGATTCTTTTTCCATTCTGTTTTCTTATGTATTAATGATTTTAGATAAACAAAACATTAAGTTCAATATTTCTAAACGTTTGTATGACTTTTTATAATTCTATTTTTAATATTTTTGCTAATTGTTGTGTATTGAATAATATATTAAGTGAAGGAAAAAAAAAATATGAGAAGTCTCATAAATATAATAAACAAATAAAAGTTAAAAAAATTATAAATAACTTGTTAAAATTAAATCATTATACAGTTAGTTAAAAGGTACTGTAGTATTAGTTAACTCAATCACCTTATTTTTTAATAATTATATATAAAATATATATTAATATCAAAATGCTAAAGTTTTTATTTTAAACAACTTTTAATTAAACGAAGCTAAATAAGATAAACGATGTTATAAAATAGTTGTATTTAACTATATAATTAAGTATTACAGCTTACGTGTTTTGCAACTACCTTTAAGTTAAATATGTCATTAAAATACCTATACAAAGCATTTGATTTAACAAATGGTGTAAATATAATGCAACAAATATTGTATTACTAAATTTAAAATGTAAATAGTGTAGTGACGTAAAATTCAAAATCGTTATAGTTTATTCTTCATTAAATATATAAACCAGATTTTATTAAAAAATGTACTATAAGTATGGCTACTTATATTTGAACAGCCTAAACCGGCTGATAAAACTTAATTAATTAGCAAAATGACATATGGCTTTATTTATAAACATAAAAATAGAGTTTAAGATAACTTATAAAAATGAAACTGTTAGTTATGAAAAACTTTAATAAACTTATTACGTAATTTTAAGAAAAATGTTAAAAAAAAAAACTATTATTTACTATAAAAAATTTAAGTTTTTAGGTTAAAAAAATGATTGACTGAGTTCATATTTTGTGTTGTATGATAGTCTTGGAAAACTCGACATAGTAAAACATTGCAGCACGTTAGGTGCTTTTAGGTTTAAAACAAACATTCTACATTTTATAATAATACAACACTAACTTCATAAATAAGTTGTAAAGTGAACTAATCTTGTTATTTTGAATTAAATAACATTTAGATTTTATAAACTTGTAAAAACATGTTTTATTTTAAGTATTTTATAACTTTTCAGTTCATAGGTTTCAGCACTAAAGAGTAAACAAAAGTAAAAGTAAAATCTAGACAAGAGAAGCAAAAGCTAATTTAATAGTTATATTTATGTACTTAACTCTAAGTTCAATAAAAAATTTCAAAAGTATAGCTTTGGTTTATCGTAAACAACTATCAGAAAAAATCTATTTTGTGTTTAGAATATATCTTAGTTCTGAACCTTTAAAAAAGAATTTTTATTTCAACTAGCTTTATTTTAGTTTAAGGGTAAACCTTTAGTCATATTAGTTTTAAAAATAAAAAAATATAACATAAATTATAGTTTTTAGTCGATATCAAATCAATATTTAACTGCTTAGATTACAGTAACTTACTGTTAACTTTAATACTTTAAATTATATGAATTTGGTAAAAGCTAAAAAAAAATTAAATTTATATATTTTTACATTTAAAATAAAAATATGAATGACAATAACAAAGTTAGACACAAAATAAACATAATACTTTTTAAATTAAAGGTTATAAAAATTATAGGTATGAATGTTAAATTAATCGTTAATTACTTTAAATTTAACTTTTATAAATTAAATTAACATTATCTAATATATTATTTAATTTATTCAACACATAACACTTTGATATTTTCAATAAGATTTTAAAATATGCTTTTTATAGTTTTGTACGAGTTAATGTTTTTAAACTGTAAGTTTAATGAAAAAAATTCTTTATAAAGAAAACACTTTGTTGTAAATAATTAAGTAACTTAATACACAAACATTTATTAATACTACAATATATAAAAATTTACATGTACAATAAAATATTGCATTGTTTAATGATAAATTAATACAGTTCATACAAAACTAAATTAACCAATAAAACTTTTGCTTAAACTTGGTGTATAAATATAAAAACTAATCATTAAAACTGCTTATTATTTCTTAAAGTTAAATAAAAAACATTAACTTTTTAAAGCGTATTTTTTAATTATTTAAAGTAATTTCAAACTGGAGTTTTGTCTTGAATTTATGTTTACTTATACCTTAACTTTTATTTTTTTGATCATAAGTAACAAAACTTTTATTAACAATCAATCAATGGTTTTTTTTTCTGTTTGTTAGTGAAAGTTTTTATCCGATTTAGGGAATTTAGCTTTTAAAATAAAGCTTCGTATATTTTTAACATGTGACTTATATAGCCATAGAGAATTTTACATATTGTTCAACATGAATAGTTTAATTCAAAATAATATTTTAATCAAAATTAGTCAACGCATTTGTTGTCTTTAATATTCTCGAAATAGTTTTGTATTGTATATTAAAGTTACTATTTGAATTTGAATTGGAAACCTCAATGGGTATTTTTTAAAATTAAGAAGTTAGTTTTGTATTCAAACTTTTTTACTTATATGTTTCTACAAATGTACAGTAACATTTTTGTTTAGTACTTAATTTTGTACGTTAAGCAAACGTTATCTGGTTTTCAAAGTTTTAAGAAAAAATATTTTGAAAATAATATCTTACACTAAGACTAACACTTCTTAGGCACCTACTATATGTTAATTACTTACAATTCAGCTGTGTTCAATAGCGTAATAAAAAGGAGTAATAATTAAATTTCAAATATGTACATTGTTTAAAACACTCTTACTTTATAAAACTTTAATTAATTTTGAAACTTTCTGTATTAACCTATTGGTAAATTTTTCATACTTTATTTTTTTTTATATTATACTATATATAAAAACTGTATATCTTTCATATTAAAAACTAATGAAACTAAAAGATATTAAAAGAAATATCTAACGTATATAATGATAAATTAAAACAATTAATTTAATATTTTCAAGTTAAGAACTTTTAATCTACACAGTCTTTCATGTGTAATGCGATGATCAATTCAGAATGTTTTTAGTTCGTGATCATTGCATTACGTATGAAACATTACGTAGAATAAATATTCTCAATTTAAAATTGTTTAGTTGTTGTTTATATGCTCCTTTTCAGTATTTGCTGCTATTTATTGTTGAATCATAGCCCACCATACAGTTATTAACATTAAATCGAAGCAATAGCATTTAGCAAAAAACCAACTATACTTTAGTTTAAAATTTATTTTAATTATTCCAAACGTTGTTAATATTTGCTCAAATATTTTGTAGTATACTAAAGAGCTATAAAGCATCATATTATTGCTAGGGAATTCGGAACTTTGAATATATTTTAATATACCCTTAATTTGACATTTTTAAAACCAATATCATATGATATAAGTACAAAAATTTTAAAAAATTAAACAAAGGTTTATTTAGAAAAAGATAACTCTAACAGTTTTAAAATATATGTTTTTGCTCCTTAAGCGACGTCCACGGTAGTAACTGATGACATTATTAATTATACATAAATTAGACTGTTATTTTAAGTAAATAATAGCATCAAACGAACACTCAATAGACTATTTTGGATTTGTTAAAGGTATTTTCATTAAAATTACCCATGCGATATTAAGGCGAGTTTGTGACCGAAAATGCGGTTTTTATTTATAAAACTAGTATGGCAAAAAAAAAGTATATATATGGCATTTATATAACCTATTTCTAATTGTGTTAATTACTATTAAAACAATTTTATGTAAATTAATAAAAGCTTAGTTTAAAAAAACAATGATTGGATTAATCTAACAAACAAATAGATAAACAAAAGTTAAAAAACTGATAATTTACTATTAAGACTTCATTTTTATAAAATTAAGAAGAAAGAATACTGTTATATAACTAGTTATTACAACTTCTTACAAGCTCATATTTATAAAATATTTTAGGTTTAAAAAACCAAAATAGTATAAATGATGTAACTAGATTTGTATAAAAGAACTTATGGGTAGTGTTCGATTGTAAACAAAAACTCTAATAGTTCTCTGTTTTATACTAATAATCTTATATACTTTAATTTTATAGGAATATTTGAATATTTAAAACCCAAAAAACTCAGTGTGGTTAGGTATAGCATAAAAAATACTGAACAAAGTTTAAATGTTATATTTTTACAATTTTAATATTACTACTAAAATTATAGTTTCCATTAAGAAATAACTTATAACATGCAAAATATGTTTAACTGCTAGAATTTTCTAAACAAACAGTGTCTTTGTATTTTAATTGTTTATAACTTATTAGGCTTAAGTTTATAACAAGTAGTTAAACGTTTTTTCGCTCTATAGTTTGTACTGATTAAAAATTAATAGTTCAAAGAAAGTTGTTTGAAATAAAACCGACATTGCTAATATTACTTGTTTGCTATACTAATAATTACTTATATTTTTTAACGCCTTTTAAATAATATTTAAAAAGATCAAAAAAGTACTTTTAAAGAATTAACTAATAATACAGAAAACGAAGAATAAGTGCTAAATAAAAATAGATGACTTTGAAATTAAATTGTACATCGTTTTCATTATAAGCTATCGAACAGTAATGCTTTTTGATTATCTAATTTTTCCATGGTATATAAGTTAAACATCTTTATCAGACACACTTTTTTAAATTTTAGTTAAGCAAAATTAAATAAATAGAATTTCAATTTACTTGTGTTGGTTTTGTTATTTATATTAGTTACTGTATGTATTAAATTAATATCTTTCTAGTAACTAAAAACCTATTTATAATGTACAAACATAAGTTGTAGTTAGAATTTTGCTTTTAATTGATATTATTTAAAATAAGTTGTTTGTTTTGTTTTCATTTAACTTAAAACCGGTTGAGTTTATTTATTTTAGTTGATTTTGTTTTTTTTTTAGTTCTGTAAAAGGGCTACAAACATTTATGATACCTTCTAATTTTAACTCACGATAGATATTGAAATAAAATCTATAATGTATTTATCATGAACATAATGCAAATTTAGACGTTTTAGAGTTAGCATTAACTCTTGTTAACACTCTACGAACAATAAATAGTTAATTAAGTAACTAGTTAAATAAAACAAAAGTTATTTGAATGCTATAATATTTAAGTTCTTCTAAAAGCAATAAAAAAAATAAATTTAGAAGTATAGTTACTTAACTTTTATAAATGTTAAAATTTTTGTTTATATTACACTTCAAAAGGCTTTTATTCACATTTTTCGTATGGTAAAAATACTGTTTAAATACGAAAAAAATAATTAAAAATTAACAAGTTTTAAGTGTCGTACTGTTATATAATGTAGTTATTAAAATAAAAAATAGTTTACATAGTCAAGTTTTACTAAATTACAGAAAATTTTTAGGTGTTTATTTTTACTTTAAAGTTTTTTTTTTTGCTTCAAGTAAATTGTTTATAAATTAATAGGGTATACTTTTATAATATATAAATACAAAAATTTTTTTATCTATGCTTGCCGCTAAGTTGTGGCATAAATAAGCGACTACAAACTTAGCAATTAAATAGTAGTTCTTATTTTTTCTAAATCTTAGTTTGTTGGTTTAAAGCAATAATTTGATAAAGTAAAAATAAGTTTATTAATATGTACTTTGATTAGAAAAAGGAAACTAACAATTTTTGAATGATATTGTTTATGTGATTAACTAATTTTAATGTTTCAATTTATATTTACATTAAAAGTTAAAAAAAAGCTTGTTATAAAGTGCATGGTTACAAGTTATTAAATATAAAATAGAAAATTACTATATTTTACGGTCTGTAAAATTTACAATGATTTTTTCAATCTACTACATTTAATGTTTACTGCTCAGTGAGTTTAAACTAGTTATTTTGAAAAAATTATATTATTAAAGTGGTTTCACTACAAACCAACTGTATATTTTTTTTTTGAGGAGTTTTATTGATAAAGATAGGTTACTTTTTAAAACTTTTTGTTTTGTCTTGCAACTGATTAAGTCTAAGCATATTAAATTTTTCTATGTAGTTAGTTTTTTATGCCTTTCATTGTTATAATTGGCGAAAGCAATTGTCCTAAATTAAACTAACAGATTGTTCAATTAAATGATAAATTATTAAAACTTTAATTTGAGTAGAAATCTCTAAGGAAAAACTTAGAATTGTGTTTGATAAAAATAAATTTAAATTTTGTCTGTAGCTAGAATGATTTCAATTTTACTATATCAAAATAGCTTATTATACCTTTTTTACAGTTAAAACTGCTTCTGTCTATCACTACAATTACAAGCCTATGTTAAAAAAAAAACTATCTTGAAATTTATTTTTCTTTATTAAGTTAGTCATCTATAGTTATATAGAAAAATAATTAGTATTAATCTTAACCAAAAGACTGTTTAAAAACTATATTTAATATTAAGATAATATTTTTCTTCAAGTAGCTTAACTTTGAAGTAAAGTAATTTGTCTATTAATTTCCACAATGACTAAAATATTTTAAACATAATAAAACTGTGTCTACTTAGTTCCAAAATAACAGTTTAGATTTACTTCTATTCATCACTTAGAAATTCAAAGTATTTAGCATTAGCTTTTCTATAAAGTGTGTTTAAATTTAACACCCTTAGTAAAATGTTTCGTAATAATTTATAGTTCTGGAAAATCCAATCATTAATATTTTTAATAAACTTAAAAAAAGTAGTCAAGTTCACAGAGACAAAAAGTATGTTTGCACTTTATATTAATTTAAAAAATATTTTCAAAGTAATAGCTGTTTGCTTTTTTCCGCTAATGCGGCTAAAACCAAGAAAAAATATCATTAGTAATAAAAATAATTGAAAACTTTATTCAAAACGACGGTTATATAAAACTTTAAATAATAAGCTGGTTATTTTGAAATTTTTATCAAAGTTTCCATAACCTATATCATTGTTTCTAATACTTAAGAAGTAAACATTGGAACCTTTGTAAACATTTTAGTTTACATAAGTTAAATGATGCAAACTAAAAATACTTGGTGTTAACTTGCTAAAAATTAACTGTTATTATTTTTAATTTTTACATACACTTTTTAAGTTATAAAACACCTATCAGCTAAAAAAAACGAGTTAAAAATGATTTTTAACGCTGAAGAGCGGTAAGAAACTGGTATTCATTATATTTTTATTCTATATATAGATAAGTTTTGTGATTAATTTTGTGATATTTTAACCTTACGTCAATACACAACTTATTTTTTTATACTTTATTGTTACTCAATAATAATTGTTTATAATTTTAATATTGAAATTTATTTATTGAATTGTTAAATTAAATGTTAGTATTAGTTTTATATTACAGTAAAAACTCTTAAATAACTTTTAACTTAAAGTTTTTAAATGGTTATATTTTGATAATACATATTTAGTTTTACTAGTAAGTAAACTTTTATAATTTACAATATTTAATTTAATTTTATAATTAGCTTTAGTACATTAACGACATTTATGTTTAAAACAAACGCCTGCTTACTTATTTGTTTGAAAGTGAATAAATATTAAAAGTATATTTCATGTCCATTTTTTAATATTTCAACATAGCAAACGGCATATATTACACTTGGATTAGCTCAACAAGTGTAAACATTGGAAACAGAAAAGCTCGAACATTATTATTGTCTTTTAAATTTTGCCATCACCAAAATTTGCCTTTGTTTTATAATTGGTATAGAGTAATTTGAAAATGTTTTAGTTAAACTTTGTAACAAACCATACCAAACTTTCAATATGTGTCAGGGGCTTAGCGAGAGGTGTATTTATTTTTTGATTATAATATACAATGTTTAATTTTAGACTTCTATTTAAAACTTTATACAATAATCATATATTAGATTAAAAAACAAGCAAAAAATATTTGTGTAGCAGATGGCTTGAATTGATTTCCGTTTATGTTTAAAACTAATTTCGAAGTTTTACACATATTTAAGTTCGAAAACGGGAAGCAACCTTTAAATATATCAACATTTAAAATAAAATGTTTTAAAATACATATTGTTGAAATTGTTTAAAGTATGAATAAAATTTATCATCTTAAATGTTATTTTAACATTCTTTCCTTTTAAAATTCTTTAAGAATTAAAGTAATTAAGAAGAAGTTGAATTTAAAAACCCTAAACTAGTTTTTAGTGCAAACACAATATGAATAAGCATGATCAAAAAATTCATTATATTTATTTAATATATGAAACAAGTTTTTTTTTTACTTTAATTCCTAAACTAGCTTAAATAATTCCAAATAGATAACAAAACATTGGCAATATCATAATATAAGCCTAGACTCTCATACGATGTAAAACTATCCAGTCATCTGAAGGCTTATGGACTGATAATCGAATTAGATAAAATCTTAAAAAAAAAAACCATAACAAAATAGAGCAAAAAAAAGTTTTAATATTTTTTAAATTCATTTAGAATATAATTTTTTAATTAAGTTCATAAAATATTAAAAATAACTATACTTAAATAATAACAAATAACGACACAAGTAAGTTTTTAGAAATGTATTAAATATTTAAGTCTATCAACAACCTAACCTTTAACAATCATTGAAATTAAATCTTAAACCTGTTATTTAGATTTATTTTATTTAGCTGATATAAATAAGTTTATACTATGTTTCACAAAACAAGTATAAAACTTAACTGGTACTATTGATTGAATTACCACAATATAAAGTATACGTGAATAAAATATAATGAAATAAATTTCTATTTTATTCCATTTATCATTTCCTCGAAGTTTGTACTGCAAAAAAGCGGTTTTATATTATACTTTTAGATAAAACGAAGTAAAAAACCAATTATAAAATAAATATAGAGAAAGTAGTTAAATACAATTTTTTATATGAGTATAACATTTAAAAGAAACATAAAACTGTTTAGAAAATTTCAATGTTTATACTTCTTTTCTATTAAGTTTATTTAAACATATATTAAACTTTTATACTTTGTTATGCATTTGGCATAAGAAATCTAAAAACACATTCCATTAATAACTAAAGCTAATTATATTCTATATAATTTAATTTCAAAGTTTCAGTCTTATATGAAACCAACGTAAAAATTTTTAAATATTATCAAGCTTTATAACCGTATAATGAGCAACCTAAGGAAAAAAATTATTTATAAAAGTAATAAAATTTCTAAATGAAAATTTGACTGGATATCACTTAGCTAAGAATTAAGTTTAACTAACATATCCACAAGTTTGCTTGATATGTCAAATAATATTGATTTTAATTTATAGAAAAACGTAAAGTTTGAATCAAAATGATTAATTGTTTTTAAAAATAAGCTAAAAAAGTATTTTCTACATTTCATTTTTTTATTGTCATTGTTTTTTTATTAGTATTTTTGATTGTCATTGTAATGTAATTATTGTTTAATGTGTAAAATAACTTTATGATATAAATAAAAATTATATTAACCGCGTGATGCAATTAAAACTTTTGAAAAATAGATTAATCAGTTATCTAGAAATAGAAAGTTTTACACACATAAACCGTAATGTTTGTGTGTGTCATTATGGCTTGACTACAATTCTAGGTATTTGAAAAAAATAAATATGTATGGAAATATTTCATATTTTAGGGTTTAAAAAGTTATTAATAGACGTTAGTATTTCACTACCTCTTAGTCATTTAGCTACACATCAAAGTACCTTAAACTAATAATTTGTAATAATTTTAAATCAAATTGTCAACAAATATAACTTTGAAAAATATTACTAAACTTATCAATAACTTTACATAATTTTGCTTTAAACTATACACTTATTTTAAAATAAAATTTTTCTAGTTGTTTAAAAACTCATTTTACTAAAAATCTATCTAATATAGAAAACTAATAACTAAATTTAGTAACTATCAAAAATCATCCAAAGTCAACTAAATTTGATTAACATAGCTAAACGTATAAATAGACGCAAAAAAGAATTATAACTATTGTTTAAAAATTTGCAAAAATTTTGTTCTGTGCTATTTGTTTATAATTAAATTACTTTATATATTTCTTAATCTAAATATATGTTAACTCAACTCTACATAATGGTTACAACCTATAATTGATTACTCTTTTTTTAATAAATAACTTTTGATTTTTCTATATACCGCTTTTCACGGCTTAAATTAATCAAACATCTAAGAACACATTTAAAAAAGTATTTGTAGCAAATTTTTGCAAAGTTGGTATGCATGAGTTTGTTGATTTAAAAACGTTTTTGAAATAATGACGTCACTACGATTATATTTTAGTTAAGAATTAAAATTTCCAAGCTGGTCTTGTTTAATATAAACATTTTTAAATAACTGATTATGTGATTATAAAATAAAGTATTTATCTAGAACGTAGTATACAATCCACTTATTCTGTTTAAGTTCAGTTTTATACAGCGTCTATTAGTTAAATTAAAAAGTATTAAAATTAGTATTTATGTTTATTTTTATACAGGTCTGTTAGTTAAACTAAAAAAGTATTAAAATAAGTATATATATAATAACTATGATTTTGTTTAGGCTATATCTTACTCAATACATATTTTAAATATTTTTTTTTGTAAAATGTCTTTAATTATAAAATTTTGCATTTTTGTGTTGAACTTTCAGTTACCAATTATAAAACTTATGTAGTATTGAATAAAAATTTTCAGCCTGTTCAGGCCGTTTAAAACCCCAAACATTTACTCGACAAACTTTAATTAATCAATATATTTTTATTCTCATTTCGCAAGAAAAAAAATTGTGTTTTTCACAAAATTCGTCACAACATGGTGAATATATAATGTATAATGATTAGAAACTTATTAAAAATAGATTATTGATAGAAGTATAAATTTAACTGCTAAAACTTCAAACGTCTTAAATACGTTTATAAACTTATAACAATTATAAAACTTTTGTGTTTAAAAATCTTGCTTAAACCTCAGAAATAAAAGAATGCATCACATTTCAAAATATTTATTTAAACCTATCATTGAAAGCAAGCATTTTAATTAATTTTGTTATATTTAAAAACTTTAAACTTTCAATCGTTATCCCGTTTTGAAAGTTTATGTCCTTAATAAAACTATCTTCAGTAGTACTTTAAATAGAAATGGTATAAATAAAGTATATATTATTAAAGTAGTTATCAAGTAACTATATCTATAAACTAGACTTTTAAACATTACAAGAAATTTATATTCAGTAAAATTTGATAAAAACAACGAATACTTATTCGTTTGAAATATCAAAACTTACTCATAATTAAATTTTAAAGTAAATTAAATGATTTATAACAACTTTCAGAGACAGTATTTTATCAAAGTAAATACAGCATTATATTTTTACGACAAAACTTCCCTGAATAATTTATCGTTATCTATTATCAAATTTATATGTAAACTTAGTTTTAAACTTTAAGAATTTATTTATGTTTTTTAGTTGTTTATTTTAATTGTTATTTTTTTTTTTAATGTAAAAATAATGATTATTTTAAGATATTTTCATTTACTAATTACATATTTTTTGATAAAAAAATTTTGTATGTCAACCTTTTTTGAAATTGATATTACTTATGCAAAATGTTCAGAAGCTTTTACAAAAAAACTATATTTTATTATTACATCTAGAATTAATATCGTAAAAAAAATTGAACTGAAAAACTTAACAACGGAACTTACTTTTTTTTTAGTTAAAATGCCTAAAATAGTTTAACTAATTTAGTTTAAAATAAACTCTTTAAATGACATTTAAAAATAACATCTTATAGGCTTTAAAATCTCTTATGCTTATAAACTAAATATAATCTGCTTAAACTACCAAAACAAATTGTAACATCCTGATTTAAATATATCTTACAGCGTCTAGTACATTTATAAATTAGTATTTATATTTTCTACTTTTAACAAAAATACACACCGCAGCTTTACTTTTTTACTAAACTAATATTCTTATAAAAGCAAAAAAACTAGTTCAAGCTTTATTTATAAAAATCTAAATTTAAAATACTTTGGTTTGAATTTTAACAGAGCTATTTAGGTTATCTCCCTTTTTTTGTATTTAAAATTTGTATTTTAGATAAAAAAAGCTTTTAACTATTAGGTAATAAATTTGTTTTCTTAAACTATTAATAATTGTACAAACAGTTTTCGATATAAAAAGTATAATTGATTATTAAATATAAAGTAAATTCTTAAAATAAAAAATAACATTTTCCTTTAAATTTAACTTAGAAAACTATTTTTATTTCACTATACATTTGATATTTTTTAAAATTTATAGATCACTATAAGGCATTAACTTTATTTATTATATATTATTTTAACTTTTTGACTTGTGTAGATAATCTACTAAATTATTTAAATGGCATGTAAATTATCTATTTGCAAAATTTACTAAAAAGGTATAAGCTACTAAAATAAAATTATGATTTTTGTTATTTAATGCTTTACACAGTGCAGATAATGAAACATGTCACAATTTTATTTTGCAAATTGTTTATTCTAAAATAATAATTTTAGAATACTGAATACTTAAATTTAAAAACCAATGTAGATCTTAAGGACATTAATTTATTTAGATTTACTAATATTATGTGACTAGATATTTTCTTTTAAATTAATTTTAAAAATAATTTAGTTTTCTTTATGTTTCAAAAGTTTAAATACATTTTTTTGTTAATTAATAAAGTTGGTAGAAGTCGCTTAGACTAAAGTTTCAACAATATTACTATAAACTGTTTTATTTTATCATACTTTCTAGCTTGAAATCATACTAAATCACCTAACCAAAATCTAAACTAAAATTAAGTTTTCGAAAGAAATCTTTAAATCATAAACATTTTTTACAATTAAAATTTAGAAGTATTATTAGAGTTAAAAAAACCTAAAACTTTGTACCTATAAGAGATTTAGAGAAAAACACATTTAATAATTCATTACTTAAACGCAAAAAGCTAAATACAAATTTAGTTGATATTCACTTGTGTTAGCGAAATCAAAAGTAATTTTAAATGTTTTTAAGTTTTATTACTTTTTACTAAATTTATAAAATGTACTTTTGGAAATTTTGTGGTAACAGGTACAAAACTTCTGTTTATTTCAGGTTATAGAAAAGTTCCTCAAAAATAGAACATATTAAAAAAGAAAAATTGATAGACCGCTTTACACGGTTTCAAAATAAGAAAGAATTCAAAACTATAATAATGAAAAATAATTAAAATATTAACTCAAGCCGTAAGTTAAATATTGTGCGTTTATGCATGTGACGTAAGTTAACTCTCTTCAGCTTTTTATCTAGTATATCAAAAAGTGATTTTCTCCACACAAAATAAATTTAGCTAAGCTTAATAACTTGTATATTTTGTAAACCACTTTGCTCTAGTATATAAAGCTCTCTTTATAAACTCTAGTATATCAAAAGAAGAAAGACAAGGTTAAAAAATTGGCCTTGTAAACTATAATTTTTAGTATTTTACAGCATAAGATATATGAACTTATTTTTAATTTTCCAAATGATCGAAATTTGAAACGAAAGTGTATTTTTGCTCATACTTTTAACCGAGTTGTCAAAACTCACAAAAAAATAAAGTTGTGACGTAATTTGCTTCCCTTTAATGCTTACTTTAAATTTATAGATTTTTAGTTTATTTGTTATATTAAACGAATGCTTGATTTTAATTTGCACATGTATAGTATTAAATTAATTATTTAATATTTATTAAATAATTGATTTCTCAGAACCAGTTTGACCCGCAAAAAGCGCGAATCTACATATTTGTAATTTATAAAAATATGGATACGAAATTTGTTTTTTAAACTAATAATAATTTTTATGCTCTGAAATACTTAAATGTATAAATAGTTATTTAATTAAATAGTTACTTTTAAAGTATTTTATTATTATATCGTTTTACTTTGAATCAAAAATTTATATTAAGTGTTTTTTGTAAAACGTAAGATCTAATAAAAACCTGGTTAAATGTTTATTACATACATAAATAAATGGCTTAAATTTTTATTGTATACCTTTGAAAGTTTAAGAAATAATCATTACTACAAGCCGTTATATCAAATTTTTTAAAATATGAAATTTACCGTTCCAATCATATTCAGTGTTATTTATTATAATTATGTATACTTTTTCAATAGTTAGCTAAGAATAAGAGAGCTGTGTCTAAATTAAGTTATACTGCAACACTTTAAACTTTCATTAACGATTTAAAGTTTTTTTGAACTATATTTAGTTTACCGTATCCTATTTGAATTTAACTATTCAAGTTAACTTAATTAAATTTAACTTTTTTTAAATTATCACATGTAATCAATTTAAAACACCCATTACTTAATAAACATTATAACTAAATGCTTTTTCGTAAAATAAGATATTTTCTCAAAATTATAATTCATTTTTTGTTTAATTGAACAAAAATACTCAGATTTTAGTTTGTACTTACCCATATAACTAATGTTTAACTTTAATGCTATTAAGCAGTATACCATATTAATCTAAGGTAAAATTTACAGAAACATGTTTTAGTAAATGAAAATTTTTTTATTAAAAATATGATATGAAAAACATAGGTTATTTAATAAGACGCTTTATATTGTTTTTATTTACTTTTTTAACGTTGATATTACATTTCTTCTATTTAAAAACTAATATAACTTATGATGTTTTGTAAGGTAAAATTTTAAACTTTTTTTGAAGAAACATCTTTATTTTTAAACTAATTGAATTCAAAAACTATATTTTGCATAATTCAGAGTTTGACGTAATAAACTATAATCTAATAACTTTTTTTTGTTATTTTTTTTGATTTTATGCTGTAAACTTTATTACTAAAGTAAACTCTTAAAACTGTTTAAAACTTTAAGCTATGTTAACTAATCTATCTGTTTATCATAAAAAAATAAAAAAGTTACAGTTTAAAAAAAAAAGTTTAAACTACGTTATATTATAATAAACTTTACCTTAGAATGTTTACTCAAAAGTCTGACGTCAACTAAACAATCCGACAAGTATTTGTTTACAATTTATGTATAGATACAAAAAAATATCTAAATTTTAAGTTAAGCGCAATATGTATTAATTTTAACCGTGAAACGCGGTTATATGGCTATGTCTTTTTCAATAATTTCATTTTGATGCTAATAATTTAAAATTATTTATTAATACACTATTTATTTGTTTTTTACTGTCTTGTTATTTGATTTATATTGTTTAAACAAAAGCTTAATTTATAACTAATTCAATAATATTCCTAAAATATTATTGTTTATATTGCAGTAAATTGATATTTGTAAAACAAGTTTAAAATAGTGTACAGCGTATAAGAAGTAGTGACGTCATTTACTAAACCACCGAAACATTTACTTTCAGTTAAAATATTTAAAACAATCAAGTTTAGTTATTTTATAGTGTTGGTTGAAAATTAGTTTGAACCGCACAGTGCGGTGAGCATTTAAACTATATTTGTAAATAAAATTGACATATTTAACGAAGTTTTTAAAAGTTTTCATATTAATGGATTTTTAAAAATTGATACATTATTCTTATAGACTCTTGATATCCTAAAAACAATTACAAAAAATAAAAAAAAGAAAATAAGGATAAATTAGAATCTTTTTAAGCTATATTGGTTTGTGAGATTTTATATTAATTTTACAAACTCCAAAAAATTAAAATTAGATTCAAATTTAAAAAAAAAAACAAAACAAATTAATAGATAAATAAATGTTTTTTTTTTTTTTGCAAAGTTGCTTAGAAAATAAAAATCAACATCATACCTGTTAAAATGAGTATATATAATCTAGAACCGTTTTATACTTGTCCTGCAATACTTTAAAAACTATGGTAATGTAAGATTCAACTGTATACTTTATAAACAACCTAGAAAGTGTTTTAATTAAGTGTTTAATACTAGTTGTTGACTTATTTTCTGTTATTATTTAAAAAAAATCAACTAGTAAGTTTCGAAAAAAATGAATTTCAGCGTTTTAATAATTTGTAAAAAATTTACCTTGGTACCTTGTTTTGCTATATACGGGATAAAAACAATTTTTTTCTCATTTTATAGTCTACAATATTAATATTATGCAATGCATATAATTAAAAGTACACTTAGTAATATGTTAATTTAATTAATTTTAAATTTCTTAAACTAAATAAAAAAAACTAATATACAAATATTAATGCGATCTAAAAAAAAACTTCATAAATTTCACATAAATTAGAGCATTTATGTCTAAGCATTATGTTAATTTTTAAGTAAAATAAGTAATATTGGATTTTGTTTTTTTGTCTGTTGTAGATTTGAAACAATTCGTTTTTTTTTTAATTCTGTCAAGATTATATATATATAAACAGTTCAGAGTAAAACAAATATATTTACTTATTTTACACATTATACGGGTGTTTAATTTTCTAAGGTCTAAATATAATTTGTTGGGTTAATAAGATAAATTTTTCTTAAAATTTTGTATTATTTGTTTGTTGAAAAAATTGACAACATTTATTTTTTTATTAATATTGTTTTAATCTATGGTAAATTCCTTAATTAAAAAAAAATACTTAGAATTTTCAAACTACATAAGAGTATTAGGATAATAAATGCTAACAAATAAAAAATTTCAAAAAATATTTGTATTTCTTCAAAATTTATCATGTAAGTTATTTAAATCTTAAATAGAATTATATTGTTAAAATCAGGGTCAATCAAAATTATAATCAATTTTTAAATATTGCCGTAGTGACGTCAATATCAACAAAAAAAAACATGTTGCAACCATAATAATTTTAGAATAAACAAAAAAATGTCAATTGAGTTTTGGTTTAGGAAAATTTTTCCGCAATTAACAGCTTACGTTTACCCAGTACTTGATAATTAAGAATAAAACAAGTGTGCAATGTGCATACAGTGGTTCATAAGATGTCATTTTAAGCATTAAAAATATATGGGTATCTTAAATATCAAATATGTACCATCCACATATTGTATGTTAAACAAATTTACTTATATTTATATATATACATTATCTATATTTAAAATGGAAAATACTTTGCAGAACCAAAACAAAACCAAAAAACAATAAAACATGCCATTTATGTTGCTTGGAAAAATACGAGATTGAAAAAATTTAAAAAGATTTATCATTAAATTAAAGAAAAGAAAGGCAGCAACCCTGCCTACATAATCAAAATATGTATTTCAAAAGAACCAAAACCAAATAATAACAACAAATAATAACAAAAAAAATAACAACAAAATAAGTCTAAAATTAAGAACAAACAAAGCAAAGATAAGTTAACTTGTACATAAGTTGTTTTTTAAATAGGCTAACTTAAATTATTCAATTTTAGTTGAAACGTCACAATGTATTTTTTGTTATATTCTTTAAAAACCTTACTTTGTTCTTTATTATCGTTCTGAGGAGATGCATAAAGCGTCGAAACTAAGTAAACGATTTGAAAACTAGTTGTTTTTTATTTTATAAATACATTATCTATATATGTATTAAATATCTAATTCTAGTTGACTTTGCATTTTACTTTTGTTTTTGATTATTTATCTGCTTTCTTACAAAATGTTTTTAAATAAAATATACAGTATCAGTGCTTAAATAGAGAAAATTATTAAACCCTGAGTACAACCTATATAAATCTTTTATGAAAAAATGTTTTACCAATTTAAAAAGAGTTTAGTTTAAGAATTAACTTGCTTTTATTTTTTCATTTTTAGTTTTTAAAGTTTAAAATATAATCTAACTTTTGAACCAGACAAAAGCTTGGTTTTAATATTTATATACAGACGTGTAAGTTTTGTTTAAACACTTAAGTGTTGTTTCTCAAAATTTTCAACGTATTCATAAAGCGTTTAAGATAAAACTATATTAATTATTTTAAAATGATAGAATTTATATTTTATATGCAGCTTTATTCTTCTAAAAAACTACTTTTTAAATTGTTTACGAGTTTATAAACGGTATATGTTAAACTTTACAAGTTCTTTATAATAAATCTAAGTTGTTTCTGTGAAGATATTCAGGCAAAATTTTAAAAGAAAAAAAAAATAAAAAAATCTTTATCTACTAAGAAATATAAGGTTACTTTAAGATTTTTTATCACTTATTTATAACTGTATGTAAAATTTATGTAATTAAAAACATTTAAGGCTCTTATTTTTAAATAATGATTTTAAATTAAGTTACAGCAACAGTATTTGAAAACTAATTAAAACTTTTTTAAACAAACAAAAAAAAAAACAAGAAAGTAAATAAAAGGTGGTAATCTTTTATAACTAGCAGATATAGCAAATTGTTAATCCTTGTTTCTTTTCATTTTATAGATGATATTTTCTTATTTCGTTTTTTTTATTCTTTAACTAAACAACGTTTCAAGCGATACAAATTATGATTACATTTTAATAAGTTGATGCAAAACGAAACGATGTTATATTTATTTTCCGAAAGTTGTAAATTTTTGCTTTTTATTGAAGTTAGTTGTATGTTAGTCTTGTATTTCTGCCAAACTTGCATTTAAGAAGGTTTTGCCATTAGTTAAAAGTTAAACTGTGTTTTAAAAGATAAAGAAAAGTAATAAATTACATGTTTTAGTCTAGACAGTTAGCTTATATAGCAGAAACTATTTAAGTATTTTATCTATTTAATAAATGTTTATGTGCAAGTTGTTAAACAAACTGTTGTTGTTACTTAAAGATTAATAAAACTGAATAACTTGCAACTTAAATGAGTATTTTTTTTTCTTGAGCTATAATTTAGTTTAACCTTTAATAGACAATGATAGTCATAAATCAAATCACAGACTTACAAAATTTCAAATGTTGAATTCAAAACACTAACTTATACAACAGTTTACCAAAACAATTCAATCGTAAGAAAGTGTTTTTGAGAAAAACGTTACTAAATTTAAACATAATTTTTGAGTAAATATCTTAATCTATTACCGAAAATATGTCAAAATCTGGATATACTTATTTATCTACAATATAAAATGAACTTGAAAATTATCGCAGAATCAAAAAAAGTTTTTTATTTTACACACCAAAACAAACTATATATGATTATTAAAAAAACAACTAGTTATGATTTATAGGTTAAATAAATTTATATTATAAAGTCTAGTGGTAGATTTAATAACTTAATTGTAAAATACTAAATCAAATAACTCTTTATTTTTATTTAACAATTTATTTTTTATTTATTTAAAAATTAATAAAGTTATGTCATTTGACGATAAACTATTTCAAACACAAAAGGCTTTTATACATTTTATAAAACTCTAAATTTAATCTTTACTAAACCTTTATAGATATAATATTTTTTAATTACTATTATTTAAAACTCAGTTTAAAAGTTTTTTTAGCTTTTTTTTTTGTAAAGTTATTAAAATCCTAAAAACCATATCGTATGACATTAAGTGTTATCATAACATGTGATTGTAAAACCAATTTTGAATACAGCATAACAAAATTAGCAAAAAAAGAAATAGGTTTATGAAATTGTTTTCAAGTTTAGTTGTGAGCGTTAGTAAAGGGCAATCAAATGTAAATCTAAACAACATAGAACTTTAAATCTAAAAAATGTTTATTTCTACAAAGGAATTATAAATTAAAATTCTAAAATTGTTGTCTAATCTCTTAAAAAAAAATTATTAATCAAATTAGTTTTTCATTAAAGTCTTTGAAAAATTTTATAAATTTTGGTTAAAATAAACTAAGTATTTTAATTATTTATTTGCTATTACTTACTTAATTAAGTAGTTTTATTGATATTAGTCATTTTTGTAAGTATTTCAAAAGCATCATCCGTAGTATTCAAATAATCTGAATGGTTGTAAATGAATTATACATACAATATTTAAAAATTCTAATGAATTTCTCAAACCTTTGCTTAAAATATCTATTTAGTTAACAAGCTACTTAACAACGATTACTTGTCTTTAAACAGAGAGTTTTAACCGCATTAAGCGGTAAACATTAATAACTATATAAATCAAAAACTAACAAAATAAACTTAAACATTTACAATTTAAATTTAAAACTTATATAGACTTCGATTCGGACAAATTAAATACCCAGACGTTGTTTTGTACATAAATTACAACTAAAATTATAACTAATAATACTCTATTATGGTAGTTTCTTGTTTATATATTTAAGATCTATAAATTTAGCTTTTAAAGTTTTATTGCGATAACTCAATTTTGTTAACCCAAGTTATAGAAAGTTTAAGTAATTTACTTAAAACGGTTATAAATAAAACTTATAGAGCACAATACATGAATTTTTGAAATCTTACAAAAAAGATTCATGAGCCATATCTCAAGAAAATAAACTCTACATAAAAACATATTAAATCACTAAAATGACTAAAAGAAAATTTATAATGCAAACTAAAAACAGTTTTATTGCTATTTTTGAAAAAAAAAACTAAGAAAAATTAATAGTAACTAATTAGAAATTTCTTTACAATAAACTATCAAAAAAAACTTATTTATTTTCCTGCAATTTTATATATTTTACCTTTTGAGTAATTTGAGTAGTTTTTGCGGGCTGAAATATAAATGAATAAAAAATCGTTAAAAATCACAAACGCTCGCTTGAAATTTTTTTTCATAAATAAACAAGATAGTTATTTTTTAAGTAAAAGTATTTTACCATAATTTGAAACCGTGTAATGTGGTCTTATACCATTCTTAACAAAATTATAAATATGTTTATAATACTTTCACAACTCGTCATTAACATTCTTTTAAGTTTTTAATTACAAGTATCCCATGCAAAAAAAACGTATAGTAAATAATATTTTATACTTAATTTTAAAATAGATAAACAACTAGGTTATTATAAAAAATAAATGTTATAGAAATTCAAGTTTTCAAAATAGATAGGCTTATCTTTTTTAATAAACTATTATAAATTAATATAATTTTTTATTTGTAATAGTAGTCTCATTTAAAATTAAGTTATTTACTTATGTTTAAAACTTTGATTGGTTTTTTTAATCAATTTAATCTAAATAACTCTTTGAAAATGGCTATTAATTTGACAAACCCTTTTTTAATAAACTTTAGTTTATGTTAACAATTGTCTACCTTGTACAGTTAGTATTTTTGAATTTTTAATACGCTTTGCTGTGTCTCATGAATATTGAAAATTAATCAAAGCATTGTAAGTTAAATCGTTTTAAATGTGTTTTTTAAAGATTAAATTTTAAAAGCATTAGTATCATGTTTAGTTTTAAGAATTAAACTAAATTGACAGTTTTTATAACAAACATTATTTAATTCTTACTTGTCTTATTAATTGTTATAATAAGACAAGTAAGAATTGTCTTGAAAACGTACTTACAGAAGTTAATAAAGGTTTTCTTTTTGTAACGTTCTAGTTTTTTTATATATGTTTCTTTATAATTTTGTCTTTATATATATGTTTCTGTTTTCTATACAACAAATTTAGTGTTTGCTGCTAGTTGCAGTTAATATTTTCTAACGGATTAATGAGACATTATTTGGATAAATACTTTAAATATACACGAAAATTGTAATCTAATGTTTGTGTGTTTACTTTTGTATTTTGCATGTTGTTTAGTTAATCTAGCTGGTACTTTAAAACCAGTACTTTACAAGACTATATCATATTTAAAAAAAATGTTATTATAAAATAAGTTTGTTCAATGAGTATTGGCGTTTTCTTAACCTTAAAATAAGTTAGAACGGTTTTTTTTATCGTATAAAAGTGGTTTAAATTTTTGAATGCATTTACTAGAAAATAGAAATTTAATATACTTGATGTAAAAATTTAACCAAAGACTTTTTTAATTACATTTAAATTCAAAATTTAACCACGACTGTAAAAAAACTGTGAAAAATTAAATAGAATAGCGTCGTTAGAACTATTTAATCTTTTCATACTTTAAGTTGTAAAACTTCAATAAGACTTCAAGGTTTTATAAATATTTTAATGTCAGGTTCAACAAACTACCAACTTACAGTGTACTAAAATAATATAGTTGTGTGTAAGTGTTTTATGATATCTAACATTATATTTTATTTTAATTTAAGGTGCGAATAGTAGTTTTATATCTTGTAGGTCGTTTTAAATTGATAAGAATAAAAAGTTTTACTTTAAAATTAAACACTAATCTTTTTTTTATTCGATGTTTGTTCTAATACGATATTTATATAACTATGTTGCTTTTTTTTATAATTTGCTCATGTAGTTACAATTAGTTTTGTAATATATAAATACTTTTCGCATTTTTAATAGGTTGCATGGATTTTTATTTATACATATAATTTTATTCAACGATAAAAAAATTCTTAAAATCCAGCAGTCCAAAAAAATGTTTGGTTTTCGAGTCGTACACTACCTGAATATCGTTTAACGTCCAGAAACACTTTTTATTACCTGTATAAATTTAATTAATTAGCCGCTTAGTTTCCTTTAAAATTTGCTTCCTCGAGGATTAAGTTAAATATGCTTGTAATTTATAATTTATTATAAAAGCAACAGTTTCTGCATTTCAAAAACGACGTCACTACCGCTAAAAATTAAAAGAAATATATTAAAGCTTTCTTGCTTTGCTTAATTTTTAGATTGTTTTCTTCTAAACACTTACTTAGTTTTATAATAAACAAACCATAAAAACGCAAAATATTATTTATATACTTTGCTAATAGTAAAAAATTTAAATAAAAGTAAGATTGTTTCATGTTTCATGGCGGGCTCAATAAACATTGATCAAGTTAAACAAATTTATTGTATTTGTTTATACAAATTTGAATAGACTTTTTTATTTCGAAGTTTCGTTCAAAAGATCTATTTAAAATCCTAGGACCGCTTACTTTGAACGCAATTTTTGGTCGGTTATTAAACAAATTATAATAATCTATTTAGTCCGTTAGCTATATATAGTTTCCTAAAATTAACTTCATATAAAATTTACTGTACATTGCAGTTCAAAGTAAATATGTGTAAAAAAACTGAACCAAAAAATCGATTTAGATCTATTGTAGAAGTTTGTTTTTGAGGTAATACAAACACTTTATCATCGACTAAGCAATTTTTATACGATTTTTTTTTTAATTTTGCACATAAATATTTTGTAAAGCTGAGATCTTTTTTTAATGTACAAGAGAAAAGTTACAAACTAAAACATACTTAACAAAGTTGAAAGTTGAACTTTTTCTGTAACGTTTGCTCTTGTAATTGTATACAACAAATCTCTATGTAATAAACGGTTTACTCTACAAAAAAAAACTAATTAAAATATAGAAACGTAAGCAGATATTTGCAAAAGTCTTGAACTTTATGTGATTCAAACGGTTTAAATCTAGTTAATGTATTTTCAAACAACCCTTCAAGCGAGAAATAAAAAAATAGTGAAGTTAAATTAACCTAAAGTACCTAAATGTAACCTAAAGCGCCTAAAAAAAATAATGAGATATTTTACTACCACAAACTTATCAATATAAATAGTTTATATAATCAGTGACAAATAAAGTAAATACTTTATGCAATACTTTAAATTATATAGTTCAATTATTAAATGGATTCTTTCATTTACTAAAAATTTTTAATGTGGTATAACTGTAAACCAACCAATAGAATTATTAAAGTTTTTGAGACCGAGTTTAACATAATTTTTAAAATTGGTTTATTTTATTTTCTATCAAAGTATTGATATTTGTTTGCAAATAGATAGAAATTCAATATACCAATTATCCATCGAATGTCAAACTATATGAAGCATATAAATACAGAAAACACAGATAATAATTAGAAATGAAGTTTTATTATATCTGAAATACCATTGAGCTGTAATTAACAAAATCTAAACATGATGCAATAATTAAATAGCTTTAAAACTATTTTATATTTAAATCTTTTAATTTATATGCCGCTCTACGCGGTTAAAAATTAAGAGCTAGAAGATACCGAAAATGTAAAAGCACGTTTTACTATGTAGAAAAACTGTAAAAGGTGGGTTTGTTGCAAATTTAAACTTTCTTAATTAAACATTCGTAAACTTTTTTTTACATCAGTAAATCGAAAGTACGTAAAAAAACTTTTAATAAATCTAAATTATCTAGTTTGTCATATTGCATATAAACTTTTTTATTTGTTATTTAACACGTCTTCAGTTCTGTTTTTTTTTGTATATAGATATAAAGAATTTTAATTCTAAAAATTAGTATAACAGTTATTTTTAACTTTAATATCTTTTATTTATTTAGCACGTACAAAAATATTATTTTCTTGTATATTTTACAAACCGCTCTATTGAAGTAAACAGGTTAACTGCGGGAAATTTGATAGAAATTGTATACTTTTCATAACAATTCTTGGTATAAGAATCTGGTGTACAAAGGAACCTTTCGGTTATCGAGTCGTACACCACATGCTTATAAAAATTCTTATGAGCTATTACACAATTTCTTTTGACTGAAAATAATATTTAAATCTTCAGTAAAAAAACAATCGATTAACCGAAACGATAGAAAAAAAAATAAACAAAAAACTAACTGAACCTTATATTTTTAAATGTACTTTAAAACTTGTCTAGTAAGATAATAACTAAAAAATATATATAACTTTACTTTAAATTAACCTAAAAAAAGAGACAAACAATACTAGTAGCGCTACTGGAATGATAGGTTACAGCCTCTTTAAAGAAAGTAAAAATGTAATACGCTGAAAATTTTTAATTTAAAGTTTATCTGTACTTCGTGCTTAAAGTTTAATTTTTGGCATTTACTCAATAATTTGCTTTACTAATAGTTTTATCTTCAAAATCACCAATTTTGTTTTCTTTTGTTAAAATAGTTTTTTTTTAAGTTTTTTTGACGTGATTTTGGCTCGATGATGCCAACTCGTTATAATATTTCTCTATGTTTAAGTTTATATTAAAGATTAAACGCTTATCTTAAACAAATTGTTTTATTATTTTGTTTTTTAACATTAATTTCTAATGTGGTCGTTATGTATTTTAAAAACTAAATCCAAAATAAAATTGTTCTTTTATTTCTTTGAGAATTCGATATATTCAATAGTATCAAATCTACTTAAGTAATTTCAAACAGTTTTAGCTGCTTTTTAAATATATTTAATTAATATTAAAACTAATATCATAATATTAAAACAATATAGTATTAAATCTAAACTTTTTTTTTTCTTCTAAAGCTCACCCTATATAATTAATTTTTGAATAAATACAGCTATATCTGCATAAAAAAACATAACACTAATTGAAAATTTGTTTTAATTGAATAAAGAAACTGATTACAAAACAACTTTGTAAAACTTAACAAGTTCATTTTCCAATTTTTATAATTATAACTATTTATTGTGCAGCTTTTATAAGAACAACAAAAAATAATCTATTTATAAGTCAAAAAAATATACATTAACATATTAACTAAAAAAATGGTTCAGTGGATAAATTAAAAACTAAAACTACGATATTCTTGTTTTATACTTAAAAATAAAAAGAATATTTGTTAATAAGGACTTATACTACTATTTGGTAATAAAAACTGATATTGCGTTAAAAATTTATGATTTTTATACAGGCTCAAGGAGTATTTAGTATTTAACTAGCTAAGCTTACGAATTTAAACAGTTTGAAAATTGTTTGTTTTCTGTTCGGATCATACAAGACGACATAACTTTAAGTAAAACTATATTTTGAAAGAGTCGGTGAAATAAAAATTACAAACCAAAAAAAAATTTGCTCTTTAAACATTATTGATTGATTTTTTGATCGGGAATGTACTTTTAATTTTTTACCGTATTTAAGCGACAAAAGTAAAACATATAAAACCTTCAATCATATATATATATATATATATTAACAAAACTAACTATATAGCATATAATAAAAATATTTTGATTACATATACTTAAAACCATTATTTAACAAAGTAGCTTAATCTAACTTAATTTAATATAAATAAAATTTAACAAAAATTTATTTATTATTATTAGATTTTTGATAAAAAATATGTAAGGTAAATTATTTGAAATTTAAATTAAGGTTTTTTTTATATAAGTCAATTAAATCTTATGTTACGAAAAAGATACGAAAGCAAGAAATCACTGAAAAATAAAAAATGTTATTTAAATTGAATAAATAATTGTTTATTTTTTATGTCTGCAGAAGTAATTTACAAACGTATGTTAGAGAACATAAAAGTTTTTAGAATTAAATATATTTTTTTCTTTGTTATACTTAATTTTGTTTCAAATTGTTCTTTGATAACAAATAACTAAAATGAATATTTTTTTTATTTTTAATTTTAAACTTTTGATATTGGCCACTTAATTTTTTTTTTTTTAATTTTCAAAGCTACTAAGCAAACGTAATAGTTCATAAATCAAACATTTAGACATACTAGTCACAAAAACAAATATCTTTCATTGTTACTAAAAAAGGTTAGAAAAAATTCTTTCAAAAAGGTTAAGTTTATTGTGAACTTATTAAAAAATGTATTTAATAATTATTTCAAAAGTATGTTTATAAAAGCTTTATTAATTCTAATTCCACTCAACTGTTTAAAACTATCTTGATGTTTTTATGACTATTATTAATTTATGATTTGTTGTACACATTTTATGGTATCAGTCTTTATATATTTAATCGTTATTATGTTAACCGCTCAGTTGCGGTAAAAATTAAACCGATTCAGAACGGGCAACCATGTAAAAATTATTTGTAATTTGTAACTATTAAAAAATAGTAGTTTGTGGGTTTCAAAAAATTATAACTTACTTTTTTAATAAAAGATTTGTAAATTATTTGTTGTTTTCCTTTAGTTTAAAAGTAAAACTAATTATTTTGAAGATATATTGTAGAATAAGATAACAAATAAGACTTGAAAAGAATAACTAATCATGTATGATTTCCAAAGCTATTAACGAAAAACAGCTAACATAAAATGCAAATTTACAAATTTTAAAACACAAGATAATATTAATTAGTTTTCATTAGTACTTTTAATCTACTAAGATGAAAAATTATTACTCACTTCAGTTGAAACTAGTCATCTAGAAATAGATTCACTATTTTCAAGGTCCTATCACTAAAAACGCATTTAAAAGAATTTTCAGGCATTTAGTCTTTAATGATGATTTAATCTTTAAAGTTTCTTTACAGTTTAAGATTTGTTTAAGCCTAAGCACTTTAATTTTTATGATGTAAACTTTAATACAATTTAATTTATTAAAAACTTTAATTTATGTGTCGTATGTAAACATCTTTTAGAAACTTTACTAACTCAATAACTACGTATTAAAACGTTTCACATAAACTTTAAGTTTTAAAGAACAACATAAATCTACAAAATATCTTTAAACTGTTTTTTTTTGTTTAACATATACTTACTAAACTTGTTTCAATACAATGACGCAATAGACCTGTATACGATTATAAACTTTTTATTCTAAATTTATTTTTATTTGGGCTTTAATTAGTTTATAATTAAAAACTCGTTAAATGTATGTCCATAAACAAACAACTAACCACTAAAAAAATAACTGTTTACAATTCAGTTTTAAACTATTCAAAATTTTTAACAAGATGTTTTTGTTCGTTTAAATACGTCATTACAAACCTACTATAAAACATTGATTTAAAAGATTTTAAACTTCTTTAGCTTTTTATCATTTATCAAAGTTCTATTTTAAAAAATAATCTTTAGTTTCGTAAAAAATTGAACCTTAATAAATTTTTTTTTAACAAAAATATTATGGTGTTTTCAAATTTATATAGCATTTATTTATAAAACTGTAGAGCTACGGTAAATTCACTTTAAGCTTTAAATTAGTTTACCATTAAAAGTTACTAACTGTTATAAAACTTTTTTTTATTTTGAAAAATTCATTTAGTGGTTTATTTTATGTTATAAAATACCTATTTAGTAAGTTTTTATAGATTTTTCGTACTATATTGACTAAAAGAAATATTTAAGTCGTGAAGCATAACTATAGCATAAAGTTAAGATTTAGTCCGTTCTCTAAAAAAATTCTTGAACCTATGATATACAAAGGCTAATCGAATTAAGAAAAATATTGTAATCATAGCTCCATGAAAGTGAATCAGTAATTCAGACTTATGTAAGGATGCTGTTAGAAGATACAACATTTTTGTTTATGGTAACATTTAATTAAAAAATCTTCACAGCATTTAAAATGAAAAAATACTTTAATTGTGATATAAAATTAGCTATTGTACTTCTAATGAATATTAATTTAATTTAGTTTAAAAAATATGATTTCTAAACTACAGGTTTTATACTAATATTTTTTAATGACTTAAATTATCAGACTTCTTTTTTCAAGTGAAACGCTTAAATGCAAAAAAATGTTTATTGTTAACCTTGTTATGTATTTTGAATATAAGCAAATTTAAAAACGAAGAATTCCAATACGAATTACAAGAGTGGTACTCTAGTAGAGGAATACTAGTTTTTAATGTAAACCTACATTAAGCTTTAAAATAATATTAGTTTTGGTTTCTTATTGCATGTTAAAATAATAAGATATAGTTCATTTATTAAATTTTGTGTTTAAATTTCTAACAAAACAATAAACTGTCTTTTATTTGATTGTGTTTAATAAATTAAGAGGTAGATAGATACTGGGCATTTGAAACAATTAAAAAATACATTATCTTTTCAGACAAGTATGAATTTAGGCGCCTTTTAACATGGCTGATAAAATTTTTAAAAGCTCATTTTATATTATGTATTGGTTAGTAAAAGTTGTTCTTACAAAAAAATATACAATACAAATATTTTAATAATTAATTTCTTTAATAATTAGACTGATGATTTGTACAGAAAAATAATTTACAAGTTGTTATTAAGTTGCAATGACAATAAAGAAATTTATTTTTTTATACACAACTTAACTACATAGCTTATTAAAAATTCATTATTTTCAAATAACGCAACCCCTAGCTAGATAATAACAAGTTTATTAAAACAATTTAACTAATCTTATAAGATTCATCAGGACAACCTTATTATAAAAGTATATAAATATTGTAAAACTAGACAGTCGTTATAACTTATTTAATTTAAAAAAGTATTCAAACTTATATTCAAACGTAAACTTTGCAAACGTTTGTAAGTTTTTTGTAATTGTAATTATATTGTAAAAAATTAGTTATAAAACAAACGATAAATAGCCTACATTTTCGTATAATAAGCTTCATTTGGTCGACTAAATTTTAAATTCACAAAAATATTTAATGGCCAGTAAATAGTTGTACATAATTAAGTAAATGTGTCTCGATTTTCTCTTTAAAACTTTGTTTCAGTTTTTATATTAATAAACAGTTTATGGTAATGCAAGACGAATTTAAATTATAGAGACAAATTATTTTTCTAAATCTATTTATACATACATAAATTTAATTTTGGATTTTAAATAATATGGAAACAATAAGGCCCTTATAATTGTATAACAAAATAAATCGATACTAACTTATTTAATCAAAGATTGCTAACATTAATTTTAACACTTTTAATTTTCATCATCATACGTAATATAATTGTTGTTGTAAGATACAATTTAAAACATACAAAACTGTCAGTTATAGTAGCTAGTTACTTAGCTTGCAAACAGTTTAAATATTTAAGAAATTTAATTTGATAACAATAGAGCTTTAAACAAGAAAAAAATTAAAAAGTTTCAATCAAAAGCTTTTAAGTTATTTGAAAACCGCACTAAACGGCTTAAAGCTTTCACAAAACAACAGTGGAATTACATCTATGCTCGTTTGAATATATTATAAATTTTTATGCAAGTGTTTGTGAAGTACATGAGTTTTAAAACTATTATTATTTAAAAGTTTTGATTCATGTGTCCTTAAAAGCTGTTTCTTTTAATTTATTTAAATTTAAATTGATTTTTTTACCAGTTTTTTTTATATGCGATAATAAGATTTGAAATTTATCCAGTAAAATGAGTATTAGAAGTAATTTAAGTTCTAAATAACAATATAGTTTTAATTAAAATATTCCGTTTTCTATTGTTTTAATTAACTATTAATTAATTTAATACATATTTGTTATGTTTGTTAAAATGCGTTTTTACATAATTTTTGATTTTTAACATGAAATTTTAGAAGTTCTTTTTAACTAAACCATTTAAACTTAAACTTTTTATTTATTCATTACTTTTACAACAACTTATTAAAATAAAAATAAATTTTTTTATCAGTGATTGCTGATATAGATTTATGATATTAAGCCTAAAAGAGTATTTAGTGAAGATATTAAGCCTAAAAAAAATATTTAGTAAATGAATTATTAAATGAATTATTATCGCTTCTCAATTAAAACGTTTTAAATAATTTGTCTTCTTTAATGAAATACACTAGTAAATATTATTTCAAATTCTATCAAAAAAGGTAATAACGTTAAACCTACAATCCCACAAACTATAGCTTTTGAAAAGGTTATATATACAAAGACCATTTTTTTTAATTGAATGGGCATGTTACTATTGGTTTTCACCGTAACTCAGTGGCCAAAAAAAAATTAAAAAAAATTCAACTACATCCAAGTACGAGTATATACTACATACTATACAAAGTTACTCTTACTTTAAAAAACAATTTTTATTTTATGCACGTTCAAATTAAAACAAGATTATATAATATGTTTATACGGAGATCGGTAGCTTATTCTTTAACAAACAAATCATTCTCTTAAAAGTTTGTCGCAGCCGTAGTTATTGAAAGAATTTTTAAAAAGTAAACAAAAATAGTTAACTATTTGATTAAATTGGTAGTAAAACAAAATAAATTAAATACAAAACCGCGTTTTATTAACTATTATATAGCACATGTATTGTGTCTGACTCGATATCAAAAGGTTTTTTTTTACACCAAGCCCTTAGATTAAGCTTTGTGTACACCATTCTTTAGTTTCCAAATAAACAAAATTAATGTTCTAATGTTTTCCATAGTTCGCATTTCTTGCGAACCTAAAGTGGAGTTTTAAAGATTTAAAGCAGAGATTTTCATACCTGACCAAGTAGTCCCTTTTGGAGGGGGGGGGCATTGCAGAAATTTAGGAGAACATGAGCAGTAAAAGAACAAAAAGGAAGACCATGAGGTCATTAAATAAACTTACATTAGATAATCTTAAGTTGATGATAAAAAGCATAAAACAAAGGTCTTTAGCGTCTTAATGGTAGTTTTGAAATTCATACTCAAAATGATGTAAAAAAAAGGAAATTAGGGGCCACAAGCTGTAAAAGGGGAGCCATAACGTCATCATTATTAACTAACACTAGATATTCTGGAGTTCATGATGAACAACTCAAAAATATCAGCCGTTTTTAATGGTGGTTTGTGGAGAAATCTGGTTGAAGAGGCCATGACTTTTCTAATTTCTCTAAAGGGGGCCTTTTGAAAGTTTTGAAAAACTAAAGCTAATTTAAATTAATTTAATGTGTGTTTACTTATTACATGTTGAGCTATTATATATCAAAATACTAAGATAATATGTTATAAAACTTTTTTGTTTCTTATGTCAATTCTAGTTACAGGTTTAAAATAATTAAGTACAATAAATTTATATCGTAGTTGTAAGATAAATGTTTGTGGTTTTTCTATTCACATCATTAGTTATATCTTATTATTATTATCGATAAAATAAGGTAAAAAAATCATATTTTAAATTAAATACGTTTCTTTACATTACTATTTCGTTTATAACTTGCATTTTAATCAATAAAATATTTGATGCCTCTATCGTGTGTAATTATTATTTATTTTTTTAGGCAATAATAATTTTTTTATTACCAAAGGTTGAAAAAAGCACCTTATTAAAGCTTTAACTAAAAAAATTTACGGTAAATTTTTTCCCTACTAATGCGCACATTTTCAACAGTATTTTAAATAACAAATAGTTTTTTGTTTCAAAAATGACGTACAGTAAACAAATTATTAGTTTTTATTTCTTTTCAGAGCTCTAAAGTTCAACAAATACTTAGAAAAGGCACGATTATTAGAAAATCGGAAACTCTTATTCTGACAAAACAAGTTCTTAAAACAAAAATTGAAACAGTAATAACTAGTTTTATATTTGACAAAAATTAGTATATATTTGTCAAATATAAAAAAAAACATATAAAGGTTTTATTAGTATCACAAGCCATTTTTTCTTATTACAAAACATTAAATACCTTTTGAGGTATTGCTTAAATAAAGTAAACAACATAAATATATTTTATTATTTAAAAATACCTTTAAGATTTTGCAAAAATGTAAAAGTGGCTTATAAATAGTAACAGAACCTTTATATGTATTTTTTATATTTGACAAATATAAAACTAGTTGTGACCTTTTCAACTTTTTTTTTAGAATTTGTATTATCAGAAATTTGTATTATTAAACTCTACATTGGTATTTTTAACATTATTAAATTTATATAATTTATTGTATTGCTTTAAGATTTTGAACTGTCATAAAACCAATAAAAAAGTTAAACTTCATTTTTAATTATCATTATAGATTTTGAGCTTAAGTAGTTATACTTTGCTTGTAACAAAACAGTGAGCACAAGCACATGTTGCATTATAAATTACTTTTTTTTTCTTCTTTTTAGCAAAGTTACAAGTTGATCTTAACTAAATGACTAAATTATAAATACTTCTAAAGTATTTTTTTCTACAATGTTTAAAATACACTTTTATTTTCTTTATATTCTTTTATTTTTAACATTATAGTTTATTTCATAAGAAATATAATAAAACTAAATGTAGTCTGGCATAATAATGCTTATTATTTCTAACTCAGTTATAAACTAAACTCTCTTATTAAAAAACCGAATTACAACAAATTTTGAACCGTTTTGATTAATACTTATGATTATACATATATTCTAGTATACTTACGGTTAATGAAAGAAATTTTGTCATTTAAAAAAAGTTTTAAGTATCAATCTAATTTTTAAAATTACTTTTTAATATAAAACATGTGTTTAAATTTTACTCCATCTTTGAAAGACCTCTTAAGACGTTTAAACATAAAACTAACACTTTTTTTTAATGTCTTATGTAAAAATCTAAAAATGTTTTTGTTATATTACTTAGTTTGTGTAATAGCTACTAAATCAAAACAATATTAAATATTTTTAATTATTATTCGTATCAAGTTGTGGATTTACCTGTAACTGTACATTTACAAATTTTATGTTAACGGTTTTATGTTGTTATAAAAATGATTAAACGCAAGTAGAATTATGGCAAAAATAGTTTTACCATAATTTGTATTTTAAATCAAGCGTTTATAAACTTCAAAATTTACTTCGAGAATTATATAATAAACTAACAGTTGTGAAAGTGTTAAAAAATACTAAATTAAGTTGGTTAATCGTTTAAAATAAAGAAATCTCATACAGTTGTTTTACACTTTCTATTTTTTTAAAGTACACTAAACATACTTTAGATAACCTTAATATTAATGACTTTAGTTTGTAAACCCTTCTCCAGAGCTAAAATTAATAAACGTTTCTGCAATACTTTGTATACTATTTGTTTCAAACAAAACATAAGTTTAAAATTAAGGTTTTGTAATTATAGTTTTAAAACTAATTAAAATATGAAAAATTTAAATAATGAATTCTGCTACTAATTTTTGTAAAAATTATGTAGGCATTGTATATTTCTTATATTTATATAAGGAATAACTGAAACATTGATTGAAATCGACTTTATATTTGATATAGTTAATTATAAAAAGAGTAAAAAAATAAAGTTCTCATCTTCTAAACTCTAGAGATTAAATAAAATTTACACACAATAAATTTAAAAGAATATAGTGTTTTTTAACAAAAAACTATTATTGTATGATGAATGCTGAAGCTCAAATTAAATTTTTAAAAATGAATTACAGATATCTGCAAACCATGTTTCATTTTTTGTTTTGTCTAAGGTTTTTTTATTCTTTACCAGGGAATCTCACAGTAAGCTACTTTGATTTTTAAAAAGTTGACTATTAGTTTTATAGTCAGCCATGATATGTTTGGGTTAGTTATGGGACATGTTTAGGGTAAGATTGGGAAAGGTTGAATATTATGATATTATCACTGTACTACCGAGTAAGAGAATAATTACGTAATAATACTAACGTAGGTATTATTATATTTATTTATAATTATTATAAGATATAAATTAACGTTTATAAGTTAGTTACTACTAGTTTATGAATTTAGATGAGAACTGTTTATAACCTAAAGTCTTCTAGAAACAATAATAAAAACTTAATCATATAAGTATATTTATTATTAGCAATATATATAAACAACTCTTTGTATTTACTGCAAATAAACAAGTTTTTGAAAACACTACTTTATATACATAAACTATGCAAGAACTATAATAAACGACACTAACAAGGTCTATCTGATGATCTGATGCACTGTTTAATGGACACCAAGTAAATGAAAATCATAAAATAGTTGATGAAAGACTCTGTAAACTTAAAATGGCACAAGAACTGAGCTAAACAGAACATAGTATTAGGTTCTTCAGATTATGGCGAGTTGCAAGAAAATTGTCTTGGGAAACTTTATATTGTAAAACGAGCGCCCGCATTAAGCGAATTTAGTGCTTAAGTACGAAATTGATTTGAGAAAATTGGCTTCTCTCTCGGCAAATAATTTCTTTTCCGCGGAAACTTCGTACAATTTAATAAACAACATATGGAAAAACTTTCTGAGGCAAAAAATTGTCATACATTTTTAAAAGTCGATAAAATGACTAATTCAAAAGGAAAATTAATATTGTATATTGTAAGTAGATTTAAATAAAGGACTACGTCCTTACAATTTATTATATTATTTAGAGTATAAAATGTATAAATATCTTACGATATTAGCTAATTTTTGTTTTATTTTGTAGCACTACTATAACACTATATAGTAACAGATACTATAACAGTTAATCAGATGCATGCATCTGATTCTAAGCATTTTATTTCCTTTGAGGAAAATATTAATTATGCATACCGTTTGAACACGGTTAAAATAATTGACAACAAGTTCTGACCTTAACTCAAAATTGTTAGTATTTCTATGAAACAGTTTGAAGTCTAGTTTTGTGGGATTTTAATGTGACGTCAATAACAGTCAAAAAAATACTTATCGAAAATTACTTATTATTAATCGATAGTAAAACTTAGTTAAGTTTTTTTTATCTAAGCAAATATTTAATTAAAAAAACAGATTAAAAAAAATGCGCTTGGGTTGCAAGCCATCATAAAAGCAAAATTTTTTACTTAAAAACAGAGAAGATTAGTTTTTATGACTAAATAAAATTTCAAGCAAAATTAGCTAAAATGCCGTTATTTTTTTTTAAAGTTGATTTTTTAAATATCATAACCTGACTAAGAAATTAAAGTTTGTATAAACCTTATATGCAAATTTAATGTAAATTACCCAGTTACAAAACAATAGAAATTTTTATTCTAATAAAACATTTAAAATTTATGCTTCTTAATTTATTAAAAACTTAAAATAGGTAGTTTTTAGTTTAATTTTAAATAAAAAAGTAACCTTTGGAGTTTAAATAATTTACAAAACTAATTTATTATGTTACAGCAGTTATCTCGTATAACCTTTTTCAAATACCAACTTAGTTTAGGAAGATTAATTACGAAAAATACGTTTCTGACTACTGAAAAAATTGTGCTTTTATTTCTGTCTAACCAATAAGAATACTAAGTTTACAAATTATATTAAATATAGTTATTCTGCTTAGAGCATAATGTACTTTATATAAGTTTATTAAAGGTTGATTATGTAAAACAAATTAAGATCTCTACTTTTTAGAAACAAAGATTTTAACGAAACATAGTTTGTAAAATATAGTTTTGAGAAAAAAACGAGTCTTGTTTTGCTGAAAAGCTTAAAGAAAATGCATGCATATTACAACTATTATAACAAGTAAGATGTTAAAAAGATAATAACCATATTCTTTTACTTTTTAATGGTGCAAAGTGTATTAAAAATAAAAAAGTAGTGTACTTGTTTCTTTCTGTGCACTCTAGTTATCTAAATTTAAACTGCATTTCAATCAAAAATTTAAATAAACTAACCAAATAAACTTGCAAACAACAGAGTTTAAAGTATCAAAAATATTAACGCAAAAGTAAAATTTTCAAACTACTTTTATAACTTTAAATTGCATTTTAAACAAAACCTTGTTTATAATAATAAAATTAATCAGCCTTTAATAAATGAGTTGATTATTGTAGTTTTTATTACTTATAACATTATTTGTGCTTTTACAGAAACTAACTATAAAGATAAGATATGTTTTTTAAAGTGGTTAACCAAAAACAATTATTCCCTTTAGATGTATTTTTTTTAGTTACAAAGAACGGATTTGTTACTGCAAATCTAATTTATCTTAGACTTAAGAAGAGTAGTAAGTCAACATGTGTTTTGAAACTATAAATATTTTAAATTTTTAATACAATTTAAATGAATGTTTAATTTTTAGAAGTTAGTTATTGTATCTACTTTAATAAAAAAAAAATAAAAACTTTTCCGTTTATGAATAAATAAGGTTTTTATTGAATATACTCATGCTTTAATCATAACTTTTCAGTTTTAAGTTAAGTTATGGTAATTAGAAATATAATATAATAAAATATACAAGTTTAGAGTAAACTATTTTGTGCTTTCTAATGTTGACATGTCTTTGAATTATGTTTAATTATTGATTTACCAGTAGACATTTTAAAAGATTTAACTCTTTTCCGTTATTTTTAAGTTGAAACGGCCTAAACTAACTTAAAATATTTCCTCAACATAAAATGAGCAGAAATGAAGTGGCTTATTTTATTATGTTAAAAACTAGATTTTTTACACTTAGATACGAAAATTTTAATTCGAAAGTAATTTTGTAAGCTCCTTTTTTACTTGTAAAATATTTTTTTTTTATACACTGCTTAATATTTTCTTGTAGGACTAGTACTTTTATTTTATAAAATATTATAATTTCTAGTTTAGTTAAAAGTTTGATGTTATATCACTTATAATTGTTTGGATACTAATTGCATAAAGGTTAAGATACTTGATATACTGTAAATGAAAAAAATAATTACTGAATAAAAATAAGTGACTTTTAATCAAAATTTGATAATATTTATTCTTTCAACTAACAAAAAATTGTCAATACTAAATGTTTCTAAAGTACAAATAAAAAATACCTTTTTAACTCAAGTAAAAAACCTTATTTGCTGTTTTGTTTATTTATTATGAATAATCGATTTATTTGTTACTTATAGTAGATTTTTTTGAAACAATCTTAATGTATATCTTACCACGTTCTACCTCAAAACTAACAAGCAAATCGTATTATTAAAAAAAAGATTTAATTTATTTACGTAGTATTGACAATAAGTTTTAAAAATTGTTTAGTTTTAAATGTTATACTTACAATTTATTTTATAACAAACAACTAACTTTTTTTAAGGTTATTAAATTAGTTTATAATTATTTAAAGAATGTGTAAACTTTCGTAAAATTTTATTTCATGGTTTAAGTTATTTAAAAAACCAGAAGTTATTTATAAAATATAAATTATATCGTTAGGTTTAATCAACATAAATTTAACATTTTAATCAGAACCTTTTTATTTAACAAAAACTTTTTTTTTGAAATTAGTAATGTTTTATTACGATATTTCTTGAAGAAACAAATAAGATTTTTTATGGTTTGGTAATGCCAATTTAAGTTTATTTTTCGCTTTTTAAAACTTCACCTAATAACTTCACTAAAGCTGATTAAGCTTGTTTAATTTATTTATTAATAAATACAAAGATAATAAGCTAGTTTTAATAGAAAAAATTTGTTTTGCTTTAAATAACATATTGTTTAATTTAAAAAGTTTCATTTTGTTTTCTTAAATAATTATTTTGAAATAATTCTAAACCTAAATACTATAATATTTGTAAACTTTAAAAGTTATTTATTACAATTTGAATTTCAGATTTATTATTAACTAGTAAACAAACTAATAAAATGTTTGCAATATTTTTTTAACTTACGCAATTTAAGTCGTTAAGGTAAGAAAACGTTTTTTAACTACTGAGAAAAAGATATTACATCTGCATCAAATATATTTACTGTTTTTTTTTTGTGCTTATTATAATGCAATTATTGGTTCATATAGTTTCTCCGCGTGACAATTAAGAAAACACAAACTGCCGCATCGCAATACGATAAAAATACAAAGTACAATTTAAAATTATTATTTTTATTCAATAATTCAGTCATGTAATTCAGTCATGTCAGTAAAATCCTTTTCTGACAAGGCTTATAAAATTAGATAAAGAATGTACTGATTAAGAATCAACTAACCGTTGATAAAGTTACAATATTTTTTGTGTTTTAATTTTAATGTTAGAATAGTTATAGTAGTGATAAAACTAAAATACTTAACTCATTACCATAAGCATTTTAGTGATAAGCTTTTAGTATCGAAAAAAATTTAAACATTTTTAACCAAGTTTTTTCGCAACATGCATAGAAAAAAATGCGATTTACCTAATAAACAAACATTTTACTAAAGTAAAGAAATAGTTTGAATCATTTAAGTTATTACTTTGATTTTTTTTACTAGCTGATATAGCATTAGTTTTATTTTATTGTACAGATCTGTAAAATAAATTACCTTATAAAATTTGTAACTAACAAAAGAAACTTTTTCATATTTTTTCATGTTTTATTAGTGCTGTATATATAATTTATTTTTTCAAGACTTTATCATGCAAATTAAGCTTCTGTCAAAGACCTCGGCATTGCGTCAAGTGACTGCAACTTAGTTTACATAATAAAATCTTGAAGGAATAAAATATAATATATAATTTTTCTAGGAAGTGTGATGGTTTTTTTTTTTTAAATTTAATATTTGAATAAAAATTAAAACATTTTAGTTTTAGCATAATATTTTTGATGCATTTTCTTGTCCAATAAAAATTAATGTTTAATTAATGTATTGTTATCAATTTAAAATAATAAATAGTGTAGGAACATTACAAAACTTAATTTTTTTTAAACTTGACAACTTCACATTGTGAGAAAACTAAAAAAAACAATAAATAAACCTAAAGAAACCTTATGCTTAAAAATTGCATAACTTATCAAACGATTGGACAAAACTACGGGAACTTTTATTAACTAGGTCAAAAGTTGTTTCTAAAACTAGGTTTAACATAAATAGAAATAGAAATACAAGTTTAATTTTAAATACTGTACTGACGTTGTTTAAAAAAACGTAAATGCTAGTTTAAAAATATTTTCTATAAAAAGTAATTATTTAAAGTTTGCATTTGTTAAACAAAAAAAATACTGACAAAATAGCATAAAAACGAAAATAAAAAATAGAAGTGTGATAGCTTAAAACATTTGTTTCTCAATTTAAGATTGCTTAATTATACTTAATCACTATTTATTTAATATTAACTGTGCAGCTTAAACGGTATAAGAATAATACAGGTGCATTGCTTAAATAGCATTTTTGTTTAGTTAATTAATATTTATTTTTATTATAATTTATACTATTAAATTTTATAAAAATGTTTTAAAAATTAAAATTTGTCAATTTTAAAAGTTTGTAGATTAAGACAAGTAGTTGTAAAATTCAACAAGTAAGCTATGGTAGCATATGATTTTGTCTTAACCTAGAGCCATCAAAAAGATGTCAACATACAAAATTAGTTTTAAATCAAATTTGTAATTTATAAAAATACCAGAATTGTATTAGGAACTAAAAAATCTATCTGTGTCATATGTATATTTTAACTATAATTTGCTTAGAATTTATTTTTAATAAGAGATTAGTTAAAATAAATAACAGTTGTGACATGCATTTACTTTAAACCGTTTAATACGGTCTATGTATCAATATAATCATGTTTGTATGAAGAAAACATGTCAAAATCTTTGAAAATTTTAAACTAAATAAGTATATTTAACGCAATTCTAATGTTATTATTTTAGATTTGTAATTTTTTTCAAAAGTATATCTTTATTTAAAGTTTTATAATTAGGAACAATTAATTATTATTCTATTATACTAAAAAAAATTTCTAAACTTAAAAAATAGTCATTTATTATATAAAAATATAGATTTACAACATTATAAAATAATGGAAATAACAACTTTATTGATAAATTATAAACAGTTTAACTTTTATGGGAAAAATATAACTATATGTATCAAAATGTTCGACTTTATAAAAATGTTTAAAAACTATTAAGACTAAAGTATATTTTATTCAAATTAATATTAGAGCATTTATCTGAACAGTTAATAAAAAAAAAATAGTAAAGTATAAACAGAAGTTCCTACCAACCTAAACCTCCTAACTGCAAGCTTATTATCATTTATTTATTTTAATACTTAATGTATGAAACACACAAACAGCAACTAACGGTCAAAGTATATATTTCAAACATATTTTGAACACAGGCTTTGTTATGTTTCTTGAGTTTTAACCGCATTAAGCGGCATAATGAAATGTTTTGTTTTTATATTACAGTTATAACTATTTTATGATGGTAATATAGTTAAAACGCTATAATGTTAAAACTCAAAAACAAATGTTTTAGCATTTTGTTTTACAGATTTAAGCTATATTTTAAGATCAATATAGTATAGTTATTTGCCTTAACTAAAGAAGAATGCTTTATTTACTGGGATGCAAAGAGCTTATTTAAATAGATCTATGCAAATTGTATATTTTATTCGCGACCGGTTTCGGTGGCAAGAGATTGCGACCTTTTCGAGCAAAAAATAAAATAAGATTAGTATAGAAAACAATTAGTTTTTTATCATTAACTTGTAAGATGTAACTAATTTTAACCTAGTTAAAAACTTAGTTAGACAATATTTTTTTAAGATATTAAATTAGAAACAAACAGTCGTAAAAAATTCAAGCCCAAATATTTTTATTTAGTTTCACACGTAAAGTTATTATAAATCCACAAATCAGCATTATTGACAAAATCATACAAAATTCTTTTGATAAAAGAATTTATAGTACTTTGACAACTCAAGTTTTAATTGATGTTACTTTTTTCTTGGTCTTTATAAACTCCAGTTAAAGGTCGATCAGTATACATAATTGTTATTTATGAATTGAGTTGTCACTGTGATAGTGACTCAGTGGGAAAAACATCTCAAAGGTTTAACGTAAGAATCGATGATCATGTTCCAAAAATACTAAAAAGCTGGTTAGATTGTCATTCGGAGAAAACTTCATGGCGATTAGGCAACATTTGTTGGACAATCTTGAGTGTGCGATAAACTATAAAAAAGGGAACTTTTCAGTTTTAGTGTAAGCGGAGAACTCTTTTCAGCTACATATTATTAAAAATAATGCATTTAATCTTTAAGGCCAAGTTTATGTAAGCAAAACAAGTTCTTATACCAAACTAGACTTTTAAATCCTTATGTTAAATAATTTTAAAGTAGTTATTTTCACGTAAAATTTTTGAAAGCGTAGTTTTGTTTTCATTTTTATTGCTGTTTTATTATAGGTTTATTATAATCCAGGGGTCGGCAGGCAGTTGGTGGTCGCGGGCCAAATTTCAAGTTTCCAAAGTCTTCGCGGGCCGCAGTTTTAGTTTTAGTGACATTTGAATAATTTTATGGATTTAGTTTTACTCACACTAGAGAAAAGTTTTACTTTTATTCACCTTATTATTTAAAATGACTTTTAGCTATACATAGAATGCCTTTTCAAACTAATATTCATTAGATTATGATTTACATTGACTAATTTACTTTAATAAATATGTACTAATAGTGTTAATAAAATATGTACTTTCATAAGCACTTAATAAGTTAAACTTAATACTTTTTTAATTTTACTTACAACCTAACTCTCTTTAAAAACTTAACTTGAAAGACAATTTATGGGTTACTTTTGGACATTTGTTATATCATCAACACTTTTTCATATTTCCAAGAATATTTACTTCGAAAAAGTTTGTACGAGTTAAATAATTTACACTCATTAAGAAATTTAGTAATTAGTTAATATAATAAAATTAATACCTGTTTGTATTCCAGAAAGCTAAAACAAATGATTTAACATAATTAATTCTCAAACACTTTAATAAAATATTTTATTAGTATTTAGACTTTTACATGGTTGCCACTAAAAAGCAAAAATGTCTGAGATGTATCAAATTAGCTTAAATTATTAAAATTTGAAAAAGCTAATAAATAAATGTTAATCAAGCTTAAATACCTAGTTAGAATATCATCATTATCAAAAAGTACACAAAGTGTAAGAAAACAAGAAAAAAATGCAATTAGTAAACTACACAACAGTCATATAAACTATTCTGAGAATTGGAAGATTTCTTTAAAGTTTTTGAAATAAAAGCTTCACACACACCTGAGTTTTCAAACTTTTAAAATAGCCTGTTTGTGTAGCAGTCCAGTTAATATAAAGTTCACTACATAAAGAAACAACAAAGGTTATTAACAGTAAATAAATTGTATGCAAAAAATATACAAGTCAGCTGGAATGGACAATTGAGTTTCTTAAACAAGTTTAACAAATGTATAAAATTTTATTGAGTCATTAACGAAGTAGAATTTTTTTTTATTAAGCATGATAGCAATTCTTTATTTGCAATAATAATAGTGCATTTAAAAATATTAATTGTAAAAAATAAGACGAGCTACAAGAATAAAAAAAAAACGTTAGTTAGGAGTTATTGCGAGAAACAATAAAAAAAATCACCAAAGTCATTTCCGACAAAGCACATTATTATCTTCAGTAACTACAGAATAATCAGAAAAAATTGTTAAGGCAAGTAATAAAGTAGCAAAATTTATTACCTAAAATGAGTTATCGTTTATAATTGAAAACTATTATAAAGAATTGATGTTGGCGGTAATGAAAAACTTTTGTTTATTTCTTCAATGACAACATGAAGTCGTGTTTAAGAAATGCATTAAGGTTATAAAGTCGCATAAATCAAATTAGGACTTTAATCAAACTATTAACATGAGAACGCTGACAGAAAAACTATTACTCATCTGGGAATTTTTATTAGAGATGTTTTTACTAACTTTGACATTTTAGTAGAACTTCTTGGTTTAGTTCCAACGCGAAGCACAACAATCGGTTAAATTTTACAAGTAAAGGTGCAATTTACCAATACGGAGTTTTTGGAAGTACAATTCCTTCTTTTATTTTTAGTATAACGTTTAATTAAAGTTTAAAAAAATGTTTTAAAACATTTATCAATAATAAAAAATACTGTTCAGCTACTATAATATATTTTTTAATAAAAAAACATTTATTTGGTAATTTATTTTGATTCAAATCAAAATTTCATTACTTTAAATGTGAAAATTGTTTGAAATTCCAGGTTTTTTCAAAAATTCTCAAATTCAAGTTTTTTTCTAGAATTTTATACCGTAAATTCACAAATTCAAAGCTTTTCCGGGATTGAACTTTTTTGGCAACACTGATTATTCATTCTTTAATGTACACAATAATATAAATAATATTTTGAATTATATCAGCTGCAAGACTTAAAATTTAACATATATTAAAACTCAAACTAACACTGTGGATTGAGCAAAACATACATCATAAGTTTAATTTGCCACTCTTTCAAGCAAAAAAGCCAGCCTGAGTCAACAAAAACGTTTCTGATATTTTTGTATACAAAAAGAAATTCTAGCCAAAAACTTAAAAAATGGCTTAGTTGGCCTGAGATTTGGAGTCTTCAAACAGTGATAGTCTGAGTGTGTGGCAATGTTTAGTTGTTTATTTGCTTGAATTTGAACTATTTTGATTAACAATGTACAAATTTTATAAATTTACCATCCCTATATCTAGTTTATATTAAATATATAATATATATTAAGTAGCTCGAAAAAACAGCAATTGTGTGTATTGATATGCAAGGCATAAAAATGAGAAAAAAACAATGTTTGAAAAATGGAATGTATACCTAACAAAAACTATATTAACTTATGTCATATATTTTTTTATAATGTGTCTGTACAAATTTAGATATGACATGTATAAACAACAATATAAGAAAAGTATGCATAAACTAAACTTAAACTTACTAAATTATTAAATAAAAAGTGGTTTAAAATATGAGCATTTTATTAAGTTAGTGTGCATAGAAAACTTATAAAAAATTAAAATGTTTCAAAACAAAAATCAAATGAACTTTATTTCTTATTACTATGTTATTTAAAATTTATTCACACTAAAATATAACACTTACAAATAAAAAAATTATAAAAGAAACTGAGGTATAAAAAGTATTGAAAAAAAATATCTAAGCTATAAAAAAATGACACTTTAGTTAATTACTGTACATTACTTTTGTACAAAATGAAAAATATTTGCATTTAGTTTATTCAATAAATAGGTATTATATAACCAACTTATTAAATCCCAGCACTCTTGACACTCTTTTTTCAGATAATTACTTACTGTTGTAAAAAAGAAGTAATTATGAAACTGAGAAACATATCCTGTTAGAACGCTAACCTGTCTTTTTCTTATTTTTAAACTAAAGCAGTAATTACTTGAAATTATTTTAAAATGTTATAGATAGACTTAAAATCAAACTAATCAAATTAAGTCGAATTACCAAAAAAATTTAACTAGAAATATAATTTTGCTCAGCGGGCCACATTTACATGCTCGCGGGTCACAAAATTTTCTTTCGCGGGCCGCATTCCATTCAAAAAAATAACATGCTCGCGGGCCGCAGATTTACATTTCGCGGGCCACAATTGGCCCGCGGGCCGCAGTTTGCCGACCCCTGTTATAATCTAACGAGTATTATTAGTACAGCAAAATTTAACAGTAACCTCTTGCTTATTTACGCACATCGTGTCCACAGAAAAAAAAACGTTTTTAATAATTAGAATGTTTTTGCGAATATCTTTTAACCTAATACTTGTTTCTAGGAATTAATTGAAAATCTAATTTTTTCTAGTCATGTACGATTAACTAATAATCATTAAACATTTATTCAGCTAATCGAAATAACTGTTCAAACTAACATTCACTTAGTTGTCATTAAATCTCTAAAATAAGCCATCTCTACATTAACTTTTACTTTTAGCGTTTTTTGTAGCTTTTTAATGACATTTATGGTGTTTATAAAAACGTTTAAATGATTTATAGCAAGCAAAGATTTATTTATTATTAATTGTCATAAACGCAACTTAAAAGTTTAACTTGGTATTACAAAAAAAAAAAAGTTTATACTTCGTGATACGGTATAGTATCTTAACTTTTGAAACAAAGTTAAGACTATGGGTTTCAGCTAAAATGAAAAATTATACGACGTTTCACAACCATTGAAAATATCTAACCAAAAACATATTTTAACATTTTAGATGCAATTATAATTTTATCAGACGATTTTTCCGCATAACTTTTTGAGCTTATACTATTAGAAAGTAAATTCAAAACCCTATAAAACTTCTACTAAAAATGTTTTCTTAAAGTTCAGTGCAAATTTACAACCAAAGTTTAATACGTGCGATAGCTTGATTGAATTTTTTTTTTGAAATTAAAGAAATAGAAAAAAAAAAAAAAACTGCCGGAAAATATTGTTTAAAAAGTTAAAAAATATACCTAACAAGAACTTTTTTAGTTTATGTCATATGTATTGTTTTAAGTGTGAACACACTTACATATTACTTATAGAAACAAAAATAATAAAAAATTGGTTTGAAACCTAGCTTAATCTCACTAAGTATCAAATAAAAAAGTGGTTCAAAAATGATCATCTGAAGACATTTGTATGCAATGTTTGTACTAAATAGACGAGTAGCAATGATCACTAACGACCATGTTTATAACTATTTAATAGATAACTTTTAAGTTCATACTGGAATTTTCAAATACGACTTATATGTTTTAAATATAATGGTGACTTAATCCATAATTTTCCTACTTGGTAGGATAGCGATTTATGACCTATTTTTCTTTTGAATTCAATAGTATTTATTTATTGTTTGTAATATTTTTATACTAAAATTCATATTAGAAAGTTAAACAGTATTAAAAACTTTTTTTGTTAAAATATTTTTTTTATTTTTGTTGGCATTTGATATAAATAATAAGCAATGTATTTAAGTTATAAATCGTTCTAAAAATTGGTTTTAAAACTAATTTTTTTATTAGAATAAATAAAAATTTATAAAATAAATAAGTAATTTATTCATAAAGTGACGTAGTTAATTAAACACGCAATCGTTAGCTGAAAACGGTTTTATATATTTAAAGTTATAACTTTCAACTGTAATATGGAAAATTAAAAAAAATATTGCTAATTTTAAATAATATGAATCTTACAATATCTAAAAAAAACAACAGCTTAAAAATTATTTTATAAGTTAAGAACTCATAATTACTCTTTAAAATAGTTTCTTATGTTACAATGGAGGTAAACACCTCAACTCGTTTAAAAAAACAATATAATTTTTAGTTATCAAAATTTCTATAATTCTAGGAATTTTATTAAAAGTGAAAAAAACACAGGTTTAACATGATTTAAATCATAAACATAGAAATTTAATGTACAGGAAATATTATATAATTATAGCATCAACGTTTTGAATTTTCTCAAAACACATAAGTCTTAGTCTAGTTTTTTTATATTATTTTACAAGCTTTTGAAATTAAGTTAAAAACATAAGATTATTAAAGTTGTTGAAAAATAGCTATTTTAGGCTTAAATTCCTATAATGATAAATATATATTTAAAATAGCTGTATCTGAAACTCTTTTTTTATGTTTTTATTTTATTTTTGAAGTAATGAAAGTTTGTTCAGAATTATTAAGTTTTAAAGTAACCAAACAAAACAATATTCCAATAAAAGAAGTTTACAAGTTTTATAACTTTATAAGTATTAGAAAAAAAATTAAGTTTAAAAAAAATATTGATATAATAGACACTTACATTTTTATAAACTAGACATATATATACAATTTATAATTCATAACTACTAAACTATTGTACAAAATAAATATTAAAACTGTTTTTTAACCTTATCAAACAATTGCTAAGTTTTGTGATTAGTAAGCATTTTTAAGTTAAAATTAAACGTAATTTTTTCTTAAAAAACTTCAATCAGTTCAGACCGATAAAAATTATAACATTAATAAAGAGTTAAATTTTTACAACTTAGTATTTATTTATACTCATTTTTCTAACGAAAGAATTGTGTGTTTTGCAACACACGTCACTATATAATTACTGTTAAATACAAATTTATGTAGACGAGGTTTAAAATTATTTTTCGTTTATTTATGAGTAAATAAATATTTTATTTAATAAACTAAATTCTAAGTTGTTAAAAATTTGAATCATACAAATTTTTTTAAAACTTTAAAACGCTAGCTTTTAGTGTAAGGTTAGTTTTAACTTCTAGTTTAATTTTATTTTAAACTAGGTAAAAAATTTAACTATTTGCGACAAAAAAGACAATTATTTATTCGTTCTTTTAACATAACTTATTAATTAACCATGTTTTCGTTATTTAAATTTAAAGTGCTGCTAATGTTTATGATTACTTTTTTAACTGTATCAATTAATATCATAAAACAAATAAATACTATTATAAGTAAAACTGCTAGCCTACACACTTTGGTTTAACTAAAATGATAAATTAACTTTGGATAATTTGAACCAAAAATACGAATAATGAGCAAATTAAATGTAACTAACAGTATATACTTTTAAATATATCTTAATACAAACCATTAATTGTTTTGCGATTAATATATTTAACAAATAATTTCGAGCTAAAAAATGTTAAGAAGTGGCTATCAATATGAATATTTTTTGTTTCATATTTGTTACGATTACTTAATTTTTTTAAATTATAAGTTTAAAGTAATAAAAAATATTAAAGTTTTTTCTAAGCTAGACTATTTACCAATAGTTTATATCACACTATAATAATCTTTTAAAGCTGTTTTCAAAAAATTTAAGCTGATGCAGATTTCGCCAAAGAAAAAAGACTATGGCCTTTTGTAATAGTCTTTAGCTTTCGTTTTATTTTTGATAATAGTGTAGTTATTTTGTAAATGTTCACAACCAGTCTCTTAATGTAATAACTAATGTTTCTTTCTTTTTGAACTCTATTTTAAAGTAATACTTTTTAATAGTTAATAATTTTTTGACTAAATTCTGCCCTCAGAAGACCTTCGTTTTACAGTGTGGCCTGCAACCTTTTTTTTACAAAGTACCTTTTAAACTACTACTACTATCCTTGATGTAGTATACACTCTTTATTTGGAATTTTGACTTTGTAAATAACAGTTTAGTTATGTACTTAAGTTGTATAAATTTGTTAACCTTGTTTACAAGTTTTATTAATGAACGTTTTTAAATAACTAATACTTGATGTTACTCGACATTTATCTTTTAATTTTTGATTAACTTGCCTTGCGGACGTTTATAAATTTTTGATTTTAGTGTTGGTAAGTTTATACGAATATAATTTTCCGTATTGTATAGGCTATATCAGAGAATTTGTTGGTAAATTTTTTTGATATAACTAAAAACAACAATATATACTTGTTCTTTTATAATAGGAGTGCTAAAATTTTACCTTATAGTAATCAATCAACTATTGGTTGAAAAGCAACATATCTTCAAATTTTAAACTAGGTTAGCTACAGTTAATAGATTTTCTATTGACTAATAATACTACAGTGCAAAGCATTTTATATATATTTTATAACTTTTTTAGTAAACCAACGCACGTTTCATTTATATTAAGATAGTCTGTTAGACTAAAAAAAGTTTACTGTATTAGCAACTCAGTGTAGTTCAGAATTTAACCCAATAACGAAGTAGACTAAACAAAAACGGTTCATATATGTTGTATAATTACACTAAAAATAAACATTTGTGAGAATGAAATAAACGATACAAACAATTAATATAATAATACTCATACAATTACTTTTAAAAGTTCTAACCATGAATAGTAAAACATGTTCATGTAAAACAATTTATTATTAACTTCGTTTAAAACTTATACCAAAAAGTTTTTATAAAAATAACAATATCTAAAAAAATTAAAAAGTTTTTAGCTTTATTAAAAAAAAATAAAAACCTTAGTTTTAAATGCGTTTAACATTAGTTAAGTTATAGAAATTTTATAGCTTAATAACATTAGTAAAAAAAGCTTTTATAAAAACTATAAGTATTAAAAATACAATATTAGTATTTGTTTTAGATTTTTATTGCGCATTTATAAAATCAATTGTTTTTTTTGTATGTTGGCGATTTCATTTTTTAAAACTCAATTAAATATAAATTGAATAAACAGGAATTTTTTTCTGATAATTAAGAAAATTGAACTTAAACTTTAAGGAGTAGTTAAAAAAATTAATAAAAAAGTTTATAAAGAAAAAAGTTTTTTTTAATAATATCAATTGAAATTTGAAAAACATAGATACATACTAAAATTCTGTTGGAAAATCTATGAGTATTTGTTTGATTATATGAAGCAAATAAATAAATCAACAATAATAATAGTATTGATACTTAAATATTAAATTCAATTGGTAAAAAATTATAATAACTATCGTTTGATTTTTACACTACATAAAATAAAATAGTTAATATTGTTTGATATAAGTATAACTAAAAATAAAAACAACAAACAATAAAGTGTAAAAAAAACGTCGCATTTACAATAAATAAACTTAAACAGTTTACTTGAAATCTCTTATTGACATCATTAAAAAACTCACAAACATTCACATTGAAGTTAGCTATATTAAAATATTCAATTTGCGTTATTTTAAACTTTGTGTTAACTTTCTACTGCTCGTGGTATCTTTTGAACCCGAATACTCGGGCAACAAAACTAAATTAATCTGTTTAAAATCATTGTGATTTTAATTATTGTGAAAAGCACATATTAGTGCACATATTCATGTTGCGACAAATTACAAAATCATAGTAATCATTTATGCAAAAAACTTAAATGCTTAAATTTTTTATCAATTGTTTTTGTTTAGATGTTAAACATTTAGGTCAAAGCTGTTTAAATTAGGAATAAGAATAGTGTTAAGTACAAATTTGCGTAACATTTTGATTGCAATCAGCCGTATCAGCCTGTTTAAAATAAACATATGGTAACAAGCACTGTAAAATGGTGCGAATTTATTTTATAAGGTGGTTAACAAATATGTTTACGGGAAAACGAATGTTACTTTATTATTTATATGTTTTTTTTTATTATAAGGGCTATTTATCTTTTGAAACAAAAAAAAAGTTAGTAACAAAGTTAGTAGCTAAAATCTTCCAATAAACATTTGCTAATATTAATAAAGATGAGTCGTAAAAAATATCATTTATTCCATAGACAAATTAGCTACCATTATATACATTTAATTCACATTAAATTGTACTCAATCTATGTTTATAACTACTTAATTTTTGAAAGTATCAAAAGTTTGTTCAGTAAATTAATTACTTATTGGGTGTATAGGTTATGTTGAAAAAATTAATTCTGCTTAACACTTAATTTTATTTATATAATTTGTTTTAATTAAGTTTAACTAGATAAAGTTATTTATGATCTCTACTTCTTAAAAACTAAGATCTTAACAAAACTTATTTTGTTTAAAAAACATTTGAGAAAAGAAAAACGAACTTCGGTTGTCTGAAAAATATTAAAGAATTGAAAACATATGACAATTATTATCACAGTTAAGTAATATATTAAAAAATACTAAAATAGTTCTCACTATAAATTAATGCAAAGTTTCTTGATGAAAAAATGGATTTTTTTCTTTCTGTGCATTTTAACTATTCAAACTTATAACATATTTATAAAAACAAATTAATAAAAAAACTAACAAAACGAACTTGCAGGAACAGTACTTAAGTATCAAAAATAATAATGTAATAGTAAAGTTTAAGAACTTTTAACTTTTAAACACATTTTTATTAAAACCTGTTTATAAAAATTACTCTGGCAATGAAAAAAAAAGTTTTTATTCAATTTACAACACTACATTACATGTGCTTTTAGTGTCACTAATTATAAATATAAGGTTTTTTTTTTTAGTAATTATCAATATCAGTTATTTCTTTTAGTTTTTGTTTTTTAACTATTTAGAGCTAGTTGGCTACTGCAAAATATAAAACCTGTTGAAGTTTTTGTGAGATTAATGAGAAAAAATAGTCAATAAACGTTTAAAAAACTGTATAAAACTAAAGGTGTATTTAAAAACTTTTTAATCTTCTTCAATCGTCTTTTTTATTTACTTTACTAATTAAGAGAACATTTTAGTTTTTACGTAAAAATTTAAAGTTTAAATTAAATCAAACTGATTATTCAGTTTATATTTTTCTTTTATAAGTTAACTGCAATAATAAAAAATCTAATACGATCAGTAGGTACTATCTATTGTAATTATAACATTCAAGCAATAATAACAATAATAGTCTTAAATAACATTTAAGCAAACTTGAATTATTAAATAAAATAATTTGTCATGTACACCGCTTAAAAAAGTTAAAACACTTAACATGATACTATTAAATTAACAAAAAGCGTCTTTATAACAATATAAACTCATTAAACTTTAATTTTGAAGCTTATATAAATCTTTAATGCTTGATAAATTGTTTTATGTCAAGTAAATAACGAACCATCAACTATTAAAAGAAAAAAAAAGTATAATCCTAATTAAGTGTTTTTTTATATCATATATTTTTTTTCAATCAAATTTTAGTTGCAAATAGTAATTATATGTGTTACAATTATACTAGATTAATAACAACATAATTTTATTCTATGAAACTAATTAAAACATTAAACATTTATATTGGTCGATGTTGTTCTAACACAAATGTTAGTATAACAGCGTTGGTTTTTGATTAAGTAATTATAATAAATTTTGTAAACTATAAACCTTTTTTATTTTTACTTTTTAAGAAGTTGCAGAAATTTGTATAATTTACAAAATTTATTCTATGTACTGTAACAATTACCTATACTAACCTATTTTTAAATATAAGTTTAGATGAGAAATATCTATCACTAAACACCTTTTTAAAAACACTTTTCCGACTGACACAGTTGTTCAAGCATAAGAGTATTAAGTTTAAAGATTATAATAAAACATTCTGCATAAAACTTAAAGTACTTTAAATAAAATAATAATACTGTAAGTTTGTTTATATGTATTAAATTAAGATCTCTATTTCTTGAAACAAAAGTCTTAAAGAAACATAGTTAAAATAAAATCATAAAATAAAAACGAAAAAAGCCTAGAGAAAATGGAAACATATATAAACAAAGTTTTGTAAAATAGTCAAAAGTTAATTAATTAATTTTTTATGTAAATTAACTGCTTAAAGCTTCTTTAAAAAGAGATATTTTTTTTTTACTTAATGACGCTCTAATTATTTAAATTTAAGCTGCATTATAAACAAAAGTTCAACTAAACTAACCAAACGAAGTAAACTTAAAAAATACAGAACTTAAAGTATCAAAAAATTAACACAGTAGTTACATTTGAAAATTACTTTTATAACATTAAACGCGTTTTAAATTACACTTGTTTAAAATAGTTATTCTTGCAATATCTAAAATAATAATACAGAGGTTTTTAACAACTTCACATTATATATTCTTTTATTGTAACTTATTATAAATATAAGGTTTAAATTTATCTAATTTTCTAAAATAATTTGTTTCTTATAGTTTTTATTTCTTTGATTACATAGAGCAGGTTAGTTATTTCAAAATGAAAAAACACTTTAAAGTTTATTTAGACATAATGAGAAAAGTTAGTCAGTAAAAGTTTAGAAACTTTATAAGACTGAAACTTTTTAATTATATTAACAAATTTTAAATAGTTTTATATAACTTAAAGTATTAACAACGCATACGTCTTTTGTATTTATTTTACTGTATGAAGTGATTATATTCGTATCTATGAAAAAGTTTAAAAGTTGAATAAGATTTAACTGATGATTCAGAATATCTTTTTTTTATAAGTTGACTAAAGTAATTTAACGTCTGGTATGATGTACCAAAAGTAAAAATGTTAATATTTAATACAATCTGATAATTTTCAAATTCAATTAAATTGCAGTTGGAGAGTTTAACGATAGTTAAGCAGACAAGAATTTAAAAGTAAAATAAATTTCCATGTACACCGCTTAAAGAACTTAAAATACCGTACAAGTATATATTCCATTAATAAAAAGCGTCGTTATAATTATCTAATCTTTTCATACTTTATTTTGTAGAACTTATTATGACTTCATTGTTTTATGAATATTATTATGTCAAGTTAACCACAAACCACCAATTTCCAGTGTAATAAAAAAGTATAATTGTAAGTATGTGTTTTATTATATCATATATTTTATTTCATTTCAATTTAAGGTGCGAGTAGTATTTATAGTTCTTGTAGGATATTTTAGATTAATCGAAGTACAATGTTTTTCTTTAAATTTAAACACTAATTTTTTTTATTCGGTGTTGTTCTAATACAGTAATTGTATAACAGTTTGCTTTTTTAAAATTTGCTCAAGTAGTTACAATAAGTATTGTAAATTATAAATAATTTGTACTTACATTTTTTATAAGTCGCATTAAGCTGCATTTATACATATAATTTTTTTGAAAGATAAAGAAAAGCTTAAAACATTGTTGTATAAAATGTGATTGTAAAATCCTGGTCTACAAAAAACCTTTTAGTTATCGCGTCGTAAACCATTTGGATATAGTTTAACATTAAAAAACTTTAGTTTTTTTATTAAATGTAAAAATTTAATTATTTAACCGCTTAGTTGCGGTAAAAATTGTTAACCACTTCACAAAGGACTTAATTAAATTTGCTTGCAATTTATAGTTACTATAAATGCAATAGTTTTTATGATTCATGCACTACGTCACTACCGCTATAAAAAAATCAAAGTTTTATTTGTTTTGCTAAAAAGTTTAAGTGTTTTCAATTAAACACTTACTTAGTTTCATAATAAACGAACAATAATAAAGAAAAAAAAGCTTTATTTATAACAAAAAACTCAACAATAAATAATGAGATTGTTTCATTTTCATTGCGGGCTCAGTAAAGAACGATATAGTTAGAAAAACTTGATTATATTAAAATTATAATGTTCAATTTATACATGTTCTTTTAATTTATATGCCGCTCTACGCTGTTAAAAATTAAATAGCCAGAAGATACCGAAAATCTAAAAGTACGTTTTACTAAATAGGAAAACTATAAAAGTTGCGTTTGTTGCAAATTTAAACTTTGTCAATTAAACATTTGTAAACTTTTATTTTAATTAGTAAATTGAAAGTACGTAAAATAACTATAATTGAATTTAAATTATATAGTATGTCATTGTAGACTAACAAATTTTTTTATTTGTTATTAAACACGTCTTAAGTTCTCTTTTTTTTGTATATAGTTAAAAAAGAACTCAATTCTAAAAATCAGTATAAAAGTTTTAAAAACTTTATTATCTTTTATTTATGTAGCACGTATATAAAAATAATTTTCTTTTATATATTACAAACCGCTCTACTCAAGTAAACAGGTTAATTGCAGGAAATTTGATAGAAATTGTAAACTTTTCATTAAAGTCTTGGTCTAAGGACCTGGTGTACAAAGTAACCTTTCGGTTATCGAGTCGAACACCACATGCTTATAAAAATTCTTATGAGCTATTACACACTTTTTATTTTATTTAAAATATTTAAATTTTGATTAATAAAATAATCGATTAACCGAAACGATAGAAAAGAAAAATAAACAAAAAACTAACTGAACCTTATATTTTTAAATGTACTTTAAAACTTGTCTAGTAAGATAATAACTAAAAAAATATGTATAACTTTACTTTAAATTAAACTAAAAAAACAGACAAACAGTAGTAGTAGCGCTACTGGAATGATAGGTTACAGCCTCTTTAAAGAAAGTAAAAATCTAATACGCTGAAAAATTTTAATTTAAAGTTTATCAGTACTTCGTGCTATAAGTTTAATTTTTGGCATTTACTCAATAATTTGCTTTACTTATAGTTTTATCTTCAAAATCACTAATTTTGTTTTTTTTCGTTAAAATAGTTCTTTTCCAAGTTTTTTTATCGTGATTTTGACTCGATGATGCCGACTTGTTATAATATCTCTCTATGTTTAAGTTTATATTTAAGATTAAACACTTAACTTAAAAAAACTGTTATATTTCATTTGTTTTTTAACATTTGTTTCAATGTTGTCGTTATGTATTTAAAAAACTAAATATAAAATAAGAATGTACTTTTATTTCTTTGAGAATTAAATGTATTCAATAGTATTAAATTCTACTTAAATAATTTCAAGCATTTTTAGCTGCTTTTTAAATATATCTAATTAAAATGAAAACTAATATCATAATATTAAAACAATAAAGCATCGAATTTCTTTTTTCTACTAAAGCTCACCGGATATATTTATTTTTTGAAAGAGTACAACTATACCTGCATTGAAAAACATAACACTAGTTAAAAAATTGTTTTAATTTAATAAAGAAACTAATTACAAAACAACTTTTTAAAACTTAACAAGTTCATTTTCCAATTTTTATAATTATAACTATTTATTATGCAATTTTTATATGAACAACAGAAAATAGACTACTAATATGTCAAAAAAATATATATTAACATATTAACTAAAAAAATGGTTTAGTGGATAAAAAAAAAGTAAAACTATGATTTTCTTGTTTTATACTTAAAAACCAAAACAAATATTTTTTACTAAGGAATTATACTACTTATTAGTAATAAAAATTGTTATTGCGTTAAAAGTTTATGATTTTAGTACAGGCTCAAAGAGTATTTAATATTTAACTAGCTAAGCTTACAAATTCAAACAATATGAAAACTGTTTGTTTTCCGTTTGGATCATACAAGGCAACGAAACTTTAAGTAAAACTATATTTTAAAAGAATTGGTGACATAAAACGTAGAAACCCAAAAAAATTTGCTCTTTAAATAGTATTGATTGATTTCTTGATCGGGAATGTCATTTTTTAATTTCCACCGAAATTAAGCGACAAAAGTAAAACTTATAAAAACCTTCAATCATAAATATGTATATATAAACACAACTAACTATATAGCATATAATAAAAATACTTTTATTACAGTTAATTAACACCATTATTTAACAAAGTAGCTTAATCGAACTTAATTTAAATTCAAATAAAATTTAACAAAAATTTATTAATTATTGCCGATTTTTGATAAAAAATATGTAAGCTTGATGATTTTAAATTTACAAATAATGTTTACTTTTAAATACGTCATTTGAATCTTATTTTATGAAAAACATACGAAAGCAATACACTACGGAAAAATTAAAATTTTTATTGAAATTAAATACATATATATTTGTTTTTTCTATCTGCAGAAGTAATTTACAAACATAGGTCAGAAAAACATATAAGTTTTTAGAATTAAATATATTTTTCTCTTTGTTATACTTAATTTTGTTTCAAATTGTTCATTGATAACAAATAACTAAAATGAATAAAATGAATTATTATCTTTTGATATTGGCCACTTATTTTTTTTATTAATATATATCTATATATATATATATATATATATATATATAAACACAACTAACTATATAGCATATAATAAAAATAGTTTTATTAGAGTTGATTAACACCATTATTTAAAAAAGTAGCTTAATCGAACTTAATTTAATTTCAAATAAAGTTTAACAAAAATTTCTTAATTATTATTTGATTTTTGATTAAAAATATGTAAGCTTAATGATTGAAAATTAAAATAATGTATTTTTTTTAAGTACGTCATTTAAATCTTATTTTATGAAAAAGATACGAAAGCAATAAACTACGGAAAAATTAAAATTTCTATTCAAATTAAATATATATATATACTTGTTTTTTATATTTGCAGAAGTAATTTACAAACGTAGGTTAGGAAAACATACAATTTTTTAGAATTAAATATATTGTTTCTTTGTTATACTTCATTTTGTTTCAAATTGTTCATTGATAACAAATAACCAAAATGAATATTCTTTTTTTTTAACTTTTAATATTGGCCACTTAATTTTTTTATTAATTCGCAAAGTTACTAGGCAAACGTAATAATTCATAAATTGAATATTTAGACATAACAATCACAAAAACAAATATCTTTCATTATTACTAATAAATGTTAAAAAAACTTCCTTTAAAAAGGTAAAGTTTATTGTAAACTTATTAAATAATGTATTTAATTATTATTTCAAATATATATTTATAAAAAACGACTTATACCATTTATAAAAACTATAATTTTGCTAGCTTTTATAAGTTGTGATTTTATTATATGATTTTTATATCTTGTTTGTATAATGTTGTGTTATCAAACCTTATAACTATAATGTGGTGACAAAAAAAAAATTTGTTATAATCACAATCTTTAAATAGTAGATTGCTTTTAAAAATAAGCATAATTTATGATTTAAGTTATAGAACATTTCAGCATTTAATAAATCAGTCTAATTAAAAGATTTAGAAAACTATTATTAAGGAATTATAAAAATTAAATTAAATAGTAAAATGATTTCTTTTGTTAAATTTCTATCTGCAGTATAAGTCAAATGGTATAATAAGAACATCGGAAAAAATTAAGTTTTCATTTTTAAATTAATAGCTTGCCTGTTTTTGTTTTAGTTTAAATACAAAGAAATGTCTTTATTTTTGCTAAGTAAAGATAAAAGAGATAATTTATAAAAAAAATACGACAAAAAAATCACAGTAAGAATATTTTCTAGTGTTAATAAAAACTATTAACAATTTTTTTAGTAAAAATTAATTCAAAACTTAAAAAGTGTCGACCAACCAACATATCTCTTAATAAAATAACTCATTCAAACAATAAAAAAAAGCATAATAAAATGAAATTGAAATTTTTGTAAAAATCATCAATTACATAACAACTAACTTATCCGTTAAGTTGGTTGTTAAAGTCATTAAACTAAAGTACTTATTAAGGAAGGGGTTGTAATATTTGACTGTTTCTTGTATGTAAGTTTGAACTGCGTTTAGCGTTATTTATAATGTTTAAAATGTAATTTGGATTGTTGTTTTGTCAAACACAGTCAATGAAATATGAATGAGTATACTAACTGAAAACTTATTATTACAAACCTTTTCACAAGTATATTGTTATGTGCTTAGTAAAAACTTCTTTTGTTTAATAAAAGTTTCTATTAATTATAAAAGTCTATATTGGTTTAGTTAATTATATCTAAAAAAAACCTAGTTCTTTTATTTAGTATATTATAGGAGCTTAAGTAAAAAATTAATTATGAACTTGAATGTCCAATTGGTACGTTATTAGACAGCTTAAATGGATACATATGTTGTGTTATAAGAAACCTATTTGAAAACTTTATATCCCATTAGTGAAAAAAAAAAGAATATATATTTTTTTTCAGTAATAAGATTATTTTTATTACCATTCGATTTTAATAAAAAATTCTGAAAGTTAAAAAAAAAAAAGATTTAATTCTCACAAACGTATGATTTTTTTTTAGTTTTATTGAGAAAAAATTTAACTATTCACTTATTTTTCTTTATCTAATTTTAATCATAACGAGTGGCCTACAAAAAGTTATTAAAAGCAAACAGTTTGTTTTAGAAAGGTCGGTGATTTTGATGAAATTATTGTTAAAAAAATACTTTTAATTAGAAAACTAAACAAAATTCTTCATCAATCAGATGTTGATTTACGTTTTTTTGTTGTTTAACACTTCCTCTATAAAAACTACTACTTTCGCTACGTAGAAAATTTTTTTATTAATTTTTTATTAAATTGTTTGTATTAAGTTATTTCTCTCTATTGTTTTATATCTGTGAAAAAAAAAATCTTAAAGGAGTAGTAGTCATAAAACAACTTTATTAAAAAAATGTTACTAAATTTAAGTGAAATGATACTTTCAGCCGTACTTAGCTACTTAGCACAATTTAAGTCAGTTAACAAAAGGTCCTTTTTTAAAAACAACTAACATAACTGCTGTAAAAAATACATTTTATTAAAAACAGAAAATGTATTTTCTTATGCATTTTATTTGTTTTAATGCTAAGTTGTTTTGCACTGAAAACTTTATATTGTGTTAGACGCATATTTTTTATTTGAAAACATATTTGTGGCAAATGGTGGCTTTTCCGTCATAAAAAAGCTAATAAATATATTAAATAAAACTAGAACAATAAAAATGCTTAGTAATTCAAAATGAACGAAGATAAAATATTTGCTGAGTGTTTACACGTTTCTAAAACCGAGTGATAAGACTGTAATAGACACTGTATTAAAATGAACATTAAAATAAAAACTAAGACCAACTAGGATTCAATTTAGATAATAATATATCTATGTAAAAATATGCAAGCATAAAATGTAAATTAGTTGTTAAAAAAAGGTTGTTTTTCTTTAAATTTCATTATGACGTAGTAAAAAAGGAAAACACAATTAGTTGTATTAATTGTTGGGATATAAACCAACTTATTTTTTTAATTCACTATGACCCTTAGTTCACAACTAAAAGATTTATATTTGAATAAAACGTAAATAAATGGCGACATTATCTAAAACAACTTAAAAGTTATCTACCTATTTGAACTTTAAACTATTTTTTTTGTTCATGATATAAATATGTTTTGATATAAGTACACTTTCATAAACTTATATTTAAATAAAGTATATTCAATTTATTTGATAAACTAATAGTTTATAAAATTTAATAAAATTGCGAGTACTCATATTTAATTCATTAATAAAAAAATACAGAAATTTTGCGATAAACTAGTTTGAGCTGACAAAGTTGACTGATTTTAAACAAAAATAGACTTAGTATATAACACTTTTTTAGCTTTTATTGTATATATATTTTTAGGTTTTGCGAAGCTCTATATGATTTTGAGATATAGCTAAAGAAGCTACCATTTTTAGGCATCTCATAAAATATTTCGCATAAATTAAAAATTACATGTAAATGTTAGTAATTTCTACGCAATTACTAATTTTATTTTATAAAAATAAATCAATTTTTTAGGTATCGTCTCTTAACTTTTTTAAGGAATTTGGATTGTCACCGTTTTAATTTTCAGAACTTAAATTGTTACTCAACTGCTTAACAAAAAAATTGTGGTCAACGTATCAAGAGTAAAGTAATGATTTATAAAGTTTTTTAACCTTTATTTTTTTATTAAAACGTTAAAATTTTATCACTTTTAGCCAATATTTTGACTTCGAAAAACGTTTAATTGTTTACTATTTGTTTTGTATGCAGCTATTAACTTCTAGACAACAACCTTTTTCAGTTTTACTGTTTTGTTTCTGTGAATATATTCATGTAAGTTTAAAAAAAAAAACAAAGTTAAACAAACAAACTTTATTCATTTAAATGTTGAATTAGAACACTATTTAAGTTACTAGGTTTTTAAATAGTTTACTATCAGTTTTGAAATTGTTAGTTTAATAAGTTGTGAAGTTGTCATAACGTAAATTATGAAGCTCGTTTTATCATGAATATTATTATTATAAACATTTACTATATACTTATATCGATAATAAACTATTTTTTTAACTAATATAGAACATTTACTACTTTTGTTGTGATAAATTATAAAATAAAAAAAAATTAAGTTGTTTTGAATTATAACATTAATTAACGATTCAATTAGCAATAGTTTTATGATAAGTTAGCTTAAAGGTATGTTTAAACTTAAAGGTGTGTTTATACTTTATTATATACTTCTTTTATGTGAGAAGTAATATTTTTACCACGAACGTGCTTAATATAAAGCTTATAAAAGTTATAGTTTTTTAGTATATGAAAGACTTATTAGAACTAACTTACAAATAAGTATTTTTTAGATCTATTAATTTAAGTACCAAATTTCAACTAAAATTACTTTAAATCAAAAAAGTAGTTCTACTAAAAAAGACAAAAGTTAAATAGTTTAAATATATTTTCTAGTTTTGTTTGATTTTCTAGTTTAGATAGATTTAAATATATACCGTTTTTGTGATTATTGATATTCCATTGCTTTAAACATTACAATTATATTAAATTTGCGTAGTTTTTATCATACCTCGCACTTAATAAATCATATTTTCAATAGTTTCATGAACAAATCATTAATAAATTATCGTTTAAGTTTGTTGTTTTAAGTTTTTTTTTAGTAATATTTCGATGATATTCACTTGTTATAGTTTTGATATTTTACTAAGATTAAATAAAGAAAAAATTCTATATTAAATTTCAAAAAGTTGCAGTTTTATTGCTTTAAGCAACTTATATCTTTGTTAATATAGAACTTAACAAAAGTTATTTCAAACACACTTTTAAGCTAACTTATCATAAAACTATTGCTAATTGAAATGTTAATTAATGTTATGATTCAAAACAACTTAACTTTTCTTTATTTAATAATTCATCACAACAAAAGTATTAAATGTTCAATATTAGCTAAAAAAGATAGTTTGTTATTGATACTATACTAGTTTAAAAAAATGCTTAACTCAAAAACCAGTAGTCAATAACCAGGTATAAAGTAAAAAAACGTTATTCGGTAAAAATTTAAGTAATTAAAAATACAACGATTATTAAGGTGTGTTTTTATTTTTATTGTTATTCTGAACATTTATCAATTTGTATAAAGTACTAAGTTTACAGCAAGTTTTTACTAAAAATTCACTGAAAGTTTAGATTTCTAGCTTTTTAGATTAATACATAAAAGTAATAAAAACATAGGTAGACTTTGTTTTAAGACTTTAGTAAATGTAAGGTATTTTAATTATAATTTGTGGATTTAAAACCATTGTTTTTAAATCCATAAGTAAACCATATAAACACATATATACAAATAATATGTATACAGCTATATACAATTAAGAAAAATCAATTTAGTAACTTGACTTATTTAAAATAAAAAAATTTATGTTTTTAATCAATGGTATGCAAAACCTATTTAAACATTTTTTTATAGAAAAAACAAGACATTTTATAATTGTCGACAATGGAAACTTTACAGTTCTTAAAAAAATATAAAGTTTTAAGAAAGTTACAAATTTCAATACTTCATTCAAGTCTTTTAAAACCAAACCAATGATGGCTTATTATTTTAAATTTTATTTGTTTGCTTAAATTTGTTTGTGTAAACAACACTAATATATGCTTTTTATTTTACCTATTTATTAATTTTTGTAAAAGTGTTACTAACTTTTAGACAAATACTTATAAAGAATTTAAATTAAATAGTTTCATTAGAATGCCACAAACGTTTGTTTGCAAAATATGATTATATAAAAAACCAAATTACTAAACTTTGCTTATATCGTGCATATCATATTTTAAACAGCCTAAACCGGCTGAATATTTTGTGTTAACAATATTTAAACGCTAGCTTTTTTTTTTAGTTCGTTTTGATTTTACATTAAATAATATTTAAGAAGCTTGTATGGTAAAAAATTACACATGAACTTGAAACAATACGTGTATAATTTATTTTCAATAGCCTAAACCAACTAAAATCAAACAACTATACTGTATAACGAAATATATTTAGTTTTGTACGTAATACTTAAATTAAATGTTAATATTTTGGTACAAATTAATATTAAATTTTGAAAAATTATTTAATAAAAAATGTTTATGTTTTACTTAATACTGTTTTTGAATTATCTTTAAAAAAGTTTAAGTTAATAAATTATAATATATTTAGTATTAATTTTATTAAGTTAACATTTTACAAAATTATTTATGAATGTAAATTATTCAAAACGTACGAATATATTTTTTTTTGAATAAATATTATTAGAAATATGATTAAAGGGTCAATAATAAAAATGTTTAAAAGTGACCCACAAATGTTTTTCAAGCTTGTCTTTTATAGAGAGTTAGGTTGTAATTAAAAATATCAAAATATTAAGTTTAACTTATTTATTACGTAAGAAAGAACATAGTCTGTTAACACTTAAGTAAATTAGTCACTGTAAATTTTATTCTGATAAACTTCGATAATTTAGATAGGCATTCTATGTGTATCTTAAAGTCATTCAAAACAGAAAAGTGAATAAAAGTGATACTTTATCTAGTGCGACTAAAATTAAAAGATTGTTCAAATGTCACTAAAATTAAAACTGCGGCCTGCGAAGACTTTGGGAATTTGAAATTTGGCCCGCGAGCACCAATTGTGTGCAGAACCCTGGTCTAGAATCAGCTATTAATTTAATATTAATCAGAATTATCAATAACAACTAAGCATAAATAGACGCAAACACAAATTAATTAGAATTTTTAACTTCACACAAATAAAATAACTAATCCCATCCTATTTTTTATATTTTGACTGTTTGACAGTTTTTAACTTTGATTTAGCATATTAAACTCTAATTATAGAAAGCAGCAAAAATATAATTTCTATAAAGTCGTTAAAAACTTAAACAAAAAGTAGTTTATTTTCTGTTTTTTGATCAAAAAACATAATTTTCTTAAACAACCAATTAAACAATAAAGCACATCAAACATAAAAATATAAACAATTACAACTACATTGCACAGACTATAATATATAGTTTGTCTAAATTTAATAAGTTTCATTAAAGCAAAGCTAGTTCAAAATTCCCTCACGTTGTAATTTTGAGACTTCAATTCATGTTTATTTTCAATTAAAACTTGTTGAATATAAATGGATATTGTTATATTTTTACATTAAACTTAGGCAGAATAAAAATAAAGTCTTATTAGTCTTTATAGGAGAAAAGGAAAATTAACGACCTTTGTCGTTCATGATATTTAAAAAACAGTTGTTAAAAAAAATTGGATATTATTTTTAGTAAACAATACAAAAATAAAAAATAAAACATTTTTACCTTACTGGTACGTACCCAAAGTTTCAAAATAATAAAAAAAACTTCACATAAGAGATAAAGTTTTTTTTTTTTTTTTTTGCTCAAGTCCTGTTTTGCTTATTTAAAAAATGTATTAATATAAATATTTAGGCTATACAAATTACTTTCTTATTTAGTTTTGAAAAAAATAATTAAGAAAAAAGTTGAACTCTTCCTTATTAGTTATAGTCAGACAGGCATATTAACAGTGAACAGTTTTATCTGTCAACCCGACATAAGTACTCTAGTATTCAAAGTTTATATACACTGCAGATAGAAACTTGTTTAATATTCCAAAAAATTTAACAGTTATAAAATTTAAAGTCATATTATATGATTTAAGTTGTTCTAAACTATTTGTACCAAAAGAAAAACATATTTATAACAAACTTAGAACATAATACCAAACTTCACTTTAAACTTTCCTAGTTCAAAAGTTTAAAATAATAATCTAATTTAAAACAATTTAGTAATATTAATCTATCTTTTGAAAAGAAATCACTCACAGCCCTTTTATGTACACGCATTTAGTCTGATAAGCTTGTTAAGTGGGCAATCTTAAATATTTACGCCATTATTACGGCCTGTTATCGTTTATGTTCGAAAAGTGTTAAATGTAAAAGTGTTAGAGTATTAATTTAAGTTTTAAACTCCATCGAAAAGAAAAAGTTTTGAATTTTAATAATGTTTAAAAATCTTCTTAGGAGCCGTGTGTTTTAAAGTTCCTTTATATTTTTCATAACTTGATAATACAGATCCAATAAGTAACTAAATTTTAGTTTATAAAAGAAATATTTTGAACAGTTTAATAATGTTAACTGAATAAGAAAATTTATTTGTTTTAATCTCAAAAAAAGCAAAAATCTATGGATGATGTTGAATAATCGGTATAAATAAACAACAGTGATAATGAAAACAGGTATATTCGTTCGTCTTATGTCATTTTTTTCCAGAATATACATAAATATTAAAAAGTTGAGTTTTCAACTAGATTTTAAGTATTGCTGAAAATATGCTTTTATCTTGAATGTTATTATAACTATTTGTATAACTTGACTAAATACTAAACTTGTTTAAGTATACACATAAGTTATTAAACTACCTATTTAAGTTAAACTTGTTCATAGTAATTTCACTCATCGGGAAATTAAAGGAGTTTGAGTTAAAGTGAAATCCGCTGTTTCAATAAAAGAATATAAAGTTTTATTCACTGAAAAATTTGTATAACTTTTTTATTATCTTTTACTATTTGAGGCAATTAGGTGCTATTTAAAAATTATAAAATGTGAAAGAAAAATATATGACCTTATTTTGAAAATATTTAAATAAAAGCTAACAAATTTAACAACAACTAGTAGAGACTAAGTTATTATACAGGTAGTAAATCAAAATACTGTAGTATAAGAAAGTCATAATTAAAAATTTATTTTAAAATATTTTTATTTTAAAAAATCTAGTTGATAAAAAAACACTTTTTATTTTATAATTAATGGAGTCGTGTTGTAATTTTACATTACAACCAATAATTAAGTATTGGAAATTGGTTGTTTGACAAATAACTTTAAAATAACCTATTCCAAAAGAAAAATGATAATACAAACTTTTGTTTTAAAAAGTATCGATAATTGTAGATATATTAAGTTAAACAAAAAATCCTTTAATATTAAACTAAAAACATTTAGTTATGTAAAACCTATAAATTCAATATAATTTATTTTTTATAAAAAAATATAATCAAGTTTGTATTGAAGTCTATGTCTAATTTTTTCAGCATAAGTTTGAACAGCCTAAACCGGCTGTAAATCATATTCATTCTTGTATCACTAATCACATATTAGTCATAATTTTTTTTTATTTATACTAAACACAAGAATAATGCATTAATAACAAAAGTATCAATAAACAATAATTGAAAAACGCTTTGAATATCAATTATACTAATCAAATAAACAATTAATAAATTTTTAGAAAAGTTAACATGTTATAATAATTAGTCTGGTTCAAAAATAAAAATATAAAATTTATTAAAAATTACTAGGCTAAAGTAATTTTAAATTTTTTTTTATTAAGTGTAAATTAACCTAGACTATTGATTTAACGAAGTAAACAACACGAAAATATAAGACTTCATTAAACAGATTGTTAAGTTTACAATATTCAATCTACTGCATTTTTTAGTTCATATTAGTTTTTGTAGATTTCCTTAAATAAAAAATGAGAAATTTTGTTCATTTTTTAATTTTAAATATAGACATAAGTTCTATTTATCGTTCGTTCTAATTAAAATTATAAAAAGTAATTTTAGCTGTTACATTTTAAAATTGTTAAGTACAATAGATTTTAACTTTAGCTGTTTATGTCTAAGTTTACACAGTTCAACTTTTAATAGGCTAAACTTAATAAAGATAAGTTGAATTTGAAGGAAAATTTGACTAAAAGTTCAGTGAGAAACTAACTAAGGTACAATAATTTCTTTCCAAGTTTTAACTTAAATTTAAAATTGTGTTAAGTGTTTAGTTTTACAGTAAAACAGTTATGGTTCTAAGCTTAAATAAATTTAACAAAACAGTACACATTTTATCTTTTACAATAGTCGATAAACTTAATAAGTTCAAAAAAGAATTGAACGGTTTAACTTAACATAAAAACAATGAAAACTTAAAAATCGTGTTGTTATTAAAACTATTTTCTAAATTAAAAAATATAGAATCAACTAATTTAACGCGATGATGTAAAAGTTATAAATGCTTTATAATTTGTTTTCTTTAAATAATTTAAAACTTTCTACAATTAGCTAAAAGCAGCTAACCTGTTCATTACAATTAGTTCGAGCTAAACCAGCTGATAAACAATCATAAACTTAAAAATGATATAAAACTTAACAATCCTACTTCAAACTAATACGCTAGTTAAGTAAAAACGAGTTCAAAAAATTAAAAGGTAATAACTTAAGTTGTTTCAAAAACAATTTATGTTAATGTTTTTTTAGTAAATATAAATAATGGTTTTATTTAGAACCTTATAGTAAATAAAACGTTAATAGTATGTAATGTATGTAAAAACAGCTTGTAATGCTTTAAGCTTGTTACTAATTAACATTAATTCATGTAATTAGTATGAAAAAATGCATCTAAATAAAAATGAATTGTAAACATACTTGTCTATAATAAATTTTTACATTTTAGTTTTATTTTAAAACTTATGAGTTATTTTAATACTTATTTTAACTATACTTAAATAAGTTTACAAACTTAAAATGAAACAGCAAAAACGAAATGTTTTCTTTAATGCATTTTAAAATTGTTTAAAATATTTTTTTTTGTTGTTATACTTTGGTAAAACTATAAAAAGGGATACAAACCAAATATGGACGTAGAACAGAATAATCTTTGTTTGAAACAAAGCAAAGAAATTATTGTCAATTATTAACATTACTAATTTTGATACTGCGATAAAAAAACTACACCTAGATAAATAACATACTGACGTCATTTTAAGAAAATAGGTATCCAACAAAAAATTACGGTTTCTATAAAAATATATTTACTGTATTTTTATACAGTTAGTCATGAATTGTCTTTAACTTTTGAAATTGTGTAATGCAGTCTACTAAAAAAAATAAACGCAAGAACATTTGTTCACAATTTTTTATACATTTTTGTAACAATGTACAAAGTTAAAGCTATGTTGATTAGACAAAAACTTTTTATATATAAGGGTTTTAAAAAATTGACAATGTCACCTCTTAGGGGATATTTTAACAATCAAAAAAATTAATTATTTTATTCTTAATTAGTAATAAAAGTTTAAATTTTTGAAGATTACTTCAAATAACGAAGTATTATTTATTAATTTAGAAGCGAATTTTACAAATTAGAAACAAAATTAAATGATTTATATTCAAATAAATACGATTTAAACTAAAAATTATAAACATTAAGTATAAAAGTCTGTTTAGAAAAAGTTTGAAAAATAAAATTGAGTTATTTTCAAACATTTTCTAAACAGACTTTTATTTTTTATGACGTAACTATTTTTAGCTATACTTTTCAGATTAATTGCATATAACTAAAATTACTCTATAATATTACTAATTTTCAGCAATATTATTCTAAAGAAGAGTCAAACGAAAGTAATTAATAAACTTTTTTTCTAAAATGAGTGAGTAATGTTTAAACTTTTTAGTTAAAACCAGTACCAAAACCAAACTATTAAAATACGATTTCATTTGTTATTAAACAAAAAAAAACTATTTTAATGAACTCGCTTGATTAAAGTAATATAAACTGAAATTATAATTTCATGACTTATAAACTGGTTTTTAAACTACTAAGATGAACAAATAACTAGGGCTATAACATGTAAAATAAACATCAATATATTTATTTGTTTCAAACAACGAAAATAAAATTTTTATTGAAAAACATTAAACTTCAAAGTTTGAAATTGTAACAAGCGTAAATTTGAAGTTTTTCCAATTAAAACCATTAAATTATGCTACCTAAGGTTCATTTTAAGTGCATTGAGCGGCAAATATAATTTAATTTAAACTGAGTTGATTGTTTAGTTATTTTGCAATCATAATACTAACAAAATAGTATAAAATAATATAAAAGGTTCTAGAAAATTGTATTCATAGTTAATTTAAATATTTATTTTGTGTAAGACTTTTGCTTTATTTATTTTGACATTTTAGTTATTGACTACTTTTAACTTTTAGTTAAAGAATATATGTAAATAGACTAATTTTTTGCAAAAGTCTTAAATCATATTTAAATTTAATGCAAATACATAAGACTTTTAAGACAAATTCTTTGTTATAGATTTTTAAACTTAAACAGCCTAAACAAATCGATAATTAAACATACTTAGTCAACAAAAATATACGTACATTATTCATAAACTTAATTATAAAATTTTAGATTACTTTAGTAAATAAAACGGTTAAATAATCAGTATTTAAGAAACTTAATACTTTAATAATAAAAAATATTTTTATAAATCTACCAGTTATTTGAAAATTACAATGTTAAACAATTTAAGAAGCAGTACAAATTTGTACTCTTTAATTTATCATAAGCTAAAAAATTTGCACTCCGCAAAGCAAAAGCCTGCAGATCGAGAGGTATTTCTAGGTTTAAAAGATAATTTTATATTTTTCACTATAACATTTTTTTTTAGTCATAAGTGGTAAAGGAAACTAACTTTCTTTGTTTGAAAATTAAGAAAATGTTGATTTACACAACACAAAAAACACAAACAAATTTTTGTTTTGTTTCTAGAAAACTTTTTTTGGTTTACAGATTTCTATCAAAAAAAACTAACGCTTGGTAGACTCAATATATGACTAAGTAACTATGATTTAAACATAATCTGTTTTTTATACTACTACAGAATAACAAATTATTGGAGAAATTTATACATTGGTTAACTTTGTTTTATACAACTCACATTTTTGTGCTTTAATTAATGTTATTTGAATTTTAAAATACTTTTTACTCATTTATTTTATTTTGAATTGAATAAGTTTCATAGTAGTAAAATTAAATAATTCTAGTTACGATTAAAACATGTTATTTATTCAGTCACGCATTATTTGTTTTGTCTTAAAGAAACTATAAAACTCATACAATTTTGTTCATGCAAATCAGTTTGTCTTCATTTTAAAAAACGTAAACTGCCTGAACTCAAATATAAAATAACTTCTAGTACATCAAAAATCTGCATGTAGTAAATAAGCATCACTAATAATAAAAACATGTTGCAAATAAAGCTAATTTATATTTTTAAATTTTAATGAACTGCGATTAGATTTCAAACTAGTTTAAAAATGCGCAAAGTATAATTTGTACATTTTCAATGAACTTAAAAGATAATCATACTAGGAGTTAAAATAGCTAAAAACTTTAACTAAATAGAAACTAACAAAATTTAAAATGTATAAAAATCATATGCTAAACTAAGTTTAATAATTAATCTTGATTTCGATTAAATTGAACCTGTTGCTGAAATTAATATTCATATAAATTTGTTAATTTCCAATAATAACTAAGTCAAATTAGTATAATGCTGTTTAAATTATACTAGACTTATCTCAAAATGGGTTCTGCCTGTCATGTCAACGAGGCAGTTAGCCGACTCCTGATTTCGACTAATCTGTTTTAATAGTTTCCATAACAGTTTGTGGGCTAGTTTTAGATTACATAAACAAAGATACTTTAACTTTTACTTTAAAAATATTTTTAAGTCAAAGACGTTCTTTTACACCAAATTCAGTATTCATAAAAAATAACTGCTAAAAATTCCAAAAGACTCATATAAAATAATACTAAAAATTTCAAAGTGATTAGGTGTTTAAATAAATTAAATAACAAACAATGTTAATTTAATTAATTTTTCTATAGAATTTATATTTAAAATAAAAATAAAGATTTATTTAAAACTCATATTTAAAACTTTGATCGCCCAAAACTCAAAAAGTAGTTTGTTCATTTTGTGTCTAGTTTCGATAATTTCTCAATTTTTAAGTTTTTATTTTTTTACCAATTAAGCTCATATTAAAGTATTAAAGTAAACAGTAAGTTACTTAAATCTAAGCAGTAAAAAGATGATTTTATATAAAATAAAAGCTATAAGCAGTCGTTGAATGTTTTATTTTTTCAACGAATATTACTAAAGGTTTACCTTTAAACTAATATAACGCTAGTTGAAATAACAACTTTTTTTTAAAAAGGTTTAGCATTTAAGTATATAAGTATTTTAAACACAAGCTTTATATAGAGTTCTTCTGAGAGTTGTTAATTAGGAAGTAAAGCTGTATTTTTTGAACATTTAGTTATACTTAGTACATTTGTGTGCATAGGAATTAATTAAAAGTGCTAAAAAAACTTATAAATAATTTTTTTTTTACTAATATGTTATTTTGAATGTTTTTGTGCACACTTAAGTATAAATTTTAGTAATAAAACATCTATGAAAGAAACTTAGTTTTAAAAGCATTTAAAAAATACCTAAACTTGCTGTTGTTAGAAGAAAGTTATGATAAAACTAAGATAAAACCTGGTGGAATGGTAATCTGTCTTTTTTACATTTTTAAGCTGATACTGTAAAATTTTTTTAATTGTTTTAAAATGTTAAACAGGGACTTACAACGAAATTAATAAAGCTAAACAAAAAACCAAAATAAGTTTATTTTAGAATATTTTTTTGCTCAGCGGGCCACATTTACATGCTCGTGGGCCACAAAGTTTTCTTCCGCGGGCCGCATTCCACTCAAAAAAAAAACCGTGCTCTCGGGCCGCAGATTTACCCTTTGAGGGCCACATTTGGCCCGCGGGCCGCAGTTTGCCGACCCTGCCTTAAAGTAAAACAATTTTTGATTTTTTAAATGTTTAGTTTAGAGTAAATTTAAATTTAGTATTAGTAGTATCTAAAAAATAATTAATTGCTAAATAAATTGTTTTTCAATAGAATGAATGTTTTTAGTTTAGTTTCTGTAACGGTGATATATTTTAATTTTTAGTTGTTACATTGCTTACGAATTAATAAAAAATAGTTCTAAAACTGTCTCAACAAATTTCTTGAGTAACTACATGTGACGGAATGAAGCGAAAGACACAAAAATAAGTTATACTTTAAGTATATATATTTTCTTGTTTATATATTATTGTAAAAACACCATTTTTAAACGTTTGAAAACTTGCACAAGCAATATAAAAATATCTTTCGCTAACTAACTATAGTGTAATATTTAAGTTTAACTTGTAGTTTTGACTTAAATAGTTTATAGATTTAGTATGATACATATATCATAATTTTATTTAATTCTTATTTATATTAGATAATTCTAATTTAATAGAAAAACTAAGTTTTATAGCATAACGGTAGAAGAGTTCTAACGCAGATCCTAAAACTTAAAGTAAAATATTTTTTAGATAAGCTAAATATAACTGTCAAATATCTGATAATTGAACACAGTAGTTACATTTGTAATCAGCTTTTCTTGTTAACACCATTTTCAATTATAAGTAAAGCACGTAATGATTATCACCTAAGTATTTTAAAACCTTTTTTTTTAAAAACGTTTAAACCTAATTTATGCAAGCAACAAAAGGTTTATAAATTTAGTTTTTATAAGTTGTTATGATTGTAGTTTGTCGCTTATTTTATTACACTTTTTTTATATCTATACGTTTTCTTATTTTAGTTAAGTTACTGATTAATTTATTAAATTAATAAACCTTCAACTGTTTATATACTCAAAATCAATTTTTAAAATTAGCTTCGTACAAAAGTAGTTGATAAAAATAGTTGAAATCAATTTTAATTGTTTGTTTAAACAAAAAGGTTTTTAAACGAATCATATCTAAAATTTCTTTATAATAATAGTAGTACAAAAAAGCTATGATATAATATTTAAATGAAATTAAGAAGTTTAATTCAAAAATATACTAGTTGTATGAGAAACGAGAACCTTAAGTTAAAATTAAAAGGACTTTAAAATAAATTTACTAAAATTTTGCAAATTAACAACCACAAATACTCACAAAATGATAGAAAATAATATTTAGGATATTCATGTGATAGAGGTGATCAGGTGGTAATGAAGTTTGAAACTGTGTAGTGCAGTTTAATCAATAAATAAAAACTATACGGTTACTTATTGTTTCACTAAACAAGTTTTTTTTTAAATGCCAAACAGTTAATTTTTATAGTTTAAGATTTTCTTCTGTAGAACAGGAAAGAAATATTTCACTGTTTTAGAAAAACATAGAATAAGTAACTCTCTATTGCATTATATTCAAATATGAAACACAATTTTATAAACTCGATGCGTTTGAATTTTAAAAAGTTTGAAAATACTTACTATTTAAAATGATTAGTTTATGTTAAATTTTAATTTAATTACTAATCAAACTTAAAAAAAAAAATTTTTAAGTTATCTTTTTGGTTTTACCGTAGCTCTAAAATTGACAAAAAATTGAACTAAACTATATAATACATAAGTTTAATTTTCAAAAAATTTATTGTAATTGCTTTTAAAAGAGATCAACTTAGTGAAACATAAGTAGAGTAGATCTTAAGGATACTCTACAGTTATAAATACTTCAGTGTTCAAGTGTGTAATAAAGTTTAAAACGACCTACGTTTATATTTTTTCCTATCAAACATAATATTTAAAATCATTTTTAAAGCACTTTGTTTAAACAAGTAAACTCTAAAAATCTCTATGTTAGAAGTTTTAAAGCTTTCTAATAAGTTGAAAAGAAAAGCTTTTTTTTATTTTTTTGTCAATTCAGTACGATTTTATTAAACACATCAAAATTAATAACACAAGCTTGAATTGAAATACTCAAATCTTAAAGTAGTATTACTTAAAGTAGTAACTTATAAAGTAAAACGTAAATAATCAAATTTATTATAGTTAAAAAAAATTGGTTTAAGCTAAAGAAGTTGTTTAAACTATTTTGTGAATTATGGATTATTGATTAAATATATTATTATTTTATATCTGAATTTTCACCACAACAAGAGGTAGACTTAAAAAATATTAAAAACTACAGTTGTGTCTGTATAGAATATATACAATGAAATGAAATTATTTTATTATGAACTAATATATAATGGTTCTCTTTGAACAAAAAATTTTGAACTATACAAGTTCAACTATTTTTTTTTAAGATCAACTACTTATAAAGTAGTTTTTTAATAAATAACTAGGTTTTATAGCAAAAAAAACTAGTCAAGTTTAAAATTTTTGTAGTTTGTCATATTTATTTAGTTTAATAAATAATATTTCTTATGGTTCTAAAACTGTAATTCTACGTACAGGTTACACTGACCTCTAATTTAGTTATGTATAGTTTTAATTTCTAACATATGCAATGTAGGAGGGCACACTTCTTATTATTTAAGTCGTTAATTGAAAGTTAGTTATTTTGGTTTAAATATTATCAATAAAATCAGTTGTTTGTTAGTTATCAAAAAATGTTTTTTTTTTATATTTTTTTGAAGGAAACGTAAATAACAAAATGTGTAAGTTTTTATCATTACCTTAGTTATAAATAAAGTTTAATAATGATTACGACCTTAACAATAAAATGACTAAATATTGAAAACTTAGTTTGTTACAAGAAAATGTTTTAAAATAAATAAATAAATCGAATCTAAAATCATCTAAAATAAACGAAAAACAACTGCACTTTTTGATAACATAAGTTCAGTCAGTAGATGTTGGTAATCTTGATAATGCATTAGTGACGTAAGTGTTAGAAACTAACTAGTTAATGAATATTAATAGTATATTAAGGTTTAATTTAAGACTAATAATGTATTCTATTTTGTTGTCGAAGTGTGTAATGCATCGTTAGTAAACATAAGATTTATTTTTTGCATATATTTTGTTACCTCACATAGTTTACAAAGTCATATTATATTTATTACTAGTTAGAAAATGTAAAAACGTTAAAAAATAATAGGGTTTATCTTCTTTGAACAGTAAAAATCTAATATAATTGGGTAAATTATTACTTCCGAAATTAAGATAATTAAATGAAAGCTCCTTAATTTTAATAAAATTGTTTTGTTATGTTTTAAGAATCGAATGTATAAAGAATTTCATATTTGTAAATTTTGTTTAAATTAAGCATGTTCTTTGTAAAAATAAAATTCTCAAAAATAACTTATAATTTTATCTTTTTTATTTTGTAATCAAAGTAAAAAACGAATAGAGGTGTTTCAGTTTAAGGAATCATTTAGCAAAACTTCGACTTTAAGTATTTTTCAAATATGTTTCTTAGTTAATTTAAATTAAATGATTGAATGCATAACTTAAACATATGCATAAAAACCTATCTATAGTGAATCTTTAAAAAGGATTTAAAAAATTCTGATAAAGTATACTAACTTGGTTAAATCTAAAACAAGGGTTTAAAAATTTTCTGACATTGACATGGGTAAAATAAAAGCATAATTAAGTATTATTTTTATTTGATTCTACTAATTAACCTTATTGTTATTATAGCAATTACTGCGGACCAGAGACGTAGCTAACTCAAAGAAATTACGAGACTACAAAAACTTAAACATCTGAAATGACGCGTGATAACGTCCTAGCAGGGACACAGCAACTTAAACTAACTCTAATATTATTAAAGTTAATCTGAAAATAAGCAGTTGTATTAATATGATAATACATCAAAAATGGAATGTTGTAGTAGGAGTGATAAGTGTATAAAAGACAATTTATTTTGCTCCACCACCTCTATGACTCTTTATGTGTTGCCACTTGTGTAAACCCAGAAAACATTCATTAAAAATAAGTATAAAAAATTACAATTTAACTCAAAAACATTTGTTTTGTTTTCAAAATCAAACATTTATTGTACTTAACAACAAGCTATGCAAATTGTTGTAACATAAAATTGTATGATTTTGATTTTTGAAGCTACAGCTTCCATCAGAATCAATTTTGCAATGCAGCTTTTTGTCAATTTAAAGCTTTAATGGGCTAAATATTACAATTTAAATGTATTTAATTGGTTTAATTTTTACGACAGTAAAAATGGTAAAACGTGAACATATGTCAAAATAATCTCTCAGAAGTGCACAGTTAAGTTTTTTCGTACATAAGTATACGTTTCTGCAGATTTGCAGAACAAGTCAGTCTAACGTCTCCTGCAAGGATAGATCCATAATTTTAAATATATAAATTAAAAACAATTAATTTAATTCGTTTTAAAAATTATAAATTTAAACAGAAAGATTAGAACACAAAAACGATTTCAAATAATTTTTTATGAGTAGGCTCAATTTTAGCTTAGTTCTATTTTTTCATCTAAGCTTTCTGATTTAAATTATGTCGCACAGTTAATGTTTATAATATAAAAGTTAATGTTTTTAATACGTAGGTCCACAAGTATTAAAACACAAGCATTAAGGATATAAGTAATTTTAATAAATTACTTTGTACAAAGATTGACATTTGCGCAGTGTAGAAAACCTGAAATATGTTATTTTAAAAGCATAACATACAAAAGAAAAACATTAACTTTCTTAAGTACAATAATTATAGAAATTTGTTATGTTTAAAAAAGAATGCTAAAGAGAACCACATAGGATAGTATAGGATAGATATATAGCATAGGATACTATAGATAGTAGAATATACTCGATAAGGAAGTAGAAGAAAATAATTTGTACCATTCTCGGAAAAATTTATCAAATGTAATTAAAAATTCATCACTAGTGTAAAACCTGAAATATTTTTTTGTGTTACTTATGTTAACCATGATTTACGAAACATTAAATTTGCAAAGTGAATTTGATTTAAGGTAAAAGTTCTAAATGTACCTGATATTAAAGAATTTATTAATAGATGAAATTTTTAAAGATACTGTCTTAGAAAATATACATAATTTAAAGAGATTTTAAAGTTCCGTTCGAGGTTGTTTAGAACGTCAAAAAATAAGTTCTTTAATTTTCGTAATGGTGTAATCACTAAGTCATTAACAAATGTAAAGTAGTCTTTAAACTAGTCAGTAACTAAAAATTAAATATGATAATGTGTATTTGAAAAAATTGTCTCGTTTTGAAAACAATCAAATTTAAATATTTTTTAGCCCCTTTTCGTTTGACAATGTATGTAAAATACAAAAAGCTGATGCATTGAGTTTACGTGTATAAATAAAATTAATTTTAATTAATCATTCAATGTAGAATCAGAATTTTTTTGTATGTTTTTTAAATTTTAAGTTCGTTGAAAATCGGCAAAAGCAACTGAAATTATACAATTATCATCAGCTGTCCAGCTTTGATTGTATAAAATTACTAAAGGCTTATAAAGACTATTATTATATCAATAAACCATTTTGTGTGGTTAAAATTGTTAAAAACGTTACTTTACGATTTAAACGTAGTAAGGTAATAGATTTCTAATATTTGAGTTTCTTAGAATACTCTTAGAACGTGAACAGAATTTTGTAAATTTTTTTCATTTTTTATTTAATTGTCGAATTTTAGCTAAAAAGTAAATAACTAGTTGTTTTCTTGTTTTCCTATTTCTGCTTGGTTAAACCTTTAAGTGCACATATTTCTCCTTAAAACTATACCAAGTTTTATTGAGCTTATTATGTCTATAAGTTAAAAGTAAAAATCTCAAGTTTTGTGGTATGTTAAAAAAATAAAATCATTTTTTTAACTTCTACTTGTTTTAGTTTATCAAACATGAAATAATTTAAGAAGAGTAAAAATTAAAAATATTATTTACATGATCAAAAGGTTAAAAGCTTAACCATTAACATAGCTATCAATTAACACTTAAATTTCGGTAAAAAGATTTTATTAATAGTATACAATACATAGTAAATTTAAGTGACTTTATTTGAAAATACCACAAACATTTCGTGTGGCAAAATGTTGATAAAAAAAAAATTGATTGCAAAAATTCCCATCACTTTAAGTTAGTTATTTTTAACGGCCTAAACCGGCTGATAAACAAAAGTTAAATTCTATAAAAAGTTTAGGTGTATATGTTTTCAAATGTGTATATAAATCTCAATAGTTAGTTAGCTAAAAGAAACATTTTGAAATAAATTCATAATTATATTCGATTAATAAATACTTAATAGCTTTTAAATTAACCATCAGTAATTTTTAACTAGCAAACGCTCTAGTAACTAAAAGTACAACTAGTGTTAAAATATGTTCAGCAACTAAACTTTAACTAAATTTTACATTTCAGATTAATTAAATAGGTCCAAAAAAAAAAGCCGAAAAAAAAAATTGTTAGAAGCGAAAATTCAATTTTACTACTCGTTCAAATTTAATATTGACGCCATTGTTTTAAAGAAAAAGACTGCTAATATTTACCAAAAAAAAAAAACAGTATATTGCTTTTTATAACCGTTTATCTGAGCATGAGTTTTTGTTCTGTGTAAGCATGTTTTAATTTTTTACTAAATTTCAACTATTTGATAGTATTATAGTTTATCTAAGTAAACGTACTGTTGATTTCATAGAATAGATCTAAGCGTTTTTATAACTCAATAAACAATAAAATCAAAACTTTCGTTTTGTAAACGATTTAGTTTATAATTGTTAAAAATATATGTTGGAATAAAGTCAAAATAATCTAAGGAAGTAATTTATAAAAAACGATGTTGTGTAAAAAATTGGTAAAATAATGAAAAAAACATCATTTATGAACGACTTTACTATACATTTAATTTTGTATATAGTTAAAGTAACGTAATTATTACAAACTATATCAATAATCCCTTTGATATCATAATAAAAATATATTAAACTATTACATATTCAATGTTCATTCCTTTAATCTAAAGTTTTAATAGGTTTAATCAGTTTTTGTTAATCATACGATAAAACAACTATTTCTTATATTTTAAAACTGACTTTTTCTGTATAACTATTAAAATATAAGAAGATTAAACATAAATTAAACAACAACTGTTGTAAGTTTTTTAAGCTTAACCCTTTTATTAATATTTTAAAACTTGATAAATTTCTAAATTTATGATTATTTTACTTTTATAGTAGCCAAACATCAATATTCGACCTTTTTATAAGTTTTTTATTTTGACTTTTGCTATCATATACTATATACATAGATGCAAATCTACACCAGAAAGCTTTTTAAAAATTTTAATATCATGTTGAAACTATAGTTTTGCTGCGATTACTAGACTGTGATAATTTTTTTACATTAAGCAGATTTGATAAACCGATAGAAGATGTTGAAGAATTTTGAAGAAGTTTTATTAGCCTTGTTTAACCAACTTATCATAATATAGTGAACAGTTTTAGTGATAAGAGATGACCTAATTGTAAGCATTCAAACTAAAGAATAGATAAAAGCTATAATTGTAACAAGCATTTCAAATGAATACGTAAATGGTTAGAGTAGTTTGTAGTTTGTCAAATTGTTGTTGTTTATGTCACAAAATATGAGAAATCTTTATAATCGTTTTTATAAGTTGCGAGAAAGATGTCTGCAAAAAGTTTTCCTTTAACAAAAGTGGTCTAGAATTTTTCAAAATAATCATTGTAATTAAATTAAAAGTAGTTATTTGCTTTATTAAAAAGGCTTTATTATGAAATATCCAAAAACAATTACTGTTAATTTAAGACAATAACATTAATATAATTGTTCTTGTTTCATATAGTAAATTATAATGCTACAATTTGTGATTTTTATTGTTACGTCGCAAGGAGATTATACTTATTAATATTCTCTGTATCAAAAATAATGCAGAGTTTTCAGTAAACCTTTCGCATAAGTAGTAATGAAAACCTGATTAGTTATTACTGTTGCCCCTATTTTTTTCAGTATTTTTATAATTTTGAACAAAATTGACAAAATGTGCAAAATTTTATTGGTGCAAAATAGACCCTTTGAGTAAAATTTCCTTTATGCAATTTTGTCACCTAGTGCAAGTTTGTCTTCGTGCAATATAGTAACCTTTCGAAATTTTGTCTTCGCGCAATTTTGACCCCTTTAAATTGTTTTATCTGTTTCTTTCATCAAAACTTTTCAGGAAAAATAAAATAAAATAATAACTTTACTAAGTTTCTATATCAATTTATTACACTTAATTTTAGATAAGTATTTTCTTTGTACATTATTGACGTCAAATGTAAATCCCACAAAATTTCACTTCAAACTATTTTATATAAATATTATCAAAATTCCCTGTACTATTTAAACCGTGTTCTAGCGGTACGCATAATTAATGTTTTGGAGTAAAGGATTTTAAACGTTTTACAGCAGATACATAAATCTTAATAGTTGTTCTGTAGGAAAAAAAATTGATTTTAGACAATAACTGCCTAGAAAACAATATAGTCTACCGAGTAACAACAAAAAAAACAAAATAACAAAATTTTACGCGGGTTAAACATTCACAGCATTCAAAAATAGATATAGTAAAAGCATATAGATATATCATAAGACGAGCTTTATTATTAAATTAAGAACACATAATATTGAGTTATCAAACTATAAATTAGTACTAAAAGACGCAAACAAAAAACATAAAAAAAAAATATCCTGCAGAACTAAAACAAAACATATAGTTTATGTAGCTTAGAAAAGTACGAAATTCTAAAAACTAAAAAAAGACTCACGCTAAATAAAAAAAAAGATAGACAGCAACCCTGTCTTCACAACCGACAAATTTTAAATAAATAAAAAAAATTATCAACAACAGAAAACTTAAAATGAGAACAAACAAGACAAAACAAAACACATATTAACTTAAAAAAATTTTTTTTTTAAGATTAGCTGACTACAATTATTAAAAATTATTTTGACAAGTCTTAATATGTATTTTTGTTAACTTCCAAAAACAATTCTGTTAGCTTTATTTTTTTGATGGGTCGTTTAATGCGTAGAAACTATAGCAAACAAATCGAATATTAGTTGATATTGTATTAACAATAAATATGCTATATTAATACATTAACACCAACAATAAATCTTTGTGAGAACTGAGTATGTATAATAGTTAATTAGAGTAAAAGTACTAAAAAAAATAACAATAAAACAATTGAAAAAATGAATTTAACGCTTTTTTACTGAGCCTGCTTATTTTTCTAAATGTTGATAAATTTAGTTAAATAATAATTTTAAATATATTATCGTTTATCAGCCAGCTTAGGCGGATTAACATTTAAATATTGACTCAGCTTTTTTCGAATTTGAGCATGTTCAAATATACAAACGAAATTTAAAATTAAATAGATTTATTCGTTATACGTCACTGCATTAAATTTAATTATCTATATTTGTTCAATTTGATTAATGTTTTAAATAACAACACTGTACATAAAATGCTTAAATTCGCTTCGTTTTCACATTAAATTTAACAGTTTAGTATTTTTTTAAAAATATAATGCTTTTTTACTGATGCAAAGCATAAATATTTAAATTGTTTAGTTACAATAATTATAGCTTAGAACTATTTTTATTTTACTGTTAAACGTAAAAAAAAAACTAAAAAAAATATATTACATACATAATTTCTTTACTTTAGTTTGTTGCTTACTGAACTTTTTTGTACACTTTTCTTTGAATTTATGTTAATCTTTTATATTTAGCCCCTTGAATATTGAATTATAAGAATTTTTGTGTAGTTTACACAAAATATTTTTAGATACGCGAACATACCTTAGTGTTTGACTTTGAAAAGTATTACCATCTACATACATAAGATCTTTTTTAAAAAACTTACTTATTTTAAACTTTAATGTCATTATATTCTATTTAAAACATAAGTATATTATAAAAAAAGTAACTAACTATTATAATAAGAATAAAACAAAATAGTACAAAGAGTAGTATATATCCTTTTATATGTGAATTAATTATAAGAATTAATTAGCTTGTTATTTGTTTGGTATCTGCTTAAATTTCTTTTATTTGGCTTTTAAAGGAGACATATAATTAAACATATAATTTATCAAATAATTAGGTATTAAATATAACCTTTAACTCATATTGACATTTAGTAAAGTACTTTTTTTTTTTTAGATCAGTTATAAAATATTTAAAATTAGTGGACCGTAATGCATATAAAAAAAAGTCATTTACTCAAAGATTAAAACTATTTTGTCAACATAACGTTTATATGCGGTTTAAGTTAATTGTTCGAAAATGATGTCATGCAAAAGTGGATACTCGTCTAAATATGAAGTTTTATGCAATAATAATACCTGTATGAAAATGAAGCCGCGAAATAAACAAGATTCATGCAAAATAGACGACCAACTTAGGTGGAAGTCAATTGGGTGAGATTTGATTCGGATGGGAATTTATCGGTCCGCTATTGATCAAGATACGATTTGATCGGGTTAAAATTGTTTAAATGATATTTGGTTCGAGTAAAAATTGATCGGGTTAGATTTGATCGGATGAAAATGATTCAGGTGGGAATTGATCTTGTTGGGAATTAATTAGGTAGTAATTGAACGGTAATTAAGCTTGGGTGGGAAATATAAGTATACCTAACGACAGTTGTGTCTTAGAAAAATGGGCTCGCAAAATCTAAATTTTAACAGGCTTTACAGTCTAAAATTTCATTAATTAAAATTGTGTTTACATTATTCAATCAGATAAAATAAAACGTATATATGATATTCTTTAAAATAAAAAAGTGTGATTACTTTGAGTCAGTTAGACATATGTTAAATGACTTTACATATTATATTTTTATCTTAATTTATATAAATCTAAATAAAACTCAATGAAACTCTCTTATTCTAAATTAACAAATAAAATTAAATCCATGATTTCCTGGTAACTTAGTTAGAAAATTCTTAAATTTACTAACTTTAAATTTATAGTTCATTTAATCTCAGTTAAATAAAATTTAATAAAAAATAGGTTTGTTCCTTAATTAGACGCTATTCTTGGTGATCATAGATTCAACATGGTTTATCAGCCAGTTTAGCACGTTCAAAAATTTTAATATTACTAATTTAACTATTATCGAGATATAACTTTATTTTTTTAATGAAAATTAATATGAAATAATTTGTACTTCTTACGTCACTGCATCAAGTGAAACGATTTAATATTTGTTATGTTTTAACAACGCTTATTGCTAACACTATACTTTTTGCTCGCTTAATTTAAAAATAAACTGCTTAATGTATTTAAAATTATTTAAAACTTAGCGCTGTTTTTAAGCTCAATAAGATAATTAACAGTAGTTGGATATTTAAAAAATTAACACAACGTCAAAGTTTGAAAATAAGTCATAGTATTTATTTCCACTCATTAAGTATAATGATTTAGAATTAAATCTGTTATTTTAACAATTCCAAAAAGTTTTTATAGAAAAACGGTCAATGATTTATTCTTTTTAATCAAAATTTGAATATGTAAATACCTAAGGCAATATTACTGAAACTAAGTAAGTTATGGTTTGAAAAAGTTTTTTTTTTTGTAAAAGTTTTTAATAAAATATATAGTTCAACAGCTGGTTTTTGAAACTAATTAACATACAATATTTTATAAACTAATTAAGTTAAAATATTTGTAACTTACTGTTTAAGATCTATTATTTTACTCTAAATAGATCTTATTTCAGAATAATTTATACAACCCAAATGATTTTATATTTATAAAATTATTTTTAGTTTATCTTTAAATATTTTTCAAGGAAACACACAAACACTGACTTACTGTTAAAATGTATATTGTAGGTAACTTACTTAATTTTAGCTAGGATCTTCTTCATAAAATTTTCACTGCAAAAAGCAGCAACAACTTATCATGATAATTGTGACATAAAAAAAAAAACAATACACGATAAGCAAAAGATGTAGGTAATATTGTTAGCGCTCGGTTTAAATAATTTAAACATTTTGTCATTTAACATAAATATCAAGAAATCATTAAACAAAACTTTATATGAATTAATTTTTAAATTTTTTTAATTATAGTGTTTAACTAAATGTGTAAGTTTAACATCTGAGTTAATTTAACACATATAAGATAATGAAATAGCCAGCAAAAGAATCTTTCGACATTTCTTGTCAACAATAAATGTTGCTAAAGTCAAACATAGTAATATTAATAAAATTGTTGACAGAAGTCTGGTCTTAGATCTCAATATGAAAGTAATATTAGATGCGATCAAGATATTATCAAAAAATGGGGATTTGGTTAGATTTTGTACATATTAAGTAAACACTAAGAGTTTCGTTTAAAGAATAAGTGTATTTAGTTCAGTTATAAATAAAACAAATAATAAAACCAATAACAAAAAAAATTAAACTTTATTTCTGATATAAAATTAGCTAATAGACTTTTTAGTTCTCGAAACTTCAATAGAATTTTTATGGTATTAAATAAAATAATGAATTATAAACTTAAAAAATTGATGTTACACTAACATTCATATAAACATTTATTAAAAAGTTGTGAATATTTTACAGCATTTTTGTACTGAGTTGACCCATCGGGAAATTTAGAGACACTGTGAAATGCGTTGTTAGTCTATCAATTAATTTTTTAAATTTTAAAATTAATTATAATATTTGTACTTGTTTTTTTATTGAATGTTTATGTTTGAGAACTAACTTTGTGTATATTAGCAAACTATGAAATACAAGATATAATCTTTTAAACAAGATTTTAAAAAGTTATATATCAATAGTTAAGACTTATTTAATATACAAGTAGTAAAATAATTATTGTCTTAATAGATAATGATAGCAAAGTATATAATTTAAAAAAAACAGTAGGTTTTACGTTTCAAAAAAATTGGTTCTCAGGTAGCTAAATAATATTAATATTGTTAAAAACAACTTGTTTTATTTAATAAAGTTTTGTAAACTAGTTGTTAAGTAACTAACTTATAACTTTACAAATCTGAACTTTACAAAAAAAAATTAATATTTTGTGTTATCTACTTGCTACTACATTCAGAATTTAAAAAAAACAAAAAATCTTACGTTAACTTTTATTGTTTCGTTACGATATTTGTTTCTAATACTTAGTTATCTTATATTATCTTAGTTTAAGATAACTATTTAAATCTAAAGTGTAATAAACTTATATTTAATAAGTTAATATTCTAAAAGAATGTTATATTTTAATATAATTCGTTAACTTAACATTCTTATTTGTTAAACACAAAAGAAAGTCAACTTTGTCAGTTGAAAACTTGTTTTATGAAGGTTTTTAGAAGTTAATGTTCCTTAATTAAAAAGGATTAGTATAAAATAACTGTTACAATGTTTAAGCTCCAACTAAAAGTAATTTATAATTTTCTTTTAATGTTTTAAGAAGCATAAAGGTTATTAATGTCTATACAATATTTTATTTACAAAAATTTGTCATTTTTAGGCCTAGGATATGTTAGTTTTATTTTTTAGTTACATTTTTGAGTTCATTGTTTTTGTCGGTTTTTACTAAATTTTTGATCAAAAATTTACTCCTTCCTGAATATCTGCTATGGTTTACATGTGTCATCACAGATATATCCCTCAAGAAAAATATTCGATAACTAACTTTGTTGCGTATGTACGTAAAGTATTTATTTAATTTTAATTTATTAAAGTTTAATTTCTGTTCTAAAATAAAATAGAACTTTGAAATTTTAGATGGAAAATCGAAAAAAAAAAAAAAAAAAAAAAACAATAAATGATAGTTTTGATAAGTCAGCACCTTTTATTTGTTTAAACATATTAAATTTTTTTGTTATCATATCTTTTGACAATAAACTAAAAATTAAACTAATTTATTAATTGTAAACTTTATTTTTAAGAAATATCTATTTCCTTATTTATATTAAATCAAAAAATTTTTGATAAATTTATAAAATTTTAACTTAAAGTTTTTTGTTTATAATTTTTTATTATTAGTAAAGCAACAGTTTCTTCAGATTGTTAATGATGTCACTGTTAATTTCAATAAACGGTGAAGATAAGTTACTCCATTCAAATTTAAACTTGTTTTTTTTTAAACCTGTTTAGGCTATTAAATTTGAGATCAACACAAAAAAAATTAAGTTTTAATAATCTAGGTTGTAAAAAATTTATAAATCACTATATTTACTATCAATTTATATTTTTCAATTAAACCTTTGTGGTATTTCAAGTTAGAAGCTACATAATCTAAGGTAATTACAATATATTTGACTAAAAGCAGTAAATATTGGTATATAGGATAAGTACATAGGCAACTTTATAAAGTTTAACTTAAAAAGACTTCAGTACTTTATGCCACTTAAAAAAACATGGCAAAGTTTTGCTTTTATTGAAGTTAATAACAAATTTCTTAATCGTAAATGAATTTATTTTTACTTTTCTTCCCTTTTAATTAAAATTATGTTTTAATATATGCCGCTCCATGCAGTTCAAACTTTACAAAAAACCAATTATAGAAGAGTTCATTAATATCCAAGTATTTTAAATAGTTAAATAAGCAAATGTCTGTGTTAAAAAGAAAGGGGGTAATAAAAGTTAAAGTGCATAAAAAGTTACTTTGATTTTAAATAATACAAAAATATTTTTTTCATAAATTAAAGTTTAAACTTACGACGTTTTTATTAAGTTATAAGAAATTATAAAAATATATATAAATACTATAACATGATATAATTTCAAAGATCAAACAATGGTATTTATCGAAAATTTTGCAGTTAAAAATGTTTTCAGATACTTTAATTTAAGGTTTAATTCAAATAAATTAGCTGTATTATATACAAAAGTACTCAAAAAATTATTAAACATGTTTGATAATTAAGATGATATTTAGTAAAAACTAAAAACATACTGTAATATATAAACTTAACACCTTTTTTATCATTTAAACAAAAACTAAAATGATTGTTAGAAATTTCCATTAGTTAAAACAACCTAAAAATTTATACAAGTATTTACTAATGGTATAAAACTATTTTATCATATTATTATAAACTGATATGTTACAAAGCTTTTTTTATTAAATGACCGTATCACACAGTCTAAAAACCGCAAATCGAAAAAAAATCTTAACAGAAAGCAATCGGATTTTTTATAAAAACAAAAAAATAAAATAAACGTTAGTAAAATTCTTCACTTGACGTAGTTGTGCATTTTTTTATCTAAATTATAACCGAAAATTTTTGTAAAACTTTGTACTTCGTATTTCAAAATTTAGAATTTTTATTAAAAGTCATCATTTTAGTTTTTAAATTAATTGAAAAAGTAGTAAGATAATCCAAGTGAATGAAAACTTGCTAAAATCACATCAAAACTAATTAATATAAAAAAGTACAAAATGAAACATATTTATATTTTAATGCATATTCAAAATTATAATTTACTATTTAAGATGCTATTAAGCTAAATTGTAAATTTAAGTTTTGTTATAAATTTGTTTATTTAAAATGTTTGTAAACGGTAAAAAACATAGAGAACGTACTCAACAAAGTTTTAAAACATCTTAAAAAATATTTTAATGTTAAATTATATACAAACTCCCATACATGAAACACTCAAACAATTTAAATTTTTTTACAAAAAATATTTTAGTTAACAGCAACTTCAATTAATTACGGATCACTTAGATAAATAATATTTTATACATAAAATATCATTAAACTGTGTTTCTCGTTTTGTTCATATTAAAATTTATTAGTCAATCGGGATTAGTCAATAATAACAAAACCCGGGACTTAGCTTAAAAGCTTCTCGTCAGGTGATCGAATTGAATTTGTTTGTGAGTAAAAGTTTAGTTGTGATATTTATTGTTTTAAAACCAATAATTAAAAATTATTTTAATTTAATAAACAAAAATAAAATTTTTTTGACCAAATGTTTTTATTTCAACGAAATTCTTAGGGAAATGTTTATTACTATACTAATTGGATTGCCAACGTACGGTCCGTTAACATATTTTTGACGTGTTTTTAGTTTAAAACATTTTTTCAAGACTAATAAAACTGAGCTTTCAATAAAAAATAAAATGTGCTCTATTTTACTTATATAGAGATAATTATATTTTTATCATAATCGACAAATTCATCGGCGAAAATCTGCAGAGTAGAAGCCTTGAATTTCGTATGCCGTGAGACAAAAGAGTTAATCTAACTACTAAATTCAGTATGAAAAAGTCATTTATAATTATAGTAAACTTTTTAAGTCTAAAATTTTGTAACTGGCTTCTAAAGTCTTTATTTGATACAATTAAGTGTTAAACCACATACAAAAAACTTCTTCTAGATTTGTAGTGGTTTGTATAATAGAATTTGAAACATCTAAATTTAACTTTAGTATACAGTTGTTAGAATAACTAAGTATTTGATAAACAAAAGCTCTTTATCTTTAATATTATTGGTTACATATTTTATTTATAAATTATGTTTATAAACTGTTCTTGTTATTAATCTTTAAATAATTTTAGGGGCTTTATCAGTTTTTTTAGATTTAATTATTTGTTTAATAAATACTAGCTGCATTGTTGTTTTATCATTTTCTTTTTGAACTTGAATAGATTTATATATAATCTTTTTTTTCTTTTTTCTAGTAAATACGTAAAAACTTATAAAAAAGATATTTTTATTCACAGTGTAATCCCGATTTACGTTTGCTAGAGTATTAAGTAAAGTTCAATTATTTAGAGTAGAAAATAGTTTTTGATAAACTAAAAAAGAATCTACTGTAAGTAAAAAATTCGCTAAAAAAATAAATGTTTTTTAAGAAAATATTTCCGATACAATTTTTTTTTTGTTGACCCACATCAACTATAATTGCTAAAAACTTCAAAAGAAAGGATGATTAGTACTAAAGCATAATAACGTCATAAAATACTGATCAAAATTAATAAGCAAGATCAAATTCAAGATTTTTTTATAGTAATTAACAACTATAATTATTCATAAACACAAAGATTTTCATATAATTAAAAAACACTTTTGTAATAATTTATACAGGTTAGATATTTAATAATATTTTCCTTAAATAATTTAGGCTTTTAGTTTTTCAGAAATAAACGCTTCGAAGCATTTAAGTGATGTAAAAATATATTCTATAAATTTTACAACTACCGAAATATTTTTTTTTGTAAATAGCTCTATCAAGCAAAATTCAAAAAATTATCGTACTGATGTGAAAAGAAAAATTGTCATCTTTAAAGAGGTTTTTTTCTTTTGAAAATCAAAACTTTTTTATTTTGTCAGCTATTTGTTGCTGAAAATAACATAAAATAATTGGGATTTTTAGACACGTATTTTTATATTTTGTTTCCATTTTTTAGCTTACTAAATGTTAAACATTAAATTTATTATTAATAAATACAATATTAATGAAAACGCAATTAGTTGTTTAACATAAGTAATATTTCTATGTCAAAATAAAGTTAAGTTTAAGCTTGTATAAAACTAAAGATTTAGTAAATACCACTTCATGTGGTACTTTTTTCCATTTGTACTACTGTTTTACATATTTTGACACAAAATTTTTACTTTTATCAAAATTTTTTTAACTAGATCAAACAGAATACTTCAAGTATTAGTTTTACCTATATTTAATTTAAGTCTGTTTTCTTCAAGCCAATTTGAGACTTTTTAAGTTCAAAATTAAGATTGTCACTGTCTTGTACATATGTGTTTTTAATAATTTTTCTAGTACTAGAAAGTAAGGTATCGTATGCAAATTTTATTACTTTTAATTTAGTATTTTTTTCTTATTCAGTAAATGAAAAAATCAAAAAGATCACAAAATACAGTTTACATACTAAGAATACCAATACAAAAAAAAAATACAATACTACTTTGATTTCTAAAAGTAACAATTTTAACAACTTTAACATAGCAGAATGGTTTACTACTATGATAACAGTATTTTTAAGCATTTAATAATTTTATACAATCTAAACTGATTAGCTGATGATATTTCTAAGATTTCAGTTATTTTACCAGACTTTCAACGGGTTTTAAAATTTCAAAAAACACAAAAGTATTTTAATCTTACTAGGCTAAATTTAATTTTATTCATATGCGTTAATTCAATGCAACATATTGTCGTAATTTTCGTACTACGTCAATAGAAATTTTGCTGAATAATATTTAAAATGGAATGTTTTCAAAATGCGACTATTTTATCGCATTATTCATATTTTAGATTCTAGGATACGCATTCAGAAAAAAAAACAAAATGTTTTTTTTGTAAATATTTTATTTATAATTTATATCAGAGTTTCCCAAACTTTTTTTCTAGTGGCCCCCTTCGAGGAAATTTAAAAGGCCATGGCCTCCCTACAATATGGCTTCACAAAATTATATTGTGCACATTTTTTATTCGTTTAAAAACGAATGGGTGCATTCTAATAAGTTCAGCATAATACCACTGTTACTTAATGACTATATTTTTGAATTTTTAAGGTGACTCGTTCAAATTTTTAATTAGCTTCTAGCGCTGCCATTACATCTGGTTGTAATAAATAATTTTCATAGTAACAAAAATGTTGTTTAAATAAAAGCCACTCTATCACAATAAAAATTTGGAATAAATACAATTTATTAAATTGAAATGTCTTTGTAAATGTCAGTTGCAACAAATTAAGTAATTTAATTCGTACCTTAAATATCAAATTTAGAAAATGAAACGTAAATCAAAAACATTTTGATATTTTTAATGGTTGTATTGTAACATAAAAATTGCAAAGAAATTAATATTCTATGGAATGAAAAAAAAAGAACTTAAAAATACTTTGTCCAATGACCTAGTATTTGAAAAAACCTTTCGGTAATCTCGTTGTACACTACTTGGATACAGTTTTACGTCTTGTACAGGACAATGAAATGATTAGTTTATTTTATAAACATAAAACATAATCGAGTTATAAAATTAGATGACACAATTTTCTGGATAGGCAAACTGCTTGTTTGGGTGTTGACTGCTGGATTGTCTAGTTACGTTGCTGTAGACTGGTTGATGTGGCTAGTTCGGTTGCTAAAGACTGTTGAATTTGTACTTAGTTTATAAATCTAGCTATTTTAAATGGAAACGGTTCACTTTTGCACGAGCGTCACTTTTGCACGAAGACACTTTTGCACGAAGGGACACTTTTGCACGAGCGTCACTTTTGCACGCAGGGTCACTTGTGCACGAGGAGACACTTTTGCACGGCGACTCTTTTGCACGAGCGTCACTTTAGCACGAAATTTAATATAAAATAAATTAAATATAAAATAATATTTGTTATAAGCTTATGTTTTGCATGGGATACTTGTAATTAAAAATTTAAAACTATGTTAATGACGAACTGTAAACATGTTATGAATTTTTTTAGAATTTTGTTAAGAATGGTATTATACATATTACGCGGTTTTAAGTCTTTGGTAAAATATTTGTACTTCAAAATTACCATCTTGTTTATTTATAAAAAAAGTTTGCAGCGAACGTTCGTGACTTTATAACGATATTTTTAAACACTTATATTTGAGCCTGCAAAAATTACTCAAAAACTTAAATTTTTTGAACTTTAGAAAACAATTCTCTTAGAAGTTAAACAATAAAGGTAAGTTATATAAAATTGCAGGAAAATATTTTAACTTTCTTTAATAGTGTATTATAATGAAATTTCTAATTAGTTACTGTTAATTTTTCTTAGTTTTTTTTTCAAAAACAGAAATAAAACTGTTTTCAATTTGCATTATAAATTTTTTTTAGTCTTTGTAGTCATTTTGAATGTTTTTAAGTAGTGTTTATTTTCTTGAGATATGGCTCATAAATCTTTTTGGTAAGATTTCTAAAAAGCATTCATTGTGCTCTACAAGTTTTAATTATAACCGTTTTAATTTACTCACTTAGACTTTCTATAACTTGGGTTGATAAAATTGAGTTATCGAAATGGAAATTTAAAAGTTAAATTTATATATCTGAATCAATAAAAAAGAAATGACCATATTAAAATATTATTATTTATAGAATTAGTTGTAACTTATATACAAAACAACGTCTGGGTATTTGATTTGTCCAAATTGAAGTCTATGTAAATTTTGAATTTAAGTAGTAGATGTTTAAGTATATTTGATTAGTTTTTAATTTATATACTTATTAACGTTTACCGCTTAATGCGGTTGAAACTCTTTGTGTAAAGACAAGTAATCGTTGTAAACTAGCTTGTTAACTAAGCAGATATTTTAAGCAAAGGTTTGTGAAATTCGTTACAATTCAGTTTGTTGAATACTGCGGTTGATGTTTTTGAAGTACTTACAAAAAAGACCGATATCAATAAAAGTACTTAATTAAGTAAGTTTTAGCAAATAAATAATTAAAACACTTAGTTTAATTTAACCAAAAACTTTCACAGAATTTAGTATATAACTAATTTGATTAATAGTTATGTTTTTTAAAAGATTAGAGAACAGTTTTAGAATTTTAATATATACTCTATTCGTAGAAATTAACATTTTAAGATTTAAAGTTCTATGTTGCTTAGATTAACATTTGATTGCCTTTTACTAAGGCTCACAACTAAACTTGAAAATAATTTAATAAACCTATTGCTTTTTTTTTATTAATTTTGTTATGCTATGTTTAAATTAGTTTTACAATCACACTTAATCATGCGACATGGGTTTTAGGATTTAAATAACTTATCAAAAAAAAAACTAAAAAAACCTTTAGACTGAGTTTTAAATGATAGTAATTAAACAACTAAAAACTATAAAGGTTAAATGAAGATTAAATTTACAGTTTTATAAAATGTATAAAAGTCTTTTGTGTTTGAAGCAGTTTATGTTTAAATGACATCAACTTATTAATTATTTAATAAATAAGAAATGAATTGTTAAATACAAATAAAAAGTTATTTGATTTAATTTTTTTAAATTAGTTATTAAATCTAACACTAGGCTTACTATAATAAGCTTACTTAATCTAATTTTCGAAACTAGTTGTTTTTTAATAATCCTATTTAAATATCTTATAGTTTTTGTTTTGATGTGTAAAATAAAAAACTTTTTTCAATTTAACAATAATTTCAAAGTTCATTTTATACTGTAAGTAAATAACTATATCAAGGTTTTGACAAGTTTTTCGGTATAAGATTAAGATATTTACTCAAAAATTATGTAAAAATTTAGTAACGTTTTTCTTAAAAACACTTTCTTGCAATTGACTTGTTTTGGTAAACTGTTTTATTTGTTAGTGTTTTGAATTCAACATTTGAAATTTTGTAAGTCTGTGATTTAGTTTTATAACTATCATTGTCAGTTGAAAAGTTAAACTAAAATACAGTTTAAATAAGAAATATATAAATTTACTCATATAACTTGCAAATTATTCAGTTTTTACAATCTTTAAGTAAAAACAACAGTTTGTTTAACAATTTTCACATAACCATTTATTTTATAGATAAAATACTTTTATGTTTTCTGCTATATAAGATAACTGTTTAGACTAAAACATGTTTTTTATTACTTTTTTTATCTTTTAAAACACAGCTTAACTTTAAATTAATGACAAAACCTTGTTAAATACAAATTTGTTAGAAATACAACAATAATGACAACTAACTTCAATAAAAAGCAAAATTTTACTATTTTTGAAAAATAAATATGACATCTTTTGTATTGCATCAACTTATTAATATGTAATCATAATTTATATCGCTTCAAACGGTTTTAGTAAATGAGAAAAAAAAGAAACAAGAATATCATAAAAAAAAGAAAGAAACAAGGATTAACAATTTGCTATATTTGTTAGTTATAAAAGATTATCACTTTTTATTTAAATTATTGTCATTTTTGTTTGTTAAAATAAAAAAAATTGATTAGTTTTACATTACTGTTGATGTTACTTAATTTGATATCATCATTTAAAATAAAAGTTTTAAGATTTTCAATTACATAAATGTCACATAAGTTTATAAATTAGTGATAAAGAATGTTTTAGAGTATTCTTTATATTTTTTCAAAGTTTATGGTTTAAGTTATTCAAACCTTTAAAAAAAAGTAGTTATGTCTTTCGTTTTTTTGTTATATAACAAAAACATTATATAATTGATTATATAACATTCCGTAATGACGTCATTATCGACCCTAACAAATTGTTGCTTCCATAATAAATATAAAATAACCACAAAATATTTCAGTAAAGTTTTAGTTTGGATATCGAAAATATTTACTGCAATTAAGCGGCTTACGTAAACCTAGTACTAAATAATAATAAAACTAATATGCAATATGCATACAGTAATTCATAAGATTTCGTTTTAAGAAACATTAAAAAATAAATGGAGACTAAAAAAATCATACATGTGAAAACCATACATTTTTTGAAGAACAAGATTACTTTAGTTTTAGTTTTCGGAGCTGAAATAAACGTAATTGTGTTATATCTATACTCGCATAGAAAAAACTTAGAACTTACTTATGAATTTAGTTAAATAACATAAAGTATTGTTTACACTTCAATTTTCTTCAACTTATAACCGAGTGGTGTCTCCTATAAATTTTTTTAATTTCATTAATTTTTTTTAAAAACATTTTTTTAAAACCTTTTAATTAGAAATAGTAGTAAGATACATATTTATCAATGTTTCATTCAAAAATTTCTTTAGTTTTGTATAGTTTATATTGCAAAATATCGTTTCATTTTCAGTAGTGTAATATTATTCTGCTATTTTTTTTTTGTTAATTTAATAAAGTTATATTCCGGCATCACATTCGAAAATTCTGTTTTTTATTTTACTGACTTAGAAAAAATATAATGTAAACCGCAAAATAAATAGTAGTAAGATACTTATAAAATAGTTCTATACTTACATTTACATAAGTTTAAGTTCTATCATATAATTCTTAAAAAAATTTAGTTTCTTACGAACTACTTTAAAACTGTTTAAAGTTTTTTACGTAAATCAATTATAAACGTTTTTTAGAACTTTAAATTTATTGATAAAGTGAAAGTAACCTTTTTTATACGTATAAACATTATACTCTTTGTTTTTTAAGTTGTTTAAGTGCTATACTTTAAAACTTTTAATAAAGTTAATAGACTACATAATTAATAAATAAGTTTTTTTTATAAGTTGCTTTACTAATTTGAAATCAATATTGTTTTAAACTACAAATAAGTCTTTTAACATGAACAACTACATTGAAACTTCTAAATTTAATTTAAAATTCTATTGTTTATAATTCTTATAAGATAATTGACTTATACAATTTGTATCTAATTAAAAATTTAGAACTATTATTTACTAAAAAAAAACATCTTTAGTTAAACCAGATAAACCAAATTTTAATTAAAACAAAGTTGGTTATGATGATTTTAAAGACTAATAATCTATATGCATATAACTAGTACAATTTAAATAGTACAATTTTTACTGCTATGGTACAAAATTTAATTTTACAAATGACTCTTTAACTTGAATTTTAAATAAATTTTATTTTATTTTTCAACTCACATTTAGTTACATTAGCAGATGTTTAAAATTTAAATTAACTTTTTAGTAGATCTTTATTATTAAAAAAATTTAATGCTTTTGTTTATGATTAGAATAACTCACTACAACCTTATTTAATATTTAAAATGATAAAAAACCAATTTACTATATAAAGCAACTACTGTTGATTCGCTTTGTGCAAACCGAAAATTTATTTTTTAAACAAAATTCAAGTTTTTTAATAACCAAAATTTGTACTCAAAAAGTGCAAGCATTACAACATGTCGAACTACTGATTCATTTTCTTATAAATATAATTACAAACAATATTTATTCATAAATAAACATATGTATCTCCTAGGAATAAGATTTTTTTACAGACAATTGACTAACATCTGAACTTTATACTGCATTTATGCTTAAATGACGGACTATTTCATTTAATCAATCTAGTAAAAAAACCTATCAAATCTTTTTAAAAACGTTTTTAATGATTTTTGAGTGCTTTTGATTGATTTATATAACAGAACTCGATTTATTTATTGAATTTCTTATGAAGTAAACGATTTATAGGTAAATATTTTTTCAACTTAAAATAAATTTACTGAATCATTATAGTTTTATCGATAAAGTTAAGGTTATCGAGGGTTAAGGTTAGAAGCAACAACGGTAATACTAAAAAAAAAACTAAATTAAATAACAAAACTTAATTTAAATTACTAAAATTAAAAAATATTTAACTAAAAAAAATCTACCCATGAAAAATATCTCCGTACGAAATTGTCTAATTACTTTTACCATTAATATAATGATGCTAAATAATTATTTAAGATGCTTAATAAAACTTAGCAAATATAAAAATCATCTGAAACAGTTAGAATAATTTAAAACCAAAAATTTATTTAACTTGAATGAGTTTATTAATTTAAACGTTCAATAACTCTTTTAGATTTTTCAGTATTGAATAATTATAAATATAAAATAATAATTTAAAAATATCTAGAGCTAATTCATTTATAAATATATTTGTATGTGTATAGTAATATAGTGTAAAAAATAACTAATTTGCTTGTTAACTTTCACATAAAGTTTAAAAATCAATTAAAGTTTTACAAAGCCTAGGTTTTTTAAGCATGTTTGTCATTCCTGTTTTAAACAACATCCTTTTTGAGTACGCGTTTTGTATTTTTAACACAAATGAATAGTAAGTGATAAAATAAAGTGCGTACCAAAAGAGTTCTACCTTATATTTAGGATATTGTTTGAAACAAAATTACTTTTTTTAACTTTGAACAACATGTAATGGTTACCTTTAATAAATGTACTTAGGGGAATTTTACCGTACATTTGTAAAAAAAATAATTTTGTAAATATTAGGTTATAAAACTAAAAATTTGTTATTTCAAAAGCATGAATTAACCAATAAAAGTATTTAAGAAAAAGTTTAATAACAGCTAACAGACATTAGTTTCACTTTAATGCTTGAATACATCAAATATACCCTGAAGCACCTTGCGTGCTGCAATTTTTTGCTTTGTGGATTTTTCCGAGATTATCTTAAATCATAAAACACAAAAAACTAACACAGTCTTTCATTTGTTTATCTTAAGAACTTAAATTGTTTTTACAAATAATAGTTTTATAAAACATTTCTCTTATAATCACGTAATAATTTTGTTAAAATTCCTCATTACTAACCGTTTCATTGTTATAAGTTATCTCAAACTTTATTTTTAACTTAATAATTAAAATTAATTGTCACTTTATTAATTTAGATTTATCAGCCGGTTTAGGCCATGCAAATTTAAGCGGCCGTAGTAAAGGTACAACTGTGCCGAACTTAAATTGCTTATAATAAAAAATAGTCTTACAAAACATTTTTCTTAAAACGTAATAAGTTTGTTAAAATTTTTCATTACTAACAATTTCATTATTATAAGTTATTTTAAACTCTATTTTTATTATTTTTTAAATAAAGCCATATGTCATTTTGCTAATTTAGTTGAATTTATCAGCCGGTTTAGGCTGTTCAAAATTAAGTGGCCACACTATAGTGCATTCTTTAAAAAAGTCTTGTTTATATATTAATTGAAAAATAAACTAAAACTAATTTGTATTTTACGTCACTGCACTGTTTACATTTTAATTTAAGTAATACAATATTTTTTGCATTTAATTTATACCATTTGTTAAAACATGTGTTTTGTATAGGTTAATTATTGATGGTTGTATTTTAATGATATATTTAACTTAAAGGTAGTTGCAAAACACGCAAGCTCTAATACTTAATTATATAGATACAACTATTTTATAACATAGTTTATCCTATTTAGCTTCGTTTAATTAAAAGTTGTTTGAAATAAAAACTTTAACATTTTGATCTTAATATATGTTATATATATATAATTATAAAAAAATAAGGTGTTTGATATAACTAATACTACAATACCTTTTAAGTAACTGTATAATAATTTAATCTTAACAACTTATTTATAACTTTTTAAACATTTTTTTATCTATTTTATTTATTAGACTTCTCATAAATTTAATCTTCTTCACTTTATATTTTTTGAATACACAACAATGGGCAAAAATATAAAAAATAGAATTATAAAAAGTCATACAAACATTTAGAACCATTAAACGTAATGTCTTTCAATATATATAAATAAATAATAAAAAAGAATTCAAAACGAAACTTATGTTTTGTAATGAAACACCGCATTTCACGGTCTCAAAATATCCTCAATTTCCCTATGGGTGAATTATTATAAATAAGCTACAATAAATACATAAATACTAATTAAGTGTTTGTGAGGATGCCACTATGACTTTTAAAAACTAATAAATTTTTAAGTTTAACTCTAAACAATGCTAAAACTAATTTTTAATTAATTATTTTTTTACAAACAACTTGTTTAATTTTTTTACTTTTTTTAATAAAATATAGCACTTATAAATAATTGTCATTGCACATACTAACAAAGTATGATACTAATTACTTATATAATATGCTATACAGAATAACTTAGAAAATATAGAACTTATCTGAGAGATTTAAAAAATTTAAAACCAAAGTTATATTTATTTTGATTTAATTTATTAGTATATACGTTATATGACTATTTTTTTTATTTAGAATTGAATATTAATAAATATAAAAAAATAATATATAATATCTAGAGCTAATTGATTTATATATATACATGTGTGTGTAAAGTAATATAGTGTGAAAAAAAACTAAATAGCTTAGTAAATGTTACATAAAAATTAAAAATTAATAAAACTTTTATAAAGCCTAGGTTTTTTAAACAATTTATGTAGTTTAAGTTTTAAACAACATCCTTTTTGAGTATGCTTTTTTCGTTTTGAACACATACAAATAGTAAGTTGTTAAAATAAAGTGCGTAACAAGGAAGTTCTACCTTATTTGTAGGATATAGTTTGAAACAAAGTTTTTTTTTTTCCAAACTTTGAACAACATGTAATGGTTACCTTTAACAAATGTACTTAGCGATATTTTACCGTACATTTGTAAAAAAATATCCCTGTAATTATTTGGTTATGAAATTAAAACTATTATTCTAAAAGCATAAATTAACCAATAAAAATATAAAAAAGTTAAATATCAGCTAACAGCCATTAGTTTTGCTTTAATGCTTTTATACAGCAAATACACTTTATCAATTATTGATTTTTTAACTTTTAGTTAACTTTTAGCTTGGTCTTAGGGTTTTAATTAAAAAAATTATGCTTAAAAGTATTTCTAATGTTGCACCATAAATTTATTTTGTTATATCGCAAACGGTAATACCATTGTTTGGTTTTTGTTTGTTTATTAGAGCACAGTGAAATTTGATGCGAATTCAATATATAAATTAAATGTAAAATTTATTAGCAAAACTTTTTTTTTTTCTTGAAATCATAATATTTTTTGCTGAATATTGTAGAAAATTAAGTACCCAAACTCTTTGAAAAATAAAAGGCCTTAAAAATACATAAAGGAAAATAAACCTGCAAGCTTTTTTTGTTAAAATGCATTAAGTATACGATAACTTAATGTAAGCTAAAAATTGATATTTTTAGCATCTTCAGGTTTAAGTTGTTTTGCCCGATTTCGTTCGGGTGTTTTAATTTTAATTTTGCACTTAAATTAAATTGAGTGAGTAATATACATTAAATCAATTTTTTTATATAGTAAAAAATAATGCGACTGTTTTTGTTTTGCTGACTGCGTCACGATGAAACTTGTTGCAAAAATATTTTAATTCAATAGGTATGTTGTACTTAAAACTTTGCTCGCAATATTTCACATAGTAGAAATATTTATTCAAGTTTCAGTCAAGTCATTTTATTTATATTTGCTAAGTTTATATTTGTTTTACTTCATGTATTATAACCCCTACCCATACCGCTATTTTCAAATACAAGTGTTATATATTATTATTTTTAAGTTGTAATAGGCCTATTAGAAGTAGTTGAAAAATATTCAGTTCACAAAACTTGATTGTTTAAAGCATATTCTAACATTTGTTATACTATTTAGCGTTCTTTAAAGCTTAGTTGTTTAAATAGTACAACTTAAAACTTTTATAAATAAAATAAGTTGTAAAAAACTAAGTTGTACTACTATATTACCTTTTTATTACCTATTTTTTTTTTACTATCTGTATATAAGTCTTACTACTTTTAAAATTTTATTTAAAACTGTATTTTTTTACTATTTTTCCCTTATAAGCATTTTTACAACAATTTTTATACTGCTATAGTTTTAAAAATTTTTTTCTGAATTAGTAACTTAATTATATTCATTAGATTTATTAACTCCTATAAATATGTAAGAATACTTTCTGAAAGTAACTCTGGTAATGTTTCAGGTAAGCCATCAATGCAAGTTGCTAATGGTAAAATGTTAATTTTTTCGAAGACAATGTAATTTTAAAATCAATTTCAGCTAAGTTTTAAAATTTAAAATAAAATATATCTTCAAACATAGCATTAAAGCTTTTAAAATTATTATTAAAGCTGTATATTGACACCAATTTATAATACTGTATGCTAAGTAAAGCAATGACTTAAAATTAAAATTAGTATTCAAAGCAAGATAAAATAATTAATCATATCTAATTAATTCTTACAATATAATCTTATAATCTTACAAAAAATAACTATTTATTTACAGATTTTTACTTGTTTTGGTATTTTGTGTAATAAAATGTGAGTGTCTTTATCTACTATAACTTGTGTATGTTATGTAAAAACTTGTGTTCATAAAATTATAGTAAATAATAGTTATGATCTAAAGGCTAAGCTAGTGCCTGAAACTATTATACATAACTTTGTTTATTAAATAAAATATGAAGACATTAATTTAGTTTTAAAATCAGTACTTAGTTAAAAAACTTTAGCTTTCTTTAACATTCTTTTATTTTTTATTAACTTCAAAGTAATCATTTAAACTTCGACAGTCATAAATTCTTATTTTAGGTACAAACTAAAACAATCGATGTTATTTTGACTTGAATAAAAATGCTACAACAATATATAAAAAATCGAAAACAATTTAAAACTATGTGGTAAAAAGCTTTCAACTACCAAGAAAACGTATAGTGAATTAGTGAATAAAGAAGAGGATTATGATAATTTATCAATTTAGTGATGTCAAACAAAATAACAAAACGCTAAATAATAGTTTATCAAACATCGTAATGACGTAACTACTGAATCAAACCGGTTATTGTTTTTATAATAACTACATATCTTTTAGAATATTGCAATATGTGGATAAATATAGCACACAAATTTTACACTGCTATTAAGCAGTTTAATTACTTCTGTTATATATTTTTTAACTAGTTACAAAACTAGATAAATGTTATAAATAGAAATTTATTATGCAACTAAAATAAATGTTTATCGTCCCTAGTCTTGATTAAAAATAATAAATAGTTTAGAATCAAATTAAAAAAATGGTATAAAAATGATTTATAAAAAAGACAATTCTACTAAATGTTACTTAAATTAAAGTCTAGAATATATATTTTCTGAATTTTAAAAAAATCTAAAATTTACAAAACTATTTTAAATCATCCTGTGTGTTCTGACTTTATTAAGTAAATTTTTATTTGACTATAATTCTTTGTTTAAAGAAAACGAAATCATATATTGCTAAACTTGTTATAAAGGATCTAAAAAAAATATTTTCTATTACAAAACATTTTCAAATATGCATCAAAGTACTAAAAAAGTTTTTTATTTTTTTTTATCGTCTTGTAGCAGACTTACAGCTTTGCTATCTTATAATATTTGAGAGTAATAAAAAATTTGGTCAAAAAGTAAACTTCGCGTGAGTCATTACGTGGCTTGTTGTCGATTCTTACAAAGTTAAGTCGTTTTTTGGTTGCTTTCATTTGGTACTCTACTACTTTAAGTTTAGTCATTCTTTTTATACTCTATATTAATTATGTATTCATTGAATAAATAGTTTGTTTTAAGTGTTCTTATTATTAACTTGACTAAATAATCGCTTATATTATTATAGATAAGTAACGCGCATAATGAGTAAAAAAATTTTAATAAAATAGTCAAGATGAACACGCGTTTAGGAGCCTGTTAGTTGCCAGCCACCAATGAGATAGTCTGATTAATTAAGTAGTCAGGAGCGGGTCTGATGCCGACTCCCACAGTAGAATTAAGTAGTGACCGACCTAAGAGTAGTGCAGTAGAGTCTAGTGACAGTCACAGTTCTATTTAAAATATTATCATTTTAATTAAGTTACAGGAACTTTTATTCAAATTTTAAAGTTTAGAAGTAGATCAAAGCAAGTTAATTTTTTTTTGTTAAGCTACACTCAATTGACTTTATTTATATCACAAAAACTAGTATAGTTGTTTTTGTGTTATCTCTCACTACGCCACGATAAATTTATTGCAAAAATCAAAAATTCTTTAATCTAAAAGATAACTAAAAAAACAAAACTGGCTCGCATTGTCTTACATAGGTTTTTTTTAATCGTAACAGTTTTTTATTTATACTTTTCTGTAATATTGTAACAGCTTGAGTCATATAGTATTGTTCTTTATTTTTTAGCATTACTTATTTCTATGATTGTTGTGTTAGTAACATTAATGTTTATTCTTTATTCTTTCTTGTTTTTTTGTTTGTTAGATAAATGTTAGGTAAAATTAAAATAAATATGTTGTCTACAAACTAATACCTTAGATTTATTTAAAATAATTTAAGACTAAATCATTAAAATAAATTAAATTTGTTTTATTGAATGCTACACAAAAATAAATGAGTAAGCTTATGTTAAAAATATAACAAGTTAGTTTTATTACAACTATAGCTTATTTACTGTTGCAAGAAAGTTAAAATTTAGTTACTATTATTGTAATTATTATTGAATAAACTACTGTTCTGATAAAAAACATGACATATTTCACTTTTTAGTATAGTATTATACGTTTTAATATTTCATTTATTATAAAAAAATTAAATTAATAAATGGCATGTATCATAAATTAACTTATTAATATTTTAGTTTTATAAGTTGTAAAATATATAATTAACTAAGTTCATAGTATAATTTATATAATTGTAAATAAGAAACATTATTTTAGTAGAATTATAAAAAATGTTAAACAATAACTTCATTTTGATAAACTTTTACGATTGTTTTTGCTACTAACGCGTTATTATATTGTAAAAAGTATTAACATTTTAAGTGAATTTTTACGGTATGACATTCTTGAACTATTAAAATCTAATCGAGTATAACAAAATCAATATTTTTAGTAGATTATGTCTTTTTTTAAATGTATAAAGTTGTTGGACTTAAGACTAACAAAAGCTAATTAATTAAGTTATACCGTTAATTTATCAAAGCACTTAATAAATTGATTTAAGGTTGACTCAAAGTAAAATTATTAAGTTGAAGCCAAAAAAATTAATAACAATCTACAACACTATATCTATTATTTGTAAACAAACATTTTAAAGTTTTAATTGCGTAACAAAATGCAAATAAAGTTTCTGTACTAATCAAAGAACTTTTTTAATATTTTAATTAAAAAAATTCAATATAAACTATAATAAGCTTTAATATTAAACAAAAATTATCAGGTAAAAGCGATTTGACATATTAGAGTTAAAAACCATACAAATTTTACTGCACTACATATATGTACAAAAGTTTTAATTCTTTTAATTAAAATATAAATGCTAATAACTACAACCATTTTTTGTAAGTTTAGACAACTTATTTTATATTAGAACTCTAAATAAATATATTTATGTAAATTGTATATTTTATTCGCGACCGGTTTCGGTGGCAAGAGATTGCGACCTTTTCAAGCAAAAATAAAATATGATACTGCATATAACAACGTTAGGTAATTATACTGTTTTTAAAAACTTACTCATGCGTGAAGAATATAAATAAAAACAAAAATGTTGCATATTCGAAAACTCAAGCATATCAGAGTATATTTAGGTAAAATTAGTACTAATCAAAAAAAAAAATAACTAAAACGAATTGAATTAATACTAAATAATGAGTCAAATAAAAAAATTGAATTCAAGGCTTTTTTTTTAATAATAATAAAAAAATATGTTTATACCTTAAAATTTATCTAAATGAAATTAAGAATTGTCTAAAATTGTGGTTTTAAGCCAAGAGTCAACAAAACATTAATAAAACTCAAAGTCGCTGTAGATTTCAAAATCTAATTTGTGTTAAGTTGACATAACAGTCATAATTTAAACGGGTTTAAGAACTATCTAAAAAAAATTCTCAAAATTTATCTTAGTTGAATTAAGAACTGGCTAAAAAAAATTACTTTTTTCAATTTAAGCCAAATGTCACCAAAAACTCAATGAAAAATCAAGAAAATAACCTATTTTTTACTTTAATTATGATTTGGTTAAAGTTTTGTCTGCTTTCCAGTTTATTAGTAAAAATCTGTTTCTGTGTCTGCATGAGTTCATTAATTCCGTTCTTTTGTTGATGCAATTTTTATCGGATTCAAGTATTAATAGAGCTTCTTTTAAGCACAACCTGCATGACATAATTCTTGGTTTTGGTTTTTTCTCCCTTTGTAATATTTTCCAAATTACTTTGTATTTCTTATTTTCATTTTTTAATTCATGGTTAGGTTATTATTTATTATTTCTTTTAGGGTATTTTTCTTCAATAAATACCAAAATGAACACAAATAATATTGCATTGAAAACATTCACGGCCATTTAAATTTTATATTAAAACACTACATTTCGCGGTATCAAACTAGTATCAACTTGAAGTGAATAACCTTTTAATTTCAAGTTGGACAAAATATAAAAATATTCATAAAGTTTTTGTAAGAATGTTAGTGTGACGTCATGTTCTATAATTATTAATTTAGTGATAGTGCGTCGCGGGGATTTAACAGATAATAAACATTAAGAAAACTTATTATAGTTTTATAAAACTGATAAAAAGTTGTTGTTAATAAAGTTTTGTTTACGAAGATTTGGCTGTAGTTGTAATTCTTTTGTCTTACTAAATAATTTGTTAAATATAAGATTAAGAATTTTTTTTTAATATTTTTAAGTTCTTCTAAACCCAATAACTAATATAAGTGTTTTAATATTTATTAACTATTACATTTCCTAACTAATTATTACATTAAATTTTAATATAAGTACAGACTTTATAAATGTAGAGTAACATATGCAACTTACAATAATATTCCTAACAGACTTGTTTAAACAGTTATCTTATACGGAAAATAACTCAAAATGTTATAGCTGTCTAAATAACATAGTCATTTGGAAGATGTTATTTGATAAACACTTTTTTTTTGTGTAATTAAAATTAATAAAGATTTTAGGAATAATGTTATAGCTAACTAGTAATTAAGATACTAAACAATATTTTACAACTAGTTTTTAAGCTACCTCTTTGTTTTTATATACTTTCTTTTTTCAACCAATAGTAGGAATAAAAGAATTAATTTTGTTTGCTTGCTATACTCAGAGAATAATTCAAACATATATTGTTTAAAAAATCAATAAAACCAACAAATTTAAACAAGCAGAACTGTATTAACTGTCTAAATAATTTCATTACATACGATTACAAAGATTTAATATTTTACCACTAGCTTTTTGTGAAAACAAGTCGAACGGTTCAAACTTTAGTATTTTATTAATATATCCTAAACTAAAAATAAAATTTTGAGTTTATGGCTGACGTACAGAAGAGAGTTTTTTACGTTTAAGATATTTTCAATTACAATTTAACGTTTTATTTTATTTAAATAAACCTTAATGTTTATTTAGTTGCTTTACATCATAGCTGCTAAATTTTGTGAAAAAATCATTTATCTTTTACATTCATTTTAATTAAAAAAAGTAACAGTAGTTTTTCATTTTTTGCTGTATAAAATTTGAAACTAAAACCCAATCAATTAATTAAAAACCGCTAAGAAATAATAAATAAATATAAGCAACTTTTTGTGTGTTATTTAATTAAGTGAAAAAAAGTAGTTTTATTAAATTCTAAATGTTCATTTAAAAACAAATACTTGATTTTAATCTTTAGATCATTAATAATGAAAAAAACATCTTTTTTTGTAATAAAATCTTGAAGCTAAAACAATTTTTAAATAAAGCTGTTTATTAATAATCATATAATAATTCTATTAAAAGTATTAACATAAATATTATGTAAAAATTACTTACTATGAAATATTTTAGTAGTATGCAACTGAGATATCATTTTAGCTTTTAAAACTCTATTTCAAAATATTTAGCAAACATAATATTATTTTGTTTTTTAAGGTTTTGGTAACAAGTTTTTACTAAATAAAATATTTAAAAAAATTTCATTTATAAGAAAAAATTACTGAAAAAATCAGTTAAAAACCTGAGTATTTAATTAGATTATAATTATTCATCAAGTTAAAATAATGCAGAGTTTTCATTACCAGCAAAGTTTTGGTAGTTAGAAAAAACTTTTTCGTAAATAAATATGAAAAATTTATTAGTGAAAACATATTAGACGTATAAATTTTAGCAATTTTCTTTATTGTTTAACTTAAAAATAAAAGCTTACACAAACTAATGTTAAATGTAAATAATTGTTATAAATACTTCAACTGACTTTTTAACTAACTCTATTAATGAAAATATAATTGTTTAAAGAAAACAATATATGTCTTTAGAGTCAAAAAAAAATGTTATGAACTAGGAAATTTTCCTTCTGTTTGTTAAAATCTAACTTAAACTAACTTTAAACAGGTTTAGTGAAGTTACTTGGTCAAGTTAAAAACTAGAAAAAAAAAACTTGACACATATTCACCAAATTGTTAGAACCAAAAACAAACGCAAAATCTTAGAAAATAAAAAGTAATTTTTTGCCTTGTTAATAAAGGCTTTCATAATGATGAATAACTCAAAACGGTTGTTAATCAAAATATTCTTTATTTATATATTAAATTAGTTCAGGACAACTAGTGTTTTTGTTTTGTTACTTTACAAGGAGATTTAGATAAAAAGAAATATTTTAACACAAATAATGCAGATGTACCAGCAAGTTTACAAAAAAACTTTTTCGTAAACAGTAACGAATAAATTTTTTAAACTTATAACTATTAACAATTTTCTCAATTAATTAACTTAAAATAAAAGCGGACACAAACTTTTTCGATGTACACATAAACGTTATACAATCTTTTTATGTTTATCTTTGCAATTTATTTCATTAATAAAAATAAAATTACTTAAACGAAACGAAACACATTAGGTCAAAAAAAAAAAAGTTTTAATGAGACTAGTTTATTATTTTTGCACTTTAGACAAACATTAGTTTTTTCGAAAAATCGTAAATTCAAAAATTTCAATTTTAATCATAATAAGATATTATCTTAAGCATAGTACTATTTAACCATTACTTTAAAAATAATATAATATTTATCATAAGCATAACATCATATAAGTTTAATCTTAAAAATAGTAATATAAATTTTTATTAAAAATTGAGGACTATGAGCTTTAATGCAGAACTTTTTATTATTAATATTACAATATTGTTTCAGAATAAATACACATATTACTACTAACTAAAATAAATATTTCTCCTTTCAAATTTTTAGAACTTTTTAAAAAACCTTTTTAGCGGTAAAAACCTTTTAGCGGATCAATCGATATTTCAAACATGTTTTCTTTACAATATACACTTAATTAGATAAATTTTTATTATGTTCAGTTATATTGACCATGTAACTAAATATGTTTCTTAGAATAAAACAAGTTACAGTATACACTTTCGCTTTATATTCAATTATCTTCGTTAATGCAAACCGCTTAATTGTAGTAAAAAGTATTCACCAAATTCAAAAGACACAGTCAAAAGTTCTGCTTAAAAAAGGACCCGTTGATTAGTAAGTTTAGTTATTTGTAATTGTAAAGAGCTTTTATCGCCCATAAAAAAAATATTTTTTTTTCTTTATTTACACCAAAACACGATACCAAGTTAAAACTTTTGATTACATAATCTTTATTCAATAAGGCAATTCAATAAAAAGTTTTCTAAATTTATAGCTAAAGTATATTAATTCAAATTGAGCTCTAATTTAAACACAATATAGTTACGTCATAAATCTAAGTTAGAAATTTTGATCTTTAAGTTTCAACAATCAGTTTATAACATTATCAATTGCAAATGTTTTGTTTAGTATTCTATTTGTATTTTTTTGGCAACTAACTTCAATGTGAGTCATGTTTTACTATTTTAATGTGTATAGCAATATAGTTTTTTTCTAGTCTATCTTACCGACAAAACTCTTAAAAGCGTAACATAAGCATTAAAAAAATTTTTAATCAAGTTTAGTAAAATTAAGATTTATTTTTGTTGTTAAACCATTAATTTTTATTTTTACTTTTGTTTTACTTCCATTTACTTTGTTCAAAAATTTTTCAGACTTATTTACAATAACTGGGGATCTCCTGTCTGCAAATATAGGAGTGAAACATTGTTTTGATTGTAAAAAACTGTTGAAATAAATATTGGATATTCAAAAGACATTAAAATTTATGGATTTTATATAAGTCAGAATAACATTTACAAAAGTTTGTCTCCTTATTTATTCGAAAACTTAGATGCTGTTTAAAATATTTTTCCATTAAGATTTAAATTTGTTTCTCAGCCGGTTGAGGCCTTCTAAATAAGATAAATAATAGTATAAGCACATTTTAAACGATATATATGTTTATATATTTTAATAACTAAAAAGTTATAAAGAATTTATACTTGTACCGATTTTGCACTAAGTAAACCTTATAAGACTATTTTAAATTTAATAAACGTGTAGATAATTGTAAAACTCTTGGTAAAACTTCCCCTGTTTTCATGTTAAAATTGTGATAGTTTTTATAAATAAATGGTAACTGTACAGTAGTTAATTGTTATACTAAATGGTACGTTTTTAATTGATTTTGGTTTATACTGTCTGAAATCTTTTTTGAATTTTAGACACAAATCTTAGTAAAAAAATTAAAAGTTTATAACTACCTATTTTTTTTAATACCTTTAATTCAATTTAACTTTTTTCTACCTTAAATTTGAAAATCTTAATGAATTTAGTGTCTAAAAATAAAATATCGTATTATTTGCAACTAAATTGTGTAATATTGATTTTATTAAATTTTAATTAAAAAACTTTATTAACAAAACAATTTATCAATGTTACTGTCCTTCACTTGTTTTTTTAGAATTATAATTAGAATTTAGAAGTTTTGTGTTAAAAATAAAATAAGTTCATTTAAATAATGTATAAATTTTAAAGATTGTTTAATTTTATGTGTATTTTCAAAGAATTATTTTATCAGTTTTAGATTAAATTAACTACTTAATGTTTTTTTTTATTATTGTTAATCCTTTTTTAATTGAAATAATTAGTAACTAAGATGATTTGAACTTATCTTTTTTCATTAATAAGGCTAAAAAAGTTATTCATTTTATATAAGGTTTAGTATTTAATATCAGCTGGTTTAAGCCGTTCAAACTACTTTTCATGGAAAGAAACACTTCAAAATAAATTTGATTGTAATTATTTTTTAACAAAAACATATTATACAGGGTTTAAACAACTTACGTCACTATCTTGTTTACATGTTGATTTAAACGACTTGATATTAGTTGAAAACTATTTTTGCACTTATCGCTCTTTGCTAAGGTTATATTTGAGATTATTTTTATAATTTAATAATAATTTAAATCAACATGTGGCGAAATTACGACAAAGCGTTAAAAATACACAAATATCTGATATTGTGAAACATCACCTTCCCGGCAGCTTTCCAAACGATTTAGAATTTCTTTTTTTTAGTAACCTCGCGATCTTGCTTGCAAGTATGTCTGGTTACGTTTTATTGCTCTTTATTTATCAAAATTTTCTTGAATTGTCAACTTAAAGGAGTTAGAAGCTTTATAAACGTTTATTAAATTATAATATTATAAAAAAGTAGTAAAGTTTGTAAAGTATTTAATGAAATGCATCATGATTAACTGTTCATTTCATTTATTGTTTTTTATTATTTTATGTTAATAAAGTAGCTGAAAGAAATGTAAACAATAATTATTATTTCAATAATGTTGTAACTATATTTCAAAAACTTTTTCAAGTCAATAAATTTAATTCTAAATTATACAGGAATCTTCCTTTATTGTACAACATATGTATACACCTACTTTAACTTTTATTCTTTCATTACAGTATTTACTTCCTTTTTACAGAACTCAGTTGAAGTTTTTTGATTCGTTAACACACAGAAACATATGTTGGTACAAAAAAGGAAGATTACTGTATAAATTGTTTGTATTTATATTTCAGTGAACTTATTTCACTAGGATCTTTTGTTAGCAAACGATTAAATCCATGTTTTGAACAGTTAAATTTTTATTTCAAATTATATCTTAACAAAGTAAAAAATTGATGATAAATAAAAAGGCCAAACACAAACCTTTGAAATTCAAGATTTGTAGAAAAAATGCTAATATAGACAGAACTTTAACATGAAAATTATTCTTATTTAATTTTTAAATTTACCATGTTCAGAATGGCCAAAAGATCTTGAACCTTAGATCACTGTCACTCCTAATCCTTACCAGACCTAATTTTCATTGTTAAATTGAAATCACAATATAATTGTAATATATCACAGTAAACAACTAAAATGGATAAAAAAAAGTATACATTAGTTTTACTAAAAAACTAAGCACAACAGTATTAGTATGATGTGTTAGTATAATCAATTACTATAATAGTAATAATTACTTTTGTCAGATTATAAATCTATTATAGAGTAATTGCTTATCAATATTTGTTATTTAAGCACCTTAACATAGATAAATATATTGAAAAAACTCTTTAAAACTAGGATCAACTACCTCTCGCGGGTCCCGATCATCGAAGATCTAAATGCTATAAAAAATATTTAAAAACAATGATGCGTGTGGACCCTGAAAAGACTTGATACAGTTTGAAACACGTGAAAAAGGAACATGATTTTGGCACAGTTGTAACGCTTTAGATAACTGTAAATATCATTTGCTTACAAATTGTAATAAGCAACTAGTTTCAATATTTTTTTTTATTGTTAGACTAAATAAGAGTAAAGTTTGTTGTTAAAAATTTACATAAGATTATTAAGACTAAAAAATTATAAATAATACATTTAGTAATGTACTAAATCAACTTAAAACCTTAGTTATTTTAAATTTCAATATAAATATAAAATATTTACTGATATGTTATATCCTAACATATACCTATTTTACTGCGACTTACAACAATTTAAGTTATAATTTAATACTACTCTATAATTAAATACTACTTAAATATATGCTACTCAATGCGGTTAAAGTTTTAAAACAAGGATTTGTTAAAATTTTTAAGTATCGCTGCGTTTAAAAAAAATAAATGATCCGAGGTTTAAGTGAAATGAAACAGTTTAATTTTTTAATTATTAAAAAAAAATTAATACAAAACTAATGCAATTATAAGTTTTTTATTGTTTCTTGTAAAACTAAATTAAAATCTAAAATTAATATAACATTACAATACAAAATTAATTTTAATATAAAATAAAAAGTTAATTAATGACTAAAACTTAAACAATTTTTTGTATTGAAAATTTCGCAGTGAAACAATGGATTAAACGATATATTAACCTTAGTTTTCGTTTGATTCCAAGAAAATATATGTATTAGATACAAAACTACTTTATAAACATTGTTTTAAGCTAACATTTTTACAACTTAATTGAAACTAGTTACTTACTAAATTTCTTGTCCTAATAATTATCAAACTAACTATTTAAAAAATACTTTAATTGACATTTAAAACTTAAGTGTAGAATACCATCCAAGTATTTGCTTATTAAACATTTAGTGAAACACCGTACAACACTGTTTCAAACTTATTCGAGCCCTTATAAATAATGGTTAAAAATTCAGCTATAATATTTACATAACATCTTAATAAAAATTAAAATGACATTTTTTGCGACCTCACAATATTTATTTTTTGGTTTATTAACTACTCTAAACTTTAAGAATAGTAAATATTGCTTGCTTTTTTTGAAAGCTTTATACATTGCTAATATGGTATAATATTTCTTCAAAAGTTAAAGACTAGACTTAGTATAATTTTTAAGTAATAAACATTGTATTGCACAAATTCACTAATAAACACAAATTATAAAAAATATTAGAAATTCTTATTTTTTTTTTAAACTAATGGTTAACCTAGTGCTGTACTTTAAACACTTAAACGGCTTACTACAGTATTAAAAATTGTTAGTTTTTAAAATAAAACTTATCAATTAATATTTGGTTCTTAATATCAACAGCTTTTAATTTAAAATAGAACAAAGTATATAAAAAAGCCTATGTAAAGGCTATTAAATTGTAAAATTTTAATTTTGATATTAATATGTTAATTTAACTTAATTATATAAACTTATTGTGAACACGGGTAAACAATTTGCTTTTATTTTTCTTATCTTAGAATACAACAAAACTAATGTTTTTAACAAGCTTGAAAAAATCAATTACGAACATTAAAATTTTGATAATTGTTTAGTTAAAAACAACTGTTTAAATGTTATCAATTTGCTATGCATATTTTTTGCGAAGTAATTTTAAAATTATTTTGTTTTTGACTTAAAATATGAACAAGTTTATTACTTTGTATGTGTATTGCTAATAGCTATTGATTAATTTTTATAATGATTAATAAAAAGTTGCAAAACAAAACAATTGAGACTATTAAACAAAATGTGTTAACAGTATTGCTATAGAAAACTATATTTTAATATTGTAAAGAAAACATCAGTTCTATTAATATAATTAAACCCTTTTTTTATCACTTGATACTTTTATATGAATTCTGATAGCAAAAACAAAGAAAATTAAGAAACACTTTAAATATTTTTGAAAATAGCAAAGTTATAAATATAATAATTGTAAAAGTTATACTTAAAACTTTATAACTTACTTTGTTATATTGATTGTGATGCGAAAAAATAAGTAAAAAACTATTTTATTTAGGCAATACATTATTTCATATATTATTAATATTAACAATATAATATCTTATGTATATTTGTATAAAATTTTATGGAACATTACTTGTATGAAATTACATAAAGATATTAATTTAATTAAGTACATTAAAATAAATTAAAAATATAATTGGCTAGTTTTTTTTTACATTGACAAGTTTTTTTCAAAAAACAGGATATTTTTGTAAACTTTAGGAAAATAAATTGTTTGAAATTTCATGTAAAAAAAAATAAGAGTAAATTCTTAACATAAAAAAACAACTATGCAAAAACCCACAAAAGTTTGTTTTCAGCATAAACATTATATTAAAACCAGTTATTTCGGATATTTATTTTCTTTTAAGACAGTTTGAACCACGACAACTGGTAAATATAATTGATGAAAATTAAGTCAGATAGACGTAAATTTATTTTATTACTGTACTTTATTTAAAACCACTCAAAACACTTAAAGAAAAAATAATAAATATATTCAACAAATAGCTATGATATGTTAACCGCTAAGTTGTAGTGAAAATTTATAAATTATAATCTGTTTCAATTAATTTTATTTTTATAATAATATTATAACAATTATTAAACCTACTGTTTATGGGTTGTTGGTATGACGTCACAGCTTTTTTGATTCATAAAACAATTGGTTCTAAGTATAATGCAAAAATGTTAACAAATTGTTTTTTAAAAAGTTTTCTTTAAAAAAGTTAATAAGTTGTACACTAAACACCCTTATAGGCTGTATTAAAAGCACAAATTATATCAGCAAGTCAACTTTCAATTTTAACAAGTGTTATAAGTCGTTTTTAGTAGTTTTTTTTTTTCAAATATATATAGCAATATTATAATTTTAGTTTTCTTACCAATTAACTAGTTAAGTAATAAAAATTATTTTAAAGTATTGTATAAAGTTTGCCATTACTTTGTTTATAATACATTTAGTTTATGTTCAACTTAAATATTCTATAGTAATAATATATTTAACTATTTTTAATTAAGCTTATTAAACATGTAATAAGTGTGAAACTTTTATTATTTTTTAACAGTTTGAATACAACAAAATAAATAGTGTTTTTACATTCATTAGAAAAACAAACATAATTATTTTTTACTTCGGAAATTATTTTCTTTCTTTAAAATATTGTATTTGTAGAAAATAGAAATTTATCGGTGTTTAATGAGAGTTTCTTTTAAATCAATTTCTTTTGAATCTTATAATTTAAAATAGGCCGGTTTAGGCTATACAAATTTTAGACCAACATGATTGAAGTACTTCATGAATTATTTTACAATCTACATCATAAATATATTGTTTTATGATTAAGATACTGTGATTAATTTTTTATGACATCAATCTTATTTTTTTCGTGTCATTTTGCTTGAGTTTGTGCTATAAGACGTTTTGACCTTCATGAACTAACTGTTTATACTCTATTCTTTTTTCAATTTTTTAATAAAAATATAAACTTTGTTATAGAGCAAAATTTATTTCATTTTTAGTTAAAACAAGTTTGCTATAATTGTTTGAAAACCATAAATTTTCAACCTATTGTGCATTATATATCACGATTAACAGTATGATTCAAATAGTAAAAAACAACTAAAACATACATTTAAGTACCACATCTTGTTTTAAAATCAACAACAAAATATTATCACTATATAGTTTAAAACATCATAGTAAAAACATTTTACTAACGTAAGCTATAATACTAATCATTTAGGTTAATGTAGCTAAACTTTATTGAAGTAAAATCCAGTTGCTCATGTGATTTTTTTTTATTAAGTTTTAAATTATTCCAAAACCTATGAAGCCTTGCCTAAGTCTAACTTTGTTCTTTTTAAAAAATATTAGTATAAAGTTTAATTTTGTAATATTTAAAAAAATTGATTTTGTATAAATATTTTGTACAGCAACCAAAACAATAAGATGTTTGTAGAAGTATTTAAAAAAAAACCTAACCATAAGAACTTTTAAGTAATTTATTTTTTCGTGTTTATTTAGTATGAGTAGAGTGATTTTAGTTTATTAAGTGTAAGTTTTTTAGATTTTAAAGACAAATAGAATATGTTATTCTGCTTGAAAAAGAAAAATACATGTTTTTAATAAAAAATAAAGTATTAAATATTGTGTATGTAGTTTGCTTCAACTAAAAAACAAATAAAAAGTGAATTTAATAAAAAAAAAAAAGATCATTCGAGTCAATTTGTCAAATAACTGATTTGTAACAAAATAAGAAAAAAAAATTCAATCACTATCAGAACGTATTAAACGATATAGTAGTGGCTTAACTAAAAAATTTAACACACATAAAAAAAAATTTATTTGTTTTAGAACATTATAAGTACATAAAATATCAAATTGTACAATCTTCTACCGCAATTAAGCGATTAAATTTAATGGTTTCATAATAACAAAAAGAGTATAATGCACGTTTACAATTATTTACACGTTGTCCTTTAAACAAAAAGAGTGGAAGTATAAACCCGAAAATAAAAAATATTAACTAAATATCAGTTTTTAAATAAATCAAGCTGATACTTCACTAATTTTAACACAGTAATTGATTGCAAGTTAAAGGTAGTAAAATCGTTATTAAATATGTTATAAAAAGTACAAATTACAAAAATAGTTTTATTTCTTACATCTATATTCAGTTATACATTTTGCAAGCAACACAAACCTTTCATTGATAAATTTTAATATAGAAATATTGACTTATATAACCAGAGTTCTCAAGGACAACATTATTCAAGATGGCCTTAATCAGCTAAAAATACTAAGATAAACCACAAATACAAGAAACCTAAGGTAGAGAAATTTGAATATATAAAATATACTCTAAATTTGACTGACCAACTACATGGCCTTAAATCTAACGGTCTGAACGGGCTGAAAAACCAAGTAGTTGTAAAAGAAATAATTAATAAGTATTTTATCAGACCACAAGCTTTTAGTTGACTTTGACGCAGGTTTTCTTCTTATTGAAACTTGTCAGACAATCAATTAAGTAAATAAAAAAATTGGTTCTCAGTTTAACAAAAGCCTGTCGTCTGATGAAGTTTTATGATCACCTTTATGTTTTGATGATAATCACCTATTTATTTTTCAAAGTTTTATAAGGTAATCATTTCTCTAGTATAACATAAAAAAATTTGCAAAATAATGTTTTATTTTTTTCTTTAATTTCATCATGTTTTTAAAAGTGTTTTAAAAAGAGAAGAAGTTTTAAAACTGTGCCATATTTTAAAGGTCAAGCAATATAAAAATAAAATTATTTAAAATCTTAATTCAAAGTTTAAATCCAGATTTTTGAGTTTATAAATTTATTATATATTTAACATGTTTTTTTTTTCTATTTTACTTTAGTTTATTTTATAAATATGCCACTGTATCACACTTTATAATAGTCGAAATAAAAATATAATTGAAACATTTATACTTCTTTTTGTGATTTTTTGTTAATTGTGTCACATAAGTTAATTGCTCCATAACAACAAAAATTAACAAAAACTTATATGGTATATCCTTTTATAACGTACATAGCTTAATACATATTTAATCAACATTATAAGTTTTTCTACTAATAACATAAATACATACTTTAGTTTAAACTCAGTTGTTTAAACAAATTATCATTTTTAATTATAATTATTTCTTCAGCAAGTGATTGAAAATATTTTATTTTGAATTTTAACAAAGCTTTTTAGGTTATTATCCGTATTTATTATTTTAGTTTTGTAAAGCTTAATTTAATTTAAATATTATTCAAAATTTTCATTCATACTCATTTACTACACCTCTAATTTAAAATAAAAGTTAATTTATGTTTCTTCTTGTAATTTACTACAAGGTCAATACTAGAATTTTTAATCATATTTAAAAAAAAATTATAATTAAATAAAAAAAAAGGTAACCAAGCATCGTACTTAGTATACATAAGAAGTTTGGTAAGCACTATTTTCAATCATAAGCGAAGATTATTCAGTTTAATTTACTTGTTATTCTTTAATACAAATCAAATTTTAATTTTAATATTCTCCTTGAAGCGGTCAAACATTGACGATTAGACAATACACAGTTTTAAGAGTTCGAAAAAAAAGTATAATTTTCTAAAAATAAGGTACCTTCATAAGTAATGAAACGGAATATCACAATGTAAGGTTATGTTAATTTGAAATAGTTTGTATATAAATGAATAGTTAGTTATTTATAGTCGTAATCGAAACTTTTAATATTAACACAATTTATGATAAACAATTAATTTTAATAATAATGCATCAATATTATGCTTTATTGTAGAAATAATATTTACTGCTTGTTTATGTTTATACAACTTCGTTTATAAATAAACAAGTAAAAATTTTATTAGTTTGAATATTTATGTAAATATCAATTGAATTTGTAAAACCGCTTAATTGCAGTAATAAATTCCAACCAGATTTTATGAAGAATTTTAAAAAGTTGCATATAATATATACTTATAGTTAAAACAATAGTTCGTTTGATTTAATAAAAACGTCACAATAACTTAATTAGAAGTTTTTCGTTGCTTCGTTATACTTTAGTTTGCTATAAGATTAGTATTTTAACTTCACACTAATTTGTTGTATCTACTTTTTTATAATAGTTTTTTTAAACATTGAAACAAAAAGTTCAAATTTTATTCTGTTTTCTTACGTTAATTAAGTTTATAATCCATTTTTTTAGCTTTAAAATAATAACAAATATTTTAATAATAGTCCTACAGCAGCTAAAAGTTATAAGGCTATAGTTAAAACAGTTGTTATGCTAATTAAAAGACTACATTTGAATTTTGTTATCACTTGTTAGCAAAATAAGATACTTAAAATATAATAATGTGTTTATTTTAAGAATTAGAAAGGTACAAATACACATATAATTTTATACTTTTGTCTTGTATATTATTACTTTTTTTTCATAGTAATTTACTAGTTTACTAAATTACTTATATCAAAACATAATTCATACAATACAACTTATTCCTTAAATAAAAGTCAAACAAACAAAATACTAAAATTAATTTCGTTTGTTGGATAAAAAATTTAAATAAAACATTTAAACAGTAAATTATTTTTAAACTATTAATGATCAAAGACTAGAATAGCAACTAAAACTACTATCTAAAATACATGTTTGGTTTGCTTGTTATTGAAAGCAACTTTAGTTTAATACAGGGGTCGGCAGACAGTTGGTGCTCGCGGGCCAAATTTCAAGTTCTCAAAAACTTCGCGGGCCACAGTTTTAGTTTTAGTGATATTTAAATAATTTTTCGGCTTTAGTTTTAATCAGACAAGAGATAGTTTTACTTTTATTCACTTTATTACTTTTAATGACTTTTAGCTACACATAGAATGCTCATTTGATATATAAATATCTACTGTAATAGAATTTACATAGTTTAATATATTTAAGTCTCATTAAAATATGCTTTTTTTAAACACTTAATGAGTTAATCTTAATAAGTCATTTTTATTATTTACTTACAACTAAACTCTCTAAAAAAACCGAGCTTGAAAAAAATTTATAGGTCACTTTTAAGCATTTTTTATATTACAAACCACCTTTTATCTTTTGAAAAATGTTAATTTTAAAAAATAGTTTTTTCGTCTTAAATAGTTTGCACTCTTTTGAAAATTCAGTAGTTAGTGAATAAAAAAAAACTAATACCTTAGTAGATAAGCTAAATAATTTTTTTTATTATTATTAATTTTCGAATACTTTTATAAAATACTTTGTTAGTACACTGTTGCCACTTTAAAATCAAAAATATCTGAATAATATTGAAAGTTAAAATAGCTAAAAACTTTATTTCAATCAAGCTTAAATACATAACTAAAATATTATTATCTTTATAAAAAAGTACAATATGTAACTAGAAATAAAAAAAATACAGTTATTAAACTACACTACAGTAAAAAAACTGTTCTGATAATTCAAAGATCTATTCAAAATGTTTGAAATAAAAGTTTCAGGTACACCTGAGTATTATAAAAATTTCTTGAAGAGCTTTAGCGTAGTCTGAGTTTTTAAATTTTTTAAACTAGCCTCTTTGACAACCCTGTTTGAAAAAAAGTTTACAAAAGAAAGAAGTGTTGAAGTTTATTTACAGTGAATTAGATTTAATAACTAAAAAAATTAGCATTATTCAGCTTGAATGGAAAATTAAGTTTTTAAACGCTTTTAAGAATTGTATAAAAAGTTAGAAAGCTATTAATGAATTACAAAAACCTCTTTTTATTGAGCATTATAGCAATTCTTTATTTGCAATAAAAACATTGCATTTAAAAACAGTAGATGTGAGTTATAAGACGAGCTATAAGAACAATAATACGTTATTTTAGAGTTATTGCGAGAAACGAAAAAAAAAATCGCTTAAGTCGGTTTTAACAACGCACATGATTTTTTTTAGTAAATACATACTGATCAGAAAAAACTGTTCAGGCAAGTTCTAAAGTAGCAAAAGTAATTACTAGAAAAAGATTCCGTTTAAAGTTGAAAACTCATTTAGATAATTTTTGTTAGAGTTAATAGAACATATTTTTTGAACTTTTCAATATCAATAAGAAGTCGTGTTTAGGAAATCTCTGAAGATTATTAAGCCGAAAAAACCAAATTAGAACTAAAATCAATCTGTTAAGATGAGAGAACTGATACGAAAGATATTGCTCATTTAAAAAAATTTAATTACAGGTGGTTTTACTAATTTTGACATTTAAGAAGTGTTTCTAGGTTAAGTTCCAATATAAAGCACAACAATGGGTAAAGACATTTTAAAAGCAATATAAAGATTATAAAAGTACAGCTTTTTGCTTCTATTTTTAATATAAAATTAAGTTAAAGGTAAAAAAAGCTGCCTTAAATGATATATAAAAATGTTAAAAGAAACTGTTAAGCTACTTTAAATGTGTTTTTCAATAAAAATATTTATATGTTAGATTTTTTTTTGTCAAGTCGAAATTCCATTACTTTACCTGTACAAATTGTTTAAAATTCCAGACTTTTTCAATAATTCTCAAGTTCAAGGCTTTTTCAGAAAATTTAAGTGTAGATTAATAAATTCTAAGCTTTTACGTATTTTTTTGGCAAGACTAATTTTTCACAATTATGTATATCCAATTAAAATAAATAATAATTCAAGTTCTATTAGCTGCAAGACTTTAAATTTAAAATATATTTTAATTCAAACCAAAAATGTGCATTTAACAAAACATACATCATAAATGTAATTTACCACTCTTTAAAGCAAAAAAGTCAGTCCGAGCGATCAAAACTAGCCTGATATTTTAGCATAAAAAAAGATATTCAAGCAAAAACTGAATAATGACTAAATTGGCCTGAGATTTGAAGTCTTCAAATAGTCATAATCTTAGTGAGTTGCAATTTTTTCATGTTTATTTGATGGAATTTAAACTATTATGATTAAAAATGTGTAAACTTAATAAATTACCATTTCTAAATCTAGTTTGTATTAAATAGATAGTTCCAAAAAACAGCAACGTATAAAAGTTTACTTATTTTGCCAAAAAAAATTGTTTTAAAAATAAAAAAGTATACCTAACAAAATCTTTTAAAATTTATGTCATATGTATTGTTTTAAATGTTTTAAATCTACACACTTAGATATCTCATGAAAAACAGTAATTTTTAAAAATCATGCATAAACTCAATTTTATCTTGTTAAGTATTGAATAAAAAATGTTTAAAATATGATTATCTTTGTTTATTGGTGTGAATAGGAATTTATTTGAAATGCAAATAAAATCAAAAAATCAAAGGTGTCAGAACCAATATAAAAATAACCTGTTTCTTATTATTATGTTATTTTAAATGTTTTGTGCAAACTAAAGTATAATATTCAGTAATAAAACATCTGTAATAGAAACTTAAGTATATAAAGCACGTAAAAAAAAAACTGTAAAGATATAACATTTTAGTTAATTACTGTGCATTAATTTTGTACAAAACGGAAAATATTTGCATTTAGTTTATTTGCTTAATAGGTATTAAATGTATCTTACTAATTCAAAGCACTTTTTACACTCTTTTTTCAGAAAATAATTTGCTGTTGTAAGAAGAAAGTAACTATGAAATTGAGAAAAAAAAAACCTGGTGGAATGCTATCCTGTTTTTTTCGCATTTCTAAGCTAAATCAGTAAAGTCTTGTAATTCTCTTAAAATGTTATACAGGGACTTAAAACTAATTTAATCAAACTAATTTAATTTAAAATATATTTTTGGTCAGCGGGCCACATTTACATGCTCGCGGGCCACAAAATTTTTCTTTGCGGGCCACATTCCAATAAAAATATAATGTACTCGCGGGCCGCAGATTTATCCTTCGCGGGCCGCATTTGGCCCGCGGGCCGCAGTTTGCCGACCCCTGGTTTAATACATTAATATTCTTATTTTGGAAATAAGTCTTGTAAAACTTAACTAGCATTATACTACGTCAACTTAGTAAGTTTCATATGAAACTTATTTAAAAATTAAATCTTTACTACTAAATGTTATTTAACAATTGTATGTAATGTTTGGAATTTTAAGAGTAAATATTTAGATAATTTATATAGTATAACTTTTTGATAGCTTTAACCTAAAACTTTGTACATTTGGATTGTAATTTTTGTAGTTGTACTTGGTAACCTTAAAAAGTTTGGTAAGCATTGTTTTTAATCATAAACGAACATTTTCACTTTTATTTACTTGTATGTTTTTTAAATCAAATGTTATACATTCCGCTTAATTCGGTCAAAATATTGATAAAAAAACAAAATACACTTTTAGAAGTTTGAATGAAAATTATAAACTTTAATTATCTACAAATAACGTATCTTGATAAGTAATGAAATAAAATATTACAATGTAAGGTTATGTTTATTTTAAATTATTTGGATATAAAAATCTAATAAGTTATTTATAATTTTAATCAAAACTTTTAATACCAATGCATTTAAACAAAGAAATATCAGTAGGCAAAAATTGCATTATTAACGTTCAATGCGACAAGTTTATATAAAACTAACGTGTAATGCATCGGATTTTTTTTTCACAACTAATTTCTATACAGTAATCTTGTTTTATAATGTTTCTTTACAAAAATTTTTGTAAAACTTATAATTTTTAGTGGTCTGTATGTGTCAAATTTTTAAGTTTTGAGTTTCAAACTTAACCAAGTAACTTAACTAAGTCTCTTTTAAATTGTTTAACATTTAAGTTAATTATAATTTAACACAAGGACAATTTACTAGTTTAAAAACAAAAAAATATAAGTTTTTACTTTAATGACATATAATGTTTCCTTAAATTAATTTAATTTTTATTAGTAGAACTAGTTTAAAAAATTACTTTAAGATTTATAACATTTAATTACAATGAGAAACAGTATGTGTAAGTTTTTGTTTTTACGTTTAATTATAAGGAAAATTACTTTAAGTTATGAATTTATTTTGTTTTCACTAATAAAACTTTCATTTCTATTTGAAAAGTTCTTTAAAAAGTTGTTCACTAAAACTTATCTATTAGGCTCGAGCCACCGACGCCAACTAAGAGTATTGTAGCCTTAGGTTACTGTGACATAATTAATTGTTTTATATTTTTAGAGATAAAAAATTCATATCATAACAATCCAACACAGTGTTTTCATCATAAAGAATTAAAATTTTGTTATTTAAAAGCAAAATATAAATCTTATACATTTCATTGTAAACTTGGTAACCCATTTAAAAAATTTTATTCTATATATATATTTTTATGGTTCATAGTTACATAATGCTAGGCAAACTATAATCAGTACAAAACACAGTTTAATTTTAGACGTTGATAATATAACTAGTTATAAGTAAAAAAAAAATATAAACTTAAACCATATGCTAGTGTATTTATCAAGTATATTGAAAACTGTACTTAAAATTTATTTAAGATTAATGGACAAAAAATAATTAGTGTGACTTTTTTAAAACATGTTTTATAAATTTGTTTTCGTATTATTTTATTCGATTTTTGTGTTGTTTAACTTATGTGAAGTATGTTTGTAAAGTGCATTAAAGTTATAATTAACCTATTGAATTTTTATTTGAAATGCATTTATGTTAAAGACTAGTAACACAGTTTTTCGATGAAATTTTAGATAAACTATTCATTTATTTTTAAACTTTGGATAAACAATTTTACCAGATATCGAAAAAAAACTGTTTTCATATAATTATATAGTAGGCATATGTGTGTGTGTGTATTACATATGAAAAAAGAAAAACTATAGGTATTTATACTAAAAAACAACAAAAATTATTTAGTCTTAAACTGTTTCGAATTTTTTAATAATAAATGATCGTTTTGAGGTGGTATTAAAATTTCTAACTATACTAACAACTTCGCACATCATATGTTTAAAAAAATTCTTCGAGCTGTATGTGATAAAGTGTTTTTCCAAACATAAAAGATATGTATAAAAAAGCTATAAAAACTAAATTATAATTTTACATAATAATATAGTATTTAAACAGTGTATATAAAAATGTGCTTTACATTGTATCCTTAATCTATAAATTAATTATTTGATTAGAAAAGAAACACGTCAGTTATAAAAAAATTAAAAAAAAAAACTAAAAGTTAGTGCTTTATTTACCTTAATACATATACACAATAAGCAACTTATTCTAAAAAGTATCAAAAATTTAAATTAATTCTAGCGTCTAAGCGTACATATACGATATAAGTTATCATCGACTTATACATATTGAGAAACTTGTACATGTTTTACAATAAAATCATTTAAAGAATATTAGCATGGCTTAACCTTTGTATCTGTAAGCATCTATATAAGACATATAAAACATCTTAGTAAAACAGTCAAGGTAAAGAAGTTTTAGAAAACATAAATTTACTTTTTATTGTTAATTAAATTTTTCACGTTAAGCTTATGGTTTTTCTAACGATGTAAGTTTTGCAATAATGGCCTATCGTATTTATCAGTCTGTAACTACTTTAAATATGATTACCATACTGTTTGGTATTGTGAAGCTTAATGATATAGTTCGTTTATCTTAATAAAAATCATATCAGTTTATATTTGTTAGATACTGCTAGTTCATATAGATCAGGGTTTCCCAAAGTAAGTCAAGTTCATTAAAGGAGACATAGCCACAGCGGGTTTTAAGATCATAAATTGGTGTAAAACTAAATATTCTAGAGTCGATGATGAAGAGCAAAAAAACTGGTGGTATTTCAAAAATAATTGTGAAAAAATAAAAATTTTACAACAAAGATCGCTCTAGAGGGCTTTAAGTTAAAGACTGCGGTCCTTAACAATAAAATTATTTATTTCAATTAGAAAACAAAATAATGATTTTCGCAAGTATAAAATCGATGTAGTAAGGATAATTTTTAAGCATATTTCATTTTGTAGAAGCAAATTAAAGTAAAATTAAACAAAGTGTAGGATTTAAATGTATAGGTGTTTTATTTTGTTCTGCTATACTGTCCATTTGTTTGCTTATGATTTCTAAACAAAAATGCATAAATGTACATTCTTTTGTTTTTTTACGGTTTTTAATTTTATCTGAATTAATGTAAGCCACTCAATTGCGGTAAAATCTAATTTCATTTTTGATAAAAGATGGTTTCAAGCAGATGGCATTCAATCTATATTTATTATGAAAACAACAATTTGTTTAAACAAAACAGAAATTTAGTTTATTTTTTATGATATAACATCAATACGGTTCATCATAAATAATAAACTAAAATTATGTTTTGTTCTGTTTAATTATAAAAATAACATAACTTTAAAAGTTTTTTATTATTATTTTTTTTTAATAGTTTACAGTATAAACCTTTTAGAAATATAAAGAGATTTCATACTTTTTTTTTGGTTACATTGATGCAGCTTATTCACAAGAGTAAATTACTTTGTACTGTTCTTTTTTATATGTTTAGAATATAAATGTTGTTCAATATTGTTAAGCATTAAACTCAAAATCTTGTGAAACAAATCAAGATTTATTTTATTGATTATTATATATTCTCAAATAGGCTTAAATTAAACAACTATGAGTTTTAATAGAGTTTAATTTTGGAACTATTTTTACTAGAAGAAAAGTTATATTTATACTTAATTTGTTTTCCTTCTTAAGATTATAAAATTAAGTAAGTTCAAATTTACGGTAATTTCTTTAAGAATCTAGTATGGTATCTAGCATTAGTTTTTTGTAAAAATTAAGTTGATGTTTAGAAAATAACTTTTTTTTTCAATTTTTAAAATAGGTATTTAAAGATGAACTTACTGCAAAAATAGAACACTACATGAACAGTTTTAGTTTTCTGTATAACACAGTATTAATAAAATTCCACTTTTTATTATATTATTTTCTATATACTTTAGTAAGTGTTTTTTTTTTATACTTAATGTTGATAATTTTATATATAGTTTTTAATGTGTGAAATAGTAAGAATATATATAAAATTTAATATTTAAACTAATTTCTCTACGGCAATATGACAATTGCTAAACAAGCATTAATATATAAACACAAAAAAAATCATTCTTGTAAAAGCCTTTCATTTAAAATTCACTAAGAGACTTATTTAACTACCTGTTAAAAAAGTTATGTTTTAGTTTAGATTATTTTCTACGCTAGTAAATTTTTAATGGATTATGTAACTGTTTAATGATTAAGGTGGTTAAATTTTATAATGAAACACAGAAACTTTTATTTCATTGTTTTATTTTCATTTGTAAAAGCATAAAACACATAACCTTTTTTTCAATGCTTAGAATCAAGCGTATAATATTTAAAATTTATTATCGTACAATTTCTAGCCGGTTTTGGCCATTAAAATGTTTGATACGAAGAGCTTCAATGTGACGTAAAAATACATTTATGATATTAATATTTTGCAGCTTAACGTTTGTTGTATTGTAAATAACGTTACTATAGAACTAAAACAGTTATACTTTATTACAAGCTTAAGTTTACATATACTTTATGATTCTTTTTTTTAATATAATTTATTTATATATTAATAATAACTAATATACTTTAGTTGAAACTTGCATCTAAGGTTAACAATTAAAATAATTTATAAAAAAATTTGTGATTCTTTATAAAGATTAGAGTTACTATATTTTTTTTTTCAAGAAACTCCCTAAAACTTAACATTTCAAAGTTTGTACTATCTCTGTAAAACTTCTTGTCTAAAATTAATTTTCTAAATAACAAGTATTTTATAAACTGAATAGTTATTTTATTTAGTTTAACATTTAAAAGTAGTTAAATTAATAAAGTTTACTAATATTTAGCTTTGGTCAACATTCGTTTAAAATCTAGAATTTACTTCTCATTTAAACTTTAAGAAGTTAAAAAAAAACGTTAACTAAAAACATGCAGTTATTATATATTATATTAAAACAACTGAAATTCTACAGTTGTTGTATTACAGTTTGTTGTATTGTATAAAACAATAAGTTTAAATATAACTAGTAGTTTTCACGCTAAAGATATTTTTCTTTGTTGACATAGTGAAAGCAATTCCTATTAAGTCTTTTGGTTTACAACACAACATGGTTTTGGTTTTAATAACTTTTATGAGAAACAAAACATAAATAATGAGTAAGAAAACAAAAAAAAATATTTTTATAAAATAGTTTTAATCACTATTGTAATAATGACTTAATACAAACGCACACAAGATGACGTGATATGAATTGTCAAATAAAATAGACTTTTACAACAATTTAAATTACAAAACTTAAATTTTGTTTAAACATAATATTAAATAAATAGCAGTTGTTCATTTTTTTGATAATTTTATGGGTCAGTAAAGCTTAAAATTTAAAATAAAATGTAACATTTAAAATTTTTCAACCTAAAATATTTTTACGGATTATTTAGGCTTTTGTTATTGATCGAATCAAAAAGGAGTAATATTTTTTTTTCAGGAAGTATAGCTTTAAAATAAAATACACTTATTTTTATTAAACTTGAACAGAAAAAAGAAGATATTATTTTTTTATTGTTTATGATGATAGACTGGTCTTTGCAGTGTTTTAAAATACTTGATTTTAACAACTCATTTTTTAACTCATATACAAGTTGATTGAACTTGAAGTAAAAATAAATATGTGGTTAAATAATTTTGTGATTTTATGTAGAACATTTTCAAAATTTTTATATGCATATTAAATATATACTGCGAGGCGTTTTAATAACACAATGGTTTTACAGAAAAAGATTACTATAATTGAGTTTACAATTCATAATTTAAGTTACTTTATATAGTGTTTAAACGACTAATTTAAATTTTGTTGTCATTATTTATGTTTAATGTAAAAAATGATTTTGTTATGTTAATTTGAAAGTTGGTATTTTTTTACGTTTATATAAATTTTTTTTTATTAGTGTAGATGTTTAAGTTCATTCTGTTAGCTAGGTTAAAAAATATTTTTGAATGCATTCACAAATGGTTAAATGCAATAGTGTAGTACATCAAATCATTATTGTTATTATCGTATTAATGTTAAAAAGTCTTGTAAAATTTAATAAGAAAGCTTTGTTTTTACACAAAAAGAATTTAAAAAAGTGATGCATAACTGTTACCTACATTATGATTGTTTGCTTAGAAAATCGTTTTTGCATTTCAAATTACATCATTCAAATTTAGCATGTTACAAAAAGCATGTTTATAAATCATTAAATATATTATGATACTTTAAATTAAAGTTTATAATTGTATTAGTTCTTATTTAGTTTATTCTGTTTCGTTTCAAATGTATTTAATTTGACAATTTTCTTGTTAAAGAGAATTTAAAAAATTCTATAATTAAAATTATATACATATTTCTATTTAAATTGTATAACAGTCACAAATTTATTTTATAAGATTATTATAATAAATTAAAAAATATGAAAACTATTTTTAGTTTGTGACAATTTAAAGGTTTTATCAAGTTTATGTAGTTGCATTGCGCAGCTTAAAATCAACCATTCTTCAGAAAATTCGTCAACTAATATACACCTAAATTTTTAATAATATTTAATAATTGATTAATTCGCATATTTTTCACACAACTACATTGAGCAGAGAAGCAAGCATTCGCGGTGATAAAAAGACGTTAGTATAGTTACAAATGCATTATTGTTTCAAAAAACTTTTAGTTAAATAATTACTTAAATTTTGTATTTAATTGCATATGTTAAAATAAAACATATTTTTTCAAATATACTTTTCTAACAAATATGAAGAAATATAAGAAAAACCATTGCAAACTAATATTTGTTCACTAACCAAAAACCTCTTAGACGTATTGAGTTCAAATTATTAGTGCTGATCATCAGTTAGAATTCAAAAAATCTTGTTAGTTAAGACAAACTTAACAAATATAAAAATATTAAATAACCTTTTATGTATTTATTTTAAACAGACGAAACTAGAACTTTAAGGTTTTTGGTAAACGATTACGCGCGCATTTTAATTAACAGCTTATTGATAAAAAAACTCTACAAAATATAGTGTGACAGGTTTTGTTTATACTCCACTGAAAAATAGTAGTTAATATAGCTTTAGGTTGTAATTAATTTTTTTAATTTTCGTAGAAATAAAACTTTACAAAAAATAAGAAAAAAACACTAAACAAGTAATATGTTCATTAGATTTTAGCTAATTACGACTAAGTTTTAAATTTATACAAAATAGAGTGTTTAGTAAATTATCAATTTAAATATCTTAATTTGATACTAAGTAATAGAAATACCAAGTGTTGTAGGCTATAGTTTTTTAAACAACAGACTCAACAAAAAGTTTAAAACTCATATCAATTTTTACCATTATCATGATACAATAGTTGAAAATTTAGTGCTAGAAAAATTTAGTTAGAATCTTAACTAGTGTAAAAAGACAAATAACAGTTTTTTTTTTACAACTGGCAATAAATATTAGAACAACTATCATTTGTTTATTAAACATAATAATGCAAAATTAACTACGTTTTAAACAATTAGCAATAAGCTTTGTTAAAATTCTACAAATATAGAATCGTTTGATTCAATGCAGTGACGTAGAAGTACAAATTGTTTATTATTTAATTTTATTCAAAATATTATAAATTTCGCGACATGTAAATATTTTCAAGACTCTCCTCGACAAATTTGAACGGCTTAAATCAGCTGAATAATCATCATAATTCTATAATCATGAAGAATAGAACCTAGTTTAGGTAACAAAATTATAATAGTTTTAATCTGTTTTTAGATTTAAACAAAGGTTTAATAAACTATTTACATTGTAGTTACTAGGTAAAGTTTCATTTTTCTTTTAACTTTTTTGTAACGATAAATAAATATAAATAGATTGCTAGAAATGGCACAAACAAGTTCGCATGGGTAAGTGTTTTAGCTGATACTGGAGCACAGTCGAACCTTAGGGGAACTTTCAGGAGGCTGGTTTTTGTAAGAAGGATTTAATGCCTGTACCATCACAATTCGGGCTGCCAATAAAATTCCTATTAACATTCTGGGGGCTTTCAAAGCGACTTTTAGCGGAATGTCTCCATAGAAGGAGGTTATCAGATGTGATGGAATTGTTTATGTAAGCGATTCAGTGACTGGATTCTTTCTCTCGTATGAAACCATGGTTGACCTCTTGATTATTAATAAGGATTTTACCACCATTGGATCGCAACTGCCTCATCAGCATTCTGAAGTTGCTGTAAGTTCAAATGAAAATAATCCGAATAGACTGGACTCGCATAAAGATGTGACCTGTGATTGCCCGCCAAGGAGTAGAGTGCCAGACCGACCAAACAAACTTCCGTTTGAGGCAACAAATACAAATGTGAGCAAAATGCGTGATTGGCTCTTACAAAGGTACGCAGCTTCAACGTTTAATGTATGTCAACATAAATTAATCCAGCAAATGAGTGGGCTTCCACTTAAGATACATTTGGATAATAATGCTAAACCACGTGCTTGTCATACACAAGCTCACGTGCCAATTTATTGGCAGAAACAGGTTGGAGCAGATTTTATTCGAGATGTGAGGTTGGGTGTTTTGGAACGTGTCCCATTTGGTGAACCTGTAAGCTGGTGTCATCGCATGGTGGTCACCAGGAAACAGGATGGGTCACCTAGGAGGACAGTAGATCTCTCACAATTTAACAAGTATTGCAAGAGGAAGACGTGCGCTACATATACTCCGTTTAAACTAGCGCGTAGAATTCCAAAGGGAACGTTTAAAACTGAAACAGATACATGGAACGGGTATCATGGAGTTCCACTGAGAGAAAGTGATAAACACCTCACTACATTTATCACTCCGTTTGGCAGGTTCCGATATACTAGAGCACCTCAAGGCTTTGTATCATGTGGTGATGGTTACAATCGACGATTTGCAGCTATTTTATCTGATTTTGAAAGAAAGGAGAGATGTGTTGTTGACACCATATTTTTTTATTCAGAATTAGAGTGTCACTGGTAGCGAACATTAGATTTTCTGTCAAAAGTTGGCAATGCAGGCATCATTCTAAATCCCAAGAAGTTCCAGTTTTGTCAAAAGTCTGTTGATTTTGCTGGATTTAGAATTTCTGATGAACGTATGGAACCTTTGCCAAAATATCTGGATTCCATTCGCAATTTCCAAATCCAAAAGTCTGCCACAGATATACGTAGCTGGTTTGGTCTGATAAATCAAGTCGCAAATTATGCCAAACTTCGTAAAGTCGTGGCACCGTTTAGAGGTTTTCTCAGTCCAAAATGTAAGTTTAATTGGACAGAAAAATCAAACCAATGATTTAATTTATCAAAAGAGATAATCATTGACGTAATAAAGAGCGGTGTTCAAATTTTTGATCTTATGAAACTGACTTGTCTTGGACCAGATTGGTCACAATACTCATTATTATGTTTTATCTAAAATCATTGTTTCAACTGTATTTTCCTCAAAAAAAACAAATTTAATTAAAAACAAAAACATTTTGTTACGAACATCTACGTCGATATCTAAAAAAAATAAGTTTGATTTATAATAACTAATTTTTAATTTTGAGACATGAGGCTTATTCATAAATAATTCATGTTCAATCGAAAACTCTAAATTCAGATTATACTTAATCCATATATGTACTAAGTTATGCAGATATGAAATTTTGTTTTGTTTTATATTTGTACTAAATTCTTAAAATAACTCACTTGTACTAAATACTTAAAAGAACTAAAAAAACCAAAATCTTTAAACAAAATATATAGGCTAATTTTTAATAAGCAATGATAGATTTAATGTTTATTTATAAATTTTTACTTTTTACAGCTTTTATGCTAACGGAACTAAAAAAAATATTGTACAAGTGACTAAAAAAAATTGTCTTGTATTAAATACTGTTTTTATGACTGATGTTTTAAAATTTTAAATTTACCAAGTTTCATTGTTACTTGTTTTTTATAAATGAATAAAGAAAGAGATCGCAATAAACATTAATTTTAGATCATGAAATGACGCAAAATACATTATCCCGAGAAATCTATGTTAGCAAATATAAAAAATAAAACATACATAAATTACACATCTGTTGTAATTTCTTTTTATTTCAAACGGCCGAAACCGGATGAGTTTAACAAAACAGAAATCTTTTATAATAAAAATTATGTTAAAACTTGCATCACTAATATCATTAAATTATACAACATGTAAAAAAGTACTATGCATAGTCAAAACATTATGATTAAAATTAAACCAAATATTAAACAAATTTGACTAAATTATGAAACTAAACGACACGCAAAATTGAAGTTGTCCAGTATGATATTTCTACGATGAATTGATTTATTTGATTAGCTTAAAAATGGTTAGAAATTAATAAAATGTAAGTTTAAAAATAAATGCTTAACTAGGTACAGTCATTAGTCTTGATTAGGTATAAATAAACTAATTGTTTAAATCAATAAAATACATTAAAGCAAAAATCTATTTAAAAATAATTTGTTAAATTAATAAATAAACGCATCATTATTTTTTTTTCAGATTTTCAAATTTTGCCATTTAGATCTCATTAAAATCTTATTGTAAAAGCATAGCATATTTTTAAAAGAATTAATGAAAAAAATAAACTGCAAAACTTAAAACACAATATAGGGACTAGAGTTAAAAATTGAAGAGTCTTACATAGTTTTTAACTATTCAAATAGAAACTTTCGAGCTGAATGTAAAAACTGCTGAGAATAGCTTGTAACTATAGAGTTAAACAAGTGTACTACTGCGGTTATAGATATACGTCAAACATATTGTAAAAAATAAACCAAATTACGAAACTATGTTTCATTTATAGGAATATATACATATATAAAAATACTATATACAATTGTACTTGTTTTACGTTTTAAACATCAATTAGACCAAGATTTTAGTTAATACTAGCTTTTGATTCTGATAAAATTAAAAAGAATTTTGTTGTCTCAATATAACATAAATATGTCATCTTTACTTAAATTTCAGTTAACTAAAACTAAGTTTAAACACATTAACGTAAATATGCAAACTTACTATTGTTTGATTAAAATTAAATTTTAAAAGTTATCAATACCTTTATATAACTAACAAAAACCTTTAGTGACGTCATTATCGACCAAAACAAAATGTTTTTTTTTATATTAAATTTAAATTAAACACAAAATGTTTAAAAATGTTGTTAGAATTAGCATAAAAGTTTTCACTGCAGTTGAGCGGTTTACCTTAAAAAGTAGAAATTTCAAAAATGAACTATGCTTTCTTATTAGTGTAAATATGAATATACATTAACTCTACATTATTATATGTAAAATTGCATATTTTAAATACAAGATAGTTTTGTTATGTGTACTTAAAACAATACATAAAATTAGTTTTACGTTAAAGTTTGTATGACTTTATTTACAAGTTTTAATACATTATATAATATAACATATTTACCGAAATGATTATTAAATAGGTAAAAGTATTTTATTGTCTAAACGATCAATATAAAACTAAAAAAGCTTATATTAAAAAAAATATCTCGAACAATAATTTTAACTTTTATTTTTCTAATTACTTAACTTTCATAATAGTTTGTTGTTCAGCCGGTTTAGGCTGTTTAAATTTAAAAAAAATAAAATATACATAATTAATATAACTCAATGTTAATTTGTTTAAATTTCGCAACGAAAAGTTTGTGGTATTTCTAAAATACGTCACTAAATAATTACTATGTGCACAATATTTAGAATGGGTTTACAAATTTTTTACCCTCTTTCTTTTTAATTCAATTATACTTTAAAGTTAGTGAAGTAATAAAATATTAAAACCCAGTGAAAATTGTTTTCACTTCAAACCGTTTCTAAATCGTTTTATGTATATTAAAGTAAGTTTGATAATAGTTTAATAAAAAGGTGTGACTTTGAAACATTATACAAAATATTTTTTTAACTTTTATTTTATAAACAATACATATTGTTATTAAATCTAGACTTTGAAAATTAATACGAATCTATATCTAAACTTTAATAAATCATTTGATTGTATACTTTTATTTTGATAAATATTATGAAGACATATATGCATTTATTCAAAAATGAGTTCATAAAGTTGTTAAAAAAATTGTTTGACATTTAGTTTAGTACTCTGTTAATGTTGTTTTAAAAACTGTTGCTGTTAAACTTATACTATATTTCTATACTTTTATTGATCTATTTTGTTGTTTAAGTCATTTCTGAAAACATATTGTTTTAAAAATAATATAACTTTATAATTTATTTAAACTAGAATACGCTTTAAGTTATGTGTACTTCAGACAAAAAATAAATGTGAGTATATAGTGATAGTAACATTCAAAAAATAATAAATTATAATAAACTTACTTCTAATAAAAACATGCTGAACCTCAAATAGTTTTAATAATATTTAAAGTGGTAAAAAATGTTTTAAATAATAACTTATCTATTACTCACAAAGGCTTTGTTTTTAAAAGAACACTAGACACAGTTTTAGATTTCAATTTATAAACAATTATGAATAAAAGCTAATATTTTCATTTAAATAATGATTAACATGTCACATAACATACGATAATATTACGTGAAATTATTCACTCATTTTCTTTTCTTTTTTAAGCAAAAACACTTGAAAACTCCCTTTTTATCGACCAAACATAAATAAATAAAATAATAATTAAACATAATAAGATATATCACGACTTCTTTTAAACTAAGTCATATTCCAAGTTTTAGTTAGCTTATCGAAACAAATTTGAAATTTAATCTATTCGCATTTAAACTTACTGAAAACAAATAAACGTATAAATACCGCTTGTGCAGTTCAAACTACTATCAACAATTTCTACAAAATTAAATGTATTTGCTTGTAATAGTTATCAAAACTGAAGACGAATACTTGGAGGATATAATAAATAACGTCACAACACATTATATAAATACAAATATAAACAATTGTTTAAAAATTCAGCGTAAGTGAAAGTTAAGTTATCAGCTTTGTTTTAACAAAATTGAAAATTAATTCAATTTAAAAAAAAGTAAAGAAGTTCGACTTAAATTTTGTTTTTAATTTTTTTTGTTCTTTTAGCCCGTTTTATATTTGTAAATCATTTTTTTAACAAAAAAATAATTAAATGGTTAATAAGTAATAATTCGAGTATCATTTTTTAATCTATTTGGTATTGCAGTTAAAATTTTTATATAATACTTATTCACTCAAATGACACAAACTGAACTCTTTTTAATTAGTTCTACTAATTTCTTCATTAAAGTATAAATTTTTTGAATAAAACAACTATTTTTAATAATTTCTTTTGAGAAAAATAATTTAAGCTAGTTTTATAACAATATCACTTTTTGGTATATGCCATATTTAAGGATAAACATTTAATATAAATCAAATTGATCTTTTTATTAAAAACAGTGAGATATGTATGCGAAAAAGATAAATATTTTTTTAATATGGAAATTAATACAAATTGACATTTGTAACTGAGGAACTTTAAATAAATGTTTAACTTTTAGTAAAGCATCATTTTGTTTTTGGTAGAACTTATTTCTTCATGATTTTAAAACTATTTTATATCAAACAAACCTGGTTACAATTGTAACTACAATGTTTAATTATCAGATACTTTACAGTTCTAAATATAGAAACATAACTTGTTTAAACCAATTTTACTTAACGTTCTAGTATTTGCGTGAGAATTTTACTACCTATTTGATATAAAACTAAGTTATTTTACATATTTGTAACTTCCGATTTATAACATTATTTGAAATGGTTAAGTCTAAAGTTTTTAAAAATCAACTAATATCTTTAACAATCGATATGAATTTGTTTATATACTTGTTTTGGTTGACCGCATAAAACGGTTATATTTTATGATGTAAATGCAGTTTACTGCATTTGTTTAAAAAAATTTTAATTGAAACATTTACTTTTTTAAAGAAGTACTATTAATAGATATATTTCAAGGAAACAACCTAAACTTAAAATATAATTCTGATTTAGTTCAAGTACAACTTAATCTAAAAATTAAAAGTTTATAAAAACATTTACTTACAATAATTAATTGTTGCATATCTATTTGTGTTAGTAAAAACTGTTAAAATATTTAACGTTAGCTGAACACATATATTTGTTTCATAAAAAACAATAAAAATTACTAGAATAAAATAAAACACACAAACAAACACATAAGAAAAGTAGAGTTAATATAATGTTAATAGGCATTTCTTTGTACAAGGAAACTGAACACATAAATTACTTATGGTACTTTCAACATTAATTTTGTAAACGTTTTCGAAACATTTTTTTGTTTGAAAAAAATAAATTTAAACTCTAAATTTAAACTCATATAACTTAAGACAAACAAAATTGAGTAATAACTGTGTGATAAATCGTATTTTTTGTTAAACTAATATTAGTCGAACAACAAAACTATTCTATGTTTATAGTTAATTTAATTTAAAGCTAGAAATTACCTAAATATAGACTTAAACTGATTATCTTTAAAAAACTTTGTAATACAAAAAATATTACAATAAAATTTTAAAAGTAATTTAAGAATTAATAAGTCTTAAATCAATAAGTCTTAAACTTTCACTGTTTTGAATCGTTTAACAAATTTGTTTGAAAAAACTCATTAGTAACTGTATATTTTTCTTTTGATTTATTAAACTGCTTTATACAGTTTCAAACTTCATTGCCGGCCGGTTCACCTACATCACAGAAATATGCTTAATTTTATTTTTTTATCATTTTTCAATGTTTGTGGGTGTTAATTTTCGAAGTATAGATAAAATTATTTTGTTTAGTCATTTTTCTTGTAATTAAGGTTCTCGTTTTTCACACAACCTATTTTAATTTTAGTTAAACTCTTAATTTTATTTATATGTTATAATACACATTTTTTGAATTAAATTACTAATCGAAATTGAGAGACATGATTTGCTTCAAAATATTTTCATTTAAAAAAAACAATTAAAATTGATTTCAGCTAACGCTTATCAACTACTTTTGTAAAAAGCTAATTAATTACTTTGAATATATAAACAGTTAAGGGTTTCATCAAAAAGTATTTAAATTTAACTTGTTAGCAAAACTAATCAAAAATAATAATAAAAAGTTAAAAATAAATTCATTATTAACTTAATTAAGATAAGCAATAATCATCATAATGTTTTTAATATTTACTATGTAGACCGCATTAGACAATTCGAAATTAAAAATGATGAAATAAAATTAGTTGGTCTTTTTAAATTTATTAAATAACTACAATTGAAAATAATTTGCTGTCCGAATATACACATGACATAGACAATTATTAAGAAAACACCTAAACTTAAAATAGTTGTGTTTAGTAGAACAAATATAGTTTCTAGTTATTTTTATGAAAAAATAAACTTTAACAAAAGTTTCTAATTAGAAGTAAAATCCTTAATTTTATTTAGTATGATAGAAGTATAAATTACATTTAATTAATTACATAAACTAAATTTTAGTCTTAAGATAAAGCTCCAGAACAAATTCTTTCATAAAATATTCAAATACTTGTTGACATCATAAACTTTTACTTTGAGCTTAATAAGTTATTATTAAGGTTTTTATAAAAACTACTAACAATTTTTTTTTAACTTAATTTTCTCTATAAGAATTATTATAAAATTTACATTTAAAGTTTAATTTTTCTTCTGACTTCCTACTATTAGCGTCGAAAGTGTTAGGTCGTTTAGATATAAAACCAACATTATTAGATCAATTAAATTGTGTGTTTTTTTTTGTCTAGTTGGCTGCGAAGATTTTAAAGAATTATTTAAATGTTTTTTCATTAAAAACATAGTTTATACTTATTTAAACGTAAAACAAGTTAAGAAGAGTTTGTTAAATTTTGATTTTGCTAACTATATAAAGCTACATTAGGCGTTTTGTTTTGAATAATTTACTAAAATAAACCTTGATAGTTCCTATTAAATTATGTTTTTTTAGCAATAATTATTAAACTGATAATAATAATTAGATAACTGTTTAAATGTAAAATAAAGTATGAAAAATTAGACGTAGATAAAAAACGCAAAAAACCGCGTAACCGACATATAATGTGTTATAATCCTCCATATTGATCTTTAGTTAATATAAACTTAGATTAAGAATTTTTAAAGCTAGTCGATAAACACTTCCCCGAAAGCCACTTTTATAAAAAAATTTTTAATAGAAAGACAGTTAAAATTTTTTATAGTTGCATGAGTAATGTTAAAACTTTTGAGTTTGTTAAATTTTGATTTTGCTAACTATATAAAACTACATTAAGCGTTTTGTTTTGAACAATTTACTAAAATAAACCTTGATAGTTCCTATTAAGTTATGTTTTTTTAGCAATAATTATTAAACTTGATAATAATAATTAGATAACTGTTTAAATGTAAATTAAAGTATGAAAAATTAAACAAAGATAACTGCCCATTAAAAGGTAATTGTTTAATTAAAAATGTAATTTATAAAATTAAAGTTGAAAGTAAGGGCCCAGATAAAATTTATATCGGAAGTACAGCAGGTAGTTTCAAGGATAGATATGCTAACCATAAACATACTTTTAAAAATATAAATAAAAAACAAAGCACGCGCTTATCGGATTATGTCTGGAGCTTTTTTCACAGGTACGGTAAAAAGCCAAACATGGAGTGGAGTATTGTTTCAAAGATCAAACATGCATCCAACGGAGTAAATAGAATTTGCCAAACTTGCAATACAGAAAGAGCAGTAATTGCAGCAGAAGCTAAAGACCTACTTCTGAATAAGCGGCAAGATTTATCGAATATTTGTCTCCACAACCGGCGATTCTACTTTAAATAACTCTGTCTACTTATGTACTAATTTATTTCACAACACTCACATTACAATTACATACACTTGCAAGCTTAATACTTCATATTTTTAAGCTGTATAAATTATTGACCGATTTGTTAAATTTATTATGACGTAACATTTCTGCACAACTCAATCTAATTTTCATTTTAAAAACTTGCCTATTCTTAGAGCTTTTTGAGGTTAGTGCCTACTTTTATTAAATTTGTATTTTTTGTAGATAATTTTATAATTTTATGTTTTTATCCCAAACTTTGTTTTTAAACCATAAAGTTCATTTATAGTTACTACCCACATAAACACTATACATAATTATACATGCTTTTCTGCTTTTTTAATGTGTGTTATTATTTTATAGACTCCGTAGATCTGTTCTTATATTTATTTGATAGCAGTGAAACGCCGTTAGTTGAAATAAAGTTTTAGCACAAGAATATCTGTGATATTTATTCTGATAAGCTTAGCTTATCAGGATCTCCAGGATTTAACGCCTTTTAACGTTACATCTTATATATATATATATATATCAATTAATCAATTAGCTCTAGATATTATAAATTATTTTTTTATATTTATAAATGTTCAATTCTAAATAAACAAAATCAGTTATCTAACGTATATACTAATAAATTTAAACAAAATAAATATAATTGTGATTTTAATTTTTTTAAATCTCTCAGATAAGTTCTATATTTTTTTAGTTGTTCTGTATAGCATATTATAAAAGTATTTAGTATCATACTTTGTTAGTATGTACAAACAATTGACAAATATTTTAAATGCTACATTTTATTAAAAAAGTAAAAAAGGTAAACAAATCTTTAGTAAACAAACAAATAATTAAAAAATAATTTTAGCATTATTTAGAGTAAAATTTAAAAAAAATTTAGTTTTAAAAGTAATAGTGGCATCTTAACAAACACTTAATGAGTATTTATGTATTTATTTTAGCTTATTTATTAAAGTTTAACCCATGGGGAAATTTAGGTTAGTTTGAGACCGTGAAATGCGGTGTTTCATTACAAAATATAAAGTTTGTTTTTGAATTCTATTTCATTATTTATTAATGTATATCGAAAGACAAAACATTAAGTTCAATGGTTCTAAACGTTTGTATGATTTTTTATAATTATGTTTTTAATTTTTTGGCCCATTGGTGTGTATTGAAAAAAATATTAAGTGAAGAAAAATAAATTCATGAGAAGTCTCATAAAAAAAATAGATAACTGAAAGTTAAAAAAATAATACATAAGTTGTTAAAATTCAATTATTATACAGTTAGTTAAGAGGTACTGTAGTATTAGTTAACTCAAACACCTTATTTTTTAATAATTATATATATAAAATATATATTAAGATCAAATTGTTAAAGTTTTTATTTCAAACAACTTTTAATTACTGTATAAATGTCATGTTTTTACATAAAAGATGTATTAGCACATTGTGAATAGTTTTACCGCAATAGGCGGCTATGAAATAAAAATGAGTTTTTAATATTTAACTTGATCTCTATCTTTCGAATATTTTCTTATCTTATCATTAATGGGCATCTAGTAAACGGTAAATTATTTTGAACAAAATAACTTTTCTAAAGCTTATTTTAATTTCTGAAAAAACTTAAATTTTTGCAGTTAGCACAAAATATATTAACAGCATAGTAAAATAATAAACTACCTTGAAAATAAAGTTAAAAAACTCAATAACAATATATTAAGTATACTTACAAATATGTTGTGCGGTATTATTTATGATATTTTAATTAACAAACTTCAATATGTTATAATTTATGTAAAGAAACATTTATTAGAAATATAACATAACATTAATTTTGTTAACATTAAAAAAATAAGCCTACTATAGTTTTTACCTTGAATGAATAACAATCAATGTTTTTTGATATAAATTGAACTGCAACTCATAACAATTTTACTGCAGACATTTGAAGAATAAAAATTGTTTTTTTTTTCAACTAAAATCAATAAACTGTAGAAAACTACTAAAATAATTAGATTGCTGTAAAAAACTAATCAACAGAAATCAATTAATGTAAAATAGCAATGAACGCATAAAGTTTTCAGTTAAATTACAAAATAGTACAAAATGTTTATAACAAAGAGACTTCTAAGTAAATAAAATAACATAATGTTTTGTCGTTAAAATAAAGTTAACATAGTTTCTACTAATCGCACTTCTTAGCTTACTTAAATATACCACAATTTTAAAGTATTTTACCAAATCGATTAACTACGAATATTTTGTATGTTGTTATTTGGTTTTATAATTATGTTATAGTATTCATAAGAATATTATCAGCTTATTTAAAAAGTTGAATTCTAAATAAAATAAAAACTAAAGGTTGTTTTTAGGCTATTTGGTTATTGTTTTTGACTTTGTTTACAGATTCTATCTAATTCGATTATCAGACCATAATCCTAAAGATGACTGAATAGTTTGACGTCATACAAAAGTCTAGGCTTGTGTTATGATCTTGCTGATGTTTTGTTTTCTATTTGGAATCACTAAAGATCACTTAGACCTAGAAATATAGAAATACCGTATTTTGCGATCTCAAACTATAATTAGCTTGTACTGAACAAACAAGTTAAGATTGATACAATAGTTTATTTATTGAACCTTTATAAATAATACTGTGGCTTTTTTAATTAATAGTTTTATTAGTAATACTTTTCAGAAATTTATAAATTAAATAAGTTGTGAAAACTAGTTAGTAATACAGTGTTTTTTTACTATCTGTAGAACAACTCAGTTTCTAAATACTTAATTACCAGTTTTTAACTTTGTTTTATATATCTTATTTATGTATTAATCGTTTTTAACATAATTGTTTTAAAACTAGTATTTATTTACGAAAACCAATTTAGGCTGAAAATATAAGAGGTAATAAAACAGCGGTATTTTTTTACAACAATTAAGTTTTGAATTGAAACACCGTATTTCACGGTCACAAACTAGTTGAATTTCCCTAAAGGTGTGGTTAAGGGAAAAGGCTATATTATATACAAAAATATTTATAAGTGTTTGTGAGGTGCTTTTATTATTAGTAATTTTTATTAGTTATTACTATTAGGGCGTCATTTTGGAAGAAGATGCTCCACAAAGAACAATTAATAATTATTTTATTTTTTTAGCTGTTTGAAATATTTTTTAACTTTGTTTATAAACGATTTGTTGTAATTTTAGTACTTTTATCATTTTAGTACTTTTATCATAAAAAATACTATATATATTTTTTAATATCAAATAATATGTATATAGATATACTTGTTAATTTATTTAAATTTAATTTTGAAAGCCGAATGAGTTAAGGTAAATTAACTAAAATATTAAAAATAATATAAAAAATCTTTCAATGATTGATAAAAAGTTGTTCGTGTTAACGAAAATAAAAACATAACTGATTTTTTTTTAATGTTAGTAATTATTATTTTCCTAGTTGAATAGTTTAATTGTGTATTTCAGCTTATTTATTATTAAGTATACAATTTTACTATTAACATGGCTTGCAACTTAAACGCAATTTTTTATCTTTTTGTTTTAATAATCACTTGCTTAGATAAAATAAAACTAAAAAAAAACTTAACTAAGTTTCTGTATCAATTAATTATCGGTTATTTATGATAGTTAATTTATTTAAATGTTATTGACGTCACATTAAACTCCCACAAAGTTAGACTATAAAATACTTTATACAATTACTAACTTATTTGAGTCGAAGTAAGCACTTATTGTCAATTTTTTAACCGTGTTTAAGCGGTATGAATAATTAATATTTTCCTTGTAGGTAATTAAAGGTTTTGAAACAGATGTTTGCATCTTAGTAATTTTTTTAACACCATATGCAACGAAAATATAACAAATTTTAGCTAGCAAATTTTCATATTTACAGATTCAATATTTAATTAAATATAAAAGATTAAATAATCAACTTTTTTAAAAGCAAATTTGCTTACTGTGAGATACCCTGGTGTAGAATGAGAAAAATCCTTAGACGAACCAAAAATAAAACATGGTTAGCAAATATCTGTAAGAGTTACACTTAATTTTTGTTAAAGTTTAATTTGAACTTAAGCAAACAGCATACAAAAACAAATTTTTGTTAGAAAACAATATATTATTTTAAAGTTACTATGTGTAAATCTTATTTAATCTCTAGAATATAAAGAAAATCAGGGTTACATGACTATTCAAATTCGGACAACTCAAATTCCAACAATTCAAATTCTAAATAAAATATTAAAAGGATTATATCTCAATAAGTAAAATTAATTTGAAAAAAATAAAAAATACATATGTAGATCTTAATAATATCTAAAGCCACTTTTTTCCTTTTATTTAAATCTGAAGTAATTTTCAAGATATTTTAAAATTAATAAAATTAATTATGTTTTTTACTTTATATAAACCATATCTCAAAAAATATTTATGTTTACAAAAAGAAAAAAACGTCATGTATATACTAATATGATTTACATATGCAATTTTTATTTTAGAAAAATATACATTACTTTTTTTATTTTTAGTCGTTTCAATCTTTTATCAAGAATTTGAATTGTCGGAATTGGAATTGTCCGAATTTGAATAGTCGTGCAACCGAAAATTAGAACTGTTTTTATTTACACTTTATATAACTATTTATGGCAAAAAAAAGGTCTTTTTTATTCAATATTTCATATATTTAAACATAAGACATAAAAGAGTGAGTAAGTTTTATGTTTAATCGTCTATAGAGGTCTTACAAAGATGCAGCAAAATTTCAACTAAGAGTTTTATATTAAAAGTAGTTTTAAAATTAAGTTGATATTTATATATTTCTCTCTTGAACTCTACTATACTAAAATATATGAAAAATCGTAGGTAATAATCAAAAAGATTCTAAATTTTGTTTCCAACTCGGTTTTTAATCAGATTGTTTATTTTTATTGCTAAGTTTAAAATAATTTGCATTATTGTTCTGAATTGCATTTAGTTCTATTTCAATTCCTCTGGTATAAACTATAAAATAAAAAGTAAAAAGTTGGAAAGCTTTTGAAAAGCATTATAAAAAAAAATCTTAAAAGTTTTTTTATTAAAAAAGTCGTTAAGTTATTAAAAAAATATTTTAAGTCTTACCTTCTTTAAACACAAGAAACTAAAAAATTGATTAAAATTAAATAACAGTGGTATTCAATGGTATCTATTATTTTAAAATATTGAAACATAAAGTATACTAAGACTGTTAATATTTAAAAATTTGTTTACAAACAAATCAAATTTCAAAGACTTATTAATTGTACATTTTTCATACAAATTTGTTATATTTTTAAAGTAAGTTAGTTTTAAACAACAAAATATTTTTGCATTGTAAAAAGGACCCAATTTTACTAACAAAACAAAATACATAACTTGCAATTAATCTTTTTTACTTAAAAAAACATTCTTTAAACTACTAAAAAAAGACTATTATATTAACATATCTCGAAACAGTTTACTTATAAAAATTCCTAAAAAATAACTTAAATCAGCATTTAAACTTTCATAGAAAAGTTTAAAGAAAGCTATGTTTAATAATCATTTAATTAAAAGAAAATATTGTTAAAGTAAAATAAACTTATTTTTTTTTATATTTTATTAAGAAATATGCTATTTCAACATTAATATAGTTCATAATTAAATTTGATCAATAACCAATAATTATAGTTTATTTAACTATTATAAACTTACAAACTCATAATTTACTAACAGCGTTTTTTTTCAATTCAATCTTTCAAGGAATTCTACTATAGTTTTTCATAGAATTCTACTATAGAAATTTCAATTCTTCTATAAACTTAAGTAAATATTTAATTAATGGGGTATAACGTAAAATCTAAACTTGAATTAGTTTTTTATTTCAGTAGTAGTCACAGCATTTTTAAATTACCATAAACTGTTGATTTTATAAAGTAATAAAAAGTATGCAACTTTCGTAACAATATCTAAAAATAATATTTTTTTTTTTACTGCAACAAAGCAGTTTATACACTAGTTAAATTTGAAAAAGTTAATATACATGCATGATACCACTAATTGATGTTTTGGTAAAACAAACAAACAACTATGTCAACGATCACTAATAAAATCATAATAACTGCAACGTCATAAAATGTTTTGCAAATATTCTTATCTGACTCAGCTAAGATAAATATTAATTTGAAGTAGCTTTTTAATGGAAATTAAAAGGTAGTTTAATGTAGGTTGTTTCCTAAAAGTACCATTTAATACGAAAAGTTTAGTAACAATGATTTTTGCTCAAAATTGTGTAATTAACAGAAAGTTAGTACCTTAAATTTGCGATGAAGATGATTACTGTATTGAATATTATTTTTTTTTAACAGCTTCAAATATTGAGTCAAAGCAAATGTAAATTGTTTAGTAGTAATTAATGAAATCCAAGGCTAAAAGTATTCAATAGCTAACTGAGCCTAAAGTTAATGCTAATGTTGAAGACTATTAATATTTAAATCTAAAGCTTAAGTACTTAATTTATATTAATTAAAGTCTTTAAGAAAAATAATCTAAAGTGTGAAGTACTTTAAATCTTATACAAAGCTTCTTATCTTTTTTACTAACTTTTGTTTTAATCATATTATAAAAGAGTCTTTTTTAAAAAACAACCATATACTGCAACAGATATGTTTTAAAGAAAATGCTTTTAATTTTTTTTATTTTGGCTATTCGGATTTGTATGTTACTTTTAAATTTAATCAAATACGTACTTTGCAAACACCACGAACCTTTTGAGGCAAAATTTTAATTAATAAATTTTGAATTGTTTAAACTTTACATTTTGTTAATTGTTGTAAGGTTTTATTCTGCAAGTAAAATTATTTTATCAAAATGTTTTCAAAATTTCGAATTTTACTTCTTTTACATAAGCAACATGTTTCAGATTCTGTTTTTAGATATTGCTTATATATTAATAATTTCATTTGAAATCGCGTAAGTATAAAAATGATACTTTAAAAATTAGCATAAATAAAACGATTTTTTATTATATATAACAATTAGATAATAAAATTTATTTTCTTTAACTCCTATATTTAAGAAATATTTTCCTATAAAAGTAACTTTGAAAACACACTAAAAAAAAACTCTAAATTTCCATAGTAAATTCCTTTTTGTTTTATAGCTAATTTTTTAGGTAATATATACAAAATTACAACAATTTGACTTTATATTAAGCGTTTGGAATGTATTCTGAAGCTGAAGCTAAAGTTTTTAATACATTGGTGTTTAAGACAAATGAATTCTAAAAAACTATATATCTGTTTAAGATATTTAAGTATAATATAACATCTAAAATAGTTGTCATAAAAATAGTTAAATAATTTAACAGAATATAAAAGTGATTTTGTTTCTACTAATTTAAAACTATTGTTATAAATTATTTTTTCCTTAAATTTGAAATCACTCTTGAAAATATAAAAATACTAAATTTACATAAATAACTCAATTATTTAAAAAAATACTTCAAAAGAAATAAGAATAAAATTAAATTAAAAGCAATACAACTGTTATATTTTTTTAAATGATACTTTTTTTTAACGAACTTAGAATTTTACTCCCATTAAAACTTTTTGTTTAAAATTTTTTCTTTTCAGTCTATGGTTTCACTTTGACCATAGTTCACTATTATATTCTAATATAATTTAAGTATGTTAACAATTTATACTTCTTGAAAAAACACTACTATGATTTATAATATGTAGTACATTTGGTTTTTTTCACGAACAGCTATTACATTAAAAACATATTGATTTTGTTTAACCATACCAAAAAAATATTGTTTCTATATAATAGACGTATATAAATTAGTAATAAAATTATAATTTACCTGCTATTATTGTAGTTTGTAAACACGTCTAAGTTAAACGTGGGTACTTTTTTATGGGTGAACACTAATTTTTAAGCAGATTTTGCAATTAAAAAAACATAAAATTACGTTACTAGACTTTTCATGTAAAAAAAAAAATTAGTGGTTCAATTTAAAAGTTATGACTGTGTTACGTTTTTATTATATGATTTACAAGCTGGTCATGAGTTCATATTTGTAGTATTTTAGACCAAAAAAACTATTTTGTGAACTAACATATTTAATAAACTTTTAGAGATTATATTACAATGTGACAATTAAATAGTAAAAAGATTTTAGACTTGTTGTGTGAAAAACTATTTTCATTTAATTATAAGTTTAATGGCTAAGTTAAAAGGTTTGTTGAGTTAAGTTTTACAAAACAATAAGTTATAAACAAAACAAGTGTGTTACTTCAAATAGATATTAGTTACTGTTTTCTAGGTGTCAGAATACTTATTTCATTTCAGCCAGTTAAGGCAGTACAAACTCAACTCAGTTCTTATAACATATATTTACCTACACAAACAAATAAATATATCTTAATAAAAGTCAAAATTTATTGGTTTTTTTACTTCTTACGTCATCGTCACTTTTTGTTTACACGTTAAATGAAATTATTTAATACTTTTTATAAGTTTTTAAAATTTAGTAACTACTGCAGAGTATTTATATATGTATATGTTTTTGATTCTCTTTTTTTTTATGTAAAACTAAAAACTTAACTTCGATATTAAATACAACTAGAATTTATAAAACGACTTTCATTTATTATAAATGCTCAGTGAAATTTTTGATACATTTGTTTTAAACTTAAAGTTAACTTTAAGTCATATTAAGACTTCTAAAGTTAACTGCTTTTTTTTTTGTCTATTAGTTTAAAATAAAAACAAGTATACTACAGAAAGCAAATACTATTAGGTAACTTAATTCATTTTAATATGTTTATCGAAGACAATGACCACATTAATATACTTGCATTGGTATTTATATACTTAATTTTTCAGAAATTCTAGAATTTTTTTAAATGATCAAAACACAGAAATCGTTAGATTGTAATATTTTGCTAAAGCTTTTATTGTGGTTTTACAGTGAAAATTCATGAAGTCACTATTATTTAGAATTGCATATTAACTTTCATTTAATTTTTTTATGTTTCAAAAAACTAGATAATATAACATTGTTTATTTAAATGATATTTATTAAATCGATCTTGATTGAGAAAAAAAATTGTTATTTATTAAACTTGATACAAACTAATCTAACTCTACTTACAAACATATTTCTAATTGTTTTATATTTACGCTACCCCTTAACAGACCGTTAATTTGCTTTTTTATATTTTTTATTAATGTGTTTGTACGTACTAAGTTATGGTATTTTTTATCAATTAAATAAGTTTAAACCTTATAATGAGTTCTTATGGAAAATTTTTTGTTTAATATTTGTTTATGTTTTATTTTTTAGAATATAAATGTATTTTATTTATTTCATACTGTGTTCTTATTAAGTGGCTCAGGTTTTAATGCCTGAGACCAACATTGCACGATAAAAAAATAATAATAATTTTATAAATAATCTAAAACACTTAATTAAATATACCACAATAAACAAAAAATAAGATATATTTTTAATATAACTGAACTACTTTATTATTTTACGTATAAACGAAAATAATTAATTACTTAAAATTACCTTAAAACAATATGAGTAAAAAAAATCTTATTTTATACTGCCTTTTTCTGTAGAAGTTTTTAATTACGTTTTTAATTAAACTTACAGTAAAGATTTGAACAATTTAGTGATGTTTTGTTTACTAATATAGATGTATTAACAGCTAAACAAAGTACTTTTATAATTAATGTTTCCTCTGCGAATTTTAAGATAATGTGATGTAAAAGTGATTTAGTAAGAAAAAAAAAACTATCATTATTAACTGATATACAAACTTTTTGCTTATTTTTTTAATAAAATATGGTCTGTATACTAAATATTTGTATTTATAATTTTTAAGTACTTTTTTCATTTTACCATAAAAATATTAGAAGCTAATGTTTTAGCCTATCTTAAATAATGTCATTTAAGTCAGATTTTAAACTGAACTTTTTAATTACATTTTTACTGCAGTTTTATTTAAATACAATATGTATTAGTTTACTTTCATATATTACATAACCTTTATAATAAATTATCATACTTTCTTACCTTATTTTGGTTAAAAAATGTATTTTGATTATATTTTACTAGTCATTAATATTTTTTTTTAATTATTTAACTTCAGTGAAATATTATTGTTATCTGCTGCGTTTTGTACTTAAAACTACAAACTGTTAACAATTGATTTTTATTTGATATTTAATAATAACACAATATTTTGTAGGTGTTTGTTCGTTTTACATGTTTTACGATAATGACATCATTACGATAAACAATGTATTTTTATAATAGAAAAAATTTAATTATTAAATTTCTTCATTTAAAGTGAATTAAATTAATAATCTTTTCTAAAAGTATCAATCCGGTATTTATTATTTCAATGTTATATGGCAGTTTTTTATTAAACTGAAAAGATAATTTACATTTATATTATTTTATATGAAATTTAGTTAACCTGTCAAAAGTATAAAATATAATATAAGCTTTTAGAAAGATTTTTACTAGACTGATTAAAAGAGATAATTAAGTAGTTAATCATAACTGTAGACATAAACTTTAGATCGTTATCAGTTAAATAGTTTGATACAAAGTTGTATCGTTGTAAAAATAGTATTTAATAAATATTATAGAAAACTAAATCAGAAATATGCTTTATTGTAAGGATTGATTTCAAATGTAAATATATGTTAAGGACAATTTTGTATAAGTCGTAGTTTTTTTTAATAAACGGTTGTACAAAACTATAGAAGTCAACAATATTTGCTATTGATATCTTAAATTTGTTTTTATTAATTAATATTGATTAAAAATTTAGTGAGTTTTCTGAAATTATAAATAAGAGCTTTGTTTTTTATTTAATAATATACTGCAACTTAAGTTATTCTTAAATAAGTTAACACAAGACATTAAAAAAAAAACGGTTACTGAAATAGAAATAATAAAAAAAACTTCAAATAGTAAACAAAACTGAAAGTGATTATACATATTTAAAAAGCATATAAATTTAACAAAACACAAAATAAAACCTTTATAAAATTATAAAAAACTTAAGAAAAAAACAGTTTATTATTTATTTTCTCACAAAATTATAATTTTTTTTTGTTATATTGAGTAAATCTACATAGTTTTATACAATTTTTAAATTTTTTTAAAGTTTTCAAAGAAAAGTTAATTTTATTTTCTCTCAGCTTGTAACTAAATATATTATGGTAAAGCAGGCAAATTAACTCAAAAAAACTTTACTGCTGTCGACCACCATAACCAAATTATAGTAATTTAAATGCAAATTCTGCTATTTCTTTTGTGTTAGTATTGTATAAATCTTTTATTGTAGTAAAAAAGTATTCCGGTATTTGCGGGTTATCATACAAAATTTCTACGTTTTATTTCTATTAAAAATAAGTTTGATAATCCGCCAGATTGTAAAACAGTTCCTAAAAGGTGACATTGTCTATCTAAAAAAACTCTGATATATAAAACAATTCATATTAATTAACATAGCTTTAAGTTTATAGACTTTTTTATAAAAATTTCAAAAATATTACCGAACAAAAGTTGTTCCGACGTTTTATTTTAGTAGACTGCTTTACACAGTTTCAAAAAACAAAGAACATGTAAATTACAACATGTAAACAAATACAGTAAAATATATTTGTATATAAATTGTGAATATTTGTAGAGTACAGATTTGCTTAAAATGACGTCAGTAAGCTACTGTTGCTATTCATACGAGAAAAGTTTATGTTTTAGAGTTTAACAATTAGCAATTATAATAATTTACAAAAATTTTATGCTTTGTTTAAATTAACGAACATATAACTTTACCTCCATATTTGGCCAGTATCCATTTTTATAGTTGCACAAAACTATAACAACAAACTAACTTTCTAAAACAACTTTAAACTACATTAAATAAAATAATTAGTTTTATTATTTACTTATTTATTTAATGTTGTAAACTTATTTAATTTAGTTTATCTAAGTGACAAAATAACTTATACTTCAAAAATAATATAAATGTACGAACTTATAAAAATAAAAAATCTTAACATTTTTGATTTTTTCAAACGCAGATTTGCCATACCAATTTTATAGAATTAGTTCTAACTAGTAACAAGATCAAATCATTACAAGCTCTTCTTACATGTTAAAACTAGTATAGACTAATAAATTCAGTAAATCCATTACTTGTAAACTTAAAATCTGTTTTAAGAAGTTTTAAACCTTCGTTATAAGTATTTTCAGTTTAGAGAAATAGTTAAGTTTAATTTACACTCAATAAAAAAAAAAACTTACAATAGACTACTACTTTTTTATAAGTTTTATGTTATCATTTTAATAATATACAATTTTTTTTCAAATATAATATTTTCAATAAATATATTATTTGTTTATTTGATTAGGGCATTTGATATACGGAGCGTTTTTCAATTAGTTTATCAGTTAGTTTCAATTTATTTGATATCTGGTTAGTTATGCTAAACTCTGTGTTTACAATAAATAAAAACATTTTTGATATACATGTTATGAATGATAGAATAATGATCATGATTTTTAGCCAATTTAGGCTGTTCAAATTTAAGCTGGACAAAACTAGACCTAACCTTTTATACAAACTTGATTATATTTTTCAAACAAAAATAAATTATATAGAATTTTTGGTTTTTATGTCACTATATGTTAAAACATATATTAACGTTTAACTTAGGTTATCTATTTTTTTAAAATTAACTTTAAATTTTTGAGCTCTATTTTAGTTAACTAGCGTATTAATTTAGAAACGGTATCGTTTAGATTTATATCATTTTTAAATCTATAATTGTTTATCAGCTTGTTTAGGTTGTACTAATTGAAAGAATTAGTTTAGCTTTTTACAGCGTATTTTAGAAAGTTTAAAATTTTAAAATGGAGAAAAAATTATAAACCGTTTATACTTCTTACATCATTACGTTAAATTAATTGATTCTTTATTTCCGTATTTTAATAATATTTCTTACAACAAAGATAAACATAAAACGTTTAAGTTTTCATTGTTTTCATGTAAAGTTCAACTGTTTAATATTTTTTTGAACTTATTAAGTTTATCAACTATTGTAAAGCATAGAAATGGAAATTGTTTTGATAGTTTTGATTTTTAATTTTAGAATTATAATATTATTGTTTAACTGTATAATAAAGACCTAAATATAAAATTAAAGTTATAGCTTGCTTATAAACTTTGTTCCCTCAGTTTGTTGCTGAACGAACTATTTTTAATTTTGTTCAACGAGTTAAAGTTATCGTTCCGAAGTTTACTCTTTTTAAAATTGAACAGTGTGAATTTACACTTTAACAGCTAATATTCGATATTGTTGTACTAAATTAATCTTAATTTTAATTATACTTAAAAACATTTTATAAAATTATATTTAAAATCTCACAACAAATTTAAATTAAACTTATGTTTATTCATATAAGTAAGTTAAAAAGCTTATTTATAATGTGTAGAAAAAGCTTGATAAGTTTTTTTTGACAACAAACTAGAAAAAAAGAAACAGTTTTTAAATAATATCTAAACATATTAGTTTAAAACCGTATAATGCGAATTTTTACAATTAAAAAAAAAAATTAATATCGGACTTAATGATAAGACGAAACTGATAGCATGTTATAGAAATTTAACTTTAGTGCTTTACAAAAGTAGGGTAATTATTGCTATTACTGATCTTCAAGTGATGCCATAATTTTAAAAAAGAGTAACAGTTTTAGATTTTTTAACAAATAATGGGTTAATTAAGCGTATTATGTTAAACTTAAAAGAAAACATATTTCTTAAAGCTAATGAAAAGCAAGATTTCCAGTCGATAAATTAATGAAAAAAAAAAATTTTTTTTTAATAAGTACTTAAGCTGAAAATTTTATAAATGTTACAATACCTAAAAAATAGTTGTATACTTAATTTTCATAAAACGACACGATTTAAGTATACAGTTTTACATATTAATTTGTTAAAAAAATACTTGAAACGGTTTTTAAAATCTGTTGTGATACTTATTTAAAGATAAAGGTATTTTTAATGAATATTATTTTTTATAGTAAACGCTGTAGCTACATACAACACCAAATATGAAACTTTAGTACAGGTTGTTGAATGTAAATACTTTTTTTGTTGTTTTTCTAAGTATAAAGTTATATAACTATTAAAAAGCTCAAGATTAAGTAGGCATTATTAATTTCCCATTAAATTAAAAGCACATATTTAAGTAGGATATGTTTACTTATGGTCTTTTAATTTAGATTTTGTTATAAAGACTCAAAATAAAACATATAACATTGTGGTTTTACAGTTTATAAGTAAATATGATGATTAAAAAAACTGCTTATCATTAGTTAAATACTCACTACTTTTATAATTTAGGTATTATTTTTTATACATTAGAAAATTTTATATTATATATTATAAATTTGAAATTTTACATATTTTACGCTATAATAAAACAAATGTTTAAGCACTGCTTTGGTCTATTACCTGGTTTCAGTTAGCCTTAGCTGACCTTGTCAAAAAAATTCAAAACAGAAAATAACATTTAGACATTGGTAGTAATGTGAATTTGAACTCATTGATGCGTAAAAAATAAATGTTCATTAAACAATTGACAATTCAAATTTTAATGAAAAATGCATAATTAGGTGAACTAAATATTGGTATTAATTAATAAATAAAAATAAAAGAAATTAAAAAACTGAATGCAATATAAACGGATACACAACAAATTCTTAACAAAATTCTGAAAAAAACAAACGGATGATTAGAATGCTAAAAACATTTAAATTATTAGGTTTTAGACTCATTCCAATAAAATAATAAAAATTTGTTTCTGTGCCTGCAAGAACTCATTACCTCTGATCTTTTATAAATACAATTCTTATCTGCTTGAAGGATCTTTTAATGCTTCTTTCAAGCACAACCTGCAGTGCTTAAACATTTGTTTTATTATATTTAGCTCTTTACATTGTGTAAGTTGAGCACCTTTTTTGCAGTCAATTTCAATAGTACATATTTTAAGATATAAAATTCTTGAAAACAATATATTTATTAAATTAGAAAAGTATAAATGCAAATTTAAATGCAAAAAGTGTTTTCAAATAGTTAGTAATATATAATATGCTAGATATATTTTACTAAACTATAGTTATAAAAATTACCCATTAACAGTCTCATATACAAAGAATACACAGCTAAATAGTAGTTAAAATAGTCGTATATATGTATTGGATTGATGTTAAAAGGAGTGCGACTTGATAACCGAAATGTTTTTTTGTGCACTAGCTCATAGAACAAAAGATTTTGAGCAATTATATTTTTTCGTTCAATAAATAACATAGATATAAAGAAAGCAATTATCATTTTTGTGTAAGAAAATTAATCATACAGCTAAACCAAAAGTAATAATAAACATTAATGTTTCAGTATTAAATACTATAACTTGAAAGATTTTGATGACGTCACATGTATATTTGAAAAATCAATAAATTAGAACTTTATTTTAAAATCTCTAACTATGTTTTGATTTTTGTTTGCAAAAACAAGGCTAAATTTGTAACCGTGTAATTCGGTCTATCTGAGATTGATCAAAATATTTAAACATAGTATTGTTGAACAATTAAAAGAAATTTTAAAATTTTGAAAATTTCTAATTGAGTAAGTTACTGACAAAAACAAATTAAATTTTATTGACTTCATTTAATAGTTTTAGTTATGGTTCGATTTTAAATCTAATAGTACACAATCAAGATTAATTATTTAATTAATAACTAGGTTGTTTTTAATCTATACACTGTTTTGTTTTTATTTTTTTCAATATCTAAACTCTAAATAGATATATTTTTGTTTGTTATACAAACATAACAACTATATTTGATATTTTGCCCGTTTTGTACTTATCTTACTATTCAATCAAATTTTTAGGTTCACTTTATTCATGTTGCGTAGAAAGGCATTTTTTATATTTAAATATTATTTACTTTACATGTTACTTGTGATGCAAGTTTAAACTATTTTAACAGGTTTATGTAATAAAGGGATTTCTTATTGAAATAGCCGGTTTAAAATAAATAAAATCACAACAAGTAAAATATATGTTTTCTGTAAAATCATGTAACTGTAGATAAACGCTTGCATCAACCATTATAAATAGTAATATACGCTTGCAACTAATTAAAAAAACAACTTTTTTATTGCTTTAAAGTTATTTGAATAAACATAATTATTTAAACTAGATAAAATTTATAACCAAGTGTGTTCGGAAATTAAAAGATTGTTCTTATAAAAAATACTAACTACATTTATCACACGTAGTTTAAATGATAATTTTTTTACCGCTTGTTTCAGTTAGAACTTAAGCATACTTTTTTAGGATTTCAGCTCTAATATTAGTTTTGATAGTTATAAGTTTAATTATTAAATGAAGCTTGCGGAATCTTTAGTTCAAACTTAATCATTTTATGTTGGATATGCATAGTACTTTTTTTAAATATTATGCTTTTTACAATTTATTAGTGGAGCAAGTATAAACAATTCATAGTTTTGTTAACTCTTTTTAGTTAAAGTTAATGCTGTTGAAATTAGCCAGATTAGGCTGTTTAAAGTACAGAAAAATCAAAACCGTTGAAAAAATAGTAAAACTTTTACTTTATAAATTTGCTAACGAAGATTTTTACATGTTAACAAATGTTGCATCAATTTATTATTCAATTGTATTATTTTTTACGAGTATTATTTATACTTTATCAAACAAATGAAAAGTTAGTGAGAAAGTTGGTAGATTTAAGTAGCTAAAATAATCTGCTAATATTGAATCAAGCATTAATTTATGTTCTTAATGTACTTAATTATTTCTATGTAGAAACTTTTGAAACAAGTACAACTTATAAAATTTGTAGATTGAACCGAGTTAATTAATTTAAATATTATATTTATAAATAGTATTTTAATGACTAAATATTTAGTTTAAGTTTTGTCTATAATTACGTATCGAATGAAGACTTAAGTCAGTATACGGGTTAAAAAATCACCTAATTATATAAAAAACAATTATTAATCTTATAGTTTTTTTGACTGAAGTTTAAATCGTATTTAGTTTTACAACTAATCTAAATAAACAATAAATATCGCAGGCAGGCTTAAATAAATATCCTGCTAGCTTGAAGTTAAAATTTGATAGCCGCTGGCTTAATTCCTCAAAGTTTAAATATTGGTAGACTGATGAAATTAAGTTAATTAATACTAATGCAAAAAAACACTACACAGTTAAGTGGATTACATTTATACTTAGTGCAGTAATGATTAATAAAACTAAACTTTTTTAAGAAACAGAAACATTTGACAGCAGTTAGATTACTAAAAGTTTATTTAGTGTTAAAATAATTTTTGTCGACTTACTTTTACACTATGATACTTAAAAGAACTTTACAAATTCTAAAAATTATATTTATTTTACTTTGTTATATGACTTAATAAATTCTCAAGTCTTAGATGTTATTAAATTATAAAACAATAGCCATATCTAAAAACATAAACCAAAAAAATTGTTTAATTACTTTGTAACTTTGATTTGACTTATATGCATTTTCAAGATTTGTTTTGATAAGTTTATAACTTTTTTTATCAAAGGTTATTTAATTCTAGTTTGTGTATAGTTACTTTGTCTACTTAATAACTATTTTTGTGATCTAGAAAAAATCAATATCTAGTGACAACACAAGAAAAACCTTTTTTAATAACTTTGGAACGACATATTGTCAGTAAACTGAAATAACTAAAGCTAAAAAAAAATTGAAAAAAAAATTATCACTGAAACTAAAAACGACATTTACTAAAACGAAATGAAGATATTTGAAATTATCCCAAAAAAACTGAAAACATGCGATTATTGAATTTATGAATACTATTGCATTTTTTATAATGCCAAATTTAAAACAAAATAAATAAACTAGATTTAACTTAACTAGAAAAAAACAAATTAATAAGAAAATTAAAAGATAACCTAAAAAATATTTAGTAATAGTAGTTTAATCTCTACAACTTGCAAAAATAATTCAAAAAATACATACATAATTGTTTGGCTGAAATAAGTAAAATTAAAAGGAATGCTGAAATGAATGATGACCTAAAATAATATATGCGATGGTAATTAGATATTAAGAATGCGTTCAGCAAAACACAATGATTGAAGTTAAACCAATTCTAAGTATAGTTTAACAAATAAAAACGATGCTCGTAAAAGCTGCATCAATGAAAACAATAAAACGTTGTATGGGAAAACTTTTATTAAATCTTATTTTAAACGTAAAGTTAAGCTACTAAGCTTTAGCAGATAAAAGCGTTATAAACTGACTGATTCAACTAAAAATTGATTGCAAGTAAACACTTCGTGACGTCATCAAAAATACGACAAATGCTCGCATCGAAGATAAATTTAAAAATAAGTGCAAATTTCAACTAATACAAAGTTTTAGCTGTAGCCATGATATGAGCAACTTTTAAACCCGATATATCAGGCTACAAAACTAAACTAGCATGTTTTGAACTATTGTCACTTTTATTAGGTTTAAAAGTAGTTAATTAAAACTTAAGATATATGGTATATTACTTTTATAAAAAAAATAATTTATAACAAAATCAAAATCAAGTAAGATGCAAGATGTAATGCATCAAAAAATGATGCAAGTTATAAAAAAAACTAAAAAACAACATTTGAAAAACTTAAATGAGTAGAATTAAAACGACGAAAAGATGTTATAATTAAATTATATAGTTTTAATATTAAATTAGTTAAAGGAAGTAGAATGTTAATAAACTGATTACAAGTAAACACTTATTAACGTAATTTAGAAAATTTAAACAATTTTCCATCTCATTTAGCTAAAGTTTTATTTTCAAGTCGCAAAAGTTAACTTGTTTGTCTTTTTAAAATAAAATTATGCGGGTAAAACTAAAACTGTTATTATTTTTCTCATTAAAGTATTTTTGCAACATGTTTCCTAGTGATGTAATCAGCAAAAAGTTGCTTCAACGTTCGCGAAATAAACGAAATTAGTTTAAAAAACTTATGTAACGTTTAAAATAAATTTTATTTGTAAACTTTCAAACCCTAACACATCGGTTAAACTAATCAAAATAGTACGTATATAAAAAAATTGATTTGCATTAATGTTAAAGTTTGATTAATGTTATTAAAATATAAAAATAACTTATAATATTTAACTAGAAAAATAATTGTGTGTTATAACAAAATTAGTAAATCTAATCAACTCATGTAAAATTTATAACAACACTTTTTAACTGAACAACAATACCATAAACAAAAGTATTTGAAAAATAACTTTTGTTTTCATACAACAGTAGAACAATTGCAGTTTTTTGTTTGTTTTAAAAAAAATAAAGATTTAAAATTTTTAATGCATAAAAGAAAAAAAAAGAAAAACTTTTTGTATTTTGGTTATTTGATTTTTTTTTTAATTAAATGCAGTTTAAATGTATATCTTTACAACGACAATTTTTTTTTTTAAATAACAATTTATACTTATTTCTAAAGTTTAAGTTATATTTTCAGCCGGTTTAGGCGGTTTAAAATAGAACTGATGAAAAGAAGCAAAGTATAAACATAATCTGAATATATTCACATATTTTAGCTAAAAGTTTGTGTTTATTACGAAATATGTAACAACAAAATAACTGTGTAACTAATATTACAATTAGTCGACTAAATTTATATATAAATTCATTACCTTTAAACCTAAAGTGAAATAAATAAACTAGATTTTAATTCATTTTTATACAGATTACTAAAATTAATTCTAAAATTTATGGTTCAGATGTATAAAACAGACTTTCGGTCATCGGGCCTCACGTAAAAATTAAAATAATTTCTAAAACTGATTTAAATAATGTACTTTTATGCTAAGTACAAATATTTTGAAAAATTATTTTTTAATTTCTGTACTAACCACGGTTTTTACTATTTTGTGTTTCCTTTTCGATTTTAGTGAAACATAACTTTTACCATAGAATAATCCATAACTATATCTTAGAATTTTAAAAAACTAGTTTTAAAGAGGTTTCTAAAATGTCTTGTCATTGATAATGAAAATTTTTCAAAACAGTCAAAACTTTTTTTATAGAGATTATATCAGAGAGACTGTGGGTATGTTTCGATACTTAAAAAAACAAACATATCAATATTTTTTTAATAAATTCATTTGAATGGATTATAAACTGCAATTGACGGTTACTACGATACCATTAGTGATTTTCTTTATATTTATGATTATATTAATGGCCTATATTACCTTGTGGATTAAAAATTGTAATTGCTGAACAGTTCACGATGGCTTATTATCGCTGGATAGTTGTTGAAAGTTGGGTGGTTACTATTAGCTTTGTCAGATAGCAGGTAATCAGTAGTTTCTTGTATGTTTCGCTTGGATGAGTGGTTTTGTTAGCGGCTCCTATGTTAGTTTAAAGAACTTTTGTTTACGTCTTTTAAATTAATGTATGAGCTGTATGAAATAGCTTTAAATCAAAATTTAATGGTTTAAATTGAACAGTTTTATTATTAGTTTTTAAAATTTTTATTAAGTTTATGGACAAAAATTTTATACCACATGTGTCAAATTTAAGTTTAAATATATTCAAAAAAATTTTTATTATCATTATTTAATTTTTATTATCTAGTAATAAATTGTTAAGTTAACGTGGAAATTTTTTTATTTAACAATTAAATATACTTTTTAAAGCATTTATAATCATCATGCTTAGCTAAAAAACAAAATTCTTATTTTGTTTATTAGTTTTTCAAACTTATACATTTAAAAAAAAAAGTTGTTTAAAGTCTACTTTTTCTTAAATTCTGAAATTTAAACTAGTTTCAAATTTCAGGCTGTCAGATGTAAAAATGATAAAGCAAAACAATTAAATTTCCTCTAGATTTTATTTATTATTCGAAATGCTAATTATTTATAGTTCTAGAAAATACGAACATATTTTTTTATTGTTATATGATTTTTACATTTTATAACATGTTTTAATTTGTGATTATGATAAGCATATAACAGATTAATGTATAGAGATTACACGGTTTTAAATTGTGGCGATGATGTATTATACAGATTTATTAAATTTAAGCTTATTATATTAACGAATTTCTAATCAACTGTTGTTTTTTTATTTAAGTGACGTCAGTAAACTTTCTTTGAAATCAGCGTATTGTTTTAAATTTGTAACGATATATGTTTTTTAATCATAAAAAAAGGTTTTAAATTAGAGATATTTATGTGTATATATAGAATTAAGTTAATTAACTTGATATATCAAATATTTCACACTAAGCCCATTTTAAGGGCTTTTAAGTGCATAAGCAGGAAACTCGAGTCCTTAGAGTTTTACATCTTGAAATAAGCCATTTTATATATATATTTATTTATCTTTTCTTTAAGTAAAACTGAATAGCTTATCCTACTTTAAAAAAAATTAAACACTTTAAAAATGATGCTTGGTTGTCCTTTTTTAATTCTAATAAAAACTTCATTTCAGGCTGTTAGATGTAAAAATGATAAAGGTATACAATTAAATTTCCTTTAGATTTAATTTATTATTTAAACTTACAAAAAGCTTACTTTAAAATGTTTCTATGAATAAATTGAAAAAAAAAAAGAGATTGAAGTACTTGTAATAAGTAATTTGTCTTTTAAAATTTTATACACAAATTTATTATCTATCAAAAAATCTATATCCAATAAACTTAAAAAACTTATGCAAAAGGTACTTTTAAAAACGCTGAACTGAACATATTCAAAAACAAAAATAATAATAAATAACATTTAATTGTTAATTTATTTGTGATATGTACTTTATTTTATGCTCAGTAAATTAATAAAGTGTTTTCTTTTAAACTTTTAATATAAATATTTCAATGTATAATTTTGAAAAAGTTATTGGGTTTTATCAAAATTTCTGTTCGCTGTTCTCTTTTAACACTTTAAAAAGTTTTTGTCAAAAACATTCTTTTTCATCCTGCAAGTTTTTTTATTTTTCGTAAAACACACTAGTGTAGAAGACAATTAACAGATTAAGAAGTTATCATGACTTACTAGCTTTAACTTGTACTTAGCTTTTAATGTGAATAAAATGATTAATAAAGTTTTTTGTAGTAAAAAACCGCTTGGGATACTATAACAACTTATAAAAGTTCTAATAAACAAAAAGTTCTAGTGATTGTTATTGTAAACGAGCCTATTTATGTTCGAAAATTATTAATTAATTGAATGCTTATACCTATAAGTGCAACTCAAACTTCCAAAATTGAAACAATTATATGTTGAAATAGTTTTTGTACAAACTTTAATTAATTCGATTAGGTATACTTTTTCAAACTTTTAAGCTGAGAAAATGTGAAGTTAAGTATTCTATTCTAGTTTTGTTTAAGTTTCTTTTGATACAAACAGTTTCAAATAATTTCAATCAAAACAATATAACTTAGATTTTCTAACTGATAAATTACTTTTTTAATAATCTTGTTTCTTCAGTATAACTTTATTAATTTTGATATTTGGACGTATTTACTGATTGATATGCATTTTATTTATTTATTCAATACGGATATTCAGAAAAAGATAACTGTACTAAAATCAAATAAAAAAACAATATTAAAGTAGAATTAGAAATAAACTTTTAGTACTTAAATCCGACGGCATTATTACTGAAGACCTATATGAACAAAAAAAAATAAAGTAAAACAATAAACTAATTCCATTGTTAAAATAATTAGATATAGATTAACAGTGTTTAATTACATAATTATGAACAATTTAATAAGTTATTTTACTAAGATAAGCAAACGTATAAGTATGAAAATAAAACAAACAATAAATATAATAAAGTAATAAATCTACAATCATAAAAACTTATAAAGATTAGATGTATAAACAAATTGTTATCTTAATAAATTAAGTTTTAACATTTTTATAAATAAAGATTCAAAAACATTTAGATAATAATCATTACGTGCTTTACTTATAAATAAAAATGACTTTCATTACAGTTCCATGAACAACCACAATTACATAAAAAATTATAATAAAATAATACAGTTTGTTGTTTCTAAGATATTTAAAAACACATTTTAGTTCCCCTTATTAATTTAAATATATTTTCTTCACAATTTAAGTTAATAAAGTATACATTATACTTGTCCTATATAATAGTTTGTCAATAATATTTTGAATAAAATAAATTAAAGAATAATAATTAATATTTTAATATTTATATCAGTGTTAGATTAAAAATGTAGTGAAGTCATACTTAAAAAACCCAAAAGCTTTTACTTTCAAAATTTATATAATTAGAAAAAAAACTTTCAGCTTATTGTAATGAATGCATACTCTAAATTTTCACCGTAACTAAGCGCTTATCAAGAAACTAGTAAAAAATTAAATCTTTGTCTATATACAAGTAAATAACAATAGTTAAAACTATTAAACTGATTTTAAAAAGCAATACAATATAACAAATTAAACAATAAAATTTTACAGATTCAATTTGAAAAAGCAGCTTAACTAGCTATATAATATTATTATCCAACCTTTTTTTTGTAGTTAAACGTAACGATTTTCTACACACAAACACTGACTTTGTGTGCATCTTTTAAAATAAAATATCACTGAACATCAATAATTTTAAATATACAAGTTTTTTACTATTTTACAAAGTGAATATGTTCTTATATATGCGTTCAGCGAATTATGATAACAGTTTAGATTTATTAACCTAAACTAAAGTTGTAGCTTACTTTTGACATAAAGTTAGTATTTTTTTTTTAATTAGTAGAACTAGTAGGAGACCGCAGATGACTTTTTTTTTATTGAAATTTCCAAAATAAAAATGTATAACATTTAGTTTGAAGTTATAGTAACTGGAAAAAAACGTAAAAAGTTAGCTTTCTGTCAACTTAGACTTTTCAAAAATATATATTTTGTACAGTCCGTGTATTTATTGGAAATTAACAAATTATTATAATTTTCTAAATAACTTTAAAGCTTTATTATTTATTTATCGTGATTTATGTTTAAGCGCACAACTGATAACTTATTTTCAAAATTCATTATTATTCTCAGAAAATAGTAAATTGTTCTTTTTGATATTAACATTTCATCGAGCAGCATGTATCTGATTATGATTTTATTTGTTGAATAAAGACGATAACGAAGTAAAAGTTTTTTTTTTCTAAAATGGATATAAATAATTTCCATCACAAATAAACATTTTTTCTAATTTTAAAATAATAAAACTTTGCTTATTTTTTTAAATAGTTTAGAATACTTTCAAATTAATCACGTTAAACCTTCAGTAGCACTTACCAAAATTCTACTATATATTAATGGCATCGGGTGTTGGCATAAATTTCTAATTATAACACAATTTTTCAAATATGATAAAAAGTTAAAGTAATAACGTTGAGATAATAACAACAAGAAAACATTATTAAGTTAGTAGTGTAATAAATAAGTATTACTAAAACTCTCATTCATGTTTAAATTAAACTAAGTTTTAAAGTGTCGCACATTTTCAATAACGAAATACGGGGGATAACCTAATAAGCTTTTTAAATACAAATCAAAATATTACTAATTAATACTAAAACAAATGAAGCTTGAACAAAATCTGTTGAAAATAAGAAAAAAAATTAGTAAAGAAATTAAAACTGTAGTATGAACTGATTTTAACAGTAGAAAGTGTTAATAGCAAATTAAATAAGTACTTGAAGCTGTAAATATATGTATATTAAGATAATATTTCAAAACTCAAGCATAATGTATTTAATTCAAAACAATAAAAGATTTTAATACTTTATTGTGTAATCTTAAAATATTGTTTGAAAATTGTTTTATAACAATTAATCTTAATTACTTAGTGTTTTTATATGAACCAAATAAAAAAAATACATTAGTCGTAAAATTGATTTTTTTTTCTTCTTTAAATACAAAATAACAGCTTTAGTATTAGTTATAAATTGATAGACAGATTTGCTGATATAGTTTGTGCTTTTAATACAGCCTATAAGGGTGTTTAGTGTACAACTTATTAACTTTTAAAAAGAAAACTTTTAAAAAACAATTTGTTAACATTTTTGCATTATATTTAGAACCAATTGTTTTATGAATCAAAAAAGGTTGTGACGTCATACCAACAACCCATTAACAGTAGGTTTAATATTTGTTATAATATTATTATAAAAATAAAATTAATTGAGACAGGATATGATTTCTAAATTTTCACTGCAACTAAGCGGTTAACATATCATATCTATTTGTTATATATATTTATTATTTATATATTAGTCATTATATTATTTAAGTGTTTTAATTGATTTTATATAAAGTACAGTAATAAAATAAATTTACGTCTAATGACTAAATTTTCATCTATCGTGCTGTTGTGGTTCAAACTATCTTAAAAGAAAAAAAAAATTCGAAATAACTGGTTTTAATATAATGTTTATACTGGAAACAAACTTTTGTGGGTTTTAGCACAGTTGTTTTTTTATGTTAAGAATTTACTCTTATTTTTTTTTCATGAAATTTCAAACAATTTATTTTCCTTTAGTTTACAAAAATATCCTGTTCTTTGAAAAAAAACTTGTCAATGTAAAAAAAAAACTAGCCAATTTTATTTTTAATTAATTTTAATGTACTTAATTAAATTATTATCTTTATGTAATTTCATACAAGTAATGTTCCATAAAATTTTATACAAATATACGTAAGATATTATTTTGTTAATTTTAATAATATATGAAATAATATTTTGCCTTAACAAAATAGTTTTTTACTTATTTTTTTGCATCATAATCAATAAAACAAAGTAAGTTATAAAGTTTTAAGTATAACTTTTACAATTATTGTATTTATAACTCTGCTATCTTCAAAAATATTTAAAGTGTTTCTAAATTTTCTTTGTTTTTGATATCAGAATTCATATAAAAGTATCAAGTGATAAAAAAAGGGTTTAGTTATATTAATAGAACTGATTTTTTCTTTACAATATAAAAATATAGTTTTCTATAGCAATACTGTTAACACATTTTGTTTAATAGTCTCAATTTTTTTGTTTTGCAACTTTTTTTTAATCATTATAAAAATTAATCAATAGCTATTAGCAATACACATACAAAGTAATAAACTTGTTTATATTTTAAATCAATAACAAAATAATTTTAAAATTACTTCGCAAAAAATATACATAGCAAATTGATAACATTTAAACAATTGTTTTTAACTAAACAATTATCAAAATTTTAATGTTCGTAATTGATTTTATCAAGCTTGTTAAAAACATTAGTTTTGTTGTATTCTAGGATAACAAAAATAAAACCAAATTGTTTACCCGTGTTCACAATAAGTTTATATAATAAAGTTAAATTAACATATTAATAACAAAATTAAAATTTTACAATTTAATACCCTTTACATAGGCTTTTTATATACTTTGTTTTATTTTAAATTAAAAGCTGTTAATAGTAAGAACAAAATATTAATTGATAAGTTTTATTTTAAGAACTAACATTTTTTATTACTGTAGTAAGCCATTTAAGTGTTTAAAGTACAGCACTAGGTTAACGATTAGTTTAAAAAAAAATTAAGAATTTCTAATATTTTTTATAATTTGTGTTTATTAGTGAATTTGTGCAATACTATGTTTATTACTTAAAAATTATACTAAATCTAGTCTTTAACATTTGAAGAAATATTATACCATATTAGCAATGTATAAAGGTTTCAAAAAAAGCAAGCAATATTTACTATTCTTAAAGTTTGTAGTAGTTAATAAACCAAAAAATAAATATTGTGAGGTCACACAAAAAATATCATTTTAATTTTTATTAAGATGTTATGTATATATTATTGCTGAATTTTTAACCATTATCTTTAGGGGCTCGAATAAGTTTGAAACAGTGTTGTACGGTGTTTCACTAAACGTTTAATAAGCAAATACTTGGATGGTATTCTACACTTAAGTTTTAAATGTTAATCAAAATTATTTTTTAAATACTTAGTTTGATAATTATTAGGACAAGAAATTTAGTAAGTAATTAGTTTCAAGTAAGTTGTAAAAATGTTAGCTTAAAACAATGTTTGTTAAGTAGTTTTGTATCTAATACATATATTTTATTGAAATCAAACGAAAACTAAGGTTAATATATCGTTCAATCCATTGTTTCACTGCGAAATTTTCAATACAAAAAATTGTTTAAGATTTAGTCAGTATCTAACTTTTTATTTTAAATTAATTTTAATTTTGTAATGTAATTTTATATTAATTTTTGATTTTAATTAAGTTTTACAAGAAACAATAAAAAACTTATACTTGCTTTAGTTTTGTATTAAATTTTTTGTAATAATTAAGAAACTTCAACTGTTTCATTTCACTTAAACCTCGGATCATTTTTTTTTCAAACGCATCGATACTTAAAATTTTTAATAAATCCTTGTTTTAAAACTTTAAACGCATTGAGTAGCATATATTTAAGTAGTATTTAATTAAAGCTTAAATTGTTGTTAGTCGCAGTAAAATAGGTATATGTTAGGATATAACATAAGTAAATATTTTATATTTATATTGAAATTTAAAATGATAAAGGTTTTAAGTTGATTTAGTTTATTACTAAAAGTATTGTTTATAATTTTTTAGTCTTAATATTTTATGTAAATTTTTAACAACAAACTTTACTCTTATTTAGTCTAACAATAAAAATATTATTGAAACTAATTGCTTATTACGGTTTGAAAGCAAATGAGATCTACAGTTATCTAGAGCGTTTCAACTGTCCCAAAATCATGTACCTTTTTCACGTGTTTCAAACTGTAGTAAGTCTTTTCAGGGTCCACACGCATCATTGTTTTTAATCATTTTTTATAGCATTTAGCTCTTCAATGATCGGGACCCGCGAGAGGTAGTTGATCCTAGTTTTAAAGAGTTTTTTCAATATATTTATTTATGTTAAGGTGCTTAAATAACAAATATACTTTTTTTAAATTATTTTAGTTGTTACTGTGATATATTACAATTATATTGTGATTTCAATTTAACAATAAGAATTAAGTCTGGTAAGGATTAGAAGTGACAGTGATCTAAGGTTCAAGATCTTTTGGCCATTCTGAACATGGTAAATTTTAAACTTGAATAAGAATAATTTTAATATTAAAGTTATGTCTATATTAGCATTTATTCTTCAAATCTTAAATTCAAAGATTTGTGTTTGACCTTTTGTTATTATCAATTTTTTACTTTGTTCAGATACAATTTTAAATATAAATTTAACTGTTCAAACATGGATTTAATCGTTTGCTAACAAAAGATCCTAATGAAATAAGTTCACTGGAATATAAATACAAACAAGTAATCTTCCTTTTTTGTACCAACATATGTTTTTGTGCTTTAACGAATCAACACACCTCAACTGAGTTCTGTAAAAAGTAAGTAAATACTGTAATGAAATAATAGAAGCTAAAGTAGGTGTATACATATGTTGTACAATAAAGGAAGATTCCTGTACAATTTAAAATTGAATTTATTGACTTGAAAAAATTTTTGAAATATAATTACAACATTATTGAAATAATAATTACTGTTTACATTTCTTTCAGTTACTTTATTAACATAAAATAATAAAAAACATAACTGAAATGAACAGTTAATTATGATGGATTTCATTAAATCCTTTACAAACTTTACTACTTTTTTATATTATTATAATTTAATAAAAGTTTATATAGCTTCTAACTCTCTTAAATTGACAATTCAAGAAAATTTTATAAGTAAAGAGTAGTAAAACGTAACCCGACATACTTGCAAGCAAGATCGCGAGATTACTAAAAAAAGAAACTCTAAATCGGTCGGAAAGCTGCCGGGAAGGTGACGTTTCACAAAATCAGATATTCGTGTATTTTGAACGCTTTGTCGTAATTTCGCTACATGTTGATTTAAATTCTTATTTAATTTAAAAAATAATCTCAAATATAACCTTAGGAAAGAGCGATAAGTGGAAAAATAGTTTTCAACTAATATCAAGTCGTTTAAATCAACATGTAAACAAGATAGTGACGTAAGTTGTTTAAACCCTGTATAATATGTTTTGTTAAAAATTAATTACAATCAAATTTATTTTAAAGTGTTTCTTTCCATGAAAAGTAGTTTGAACGGCTTAAACCAGCTCATATTAAATACTAAACCTTATATAAATTGAATAACATATTTAGCTCTATTAATGAAAACAAAAAAGTTTAAATCGCCTTAGTTACTAATTATCTCAACTAAAAAAGGAATAAACAATAATTATAAAATAAAAGAATTAAAAAAAAATTAAGTAGTTAATTAGTTCTAAAACTGATAAAATAATTCTTTGAAAATACACATAAAATTAAACAATCTTTAAGTTTTATACATTACTTAAATGAACTTATTTTAGTTTTAACACACAACTTCTAAATTCTAATTATGATTCTAAAAAAACAAGTAAAGGATAGTAACATTGATAAATTGTTTTGTTAATACATTTTTTTATTTAAAATTTAATAAAATCAATATTAAGTAACATAACTAAGTTGCAAATAAAGCAATATTTTATATTTAGACATTAAGCTAAATAAGATTTTCAAATTTAAGGTAGAAAAAAGTTCAATTGAATTAAAGGTAGTAGAAAAAAATTAGTAGTTATAAACTATTATTTTTTTTACTTAGATTTGTGTCTAAAATTCAAAAAAAATTTTCAGACAGTATAAACCAAAATCAATTAAAATCTATGAGGCAATGTTAATTTGATTAATTTTTCTATAAAATTGAATTTAAAATAAATAATGATTACAATAACATCTCGTATCTTTACGCACTCTAGACGTTACGCACTCTCGTTTATTTACGCATTTTAGAATTCTAAAAACTTCAAAATATAAAATTTTAGTTTTTTTCTGTATTCTACAAATTAAGTTTGTTGTTTATTTTTGATTTAAAATATGCTTTTAAATGCTAACCCACCTCTCTATATCTTTAGACTTTGTAAACTTATGTTCATTGACTAGTTGATAAACATGTAGTTATACCTCATTATATCAGAAATTTTGTTAACAATAAAAGATAAAATTTAAATTCCGAGAGAAATAAGCCTGTGTTAAATAATGAAAGTGTAATGAAATAGTGAAAGTTTAAATCACAAATAAATGTTACAGCACTCCTGCCCTATATATGAATAAGCATCTAAAAAAGAAACCTAATGAAACTTACTAGCCAAAAGTAGCAGTGATACTTTATAAATATAGAGCTTACAAGTTTAGACACCACACTATTTCTTAAAAAATGCTTAATTATAAATTGTATTTACTAAGTAGAATAGAATATAAATGTTAAGTATCAAATAAGTCACATATTAACAAAAATTAAGATAAACTCTACTTATGAATAGTTTATTAAACAATTTTTACAAGTATTATTAATTTATATAGATTTAAATATTTTTTTAGAATATATGTATATTTTTATCTTTTGTTTTCATATTTATAAATAAAGTAAACAAATTGTTAATAGTAGGAAAGTCCCCAGTCTACTTTTAACTAGAACAATGTCAAAAAAGAGCTATTATAGTAAGAATATTTGGTACCTCTCGTATATTTACGATCTTTCGTATCTTTACGCACTTTTTCTGTGGACACAGTATGCGTAAATAAGCGAGAGGTTACTGTATTTTAACATTCATACTTATAATTTTGAACAAGCTTAATTCAAAAAAATTATGTATATTTTGTGTGTTATTTAAATATTGTCATTTATATTTTTAATTTTAAAGCAAAAAAAAATTTAACTATAATTTAGTTTTTACCAACTTCATATATTTTAAATATTAAAATAACCAGTAAGTTACTGTAGTCTTAGCAGTAAAAAGATCGTTTAATATTAAATAAAAACTAAGAGTAATAGTTTAATGTTTCATTTTTTTAACGATTATTGCTATAAATTCACCATTAAATTTATAAAATGCTAGTTAAAATAACAACTTTTTTTTAAAGGTTTGGCATTAAAACACCTTTAGTATTTTAACACAAGTTTTTTATAGAGTTATTCTGAGAGTTTTTTATTATGAACCAAAGCTATATTTTTCAAAATTTCATTAAAAATAGACTTATGTGAATATAAGTATTAAAATTGCTTTAATTTACGTAGTTTAATATATACTATTACTTTTGTTAATTTTTTGATGTTAAAACTCGTGAACTGAAAAGTTATAAAATTACTAAAAACAAAACATGATATTATATTAAATATTTTTATATGTATAACACAAATTTACATAAAACAACATATAATATATTTGAAAATAGGACTTCATAAAATACTAGTAAATATGTTTCATAAAGCCTAACGCTATAATCATCAGCCAGTTCTTTAAAAACAAACTTTATTGCATTACGTACTTACAAACTGCCTCTCAAACAATGCTTTGTTGTGCTATAAGTGTTGGTTAATATATTTTTATAGCATTGATAAACGTTTGTGGGTTAAGTTTAAATAATATGAATTAAGTTACTTAACTATTTAAAATAAAATGTTTTCAAAACATACCTTTTTGTTTTAAATTGAATTCCGTATTCTTGAACATTTACTGCAACTATATTCAAAAAACGTGTTTAAAAATGCTATCGAAAATGTGGAAGTGTTTAAGTTTTTAAATAAATTAAATAACATATTACATAATTTTAAATTGAATACTTTTTTATAAAAGTTAAATATAAAGTAATTAATTTACTTTATGATTATTTAAGCATTCATAATTATTCTTTATTGATATCCCTTAATTCAAAAAATATTTTGTTTTTTTTGTGTCTAATTTTAATAATGTTAGTTTAATTTTTAGTTCACCTGCAAAAATTAAACTTTTTTTTTTACCAGTTTCATTCATACTTAAGTATTAAAGTAAACAGTTACTGTAAGCTAAGCAGTAAAAGGTTTAATGTTTTCTTTTTTCAATGATTATCACTGAAGGTTTACTTTTAAATAACTATAACGCTTGTTGAAATAACAACTTTTTTTAAAAGTTTGAGCATAAAAATATCATAAATAGTTTAATTACAAATTTTATATAGAATTTTGCTGAGAGTTGTTTATTATATACAAAGTCTATATTTTCTGAAATTTTTATAAAACTTAGACTTAAGTAAGTGTAAGTATATTTTTTATACTTTTTTTACCAAGTTTACTATTCATTTTGAATTTATTTTCTTTTTCTGCTGAAACCTGGGAACTGAAAAGTTAGTAAAATACTAAAAATAAAACATGTTTTTACACATTTTTTGAAGTCACAATGTAATTTTATTCCAAAATAACAAGATTAGTTCACTACAAAACTTATCAATGAAGTTAGTGTTGTAATATAAGGTAATGTAGAATGTATATTTTTAAACCTAAAAGTACCTCGAGTGCTACAAAATTTTTACTTTGTCGAGTTTTCTAAGCTTATCCTAGATTATAGTACACAACGTATAAACTCAGTTCTTTCTTTAAATATTTAAGTAACAAGTATGCTAAAATTCTGTATTATTGACCATTTCATTAACTAAAGTTATCTTAAAATCTTTTCCTGACCTTATAAATAAAGCCTTATTTAGTCTTGCGAACCTAGTTGGTTTTATCAGCCGGTTTAGGGGCGATGGTTAATGTACATTCTTAAATAAAAACTTGTTTATATTTTTTAATGAAAAATAAATTATAGCGAATTACTACTTATACGTCACTACACTATTTACATTTTTAAATTATTTGTTGCATTATATTTACACCATTTTTAAAAACATGTGTTTTGTATTTTAATAATATATTTAATTTAATGGTAGTTGCAAAACACGCCAGCTCTAATACTTAATTATTTAACGAAAACTGTTTTTCAACATTGTTTTATTTAGCTTCGTTTAATTCAATGTTCTTAACCACTTTCTTATACGTTAACACTTAGAGCTTTATTAATATTTTATATACATATTTACAGACAAAATAACATGTTAGAGTTAACCAATACTACAGAACCTTTTTTGCTAACTGTATAATTTACTTAGCAACTTTCTTTATGCTTCTAATCTATAAAACATAAAAGTTAATAAAACCTATTATAAGTATTAAATAGTAATTTGTTTCCCTGATATATATATATATATATATATATATTGTTGCGCCAAAGACTATATTTTATACTTACTAATAAGTTTATATTAAATTACAATCAGGTTTCAAAGTTCTTTTATAAATTCTAAACAAACTTTTGAAGTTTTTTATGACTAACTTGGTTATAACTTTGCAAAAATGTTGGTTGATATTGCTATCAAAAATTTTAATTTTAGGAGATAAAGTAATCATTTAATAAAAGAAGCTTTAGAATATACATATGTTTATTGACATTCTAACTAAAAAACATCTAAAATAAACTTAAAGGTTTATTAATTTTAAAAGAAAAATACAATAAAATCATGCAACAACTATTAGTGGTAAAATTTTTGCTAAATATAACTATTCTTTAAAAAATTCTAACAAACTTTGAAGTTATGTTAAAAGATTTTAATTAATTTTATAGTAATCGTGTAGTGACATTTTATACAAAAAACACAAACATTTTATTGAAAAATGTGAATAAATAACTAGTGAAATGTGAAAAAGTTAGTTGTTCGTAACGTTTTCTATTTTAAAGTCTAAATCGGCTTAAAAACACAAACTTAACTCAAAATTGAATAAGTTGTTTCAAGAACTTCATAAAACTGTTGATTTTTTACTTTAACATTTAAACAATACAAATCGCTATAAAGTTTAGTTATTAAAATATTTATTTAGCTATTGATTAGTATAATAATTATGTGGATATTATGTATTACCAACTAATAATACGAACACAGCTAGTTAATAACTTTCAGCTATTTAAAAAAGTAGACTAAATATATCGTACTAAAAACGTTACATTTATGCTTACGATTTATAATAAGTTTTTAAATCAACTGGCGAGAAAAGCGTATAATATTTTTGAAACTTTGCATTGTTTTTTATAATGTTTTAGTTGGACTTAAAATGTTTGCATTTTCATAAAAAGTAGCTAGTACAGTTTACTTTATATAATGTTCTGGTTTTAGAATTTTTTTTATTAATTACACATTTTATTGTTTACTAAGGCCAATAAAAGCTAAACTTGTTTAGTCATTGTTATAACCTAGTTTTTACTTTATCTTCTACTTAGATTCAATTATGAGCCTTTATCTAAAATCTTTTTACACAGGTTTAATTTAATAAAACAAAAGTTAATATATCAAAAATTAATACTTTACAACTTAATTTGATTAATACTAATGCACCTCTATTTTATAATGATTAACTATATTTAATTAAAGTTTTTACTGCTTGCATATTATATTTTAAATTGAAACCTTTATAATATCTTTTAACATTAAAAAATTGTTTACACTTTTCAAGACTTCATTTATAAATATAAATGCATTTTCAAAGGTAATGAGAGCAAAATGTTTTCTTAATTTTGAAAATTTTATTATTTTTCATATGTAATATGAAATTATTTATAAGTTAAAAAGAGTGAAAGTACTAATTAATCTTTTTTCATAAATGTAATTTACTTAGTAATAATGTAGTGACGTATTTCGCAACTACTACAAACCTTTTGTTGCGAAATTTGTATAAATCAAAACTAAGTTCTAAACATTTCATCTGAACGATAATTGCTTATTTTTAACAGTCTAAACCGACTGAAAAACAAAATAAAATGTTATATAAGTTTGAGCTTTATTTTTTAATTACAACATCAACATCATTTACAAAATTCTTATAAAATAAATAACACATTATGAAAAAAGTTCATAGTTATATAATAAATAAACTTTAGTGATAGGCACCAGCAATTATAGGCAATAATATATATTGATATAACCGGCTATTGGTATTCTGCATAGAAGATTGAAAACTATAAGTAAGAAAAAAATTTAAACGTAGTGATGCAATAGATATTACAAACAAATGTATAACAAATAGTTAGAAATTATCTACATTTTAATTTTTTTGTCTGCTTCAGTTACTGTTTTTCTCTTTCCTTCAGTCTTTTGTGTATTGCAATTTGGCGTTATCATTTGCTAGAAAATCCTAGTTACCAGTTCCGAGGCGATAATATTTGAAAATTTTCTTTATTTAGACAATTAGTTATAAGCAGATACATAACCTATAGATAAAATCTTTTTGATAATATTTTAGAACAACTTACAAACGCTGTAGTGAAAATACAAGAAAAATTAGAATTTAAAAATGTTTTACGATAATTTTTTAATAAATTGTACATTATACATTAATACATCAAATCGTCTAAAAACTAGGTTTTTAATCTATGAAGAAGAAAAAATTCAAATTGCTTAAAATACTATATATAAGGTAATAGCGTCATTATTTAAAAAAAAAATATCAAACCAGTAAATACTTGTATAGACATGTTGTATATTTTAATATAACGACTCTATTGCATTTTTTTTTAAATAATCAACAAACTAAATGTCTTTTTATACATTTCTATTATCATTTATCAGAAAAAAAGCTCTATTGATCTAAACCTTATATTAGATTTTAATTGAAATAGGTGCAAAATTACTTTTTAATACATTTGCTTTGTATTTATAAAAATAATAAGCTTATTTTCCATTTCGTCAATATACTATATAAATAATCCCTTTACAGTAAAGTTTGGTGTTTATGTTACCCTTTAAACAATGTTTGATATGAAAAGCGTTTTACTCGGTTTTTCATAAGATATATATTTAATTTTTTGCAATTAGCATTTTTAATAAAGTTAACAAATCAAATATTTGAAGTTGTACAAATGTATTAAAAATTATTTTTAAGTGATAAAGCAAAACTGAAACTATTATTTATCTAAAAAAAGGTACAATTCTTTATGCTTCTAAAAAGTTAGTTTTGGAGACATTTAAACATTTGTTGACTTAAAACATATTAAAAACTACATGTCAGAATAACTATGTCAGAATTGAAGTAAATACCATGAAAAGAAAATATTTTATCAGCAATAACTAAATAGTAAAAACTTTCTACGTCATTTTAATATTTACATGTTAAATTAAATGGCTCAATATTTATTGCAATTTATTTACATTTATCGCTGTTTGTTAACATACTTGTTTTTGATTATTGTTTTTTTTTATTTGAATTACGCTAAATTAAATATAGTTGAAAAACAAGCAACTTCAAACACTTAATTTTATTATGAGCAGTAAATTATAACATCATTTATCTTGTTTATTTTCTTGAAAGTCAAACTTTTTAAATTAAATACATAGTTTGAATTCACTATCTAATGTTACACTATTTTACTACCTGCATAACAACTTAGTCTTAACTAGTTATCTGTAATTTTAATTGTTTTGTTTGTCTAGTTTGTTTAAGAAATTACCACTAACTTTATTGTAATATGTGTTTAAAAACAAATTTAAACAGAAAATAAAATATTAGAGTTGAAAAGAAGTCATTCAAAATTTTACAACCGTACAAACTTTAAGTTTTATTTTAAAAAACTGCATTTCATGGTCTCAAGCTCATTTAAACTTCCAGAGAGGCAAGTTAAAAATAATTAAGCTAATACACAACATTTTAATGGTTGACTATGTTAATGCTAATGTAACGCCATCTATTCACTTTTATAGCTATATAGTTACAACCAAAGGACTATTGTACTATCAAGAATATACATATTTCTGACAAAATAATGTTTTGTATGTTTCTACTTGATGAGGCGGACCGTGTAATGATCATTTTTTGATTAAACATTTGATCATTAAATATTTTTAGTTTTTTTTAACAGCTTTAAGATTAAACGGCCTTGCATATTTTAAGAAATGGGTATAAACAAAGTACATCAGTAAATGTTTAGATCTTTATTTCGTTTTAATTACACAGCTTCAAAGTTTATATTGATATTGATAATATTACAAGAATATACTCAACCATTTTTTTGGTTCGTTTGTAAGGTTGGTATCGTAAAACTTGAGTAAAGTAAATTAACATAAAAAACTTATAAATTTATGATTTTATATTATTATATGAACAAATATTATTAAAGTTCCTTTTTTACAAACATTGATTAGGCAATTTAAATATAAGTAGGTTTAAATAAAATTCATAAGTAAAAAGAAAACTTAGAAAAGAAAACTAAGACAATGCATTTTATCTTACTAAAAATTTGTACAACGTACTTTGATAAATTTTTTTGTTTAGTTTGTAGTCAAGTTAAAAAAGTAAAATCTTTTAAAATTTACATTATAGTTTTGATAACATTTTAAATCTAGTTCGAGACTTTATTTAGACAATTTTTCTTAATTTTCAAACAAATAAATGTTTAATAATAAAACAGGAAAGAAAGAATAAATTTATAGTAAGATAAACTTTTAATTCATGTAGTTGAAGTTTAAATAGTTTATTAATAATATAAGAAGCATTTTAAAGCTTGAACTATCACAGTAATATTTATACATCTTATTTTTGTATTAGAACATTATCAGGACGCATTGACAGCTTAAAACTTTAAAATACAATAGTCTCATAGCCTTTAAAACTAAACACTTATTTATAAATTGATTGTAAGTGAAAACTTGCTAGAAAATTGATTAGACATTTGTAAAATGATTTGAATTGGTTTATTGTTTTAACTTTTTAAACGGAAAAAGTATTGTTTGAAGTTCGGTGTTCTGTTCTAGTTTTGTTTATATGTTTCTTTGGATACAAACAGTTTCAAATAACTTTGATATAACTCTCTAGTTTTTATCAATTTTCCAGATTTTCTAACTGATAAAGTATGTTTTTAAGAATTATCACAGTATAACTAGATTATTTTTGTTACATTTCGTCGCATATCCTGACTATTTAGTTATTAATCTATTTTGTTTAAGCTGGTTAATTAGAAAAAAATAACTGTGCTAAAATAAAAATAAAAACAATCATTAAAATATAATCAAAAATAAAATTTTAGTACAGAAATCCGACTACATTATTACTTAAAAATTAAATGAACCAAAAAAAAAAACAAAGTAAAAACAACCACTAACACTAATTCCGGAAAAGTAAACTAATCGTACAAATAAAGTAAAGTGCTGTGAGTTGTGGATGAAAAATTTTTAAGTTTTTTTGTCGTCAATATGAAAGCTTAAACATTTACTTAAAAGTTTTTTAATTCCAACCAAGTAGTCGCAGAAACAAATAAAGAAATTTTCATACTCAACATGCTATACATTAGAAGTTCGTAAAACTGTTTTATTAAAACTTAACGATTAATGTTGAACAATCAGCATTATTAAAATTTTAAACGAAGTTAGCAAACGTAAAAAAAAAAACATATATACATTTTTTTGTAATAATAACATTCACAAGTCCACGGGTCAGCAGCTAACGAAATTGTTTGATCGTGGGTTAGGAATTTTACAGAAGCACTATAATTTTTTTTCTAATAATCATTCAAAAGTTTATGATAAACGAAACGTTCGTAAGTAGCAAAGGCGTAGCGCGTGTGTGCCACCAGAAAAAAAAAAAAAGAAAAAAAAAAAGCTTTGTCTTTATCCTTTAATTATTTAATTCCTGCTTATTTTTTTTCTAATTTTTTTTTTTTAAGTATTCGAAAAGTTAAACAAATTTCCGAATACTAAATATGCATATAAGGGTTTCGGTGCAGAAATAGAATTGGCTTTGATGAAAAACTTCACAAAGAAAATTTATTAAATTCATAAATCTATATAAATTAAGATTCAAAAACCGCAAACCTATTGAAGTCACTTCAGTAGTATAACAGTATTACACTAACAGTAGTATAAAGTTATGAGAAATGCTAACATTATGTGAACAAACCATCAAGGTAGAACTATGGTGATAATGATTCAAGAAGAAACAAATTACAACAAAAGTAGCAATACATAACATAAATACATTTATAAATAAGTTCAGTACAATAAAAGTATAACTAAACTTCGATAGTATAACCTCAATAGTTTTAGTTTTAAATATTCAAAATTTGTTTTCAATATTAAAACAAATTTTTCAAACTTGCATAAAGCAAAATTATTAGAAATGTTGTAATACAATTAACAAAAATGATCATGTTAAAGTTTATATTTGTAGAGCTTCTAAATATAAACATTAACATTCACAACTTTAACAAAGTAGCTATGTTTTTAAAAACAAAGTTAGTTTTTTTACCATAAAAAAGTATAAACCAGATCAAACTAACTTTTAATATACTTAAGACATATATGATCAAGGTTAACATTAGTATTTTTAGAAAATAATACATTTTAGAAGTTCATAGTCTAAACTTGGTAAATATTTAGCAAAATTTAAACATTTACAAAACTTAGAGATAAATTGCCTGTTTTATCGTGTTTAACATCGAGTACAAAACACCAAAATTTTGAAAGAAACTTTTATATTAATCCTCTTTAAATAATACAAGTTATAGTATTACTTTGTTTTATTTTAACAATTTGTGTCCTAAAATTCTTATTTTTTTAGCATATTAGCTACTATACTTATCTAATCTTAGCTTTAAGCTCATAAATAAAGCAACTTTTAATTTTGTTTAATGTAGGTTTTGATTATTTAGTCAGCCGAATTAGGCCATTAAAATTTAAAAATATTTAAAGACTTTTGTATTCAATACGAACTAGTTTAAGTATTTGAACGAAAAACTAATGTTAAGAAATTTTTATGTTTTATGACACTGTACATTTTAAATAAGACAATTTAATATTTTTTAAATTAAATTTTTTTTTGAATTATGATAAGATTAATTTTATGATAACTGTAATAGAAAAAAAAGAATTTATTTTATTATTTGATGATAGTTTGTTTCTATAAACATTTTGTTTTCTTTTAGCTTTCAAAAACAAATTTATTTAATTGTAAGAATTTAAACATTTTAAAAAATTTTCAAAGTTTTTAAAACGAACAAGTATCACAATACTCTGCTATATGTTAAACATTTAAATATTTACTACTTGACTATAACTTTTCTTATTTTCAAATAGGTAGTTTTTACTTATTTGAAAATACAAAAACTTTTCTTAGTTTTTACTAACATTAGATAACCAGCTTCTTTAAATGTAGTTTAGGTTTTTTTTTAACTTAGAACCATTTTAAAATCATACTTTCCTTGTGTACTGCTTTAGTGGCTTTTAACTAATTTAACGTTTTATAAATTCAAACTTAGGTAGGTCTTCGTAAAAATTAAAATTTTAACATTACCATTTGTTTCAATTATAGATTAAAATTAATGTTGTTACAGTAAACTTATGATTAATAAGGGTATAATAAAAAATAAAATTGTAAAAATATTTGCTGACTCGGCAGATATGCAAATCAGACTGACCTTTAAGTATATTGTCAAGTAAATTGCTACCTTATTTTAAACTTGAATTATTATTCAGCATAACCTTAGTTTTTCATTTTTCCTATGATGAGTAACAGATTTTGTTGCGTTAAGAACTATTTTTTTTTGTTATATGTATGTTTTGGTTAGCGTTATTTAAAGCAACTTTTTGTTTCTGTTTTTAAGGGATAAAAATTTTATATGCCAATTTTCATTAGTTTGTTATTTCTAAATTTCTACATTTTTTTACCATTTGATTACTTCTTGTGTACTTTTCTATTGGTATTATTGTTTTTTTCTTAAACTATTGTTAATTTTGTCTATTATAATTTTACTTAGATGTCCTTTGTCAGTTAATTAGTTTGGTTTTTAGGTTATTGTTAAAGTCTACTTTGTAGCCTTTTAAAGTTATGTAGCAATGTTTGTTTGGTAGGTGGTTTGTTATTTTTATTTCAAGTTTAAGATTACTTCCAATTTTTTTTGTTTCTTTGCGTATGTTTTACTATTTTCACTATATTTTTATCACTTTTTTTGTATTCTTTTCTGATAGATTTTATTAATAGGATGTTGTATTCTTTTTCAGGGATTTCGTAAAAATATGTGATTTTATCTGCAGGAACTATTATGTTTTTATTTTCTTTTGTTTTTTTTAGATCATTTGTTAGTTGGTTGTTAAAGTTGTCATTTATTTTTAAATTATTAATAATTCATTTATTGAATACACATAATAATAATTTTGATATTCAACTAAATTTAATGTTTATGCTTCTATATCTAATTAAGATGTCCAATTTTTATACTTGAAGCTTAAAAGATTTGTTTTGTAACAATTTATATTGTAACAACATAGTTATTCAAAAACGAATGAAAATGAAAAATTATTAATTTTTAAACCTTTTTTTTTTGTTTTTAAGTCCTTTTTCTGGAAATATATGCACTACAAATAAATATACTCTCAGTTTTTATGTATTTTGTTATTGTATCTCTAACATTTTTAACTTATAATTTTTACTTTAACTTTATTATCATTGATATTAAGTCAGTCTGAAATTATTATAAAATGTTTGAAATAAATCTTAAGATAGTTAAGTTGCTTTACACTTTTTGCTAAAAACACTTAAAATTAAAACGGTATCATATTTTTTGCTTTCTAACGACTTAAAGTACCATTCTATAAAATATTTCAGTTATTTAGAGTATAGTAAAACATTACAACTAAACTTGGTTTATATTATCTAATCTTAAGCTATTAATCTTAATCTTGATTGTGTTGATTTTAACTAGTGATGTACCGGACCCACAATTTCTGGTCCGGCCGGACCCGGATCTGGACTTTTTTTTCAAATTAGAATCCTGCCGGAACCGGATCCGGACTTTTTTTTCAAATTAGAGTCCGGCCGGAACCGAATCCGAACTTTTTTTTCAAATTAGAATCCGGCCGGAACCGGATCCGGACTTTTTTTTCAAATTAGAGTCTGGCCGGATCCGGATATCAGACAAAAATGGCAATATCCGGCCGGACCCGGAAAGTGAGTCCGGTACATCACTAGTATAAACTAGCCTGAGTCAAAAAGAGGTTTTTAAAAACTGAAAAAATTACTTTAATCTAATATTCAGTAGAACAGCTAGCAAAGGTTGACAATTTGGTAGTTAAGTTGTGGACTGATTGTGGTACACTTAACTTATTAGTACTACCCATCATAATTAAATCCTACCTTATTTAATTAATATCTAACAAATACTAAATTCTAACTGAGACTACTTTCTATAATCAGATATGACAGTTTTGAGTGATGAATCTTTTATATAAAACAAAACAAGAAATACTAGCATGTACAAAATTATAAATTACTTTGGTAACACTTTAAAAACTGGAAGCTATTTAAATCTATATCAAAAGACTTAAAACAGTAAACTAAAAATTAAATAAAACTTTTAGTAAACAAGAAACTGTAAAGTTTTTAATAAACTATTAAACTATAAACCTGGCTTAAATATTTAAATAATTAAACACCAGTTGAAATATTCTTTTAAAAAAAAAACACTTCTTACAAACTAACTGCTTACATATAAAGTGCCTGTCATGATCTGATGTTTTGTTGCATCAGTATTTAGTTTGAAACATTTCGTCATATGATTCTCATCGGCTCTTACATTCAACCGTATTAACTCTAAATATTCTCTGAGCTCAACTTTAAACAAGAAATAATGCAAGTATTCATTCAAAAGTTTTCAATTTTACAACATATGTAAAGATGCATTTCTTAGTTGTTTATTTCATAGTTTAAATGTAAACAAATGTAAATTAGTCATGTGTACAAAATGAGCCAATCACGGTAGGTGTTTAATTTTTACTGACAAAATGACTCTTATTAATTTACACAGGGTTTATTTTGAATAAATACTTTTCAGTATTCTCTTTTTTACTAACTAGATCCGGGTCCGGCCGGATCTCTGTTAGGATCCGGCCGGACCCGGATCCGGACTTTTTTTTTAAATTAGAGTCCGGCCGGAACCGGATCCGGACTTTTTTTACAAATTAGAATCCGGCCGGAACCAGATCCGGACTTTTTTTACAAATTAGAATCCGGCCGGAACCGGATCCGGACTTTTTTTTTCAAATTTGAATCCGGCCGGATCCGGATATCAGACAAAAATGGCAATATCCGGCCAGACCCGGATAGTGAGTCCGGTACATCACTAATTTTAACCCAAAAATAGACTAGGTTTTTTTTCAAAACCGTATTGCACGGTTGCAAATAGGAGAACAACTCACAGAAGAAAATTATAAAATTAATTTAGATTCTGATGTAAAATTGAATTGAATAATTGTTGTTTTCAAATTCTTACGTTATTATAATGCTTAAATTTAAAATTGGTATATTGGTAAACAAAAAATCTCACTTCTGATTTTTTTAATTTATTTGAATAAGGATTTTCTTCTTTATTTTTTTTTATCATAACATAGATCATAACAAGTAAATTAAATATGTATATAATGCAAATAACTTACTTCGCTATGAAAAAAATTTGTGAAATTTATATGTCAAACTGTTTATTAAATTAATGTACGAAAAAAATATTTTCTCTTTCTTAAAAAAATATAATTACAAAGCAAAGCGGAACGTCAATTTTTTAATCTGTAAGAAAAAATATTAGTAAAAATACCGAAAAATATAAAATGTATGTGATAAAGTTATGTGATGAAAAATTTAAACTAATAAAAGACTAATATAAAAATATTAAGGAAAAAACATATAAACTTAATTCTGTAAACATTGTTATTTTTATAGACAAAAATTCTATATAGAAAATAGATTTATATTTTTTTTAAAACTAGTAAGAACTTCAATAAAACACTTTTTAATTTTTCAGTTTTACTTAAGAGTTATTACTGTTTATAACCAAAATAATAATTTTATTTGACGACCTTTTTTTTTAAGTTATCCGTATCCAGAAAAATATTAATTGTATAGCCTTCAATGGTAGATAAGCTTTTTAGTTTTTGATTTTTTAGCTTTGTGCAGAAGATTTATGTAATTAGTTTACAAGTCAAAAATTCAATAAACAAAGTTAATTTGAAATATTTTAATATGTGTATTAAGACAAAACATAACAAATTTTGACTTAGGTAGCTTCAATAACTCGAAAAGACAAGATATATACTTACATTGTTCTAAACAAAACTTATAATAAAGCTAAGCAAATACTTAAAAATGCCAGATAAAATTTGTCTTCCACATTTTGCTCGAGCTTTCTAAATTTTTTTTAATTTCTTAGATCATAAGGTTAAAAATGCTAAAAAGGATCTAACGAGTATTAAGTTTTTGATAAATAGAGTATATAAACAAAACTAAATAAAAACTAACAATTAAATTAAAACACAACTATAAATACTTAGCTCAAATAGTGTGAAAAAAAGTTATTTTTTTGTCATTTCTATTTGTAATAGAAATAGTTTAATATAGTTTTTTAGTTCATAAATTTATAAACAAGATGATAAGCGTTTTAGTCTAGTTTGCTTTAAACATGAAGTTTATAATATTTTCACAACAAGGTTTTTTTAAACTTATAAATATTCTCTAATATTTCCGCATCATTTAAGTTAAGAAACATTGTTATACAAACTGCCTTTTAATGTTTAAAAAAAATCACAAGTTGTCGCATCACAATTTAGTACATGAACATAAATTTAATTATGTTTAATCACATTTAATTATTCTTCTTATCATTTTTTTTATACAAATCATCAATAAGCCTTTTTTTTATTTTTTCCACACTTTATTAAATTTTTTAAAGGATTTATTAATTCATAGAAACTTATTAAACACAAAATAAAAGACTAACAAATATAAAAAAGTTTCAATCTTGCAATATTAGTAAATTTTTAGTCGTAATAAAATTAATGAGTTTTTTTTTTAAATAAGCTTTCAATTTTTATTTTGTGCCGTTTGTAATGAAATTAAAGTTAATGTTTTTAATTGTGTAGGTTCAAGTACTAAAATTAACAAATCTAAAGTAACAATTATTACTTAAAAAGAATTAAAATTGCCAAGAATATCAAAAAATAACGGATACTTTAAAATTACAAAATAACACCAACATAATATAAATTTAAACATTACTATTATGTTGAAAAAGACTAATGCAGAATAATATTGCATAACTTTTAACTTTAACGATATTAAAGCAGGACATAAAAAAAACGATTTAAAAACTAAAACAAAACGTCTTAATGTAATAACGATTGCAACAAGAAAATATTTATAGTTTTGCTCATACTGTGAATTTAAATGCTAAATAAAATTTTACAACAATGTTAATCGTGACGAAATGAGCTTACAAAACACAAACAGTCGCATATAATTTTGATTAATAAACAAATACAACTTCTTGTAGCAAACTAGATGCTTAATAGCTGGAATTCGTTTTAAACTTTAAAACGCGATAAAGTTTGGGTAATTATTAGTAGACAACTACTTCAATTTGAATAGTGTTTTACAAAAAAAAACATTTTCACTCAAACTTTTCTTTGCTAAATATCTGAAGTATTAACAGTCGTGTAGTTTTGAGTTGTTTTAGTTTAAAATACTTAATAACGTTTATTTTATTTCTTTCCACAATGAGTAAATATCATTTTTTTTATAATTGTACTAATAAACATACTACTACATTATTTTTATTCTAGACAAAAATATGTTATATATATTTTGCTTTTACAAAAACCAATTTTTATTTAGTAATTTTATTAAATCTATGTTATTTTAAAAACATTTTCATTTTTAATTAGAATTTTGATATTTAAAAGTTTTTATGCCATTAGAATATGTTACAAAAATAAAAATGTGATCTATTAGCAGCATTTTATTAAGATTTCAAATTAACCAAAAGCTTTGAAAAAGAACAAATTGGTAATTATTTAACTAGTTGCTTTGTTTATATCGCTAGTTTAATGCGATAGTTTTTTTACTTAAAAAGGTTTTAAAGTGCTACACATAGTTATTTTTATTAATTTTGTCTCAAAATACTTATTAACTGTTTTAAATATTGTAAAGAAGCAAATAACTGAAATATACTGAATTGTTCTTTTTTATACAGTGACAATGCGACAATATTTCTTTAGGAATATAATTTTTTCATATAAAACTCACGTGTAACTTCATTATAAACTTATTGCGACGTAATTTTAATCTTCCGGTGACGTAATGATCACAACCCACAAGTTGTCGCATTTAAATAAGCTATATATAAAATCCATACTAATAAAATACAATTACTCAAGTCGCATACTCAGATTTTTTAAACCCGATATATCGGGCAACAGTTTATAACTTAAAAAAAATAATATTTTATAAAGTTTTAAAACTTAATTTGTATAAAGGGGTTAATATGTCATTTTTCAATATATAATCATTAGAAATAAATTAAGTTTTTACTGTATAAAACTTTAACTTTTAATCATTTATGCGGTAAAATTAAAATAAATATAATAAAAGTTTTAACATTTTATAAGTATTAAGTAGTAAACTATATTTTAGAAATACATACAATTAAATTGATAGTAACTAATTTTTGATAGACTTCAATAAATACGCAGCTAACATTTAGCAAATAAGTCTTTTTACTGCAAAAAAGCAAATTTAGAACTAATTAATGTGTTAAGTTTCAATCCATTTTTAGATTAGTTCATTAACGCTAAAAATAATAATTTAAATGTGATCTTCTGATTTATTTTAAATAATACTCATAGGAAAATAATTATTTAGCGTTTTAATGATATCTGCTAAGAAAAATACTAATAGAAATAACGCAAACAAATTTCTAACCTATTCAAGTTTGTTTTAGTGTCGGTATATCATCATACAATTTATATAAATGTATTGTACATAAGGGGTCAACAAACTGCAGCCCTCGGACTAACTTCGGCCCTCAAAAGGTAAATCTACAGCCTGAGACAAAAAACCTGCGGCCCTCGAGCATGCAAAAATGACCCGCTGAGCAAAAATGTATTTTAAGTTTTTTTTTTCGGTAATTTGGTTATACTTGAATAATTTCGTTTTAAAGCCCGTATTTACAATTTTAAAAGAATTAAAAAATATAGCTGCTTTGTCTTATAGAAATAAAAAAGATAGAATAGAACTCGAGTAAAGTTTTTTATGAGTTGCATCTAATTTTCTTCTTACTATAGAAACTTATGATCTAAAAAGGATGTCAAAAGTACATAGATCCAGTAAGATGTTTATTAATAAACTAAGCGCAAATGTGTTCCATCATGTGCAAAAATAATGATTAGTCATTAACCAAAATGACATTTATTTAAAGGTTAGGTATTTTGTTTATTGTATAATTTATACCTCTTATACCTCTTAGTATATCAATAATTTATAAAAAACATTTAAAGTAGTATAATAACAAGAAATAAAGTTTATTTTATTTTGGTGTTGACAAACTTTGATTTTTTATTAGATTTCTATGCATTTTAAATTTTTTCCCATGAACACCACTGTACTCAGATGCTTATTGTTTAAAAAACCGTTTTTTTTTAAACTAAGTTTAGTTTAAGCACAGTTTTCTATTGATATTGTTTCAACATGTGATATATAATTTTGTAACAATTTATGTTATTAATAAATATCTGCATGTATAGGGTTCTGTTTCTTCAAACATCAGATATGAGGAACAGAGCCAGCCTGACATGGAACGACTATTGTGACCAACTTAGTATATATACGCGTCGGTTCAGTGTAAAATTAGAGCTTGTTTTTAAGACTTTTTGACTTCATAATCTTACAGCGCGTTAATTATGATGCAATTCTTATTGTATAATTCACTTATATTTCGACATTTGTGTTGATTTTTAAATGGTGCATAGTTTATTTTAAGCATAATTTTTGATTAATATATGTACTAATGTTAATTTATAAACATCTATTTAGTTTTAGTACAAGCAATGATTATTCATAAAAAACAAATTTATCGAAGTTTATATGAATAAGTACAAACATTTCAATTGAAGTATAAACTAATTTTACATTTAATAACTATTTTACTTATAAGTGAATACATATACATTTATTAACTTTTTACTTACAAGTGACTACATATACATTTTTGTTAAAAAAAATATGTTATGATGTTGGTTAAACACGTCAGAAGAATAGATAACTTTATTATTAGTTTAATATAATATTTCTGTTACTATTAATTTTTATACCTACAAGTTTATAAAAATTGATATATATATATACATTAATGCAACACAACATATAAGAAATTCTAAATGCTAAAAGTTTAAACGATTATGTTTTGTTATAATTATAGTTTTAATAAAGTTAGTAGATTATAAAAAACTGTTGTGTTTATTTTGCAGTTAATAGAATTTATAAACAGTATAAAAACAATATAAATAATTTTATAAGTTTTATTAAAATCTGTTTCTAAAATATCAATTTTGTTATAATTATAGTTTTAATAAAGTTAGTAGATTATAAAAAACTGTTGTGTTTATTTTGCAGTTAATAGAATTTATAAACAGTATAAAAACAATATAAATAATTTTATAAGTTTTATTAAAATCTGTTTCTAAAATATCACGAAGAATTTCCGAAAAATCTGACATTAATTATATGTTAGTTTTTCGCTTTAAATGTGAACTATCAAATGTATTTTAACTATTTTACATTTTAATTACGATTGAAAAATTAAAAATAATGCCTTAAATTTATTAGAATTGCAAAAAGAAAAAAGTTATAGTTATGCGAGTAAAACTGATGTGTAAATTGCTAGCTACATAAAAGATTTTTTGCAACAAGGTTTATTGTGACGTCGTGATATAACAACACACAAACAGTCGCGTATACTTTTGATAAACAAACAAATAAAATTTGGTATAATATGCATGTTGCTTTACACGTTTTTCTTGTTTCTAAACTTTATAACCCGATAAAGTTCGGGTAACTAAATGGTTATTAATACTAAAAATTAGACATTTATAAATTGAGAATAACATAGTTATTGTTTACAAACGTCAAAAAATTGTTTTTTTGACTTTTAAAATACAAATAAAATCATTATATTGTCGTTAAATAAATTTTAATCATTCTTGACTACTATCTAAATCTTAAAACCGAGGTTATCTCACGAAATATAACTTAACCAAAAACAAAACAATCGACAAGATATTAACTAATTAAAAAACCGCTAAATGTTCACTAACATTAAATAAAAACTGTTAGTTTTAAGTTGCTATTAAACTTTTGCATCAATGAATCAATTGGGTATTTTAATGATTTTTTTTAAATATTTTTAAGATTTACGCTTAAACTTTACACTGGTATGTTTCAACACATGTAAAATAAAATACCACTTAATACTTATATTTTATGTAAGCACTACTTGATATTTAAAGTTTTAAAAAAATGTTTGTAATAACTTTGTAAAGCTTAAAAAATAAACCTAAAAGTGTCGGAGTAGTATAATAAAGTGAAAAATTTATATTAAACAACTTTTACTATTTCAAAAAACGTTCATTAAATGCAATAAAACTAGCAGGAAACAATTAACTATATATAAATATATAAAATGTTTAAAACTGTAAACTATTGTTCTAAAAGTTTAGTTGCATTTTTATCAAAGTAAAATTTAAAAAAAAAAAGTATCTATAAGTTAATTAAAATTTATTTATTAGATGAGTTTTAGCTTTATATGTCATACTTTTAAAATCAAGTTTTATAGTCTTATGTTATTTAACTAAAAGTAAAAATGCTTATATTTCTACGAAAACTTTTATTATATTTTTTAACAACTAATTAAAAAAGTATATCGAAATATAAGTAAACTTTTTCTTTCGCATTTTGTACGTCATTCATAATTAAAAACAATTTAATAGTCTAATGTCTATAAAAATGTTTAACTTAACTTTGTTGACTGATTTAAATATATAATAGCTTAACAATTTTTTTTTTAATAATGCTTTGTACAAAAGGCTTTTCTCAGAGCATATCTATAATGTATTATGTAAACTAACTTTAATAAAACTTTCATATCATCTATGTTTAGTGGTACAAAATATTTTGTTGATTTTTATTTTGTTAAATTATGAACTCTATAATAAGTATTAATATTTCTAGTCTAAAATACTTTTTTTCACTTAAACTAATTAAAATTTAAACTAATTTTTTAACCTACCTTTGCACTGTCATTGTTTCATCCAAATTATAATTTTCGAACTAAATTTGTTTTTTACATATACATCAACATATTTGTCTTTTTATCAGGAGTGTTATACATGTATTAGAAATTACTTGTTACCTATGTTTTTTTTTTCAATTCGAAAGTTTAACATGTTTTATACTGCTCATTAAGATTAATATTTGTATTTATCTTTTTATAACTTAGAACTTTTTTTGTGCTCCTTACCGCAGATAAAACTACAACCTGTGCTTAAATATAACATAAATGTAATTGAATACTAATATAAATAGTTGACAGGTTTATGTGGGTTTCGCAAATTTTAGTAAATGACATCCCTATAATAATTATTGTATTACTCTGTTAAACAGTACAGATTATATATTTTCTTGATATATACTGTTAGTTTAATCGTTATGTTGCTAATAAATTTTAACTACCGATTGTAATATCGGGTAACCTTTATTTATATCTTTACAGCATATATTTATAAGACAGTTTTGTTTCAGTTATTTTGTTTTTAGTTAAAATTTATTTACCTATAAAAAAATACAAAATCTAATAAATTAAAAAAATTAATTATTTCATTTATGTTGAGAACGATAAATTTACAACTCTTTGTTCAATAATAATTATTTCAGAAACAATTTAGAACGATTACAATACTAGATTGATAAATGAAATAGTAAGTAGTTAAGCATAAACTTAAGATTAGAGTTAGTTATCTGTGAAAATCTTATACCTATGAGTTTAACCATTGGAAAAATGTATTTAATTAAACTCATAAGAAAAAAACAGCAATAGAACTTATTGTTAGGATTGCATCATTAGAATTTCGGTTAGGAACAAATTTGGTTAGTCGTATTATTTTTGATACAGGTTTTTACACAAGTATAACATTTCAACAATAGTTGTTATAGATATTTATTATATGTCTTTATCAAATTGAATATTAATAAAGAATACAGTGAGTTTTCTGTAATTATTAACTAAAGTTTAGTTTTTCTTTTATAATCATCTACAACTTAAGTTATTCTAAGTTATGTTATGAACACAATTTTAAATACAAAACAATTTATTGAAACAGAAATACAAAAAAACTTTAACTGGTAAACATGACTGTCAATAACAAACATTTAAACAACATGTCAATTTAGCAAAACACATAATAAACCTTTATAAAATCATTAAAATACTTTAATAGTAATCAGTTTATTAATTAAATTGTTGTAAAAACATATAATTTATAAACTTAAAATTAAATGAATATGGTAATATATGATTTTTAAAAATTTCAATAAGTATTTTCAAAACCAATTTAGTTCAATTTTCTTTAAAATTAAAACATGATAAATGATACCGAGGCAGTCAAGATGACGTCTCAAACCTTACTGCAAACAACCGCCAGGACCATTTTGACCAGTCTGTTGACCTAAAATCTGCCTTTGAGCTACATTTAGACCAGTCTGTGGAATAAAAAACTGCCTTTGAGGTAAATTTTGACTAATTTGTTGACCTAAGAACTGCCTCTGAGGTGCATATGGGGCTATCATCTGACCAAGCGAGGGTCCAATTTGTTGGCCAACGTTTGGCTGCATATATCCAGGAACTCCACTCAATAAATGAATAGATTGGATATTTGGGCCAGGCAGTAGACCTGGTTGTTGTCCGAACTGGCTGATTGGAAGGTAAGTGTTACTGTAAGGTAATATAGCTGGTTTTGGGACCAATGTTGTGGGTACAACAACTGGAACTGAGTTCTGAGCTTGGTTCTGCTCGAAGTTTACAATAGGGGCAGGCTGATGCATAACTTGACCCACCAGCTGTTTATGGTCTCATAGTAACCCTGGTAACCAATGTAAGTTTTAATACCTGTAGATTGGGGCTGCAAAGAAACATACTGCCCAGTGACTGGTTGCAACGGTACTGGTCCAACTTGCACGGCTGCCCCAAGTGAAGCGTCTTGTGGTTGTAGAAGCTCAACTTTGAGAAGTTTTTCGTTGGGCCTGTTCTCTCTCCGTCTTCTGTTTTTCTCGCTCGAGTTGTCCCGGCAGCAGTTCAGGATCGTAGCTGCCTTCGGCCCAATTTATATTAATAAATGTTCCATTAACTTTTACTTTGTTGCCCAGCTTAAGAAGGTTGTAAGCTTCTGTAACTGTGTCATATGTTACAAACGACACATTGGTCCTACACTGGATTTTACAGTCAGGGAAGTGATTTCTCAGAATTTCCTTGTTAAGACCGTGAGACGTACCAGCATTGAGGAAAATTTTCCTGTTCATTTTTTATTTTAAAAGTCTGTAAAAACAGTTTATTTTATAGTTGTCACAATTGCTAGTAACAAAACAGTTATCAGTGCATTTTAAATTATAAGTTTTTTCAATTTTGTATACAAGTAAAAATAAAATAAAATCACTAAGTAAAAAAAATTAAGTGCTGTTATTCCTAAGTTTTTAACTATGTTTTGTTATGGTTAAAACTTTTCCAATTGATTAATAGTTAAATTAAAATGTTTTGCATATATTATTCTTAATCTTTATGGAAGTAAAAAGGAAACTAGTCTGACTAATAAATAAACTGTTTTTAGATAGTGGTTTTCAAACTATTTCGAAGTTATTTCTATTGAAGGGGTAGGGGGGAAAATGATTAGAAAATTTTTATAAACTAATTATTTCTTAATTATGTTCTTAACAAAACAGCTATCAGTGCGTTTTAAATTATAAGTTTGTTACAAGTTTAAATTAAATTATAAATCTTTCGATAATAAATCTATAAAACTATAAAAATGTTTTTTTATTTTTTATATTTTATTTTTTTTAGTTAAAATTAAATTAAATATTTTCATGAATAAATACACTTATCAAAATATGGTTCTACAAGCTAAGCTTTAAAAAAAATATTTACATTCTGTTGTATGAAATTATTGCTAGGTAATAAAAAAAATAAATTACTTCTTTTCTTAAAGTATATTTGATAAATCTCAACGATTTTGTAAACTAAATATATGCACGACAGTATTGAGTTTCTTATATAGTATATAATTTTGGATTCACTTACAATTATATGAAATGATTTTTAAAAGTTTATTGCATTTTACAGCACTAATACTTTAAATTATATATTAGTTTAATTAAATCATTCAGTTATTACTTGGTAATGATTTTTTGAAAACTAGTAAAAAAACTGTCTTTTATAAAAACTTGATTTCAAAGCTGTGCGCAAAATTTATTTAAGTAATAAAATTTGTCACATATAAATGTTACTAATTATAAATTTTAAATAAGATAAATCTACCCATCGGTACATTTCAGCTACTTTACTAAAAATATTTTACAATAAGTGGTAAAATTAAAATTCACAATGCTGAATTATACTGTAATATTTATGTATTAACTAACAATAATACTCTAAAACTATAATATTCGGTAGATTTTAAAATCCTAAGTTTTAACAACTTTAACAAAATAAAAAAAGATAACTTGAATTCTATTGTAGTTATACTTTTTACTAGCTTAGGAGCATTTCTTACAAGATACGTCTAAACATACAAGCTCATGTTTGACGTACGAAAAACTAATATTTGAATTAAAAACTTATATCTATAAACCTAAAGTTTTCAAAAATGAAAAAATGCTTTTATTCTTTTTTTTTTTTAAGTTTGCGTGCTCTTTATGTACATTAGATTTGTAATAAGGCTATATAACATTCTACACAGACATCAAAAGCTTTCTCTAATATAAGACAAGTTAAACATCATAGTAAGTTGTTATTACTTTTATTGATTGTTTTATTAGTTGATATTTGAAATTTTAGACCAGGGGTCGGCAAACTGCGGCCTGCGAGCACATTTATTTTTTGAATGGAATACGGCCCTTGAGCACGTAAATGTGGTCCGCAGAGCAAAAATATATTTTAATTCAAATAGTTTTCGGTAATTTAGTTTAATTTGATTAACTTCGTTTAATTCCCTGTTTAATATTTTAAAACAATTAAAAGACTTTTCTAATTCAGCTTAACAATGTAAAAAAGACACATTAGCATTCGACAGGTGTTTTTTTATTTTATGTTTTATGATAACTTTCTTCTTAAAACAGCAAGTTATCATCTGAAAAATGTGTAAAGAGTACTTGGATTAAGTAAGATATATATATAATGTCTTCTTAGTAATTAAACTTAATTAAAATATTTTAGCTTTTTAAAAAAGTAATGCATAACTATTAATTAAAATTTTATTTTCTTGCGACATTAGAGTTTTTTTTTAACATGCATTTCAAGCATAAATTTCACTATAAGTTAAACTTTAGTTTGCACAAAATTATTTTTAAAAACGTTATAATAAGAAAATTACATAAATAATAACATAAAGTATATATTATTTTGGTTTTGAAACATTTTAATTTTTTAGAAGTTTTTTGTGAACTTTAAATTATTTCCTAGCCACACCAATGTATATAAATGCTCATTTTTTGAACCTTTGTTTTATTTACTACTTAGTTTGATTAAAAAATACTTTAGTTTGATTATTGTCGTCTATATAAGCAGTATCTAAGTGTTTACAGACATGTATAAAACAATATATATGAGATAATTAAAAAAAGTTAGGTATAAATTTTCATTTTTTCAAACAACATATTTTGTAATATTAAACAAAATATATACTTTCCATACTAATATACACATAGTTTGTTTTTTCCTATTTAATACAAACTAGATTTAGGGATATTAAGTTTGTTAAATTTGTATAGTCGTGGTCTACGATTCGATAACCGAAAGGTTCCTTTGTACATCAGGTGCTTAAACTAAAATGTTTGATGCTTATTTTATCGTTCAATAAACAATATAAATAATTAAACGAATTGGTTCAAATTTAATCAAATAAACATAAAACGTTGCCACACACTTAGACTGAGTCAGGTTAGTTTGAAGATTTTTGAAGTCTCATGCAAGTTTAGACATTTTTTCAGTTTTGGCTTGGATTTTTTATTTTAAAATACCCGGCTAGTTTTTCATCACTCACGCTTGATGTTTGCTTTGAAGAGAGACAAAGTAAACTTATGGTGTACGTTTTGTTCATTTCACAATGTTGGTTTGAACTATAACATATGTTGAATTTAATTTCTTGCAGTTGCTATACTTAAAAATATTATTTGTTTTAATTGCATACATATTAATGTTAACAATCAGTGTTGCATAAAAAAAACCTTGAGTTCTTTAAAGCTTGTACTTTGACAATCTGTGGTAAAAAATTTGAAAAGACCTGGAGTTTGATAACTTTTGAAAAAGCCTGAAATTTTAATTAGTTTATGAGTTTTGAATTGACACAAAAAATCAGTCAAATATATTTTTTTTTTTTGTTATCATCACTTATTTTTTTAAAAACTTTTAAAGTGGCTTAACAGTATCTTTTTAATTTTACTATACTATTTAAGACATTTTTTTCTTAAACTTAATTTTATATAGAAAATAGACTCAAAAATTTGTATTTTCAAAACCTGAAAGAAATCAGAAAACCTAGAAAAAAATTACATAAGCCTTTGGCAACCCTGGAACTGTTTCAATTATTTCTAAGGGTTAAATCACATATATTTTTGTTTGACATACGTCATGTTTATACAACACAGGTAAACCAATTTTTAAATAGGTAATAATGTAAGTTTTAAGAATAAGGACTAAATATATTAGTTTTCTTATTTTAACATCCCTTGCAGGTAGTAAGATTTATATGTTTTCGCAGTATAATCTTCTTTTATTGTATGCAAAACGTTATACCGAAACTATCCTAGGAATTATTGTAGTTTACTGTAATTACTTTTGCTACTTTAAAATTTTTCTTTAGAATTTTTTTCTGATCAGTCTGTAGTTACTGAACATAATCATGTGCTTTGTTGTTAATTGACTTAAGTGTTATTTTTTTCGTTTCTACAATAACTTCTAACTAACATTTTTAGTTTAAATTTACTCTTTTTAAATGCAATTTAATATTTTTATAGCAAATAAAGAATTGTTATAATTCTCATAAAAATAAATTTTTATACTTTTTATATGACTTAGTAAATTTTTATACTTTCGTTAAAAGTATTTAAAGACTTAGTTGTCCATTCAAGCTAAAGTATAACATTTTTCTTATTATATAACTAATTCACTCTTAATAAACTATGTTGTTTCTTTTTTTTGTAAACTTATTTTAAAAAGGTCGTCAAACGAACAGGCTAGTTTAAAAACTTCAAAGATTCAAACTAGGTTAAAACTGCTTAAGAGAATTTTAAAAACCAGGTGTGTGAAACTTTTATTTTAAACATTTTTTACAAATCATCGAATTTTCAGAATGGTTTTAATAACTGTAGTGTAGTTTATTAATCGTAATTTTATCTAGTTTAATTAAATATAATATTCTTTTTTATAATGAAGATATTTTAGTAGGGTATATAAGCTTGATTAACATCAAGCTTTTAGCATTTTCAATATTTAATAAAATTTGGCTGGTTTGATATAACTCAGAAATTTTCGCTTTCAAAGTGGCATCCATGTAAAAGACTAATAAATTACCAATAAGCTATTTATTAAATTATTTGAGTAATAGTTATAGTAGAAAATATTTTAATGTTTTTTACGCCACGAATAGGTATTAGTTTTATTTTGTTATTTAATTACTGATTTTTTTTAGGAGTGCAAACTATTTAAAACACAAAAACTGTTTTACAAAGATCTTTTTTTAACATATGAAAAAGTGGTTTGTTATATAAAAAATGTATAAATGACAAATAAATGTTTCACAACCTCGGTTTTTATAGAGAGTTAGGTTGTAAGTAAACAAAAACATTAAGTTAACTTCATTAAGTGATTACAACAGTACAAAACATTTCAAGAATTAAGTAAATTAGTCATGGTAATTTTTCTTCTAATAAATATGTATAGTTAAATAAGCATTTTCGTGTAGTAAAAGTCATTAAAAAAAAAAAACTTAATAAAGGTAAATTAATAAAATAAAATAAAAAGTACTTTATAACACTAGACCCTTAGATCAAGCATTTTGGGTGCTTTTCTTTTTACGTTAAATATACAAAAATAATGCACTAAAGTTTACAATAGTTCGTATATCTTGCAAACCTAAAGTAAAATTTTTACGATTTAAAGCAGGGTTTCCAAACTAGACTAACAAGGCTCCTTTAGGGGTCATTTCTAAAATTTAGGGGAGCGTGAGTAGCTAAAGGGTCGAAATGGGGTAATAGGGCATGAGCCGTAACGGGCCACAAGCTATGAAGCCACAATTTAAAACCTAGACAAGATATTTGGAGTTTAGGAGAAAAAGCAAAAAAAAATATTTGGCGTTTTTAATGTTAGTTTGTGGGTAGTATAGTTGAAGGGGGCCATAACTTTTGTCAAGAGGGGGCAAAAAAATTTGGAAAACCTGGCCTAGAACATGATGCACGGAATAACTTTTCAGTTTTAAACCTTTACAAGAATTTTATATTATACACAATGTTACATAAAGATAATAAAAACAAGAGCCAAAAAATACTATTTTAATAATTAAGTTAAGTTAAACTTAAATTAAGTAAAAATGCGAATATAAGAGAAATCTTTTTACTTCCAGCTGAAGCAAACGATATTGCTGATGTAGTTTTATTTTTTCAAAAATCAACAAAAACACTGAAATTAACAATCTTCTTAAAACATATGTCGCATTTTCACTTAAAGTTTCCTGTGGTTTTGCTAAACATCCTCTCAAATAGTTGTGCAGTTAATATTATTAGTTGCTTGCTTAAAATATGAATGTGTTTTTTGTTCATTAGTCTTTATTAATTCGTTGATTTTGTTAAGGAGTCTGCAATTTACTAGAAACTATTTCTCGCGAGCCGCATTTATTTGAAAATAATAAAAAATATAGAAGTTCTATTTTAAATAAAACATATAATATATTACAACTACATAAAACTGTAAAGTACCTCGCTGTTGTATTATTATTTCTTCCTGGTCCGCAGTCTATCGACCCCTGAGTAAAACTTTTTCAATATTTTAGTTTATATACATAAGATAAAAGACCAAAAAGTATAAACGCGTATCATTATCACTGTAGAAAAGTTCAGATTTAGCTTAAATTGATTTTTTTTTTTTGAATTGTTTTTTAAGTTTTGTGGGTATAAATTACTTTTAACTGCCTTATTTCTATACATATAAACAAAAAGAATTGTTTTTAATGTTATTCGATATTATATATAATTTATTGTTAAACTTTTATTGCGTCACGTCGTTTCTCTGCAGAGCAGTTTATCAGACGCTAAAAAAAAGCTGAAAACAAAACTTTACAGTGCGATGAATTGGAAAATAAAAGTACACCTATAAAGGAAAATAAAAAATAAGTTTAAATTATTATTATAGTATGTAATGTAATACTTATATATTATATTATTAAATTATAATTAATATGTTGTTTACAAAAATAAAGTTTTAAAGTTAAATTAGTTTAAAATGAAATATAGGTAAGTTTAGTTTAAATAATCTATTAACTATCGATTTTATATATTTTAATAATCTATTTACTAAGTATTTGATATATTAAGCTTTAGAAAAATTGTAAAAATTGAGATTTATAAGGGATTTTTAGAAAACAGAAACGGTCTTTTTACAGTAAGGTTGTGACTTTACAACAAAAATACAAACATAAACACAATTTAACAATTAAATTAAACTAAATAGAATAAAATAAACTAAGTTAATGCGATTAAAATTAAACTAAAAGTATTCCTTAGGGTAATGAGGGCATTGCGTGACAAGTTCATTTCTCTTATTAAGGACTTTTCTTTGTTAGCGTTTGCTATAAACAGTCTTTCTAGGTTACATAGTGAACACATAAGTTTTGGTTTGAATCTGCATTTGGTCTGTCTAAGAATTCATTACTTGACATTGCACTCTGTTTTTTTGATTTTTAAGATTTTGGAAATGATGTTCGGTGCTCATATAATCTATTTTTAAAGGGTCTTCGGGTGGATCCAATATATGACATTTTTTCTTTTTTCTCAGATGAGACAATTGCTTTGTAGACTACATTTTCTCATTTACATATGTTCATTACTGGACATTGCACTCTGTTTTTGCAGTTGCATAGCTTCGGTTCTATCGTTAGTTTTTCTAGCAGCTTTTTATTTTGTCCTTTTATTAATGCTTTTATGTTTGGGTAACAGCAATATGATATCTTGGTGGAACTTCTATTAAAGATTTTTTTTAGTTCTGTTGATTTTGGGAAGTGTTTGTCAAGCAGTTTCAAAAAGAGGTTTCCGAATTTGGTTTTCACTGATTCGCAGAAAGATGAGTTATAAAAAATACATTTTTTTCTTTTTTTTTGCTTTGTTGTTATCAATTTTTGGATTATATTCGAGCTTATGATGAAAGTTGCTTTTGTTAAAGCGTTTTGGTAGATTTGTTTCGCGTTATCAAATGATACTTTGCTTTTTGTTAGTTTTGAAATTCTATTTACAATCATTTTTGGGATATTTTTCTTAATTGTTTTAGGATGGTTGGAATCTTTGTCAACATAAATGGTCTTCGCGTTTGGCTTTACATATGGGCATTAGTCATCAGTTAGGAAGTTTAAATGTATGCCAAAGAAGTTAATTGTAATATCGAATCGTATGTCTGCTAGTTTTCTTGTTGTTTTGTTTTTTATTTTGCAAATATTACTCTTATTTGTTTGTTTGATACGGCAATTCCATCATCTCTATAGACTCAGTGTTTATAATCGTAGACAAATGGTGTAATAGGTATAAACCTACAAAATCACGTACTTCAGCGCTGTGAAATGAGCCCATAGGTACATTGAAGTTGTCATTGCTGTTGGTTTTTTTCCACATAGTATTATCGTAAAACATGGCTGATTTGCATGTGTGCATAATTGTCTCTATATAAAATTCTGTGAACCTTGAATAAGGTAATAATATTGATATTTTCTGTTTTATAACTATAATGTAAGGACCATAGTTATAAAGGTTAGTTTTAAGCTAGTGTTTGTGGGATACTTTAGTTACGTACCTAGCTCATTTTGTATAAAAGAATTAAACAGTCTATAAAAAAAAGATTTTGTTTGTTAACTAGTTTAAATGTATTTACAGCTAAACAAGTTATATTTATAGTTAAAGCTTCTCAATAGCATTTTAACCGAGTGTAATGTACAATTAATTTAAAAAACGAACATATTATCACTGTTTACTGATATAAAAATACTTAATTTTTTTTTGTTATAGTCTGTATACTAGAATTATACATTTTATTTGTAAATATTTTATTTTATTTAAACATTTAAACTTTAAAAAACTGATGATTAGGATTACCTTTTTATCATTTCTGTTTAAGTTAGATTATATTTTTTAAACTCCAATTGTTTCTTATATTACCTATTTACTTATAGTTTGTTTTTAATACCAAAAGTTTAGTTTGTTTATATGAATTAGTAATTATCTTTATTACTCATTTTCTTTTGATAATAAATTCTACAAGTCTGACTTTTTTTTCTTACGAATATATTTAACGTTTGTTATGTACTGTTCATTAAGATTAACGCTTTTATTGAAATTTATAATATGAATTTTAGAAATTTATAATTTATACATTAATTTTTGTTGTATGCTACTTATCGTAGTTAAAATTAAAAACAGAGCTTCAATTGATATTTATGAAACAAAATAAATGTGAAATTCATTACTAATATGTACAAAATTGATTGGCAGGTGTTTGTTTGTTTCTCAAACTTTATTATTATGACGTCACTATGATAATCAATGTGTTGTTTTTTTAAATAGTTTAGATTGTTTATTTTAGTTTTATAAACTGTATTTTTTACTAATTGTTGTCTTGCTTATAAAATGTAGTATTTTGGTTTTTTCTTCAAACTGTAGTAAGTTATTTTATTTATACATTTTTATTGATAAAACTAAAATATTCTAAAAGTTTATTTTTCGGTTGAAATTAATTTATATCTAAAACAATGCAGTGTTATATTAGTACCTTACTTAAAAATATTCAGTTATTGCTTGTTGTTTTAATTGGAAAGAAGATTAAAAGTTCTAAAAAGATTTTAAAAATTATTTACTATTATTGATTAAACGAAAGATAGCATAATTACAACAAAAAAAAAGATTTTAACTTTTCATCGGTGAAAAGCCGTTTTACCATTGTTAATTGATTGAAAAATGAATAGGTGAAAATTGTAAAACTTGCATAGTTCGAGTGTAAATTTTAGTTTAGAACAAATTTACCTGATAATAATATAAAAATATTAGAGTCATGTATACAGGTTTGCACATTATCACAGCAAGTAAACAATATCTGCTATAGTTATTTTAAGTTTGTACTAAATAAGTTAAGTATTAATTCAGATTGTAAGGAGTTTTTAACAAAAATAAAGAGCTTTAAACTACAACTTATTTTTCTAACTTAAACAATGAAGCATATTTTTTAAAACTAAACAGTTTAATGAAAAGGAAAACAAAAAACGTCAACTGGTTAACAAAAATGTCAAAAATAAAACACAAAAGACATGTCAATCTAACAAAACACAAAATATTCTTTACTGAGTCAACTGAGGTGCATTGAAGACACAATACAGTAGAAATCCGTTTTCTATTCCACTGTTGAACATTCTCATATTCAAGTCAGCCAGTGGGAAATTTCCACGAATGTCGTGAGATACTACAAAACTGTTCGCTTGCACCCCTTCTCTATCCTGAATTTGACCTTTGAGAGACGCGACGGTTTCAAACTTGTGTAATGCGTACTTTTGCGGTCGATGACCATCAGTACTCGGGAAAAGAACGTAAAAATGCACCCAAGAAGACAATTTGCCGAGCGTGAGCACGAAACTAACTTGCTACCTTATATTAGTCATGTATGGAAAGTTAATGTTGTCTATTAAATAACTACTACATAAAAGTACAAAATCTATTAAATAATAATTTTTTTAAATTATATAAACGTATATGTATTGATTTCCATTGCATTAAAACTTAAAGTCATGTAGTAGTTTAATTTATTCAATCAGTTATTACTTGGTGATGATTTGTTATAAACTAGTAAAGCGAAATTGTCCTTTATGAAAACTTGATTTAAAAGCAGTACGCAATGTTTAAGCTGTTTAAAAAAACTGTTATCTCATATAAATGTTATTAAGAACGTAAAAATGCGCCCAAGAAGACACTTTGCCGAGTGTGAGCACGAAACTAACTTGCTCCCTTATCTTAGTCATGTATGGAAAGTTAATGTTGTCCGTGTACAAACGCAAACCGGGTCCTTGATCTGGTACATCGGGATATTCAAACAGATTCTGGTGCTCGACTGGGATACCGCTTCTTCGACTGATCTCTTGTTTTATTTGCAAAATGCTTACTGGTAAAATTGCAAAATTAATATTGTGTTATTTACCGTCTGAGTATACGCATCCTAATTAACCTACAAAAACTGAAAAGTGCTTGTTAAGTATCTTTTACATTAAGTATTGTAAATATTGAAAACAAAATAACATATCTTATATTTCAGAATTAGAACTTTACAAAAAAGTTTACTATTAAGAAAACTGTTTTAGCTTTTATTTATTTTTTTAATTTTTTAAGACAGGTAGTACAAAAATTTATTTCGTATTGTAACTTATAAAAAATGTTTTTAAATTGAAAACACAGTTAAAATATACATTATACTAATGCTATTCTTTATAATCTTGTGTTATTAAATATTCAGCAATGGTTAAAATATAGATAAGTATTTATCCTTATAACACAATAAATACTTTACAAGGTTTTATTTTTTTTTTACTTAAAATTGAATAAAATTGTTTGGAAGCCGTATTTACTAATTATTATATGGTTTTAAGCACAAAAAATTTTAAAACGACTATTTACTTTAAATTGTTAATTTGGTAATATTTTAAAGTGAATTTATTTTATTGCTAGATTGCAAAAAAAAAAGATTACTTCTCTTTTGAAACTAAATCAATTGTATATATAGTAGAAAGCTACATAAAAGTACAAAATCTTTTAAGAAGATAATGTTTTTAATTTATATAAACGTATATGTATTGATTTCTATTGCATTAAAACTTAAAGTCATGTAGTAGTTTAATTTATTCAATCAGTTATTACTTGGTGATGATTTGTTATAAATTAGTAAAACGAAATTGTCCTTTATGAAAACTTGATTTAAAAGCAGTACGCAATGTTTAAGCTGTTTAAAAAAAACTGTTATCTCATAAAAATGTTATTAAGTAAAAGTTCTAAACAAGATAAAACAACCAAAGGGTCTTTCTTAGCTTTATTACTGCAAATATTTAAATAGTAGAATCAAAATTAATAATGCTGAACTCTACTCTAAGATATATATATGTCATTTTAAAATAATACTCTTAGATATAAGATGCTAAGTAGGTCTTATACACCTGAGCAAATGTTTAAGAAGTTTCAGCAAAAATGAAAAAGTTTGCATTTGAATTATACTTTAAAAATGTTTTATTAGCTTGGATGCAATTCATACACGCTAACATGTTTAACTAAACAAATTTCGAAATAACAAAAACTAAATTTTGAAATAAAAACTAAATAAAAAACCTAAAATTTTCAAAAATAAAAAATGTTTTTTTTTTATCATAGTTTGCATGCATTTGCTTACGATAGATTTATAACAAGACTATATATTATTCTAATAGTAATCAGCAGCATCTCGTAGTATTCTCGTAGCCCTAACTAGTTTGTAGAAATTAAACGATATTAGTTTCTTATTTTTAATGAAAGTGGTAATAAAATAAGCAAAAATATTTATACAAGTAACAATGGATTTTACAACTAATATTAAAATTTTGTCTTTTTTTTCATAAATTAAAATCAAAAGTTTTTATTTCTTATTAATTTTTTTAAACAAACATATAAGTGGTTAAAGTGCTTTAAGTTGGTTCTTTTCAACTATTAGTATAAATTTTGTTTAATTTTAAAATCATCATTATCTGTAAGTTTTTTTAGAAAACTGTTTTCCAACTTTATTATTATAAATGTTAGAATAGTTTAAAATTTAGATTGAAAAAAAAGGTTTATTCTAGTCATGCACTTTTTCCTTCATTGCACTTTTTCCGTCATAAAAACTTGCGTTTAAAAATAATTTATAAATCTTTTCAAAATCAGTTGTTAACTATTTAGCACTTATAATTTTTTTTTACACAACCTATCAAAAATCTTTCAAATTAAATAACAACAACTGTAGTAAATAGTTCTGCTTAATACTTAATGATGCCTACTTAACTCAATATTCATCTATCTAATTTAATAACTTTAATTGTTTACAACAAATGATAATTTAAAAAAATCATATCATTAAAGTAATGCGATTTTTTGTTTCATTTATAATCATTTCATTCAATAAAGTAACTAGAAATTATAAGTTTAGCTTTATAACTGAACATTTATATAAATTTGATTATGTATGATATTTGATTGAGTATGTTTCATCAGGCGGTTTAGGCTGTTCAAATTTAATTGGACAAAATGAAAAAATTATTTTAAGTACAAACTTACAATATAACTTCAAATAGGCTGTGGTTATAATGAATTCCAGCATCTACTCAGTATACTTTTAGCTGAACATAGTCTAAGAAATATTTTATAAGACTCGTTTTCTCCTAACTGTATCTTTGTTGTAGAAAATTTACTAATCAAATGAATTGAACAGCAGTGTAACTGGTATTTCATTACAGCTAAATAATAAAAATAACAGGAGTGATTATAAGACATCTATTCAATTTTGTATTAGACAACACTTGAAAAAATTTAAATTTTATGTTTTGCTTGTTTTATGCATTTTAATAATTAATTGTTGTTATCATTAATATCAACTTTTAGCTGTTTAGGAAAGAAATAAGACATAAAAAGTGAATTTGATTCAATAGTTATATAGTTTAATGCAAACCATTAAATATTTAGTCGTGTTAATGAACTGCAATATTCTTTTTCTTTATGAAATTACCTATGTTCATTATATCCGAAAATTTTTGAAATAAAAATTTATACTATAAGATTTAATTTTAAAGTTAATACAATATCTTTAAGTTTTAACTTTTCTTTTTCTAACGTATTAGTCACTTTTTTATTGAAATACATTCACCACTTTTTATGTTGGACAATTGAAACTAAAAACACATTTAAGGCTTAAGACTTTTAGTTTTGTTTTAAAATGATTACGTTGTATGTACTTTAACGGTTCACATACATTAAATAGCCAACAAAAACTAGCTTATAGTTTTTGTATGTATGCGAAATAAAATAAACAGTTACCCTGTAGTAAGCCGTAGTCTTGTAAATTAAGTATAACCAACGAAGAAAAATTTATAAAATGTAACAAAGAAAACTTTAAATTATTAAAATCTAGTAAAGTCAGTTTAGCAACATTATTATAGTAAAATTCATTTTGTTTTAAACTTATAATCGATTCAGTGATTCTAAGTTTATTTCACAACTAGAGTTTTGTAGTGGTATTATTACTATCTCTTACCAGGCAAAATAAACTTCAAAATCACAACTTATGGCTACATAAGGCATATTAAATCAATTATCCGATTTTTTTAAAGATTTTTAAATTGAACAGAATTACATTAGCTTATATTAAAGTTATTGAATATTACAAAACCTATAAAAATTTGAAAACTTTAGGCAACTTATTTCAAAAACGATGATTTAATAGCTTTTATTAATCAAATTTTAGTCCCTTTTAATTTGTCTGAGAAGTTTAAAGTTTATATAAGATTGTTAATAGCTTAATTAATGTATAGTCAAAAACAAAACATAATAAAATAAGTTTCACAGTTATATTCAAAATAATGTTTGATAAATAAATTACATCATAGATCTGTAAACAACTTATACTATTACTGAAGCAGATAAAAGTAAGAAGTTTGGCTATATTTTCTTGTGCCAATTGGAACACAACCATATATTTTATTATTTTATGAACAAATTCTTTACTAAGTTTTTCTGTAGTTTAAGTGACAAGTTTAAAATAATAAAACATTGTAGATTAAAATTAGAGAAAAGTTTTGTTAAAGACTAAAAGTTTGACCTCTAATTCAAACAACTGATAAAAAAAAAACCTTGTAGTTCGAATTTTTTTTTATATTTTCAAGTATTTATAATTATAAAAGTTGACATAGAAAGTAGCATTAAAGTTTGTTCTTTAAAATTAGTAGTAACGTGATTACTTATTTCAAAGAATGAAGAGACTTTGTTTAATAAACGTCAATTGTTCATATAAAATTCATTTAGACACGATTGGTTTATTTCTATTTATAACTCTACGCTCACAAAATAAATACACAAAAGTTTTTTTATTTAATTTTTAGTTGTGTATAAAGACCTTATTAAGTAGTTTAATAAATTGTTTTAAGTTAAACTAAACATTTAAATTGACTGCTTTTAAATAAATAAAGTTTTAACCTAACTAAAAACTAAAACAAAATAACGAACAAATAATGTGGGTTATTTAAGAAAATAAACTGATATTTTTATATTTTGTTTCACACCCACACTATTAACTACACTAGATAAACAATAAAAAACTTATCCTAACTAAGCTAATACTAAATGATACTTAAAGATATGTATAAAAATTACGCTTGCCAATAAATGGTGACATATCATCTTAAAACACAATAAAAATAAAAATAAACAATAAAAAGATAATCATACTTTGGAAAACATTAAACTTTAAAAGAAGCTAAAGTTCTTAAACATGAAATAAATCTAATAAAATATGATTTAAGAAATTTAAAAGTTTGAATAAAAACGGACTACTTTAACTTTAAGACTTTTAAAAAAACAACTTTGTTAAAAAAAAACATTACAACAAACAATATATACAATAAATAAATAAAATTCTAGATATATATCTAGTAAGGTCTTAACTCAAATGTTACTGCAATCAAACTTATTGACCTTTTCCACAGACGCCAATTTTCAGTATTTCTCTCCATGATACTTTGTGGCATTATACTTTTTAAACTGTTCCTTAGTTTCTCCTTTTCTAAACTCTACTTAAATTGCATCAGTATTTGCACGAATCTTATTCTGAGATTTACTTTTAAACACAAAGCTATTTAACGAATACAATTCATTATTCCGTAACAACAAAGGCACTTTTTTGTAGCCAAGCTGACGAAAGTACCATCGTAACTGAAAACCTTTAAGTACAAAATTTAAGTTGTAAATAAACAATAGCCATATATAATTACTACCAGTGGCGTAGCGTGGTATTTTGGTCAGGGGGTGCGCAAATTTTTTTCTCAAAAAATCCTCTAAATTAAATTTTTGTAATTCGCTATAAAAAAAACATTTTATAAGTAATATAATTGAAATAAATTTATTAAGTAAAATAAGTTCGTTAAATCTTTAAAAATATATTTATATATTACAAAATTAAACAATTAAAAAAAAGTACAAATTTCATTACAATTACTTATACTTGCAAAAATGTAAACTTACTAAACAAAAGTTTTTTTTATTACTTACAGTAAACTTTATATCTTTATAAATTAATATATTTAATAAAACGAAAGTATCTGTTTTACTTAGGAAAAAAAATATCAAACTCTTTAATATACAATACAACAGTGATAACAACACCTCATTGCACATAATTTTAATAAAGTTACACAGAAGTTAAAATAGACCAACTTTATAACTGTTATTACAGTTTATTACAACTTTGTAAAATAAATAAAAGTATACTTTTTAAATTTAATTCATTTGATTGTATTTGTTTAAAATAAAAATCACAAACAAAGTTTATTTCTCATAGGCCGACACGCTTTTTCTTGTATGTTTACAAAATTAAAGTTCAGAAAACTAGCATTAGTCTTAACAATGCAGCATAAAAAAAAAATTTGTAAAATTGTTCAATTTTTCTTTAAGCATGACGTATTTCTGTAACCTTTTTATAGAAAAATAATCTGCCATAAGGTTATACTACAGCGGTGCGCTATATTAATTGCGTGCTTTTGAGTCTAAATTCTTATGAAGTTAATGAACTTATAAATTTTTCCTTATGGAGTTTTTCATCAACATCGGTGCGCATTTGCAATTACGCACCGAATCAGTATATTGAATAATAACATATACTTTCCTAACTTGTCACTAATTAGTATTCAAAATTTCGTTTAACTTTTTGAATACTAGATAAACATAGTTAAAAAAAGGCAAATTAAGCAGAAAAATAAACTATAATGGATAAAGATATTACATTCTTTTTTTTACATTTTTCTTTTTTTGGGTGGCACGCATGCGTCAGTGTCCCTCCCCACGCTACGCCCCTGATTACTACTAATCATAACTTTTATAAAAACGTTTCTCGAAAAATTTATTAATTTAAAAAAAAGCGTAATTTATGATTGTTATTAATATGAATTTCAAAGTTTTATTATTTGCTTTATAAATATCAAAAAGTTTATAAATTGTTATGTATAGAACGAATTAATATATGCCTTTTATTTTATATTGTTTTCATATTTCATTTCGTTTTATTAGTTTGTAAGTTAATTTAATTATGCCCTGAACTTAGTTTTTTGTATTAAAGAAAACATAGTTTTTTTATTTGGCAGTTTTAGTCGCATAACTTTATATAGGATGTTCAACTTGTTTCAATCGTAAGAGTTTTTTTTTTGCCAAACTTTGTCAATTTCAGTCATATAACATTAATTTGCGCATTTTAAATTAACATAGTTTAATTTTATAACTGCTTATTAGTAATAATTTTTTTATTTGTGTTGGTGTGGATTTTTTGTTTTATTTTATTTTTCTTTCACTGGGTTTACGTTTTTTTTCTTTGTTAAAACTTAAACACATTCAAAAAAATAGTAATAAATTACACAAAACAATCATACTTATTTTTTCGTAAATGAATTCCATTTTTCTTAACAAAAACTTTTTCATAAAAAATTATTAGTAAAATTGCATGACTTAACTTGAACGAGTAAAAGACCAAGCTTAAAACTAAAACAATGCTGATTAAATTAACTTTAGTAAAAATTAATAAATGGTCTGCAAAAAGTCATCATAACTGAAACAAACAAGAAAGATAACAATAATTAAATTAATTAAAATACATGGAATAAATAAATGTGACTTAATTTAAAACTAATAGTTTGAAAACTGCACTTACAAACCTAACATGTAAAAAAAAAAAAAAAAACCTTATCCAGCTTCAGAATTTTACAAACTTAAACTTTTATTTGTTCCAATTTAAAACTATCGTTTTTTAAAAGTAATTTTCTTTATAAGTGTTTAACAATTTTTAAGTTGTTCGTTCTATGTACTTAACGTTTTTAATTTTATTATCAAAAACTCTATAACTAGTTATTTGTTGTAAGATTTTTAAATGTCCTATAAATTAATAAAGTTTTACGTTTCGTTTTGTAGAACCAACAACTTTCGAAATAAATACAACTGTATATATATAACCCTTTAAGCAGAAAATAACTTTGGACTTAAATTTTATTCTTAATTTTTTTTCTAAATAATCAAACAAAATAATTAAACACTCCACGTATTTATGAGATTTATAAGACTCACATAACAGCTTTCGGCTGTGGGCTACCGATGTTGGTGACCCAACATCTAAAGCCTCAGTTGGGTCAGGGTGACTTACTGTGGGCAGATAGTCAACCTGACCTTTTTGTTCATACTTGTCATTTATATTATTATAGTTGGACATAATAACTATACACTACTTAATGCTACTTTATATAAATCAGACAAGACAGTTTTGAAAGATGAATCTTTTATATAAAACACAACAAGAAATACAAGCATATACAAAATTAATAAATTACTATTATAACACTTTAAAAACCGTAAGCTATCTAAATCTATCAAAAGACTTAACAATAAACTAAAAATTTAATAAAACTTTTAGTGAACAAAAAACTATAAAATATAAACTTGGCTTAAATATTTAAACAATTAAATACCAGTTGAAATATTCACTTTTAAAACAAAACAATACTTAAAATAAACAATTACAAAATAGTTCAATATGTGTTGTTGCTTCCAGCTGCACATCAAAAACTAACTGACTGCTTACACATAAACTGCCTGTCACGCATTGACGCCCCGTTGCATCAGTATTTAGTTTCAACATTACATCAGATGACTCTCATTGGCTCGTGCATTGAAGCGTATCTGACTTTTAACACAATGACAATGCAAGGAATTTTGCACTGTCATTACACTTCCTCTTCATCCTCTCCTTTTTGGAAGAAGATTTTATCTCTACCTTCTACTTCTCTCCTGCTAGCAGAATTCTAAGATGGTGTTCACTTAAACCTAATTGGTAAACAGCAAAATACAAAATAAAAGGAACAGTGTAACCCATTAATAAATTCAAACTAGTCATTACTAATTTAAAAATCAAATTGAAATAGAATACTAATAAGAAAGAGAAAAAAAATCAAGTGTTTGCCTTTCACATTATTGAAACAATTGTATTACTTTTTATATAAGAACATAAGTTTTATCAGATTAATTAGCTTAGTAAAAATTTTAGAAAACATGGTAAAAAAGACTGGTGTTAACATTATTGTATTTGCATAATAAATAAAATTAAATATCAATACAATTCTGGTTACATTTCCAAATACTATTATTACTTTTTATAGATAAGCAACTTTTAATTAAAATTTTAAACTCAGAAAAAAATCTTTGGCAATATAGTATCAATTGGTTTTAAGATCAAAATATTTTCACAAAAAATAAAAAAAAACATTTGTTTAGTCATACAGAATCATCACTCAACTGTCATGCCTAACTAAACCCTAGAATAATGTTATTTTACATTAGCCTTTCAAAAACTTTATTTCCTTATTTGTCAATTTTAAGTTTAATAGTTTCGAAATTTTCTTCTTTTTTAAGACCTTCTTTAATTAATTCATCTTTTTCTGAAATTAATTTCAAAATTTCACTCTGAGGTTCAAACTGTTCTTTTTCATTGCTAATAGGTTGATAGCCTGTAGAGCTAATTTTTAATAAATCATTTGGAGAATCAGTATGGGTACTTTCTTTTGCAAATTGTCTATCATCAGTTGTTTGAACCTGGTGAGTTAATTGGTGGTTGTGTTTTAACTCATAACAGTTTTGCTTTTCTCTTTGCTGGTGGTTTTTTACTTTACAATAGTCACTGACAAAATAACATTTTTGTTGAGGCCTCGTTGCCTGTTAAAACTCTGATTATAGCTTGGCCACCTGTATTGGGCATATTTGGAACCTTTAACTGGTTTGTTATTAGGACCTGTTACGTTCACAGCCTGAGGCACTCTTTCACTCATTACAACATCAAATTCAACAGCCTCACCTTGAGCAAGTGACCTTAAAAACTGATAAGGGTTGTTTTTGGTAATTTCAGTGTGATGAACAAAAACATCACTGTCCTTATTATCGCAATGAATGTATCCATAGCCCTTTTTAACATTAAACCACACAACTTGGCCTGTTACTCCATATGTTATAATTTTTCTTGGAGCTTTAGGTTTTAATTTTTGTGCCTTTCTGGTTGAATGAACTGAAGGAGTTTTTGTGGTTGCAAAATTACAGTGTTTTACTGTTCTATCATTTTCTACATTTACTTTAGAAATATTATGGTTTGGATCATAATCATTTCCATTATGGTTAAACAACAGCTTAAACTAATATTTTTAACACAATGTCTAATTATGTTTAAATAATAAAACAAAACAGTAATAACAGTAACATTATTAAACTTAATTAAAAAAGTACTTTGAGATCAATTATTGAAATTACTTCGAAAATGATATATTATAAGTTTAGTAATAGTTTTATTTAAACTGGTAACTAATATTTATAGTGGTGGTTATTAAGTTATTAAATTAAATAAATAATTTTCAACGAGCTTTGAAAAAATCAGAAAACATAAAATGTTTTATTTTCTTCTACTTGAATAATTTTTTTTATAAATAAAAGTTTCGTTTAAAAAACTAACTATAAAGGTTTTTTATTCTAAGCTTAAAAATTGAAAACCCTTTATATTTAAAAAAATTGGTATACAAATTAATTTAAAACTTTATATATCAAAAAATTTGCATGTAATATAATATAATAAAAACACAAAGTATGTTGTAGGTTGAAAAACAGTTGCTTTCATTGGGCTAAAGCTAAAAAAAAAGATTTCTATACATTTAAAAGTCTTTGAAAAGTGCTAAATTAAATTTTGCTGTTCTTAAAAAATTACAAAGCAATTAAGCAACGTCAAATGTCTATTATAACAAATATACTGTTGAAATTTAAAATAAATCTAACCTTACTTGACGATGAAACAGATTTTAATTGTCCGAAAATTTAAAACTGTAAAAGACAGTATAAATAATTTTAAATGTTCTGTGCAAAAATCTATTAAATTTCACTAAATTTATATAAAAAGTTAACGGCTATACATTTTATCAGCTGTGAATTTTTTTAATGTATTTGGAGTCATTGAAAATTAATATCTTTTAATAAATATGGTAAAATCGAACTATGTTTGTTACTATTGTAACACTATACTACATTTATCATAGAAGTAATTAAATAAAAAATATTGGTTATTATTTCAATGTATGGTCAAAACCTTTTCTTTAGAACGTTATCTTTAACGTTTAAAAACTACTATGCTGTACAATATGATAGAGCTGATGAACAATACTTGCTATCGATGTACAAAAACTAAAATAAACCAATTTTTTTATTGTCTTCATTGTTTTGAATGTTAAGTTTTAGCAAAGTTAGTTTAAAATTATAACTTAGCGTCAGCTGTTTGTAAACCAAATATAAACGAAGATTAGCAAAAAAAAACCGTTAGATTATAAATATAACTACAAAAATTTTAGACTTGTTATTAGTTTGAAAAAAGATTAAAAATATTTTTATTTATATATAGTCTCAAGTATCATTTTTATTTAAAACTAAACACTTCATTAATCATTTTAGGTCATGAAATTATAACAGCAAAATAGAATCTAAAGTTACACATCATAGTAAAATTGATAATTTTTTTTTTAAGATGGTTTTTTAAAAAGAAAATGAATAATTAAAATATTGTTCATATACAGCAACTACGTAAATATGACATCGTGTAAACTTTTAACATATTTTATAACTAAGAGATTATTGTTTTATATTTTATGAAAATTATAAAAATTTCGAATTTCTTAATTCGACATCCTTTAGTATTTCTTTTATTAATTTGTAATGTTTTCTCAGTCAGTTTAGGCTGTTTAAATTAGGAAACATAACAGTAAATGATTATTTAAAGTGTTTTTACATTTTTAAATATTTAAAGAGATCGAATTGTAATATACATATACTTTTTACGTCAATGGATTAAATTTAACAGCTTATGCTTGTTGTATTTAAGTCAATTATAGATTGTATATTTAACAATTACATAGATCATAGACGATTGGAATCCCTCTCACCATTTTATAACCTGACATATATTTTATTTCGGATTATAAGAGGTTTGTAAAAATCTATTTTATTTATTATTAAAAAAATCATGATATTTCCAGTTGCTTTTTTAAAAATCACTAAGTTAAACTAAGAAATAAAACTATACAGGGTTGCCAATTTACCTAGAAACCTGGAAAAACCTGGAATTTGACAACTTAGGCAAAAAAAAACCTGGAAAAAATCTGGAATGTTTAAAAATTTTAACATATTAAGTTGTAAAATTTAGATTTGACACTAAAAAGCTATCATATAGATAAAAGTATGGATCCCTTCGAGGCAGATACTTTTGAAGTAAATGACTTACAGGAAACCTTCTCAGACTTACAAACTGACCTTGAAGTTAAAGTAAATTCTTCCATAGAACGATATGAAAGCTTTAGGACTCAACAAAAACTAAGGCAAAAGTATCCACTCATTTTAGAGGAATTTAGATTGTTGTTTATAGCTTTTCCTTCTAGCTATGTTGTTGAGGAAGCGTTATCAACATCTTGAGCAAAAGGTCTAATCTAGATATTTATAAAGGAGGTGACTTAAGGCTTTATTTTACTGATTAAGAATCAGATTAGAAAAACTTGCAAGCAGTCATGAACCTCATCCTTCACATTACATTAGACTTCAGTAGCAAACATTTTTTATGAAAGTTTTTTAATTTTATTTGATCTTTTAAAGTATTTCTTATTTAACCTGGTTTGTATTGTATTTAAGTAGTCTTTTTATAATAACAACTTTATCAAGCTATTTATTCTACAACAGGTTTGCATAATGCCCAATAAATATTAATTACGGTAGACTTCCGCTTGAGTTCGCACTTTTTACTCAAAAAAAAGTTCAAATTATATTTTCTTAAATTTAACTCTAGTAAAGTCTATTACTAACTAAATATTAATAAAATAAAATATAGGGAACGATATATTAAAACAAAATATATATAATATTTTACAGTTTATATAGTTCTATTTTTTTAATGAAAGTTTGTTTTATGTTTTAGTGGATTTCTTTTTTTTTTTCATAACTTTATCGCATATAAAATGTTGAAATTTGTCATTTTGTAAAAAAATATGATAATAATTTTTTGATTATTTTCAAAGTGCGAACTCAAGCGGAAGTCTTCTATATTTATAAAATGGTTTTTGTTTTAAAGTTTTTAATAACTTTGTTTTGACCTGGTTATCAAATTTTGTAGTTGATATTCGTTATTTTACATTACTTTAAAAGTTTTTATAGCATAGTGATTTAAATATTTCTTTGAAAGACCTTTATTTGACAAGTTTTTGTTATTACTTGTTTAACCTCTATATAACTTATATCACTATAAAGCTATTAACTGATTGTAAAATTTGGATAACCATTAAAGTTTTTATTACTAAAAAGATATTTTTGGTTTTAAAAGAGTATAAATTTGAGGTCTCTATTTGAAATGACTTCTACTTTTTCATTTAAAAGTTTCTTAAACTCAATTTTATTTTCTAACTTGATTTATTATTGTTGAACAATTTATTGTAATATAAGGAGTTTTAAACTATTAATACAACTGTTTTTTGTTTTATCTTAATTCAATATATGTTAACAATTAGAATATACTTTGTTTATTTTAATACTTTAACACTAGCTTTTAGTTTTTTACTATTTTCCTCTGTTAAATTATTATAGGCTAATAGCTAGAAAAAAAAAAATTTTTAAACAGAATTTAATAAGCCATCAAAAAGACTGCTACAGTTACAAAACAAAATTTAAACCTTGTTTAAAGTTTTTTTTAGTTGATTACTTTCTTTTCACAGAGTTAACTGTAAACCATTAGAATTTTTTTTTTTTAATTTAAATAAAGAAAATAAAATTTTAGAGTTAAGGTTTAGTTCCCTAAAGATTATTCCAAGTCAAATGCTATTTCATGGTATTCTACTACGAAACAAATAGTTTAAAAAATTTAAAATTAAATATTTAACTTTACAACTAACTTGCTTACAATATATCTTAGCATTCAAATTTATAGATTTACTGCATTAACTGAAGATGTTGATAAAACCACTTTTCATGTGTGATAATCAACCGGTCGGTTAAACTTCCTCAAACAAGATCAAAAATTACTTTATATTTTTTATTTTATTATGTGTAAAATAAACTGTTTATTTTTTTGTAGTTTTTTAATCTCTAGTAAAGCTTTTGTTAAAGGTCCTATTTAAAAAGTAATTTAAGTGTTTTGTGCGGCTTAAATAAGTTACTTAGTATTAACTTTTAAATGTCTGAAGTTTGTTATATGAGATATTATTAAAATGTCAGGTTTCAGTTAAAATTTCAGATGGGTAACGTACGGCTTAGATCCAGTTGCAGATCCAGTCGAATTTCGACCCGCTAAGTGAATTGAAAACTACTTGTGCAAAAGAAATAAAATTTAGTTTTTTCATATTTAATGTTTTGATATACGCTTTCATTTCGTTTTCAGTTCACAAAAGTATTTCCTAGATCACAACACTGAATCATTTTATTACAATTTTGCTCGAGTTTTTTAATCTTCTTATTCGTTACTTTTTAAATCATGCAGCCCGCAATTAGATTTTGCTAACGAGTTGAAAATAGAAAAGACTTTTTAGTAAATATGAATTGCTGACTACAAAAGTTGTCCATTACTGACCTAAAAGTTTCAATAGTTTCAAAACAGATCATACTTAAACAGCATTGTTTACAGATTACACAAGGCTTTTAAATAATTAAGTGTTTTAATACACTTTACTGGGCTTCTAAGAAAATAACTGTAAATTATTTTCTCAAGCCCTGTAAACTAGTTTTAACACAAAAGTGCGTGCATAAGAAGTACCAGACAAAATTAATTTTCGAACACAACTTTTTTTTAGCTCAAAAGTTTGTACTCAAAAGAAAAACTACTTTGTAAAATAGTTGGGGGCGATTTAGTAAATGAGTTTGGGAAACCCTGTTATAGATTAAAATTTTTGATTACTAAAGTAATGCATTTACTCCAATGATCCATTGACACCCAAGTATATATTAAAAGTTTAGTAAGAACTAATACAAAGTTTTTTTGAAATTTTTATAAGTGCTTTGTACCACTCAAATAACTATAGCAAATATTTACTACTAAGATCTACGATAAAAAATGCTTAATTATTTAATGCTGTTTAAAAAATATTAGTGTGAAAACAGAAAATTTGAAGTCTAAAATTAAATAAATGCAAGGCTCAATTATCTAAAACGTTTTTTTTTTTAAGACGTGCTTCGCAAAATTTAAACGCAAAAAAAAGGCTGTTTAATCAATGACATTTTGTTTAATAATATCTAGTTAGTATTAAAGTTCATATTCTATATTTTTAAACTTAGGAATGCAAAATAGAATGATACAGCATAACTTAAAATTTTATTTTAACATTTTATTTATGTATAACTGAAACATTAAAACACGAAACATATTTTATATATAAAAAATTATTATTAACTATCAGCTTTCAATCAAATATTTTGTCAAAGTTTTAAACTTGTGCAGACAAAAACTTTATGAAGAAGAAAAAAAATACACAAACTAAGATACACGTAGTTATCATAAATTATAGTAAACTATCGAAAATCCTAAAATTGTTGTAATACACTTACAGTTTAAGTATTTATAACAATTAGTTCATTTTAAATTATTTAGTACTATCTATGTTTAAGACACATTTATTTGTTAGAACAAAAGTAATTCATATAAAGCATTTTGGGTGTACTACACAACATAGTTCAGTATTTTATAACTTTTTATATGAACGATATATAATTTACGTTAAAAAAAATGTTTACGAAAATATAAATATCGATTTTTAAATAATTGGGGAACCGTTCATTTCCAATCTGCAATCATTTCCCAGCTAATCAAATTCCATGTGGTCAAATCGGAGAACTGTTTACCAACCAAGGGTAAGAGTTAGGGTAACAGTGATTGTAAAAAATAAAAAAAACTAAAGAAAAAACTTTTTATTTGCGAATTGTGCGCGGGTGGGTTTTGATCAGGTGGAAAATGATCGCGGGTGGTAATTGTCAGTTTACCAAATTTTATATTACCTCACTATTGTGATTATGACTTAGTACAAACGTTAAATAAAATAAATAAAATAGCATAATTGTATTGTCAAATAAAATATACTCTGTTAATATTGCAAACTTTAAAATTTTTTAAACATTATATCAAATTGTTAGCAGTATTATTTTACATTATAAACTTAATGAATAAGTAAAATTTACCAATGATCCATTTAACATTTTTCTTACTTAACATATCTTTCAAGTTTATTGAGACTTTTTTAATTGTTAGAACTAAGTAGGAGTAATATCTCCATTTTCTTAAAGTTTAGTATACCTTCGAAGTTAAAATCAATTAATTTTAACAAAATTATTGAACAAAATATGTTATTATTTTAAATTTTTTCAGACAGCGTACTTTTCAAATACATTATTTGACGCAGTATTTAGCAAAACATAAAATAAAACTAATAAGTATTACCAATGAAACAAAAAAAAATCCTATGTAAAGTTGTGCGAGTAATAGTGTAGTTTATTTTTTTATTTCAAGTATTTTTGCAAACATTTTTTCGCTATTTCTTTTAAACCTATTATATATGTACCTATATATAAATCAATTCAGAGTTTGAAATTTAACTTTATACTTTCAAATCACATTTTAATGCGAAAAGATAGTTTTTACTTAAGGTTATTTATTAAAGTTAAGAACATATTTGAAAAGTAACGCTTTTTTGAAATAATGATTTTGAATTAATGCTAAAACCATACAGTTAGTGTAATAAAAACAATTAAAAATATATTTTTTAGTTTAACTAATTTTTAAATAAAAAAAGTTTACTTAAACAAAGCTAATCAGTTTACTTAAACTAAAATTAAAAACCTACCTTACCATGTTGATTAAGTTGTTCAAAATTTTATAAAATTTTATCTAAACTCGAAATTAGAAATAAAAGAAACTTAAAATAGTTAACAAGTAATATACTTTTGATAAATAGAATAATTAAGTGTTACTAAACAAAAATTTATAATTAAGTTTTAAATAAACTGTAAAGATTTAACTTGATTAGCGTGAAAATAAAAATAGCTTTTTTTAATTTGTGTTTATAATAGAAATCTATAGGTTTAAAATTTCAAAAAATACATGAATGCAAATTGTGTTAGCAAATTTCAACAAGTATTAATAAAATGTAACAATTATTAGATCGACTATTTTATCATAGAAAAATATATGACGTAAGAAACATAGTTTCGTTATAGCTAATTTCTAGTTTGATAATTAATCACGTTTGCATACGTGACATCAAGATAAGAAATAAAATATAATTTAAACGGCTTAAACCGGCTGATAATAAAAACTCTAAGCAACTTCAAGTATAAAGTTAAAAGTCTTGGAGTTTACATTGCACACACAAGTCTATAAAATTTTTGACCATCGGCTTTGAAAAGGTAACAAATAGTTGTCGTAGTTTTTGAAATTTAATTAATATATAGATTATTAAAGTTTCTTAATTCAAAGCAACTTATACTGTTAAAGTGATAACCAGACTTGCTAAAAATCACTGTGTATAGTCTTAAAAGATCCCTGGCAGTAAAAAAAAACTTAACTAAAGTAGTTGGAGTATTGATTTTGACGTAAAAAAAGTTTTAGAATTTACTAAAGAAAGACTCTGTATGTCATGTCGACTATCTTTTTTCTCAATTTGTTTTGACTCAGAACAGACATATTTATCTACTTATTTACATTAGATATTTATTGTAATATTTTATTTAGTTCATTCACAAATATCTTTGCCTTATTTATGTATTTTGAATAACACTCTAAAACACTCAACCTTAAGTAAATATTCTAAAATCAATATTTAATTTGAATTTTCAGTAAAACTGATATATGCAACAACTTTACTATATGTTAATACTTCAGAGTTCTAAACCTTATAGTTTCTAATCTAAAGTCTGAATATTGCAGTAAATTGACTCATATAAGACACTAAACAAGAATATAATGTTTAAAATAATAACTAGTCATTCAGGGTTGTTTATAGACTATATAGCTTTTTATTTTAATTGATTAAATATTTTCAAATTTATTGTTTTTTAATGCTAATAATTTTTTTTTTAAATTTAAAAAGCTCATATCGTAATTTATAGTATTAATTAGCATGTTTTTAATAAGAAGTGATGTCGTAAAGTTTAAACTACATAAGTTAAATACTATTTAAGTAGTGACGTAAATTTAAAATACCACTAAAGTATATTCACAATTTATACATAATTTAAACTTATCTATCTGTCTGTAGGACGAAACACGAAACGATAAGAAAAAGGACAGTTTTGTTACAGTGCCTAGTTTGTCTTTTGCTAATCTTAGCCCCTAGCAACTCAATGTTAAGGTTAAAATCTATAACTTCGTTATAAGCTGTTATAATCTTGATGAGATTTTCGCGATCTGACTCGATTACGCCAATGCGCCTAAATCCACCAGTAGACCGAGTCATTTAGCAGATTGTATCTTTTTTAGTGAGAAAGATGTACGCTCTTCCCATAATATAAGTTAGCACAGGTCGTTATCTAGGTAATAGTGTTATAGTACTAAAAATACTACTAGTATTTAATACTGGTAAATTTTGGAAACTTAACAAAAGTAAAAGAGTCCTACTACATATTTTATAAGCATATTACTTTAAATTTTATTTTGTTAGTATAATTTTCAGCTAAATTAAATAGGTTTCATAAAACTATTTTTCTATTGAAATAAAACTATTCCTATGAATAAAGTTACCAAAGACAAAAGCTACTTTACATTTTATTTAACTTCTTTATAAAATATGCACTAAAGTAATAAACTATTCAACATTTTGTTTACCTTAACTAAAAAATAGTATATGTTAAACTTATTTAGTTTTACAAAGTTATGTTCAAAGAAAACTACTGTGTTGAATAAATATTCTCATTTAATTGTATAAACTTTGACATAACTATAGTTTTTTATAGTTAAAGTCAATTCCTTTGTGGCGGTGAAAATTCAGACAACAAATAGTAATACTTTAAATCCTTAGTCCATAATTCACATAAAAAAATAGTTTAGAATTTTTAACTCCGGTTACTTAAGTTTAACTTCCTTTTAAATTTAAACATATAAACTTTAATAAGTTAATACTTTATGTAATATAGCTTTAGGATTTTATTATTTCAATTTAAGTTGAAGTTTTTTATTTTGAGCAATTATCTTTTTTTATTCAGCTGGTGTACGCTGTTTAAATTTTCGTCGCTAAAATTTTTAAATTAGTAAAACTGAAGATTAAAACATATGAAAAAAAAAATTGTGTGATATTTAATTTTTAAATAATACCTTTTAAAATAATAAGGATCACTGTTTAAACAATTAAAAAAAATTCTTCAGAAAAAGTAAGTGTATAAATTACTAATATAGTTTAAAAAATATCAGAATAATCAAAAATTAAGTATTCTTAAAAAAAGACTAGAAACTTATTTTATCATTTAACTTTTTTTTAGCTTATCCGAGTTAATCAGAAATTTTTTAGTCCTTATTTAAGATTCACTATAGATAAGGTTTTATGTATATGTTTAAGTTATGCATTCAATCATTTAATTAAAATTAACTACAAAACAAATTTAAAAAATAACAGAGTTGAAATTTTGCTAAATGATTCCTAAAACTTGAACACGTATGTTCGTTTTTTACTTTGATTACAAAATAAAAAAGATAACACTTTAAATTGTTTATTAGCATTTTGTTATTACACAGAGTTTGTTTGATTTAAATTAAATTTATAATAAATAATCATGTATACATTTAATTCTTAAAACATAAAAAAAATATTTTATGGAATTTAAGGATTTTTTTAGTATTTTTTATTTCAAAAATATACTTTACTTAAGAAATGCTTTTTTTAAGTATCTTAATTTTGAAAGTAATAATTTACCCAATTTTATCAGATTTTAATTGTTCAGTGAAGATAAACCCTTATTATTTTTAAGGTTTTCACTATTTCTATCTAGTAACAAAATAACATAAATGTGACTGTGTAAACTTTGTGAGATAAACAAAATAATTTGCAATTTTTTTTTTTTGTTTACTGACGATGCAGTACAAAATTCGATGACAAATTAAAGTGCTTTAAGTTTCTAAAAGTTAATCTTAATATACTATTAACATTTATTGAAAACTAGTTAATTTCTAACACCTAGGTCACTAATGAGTTATTAAGATTACTAAACATCTAATGACTAAACTTCTGTTATCAAAAAGTACAGTTGTTTTTCGTTTATTTTAGTATCAAATAATTTTTCAATTACAGTAATTAATCTTTATAATAAACATAGTTTCAAATATTTAACCATTTTATTGGTTAGATAGTAGTCATTAATAAGCTTCATTTATAACTAAAGAAAAGATAAAAACCTACACATTTTGTAATTAACGTTTCCTTCAAAATAATCATAAACGACCAATTTTCGATAATTAACAAACAACTCATTATATTGATAACATTTAAACAAAAAAATTAACTTTCAATTAACGACTTAAATAATAAGAAGTGTGCCCTCATACATATCATATATTAGAAATCAAAACTATACATAACTAAATTAGAGGTCAGTGTAACTTGTACGTAGAATTACAGTTTTAGAACCATAAGAAATATTCTTTATTAAACTAAATATATATGACAAACTACAAAATTTTTAAACTTTACTAGTTGTTTTTACTATAAAACCTTGTTATTTATTAAAAAACTACGTTATAAGTAGTTGATCTTAAAAAAAATAGTTGAACTTGTATAGTTTAACATTTTTTGTTCAAATAGAACCATTATATATTAGTTCATAATAAAATAATTTCATTTTATTGTATATATTCTATACAGACATGACTGTAGTTTTTAATATTTTTTAAGTCTACTTCTTGTTGTGGTGAAAATTCAGATATAAAATAATAATATATTTAATCAATAATCCATAATTCACAAAAAAGTTTAAACAACTTCTTTAGCTTAAACCAATTTTTTTTAACTATAATAAATTTGATTATTTACGTTTTACTTTATAAGTTACTACTTTAAGTAATACTACTTTAAGATTTGAGTATTTCAACTCAAGCTTGTGTTATTAATTTTGATGTGTTTCATAAAATCGTACTGAATTGACAAAAGTATAAAAAACTGCTTTTCTTTTTAACTTATTAGAAAGATTTAAAACTTCTAACATAGAGATTTTTAGAGTTTACTAGTTTAAACAAAGTGCTTTAAAAATGATTTAAAATATTATGTTTGATAAGGAAAAATATAAACGTAGGTCGTTTTAAACTTTATTACACACTTGAACACTGATGTATTTATAACTGTAGTGTATCCTTGAAGATCTACTCTACTTATGTTTCACTAAGTTACCACTTTTAAAAAGTAACTACATTGAATGTTTTTAAACGTTAAACTTATGTAATACATAGTTTAGCTCAATAAAATGTCACTTTTAGAGCTACGGTAAAACTATTAAACTAACTTATTTTTTTTTCTTTTTAAGTTTGATAAATAAATAAACTAAAATTTAACATAAACTAATTATTTTAAATAGTAAGTATTTTCAAACTTTTTAAAATTTAAACGCATCGAGTTTATAAAATTGTGTTTCATAATTGAATATAATGGAATAGAGAGTTACTTATTTCAATGTTTTTCTAAAACAGTCAAATTTTTCTTCCCTGTTCTACAGAGGAACATCTTAAACTATAAAAATTTAACTGTTTGGCATTTTTTAGAAAACTTGTTTAGTGAAAGAATTAGTAACCGTATAGTTTTTGTTTATAGATTAAACTGCACTACACAGTTTCAAACTTCATTACCACCTGATCACCGATATCACATAAATATGCTGAATATTATTTTCTATCATTTTGTAAATGTTTGTGGGTGTTAATTTCCGAAATATAAGTAATTTATTTTAAAGTCCTTTTTATTTGAACCTAATGTTCTCATTTCTCATACAACTAGTATATTTTTGAATTAAACTTCTTCATTTCATTTAAATATTATATCATAACTTTTTTGTACTACTAATAGTATATAGAAATTTGAGATATGATTCGTTCAAAAACCTTTTTGTTTAAACAAACAATTAAAATTGATTTCAACTATTTTTTAACAACTACTTTTGTACAAAGCTAATTTTAAAAATTGATTTTGAGTATATAAACAGTTAAAGGTTTCATCAGAAAGTATTCAATTAATATTAATTAACAATGTTAAGCATAAAAAAATTATAAATAGATTAACAGTTTGTAATTACATAATCATAATTAAATTTATCAGTAACTAAAATAAGCAAACGTATATATAAAAAAAAAGTGTAATAAAATAAGCGACAAACTACAATCATAACAATTTATAAACGTATTGTTGCTTGCATAAATTAGGTTTAAACGTTTTTAAAAACAAAGGTTTTAAAAAAACTTAGGTGATAATCATTACGTGCTTTACTTATAATTGAAAAAGGTGGTAACAAGAAAAGCTGATTACAAATGTAACACATGTTTTCAATTATCAGATATTCGACAGTTATAAATAGCCTATTTAAAATAATTTTTACTTAAGTTTTAGGATCTGCGTTTGAACTCGTCTACCGTTATGCTATAAAACTTAGTTTTTCTATTTCTTTGTGAATTAAATAAAATTATAATATATGTAACATACTAAATCTATAAACTATTTTAGTCAAAAATGATCAAAAGTAAAAGTTAAACTTAAATATTACACTATAGCTATTTTGCGAAGGATATTTTTAACTTGCTTGTGCAAGTTTTCAAACGTTGAAAAACGGTGTTTTTACAATAATATATAAATAATAAAGTATATATACTTAAAGTAAAACTTATTTTTGTTTTTTTCGCTTCATTCCGTCACATGCAGTTACTCAAGAAATTTGTTGAGACAGGTTTAAAACTTTTTTTTATTAATTCAATTAGCAATGTAACAATTAAAAATTAAAATATATCACCGTTAGAGAAACTAAACTAAAAACATTCATTTTATTGAAAAACAATTTATTTAGCAATTAATGATTTTTAGATACTACTAATACTAAATTTTAATTTACTCTAAACTAAACATTCAAAAGTTCAAAAATTGTTTTACTATAAGGAGATGAGTTGTAATTTAGTTTTAAACAATACAATGTTTCACTCCAATAATAATTTATAACAAATAAATAGTTGTGAAATTTGTCATATTGAAATAGATTTAAAAGTAATAAATATGTCTTATTGAAAAAAGTTAACTAATATAAACAATGATAATATATGTCATTAAATAATCAAATAATTGTAAACCGAATGTATTTAAAATACTTGATATTAGCCTAACACAATTCTAAAATAATTATAAAAAACACTTGTGTTAGTAAAAAGCGATGAGAATAGGTGTTTTAATACATGAAGCAAAATAAATCTAAAAGCTACTTTGATTAAAACAAGAAAAAACAATTATAATAAGTAAACTAATGCGAGAAAAATTTTTAGTATAAGCATTGTAGAAGCAATTTTGCACTAAGTTTCTTCGTGACGTAGTCACCAAGACAGCAACAATCGCATTATTTTTCTTATAAAACAAATTGCGATTTGATTTATACAACTTACTTAATTTTAACTATATTAAAATATAAATTTTAGGACCCGAATGATTTCGGGAAAAACAAGTAAAACCTTTAAATGCTAAAAGTACTTTTGGTTTAAAACATGCTTATATTTACAAAATATAACAAAAGTGATAGCTAGCATTAAACTTTTACTTGAAAAAAGTAATCGTATACTAAATCCATACAACAAATAAAGCACATAGGATTTCTTTTTTACTTTTGTGTTTTCAATGCCTTTGTTTATTTTTTCAAAGAAATCGCGTATCACTACATGACTTAAGTTTTTCAATATCTGGATAAAAATATATTACGACTAAAAGAAAAAAATCTATACAAAGTTATGGAAATAAAACTATTTCTTTTGGTCATTATTTGGTTTTTAAATATTAAATTTATACTTTCAAACAAAAAATTTATAATGATATCATTTACAAATGTACGATAAACTTCCGCTAAGTGCATTTAATATAATTTATTATTACTTGTTGTTCAAAGTTTAAAAAATACTAATAATAAAATGATATCCTATATTTAGGTTAGTTTTTCATTGGTACATTAGTTATTTTAAATACTTACTATTCGTATGTGTTTAAAATGCAAAATGCAAACTCAATAAAAAATGTTGTTTAAAACTGAAACTACAAACATTACTTAAAACACATATGCTTTATAAAATCTTTATTTAAGTTTAAACTTTATGTAACAATTAATAAACAAATAAGTTTGTTTTACGCTATTTTACCTTACACACACATATATATATATATATATATATATATATATATATATATTTAAATTATTTAGCTCAATATATTTTGTAATTATCTATTTATCTTTATAAAAAATCAATAATAAAAAAAGTTGAAAGAGCTATCGATAGTTTATATTGAACAAAAAATAAATAAACTTTGCTTTGATTTCAAATTTTTGTAAATGTCTAGATGATTTCAATATTTGCTTAGTTATTTTTTGAAGTATATTCAATAAGTACTTAGCATTATATTTTGCTAGGAGGTGAATAAAATTTACATTTATTTTTAAATTTCATGAAAAATTACTAAAATTAAAACAAATTGTTTAAAACAATCAAAAATTAATCTCAACATTATTTAGAGTTGTAACTGAAAACTATTATTTTTTAAAAGTCACAGTATTATGCTCACAAACACTCAATGAATGTTTATGTATTTATTTTCGCTTATTTATCAAAATGATACCCATGGGGATGTTGAAGTAGTTTAAGACCGTGAAATGCGGTGTTTTATTTCAAAACATGAAATTTCTTTTTGCATTCTATTTTATTATTAGTTAGTGTATATGGAAAGACGAAATATTAAGTTTAATTGTTGTAAAAGTTTTTATAATTTTTTTATAATTCAATTTTATCTATTTTCGTCTACCGTTGTGTTTTTAAAATATTAAATAAAAAGCAAAAAAGTTAGGAGAAATCACATAAACAAAAAGATAAACAAATTTAAAAAAATTATAAATAAGCTGTTAAGACTGAGTTATTATACAATTAGATATAAAGGTATTATAATTATTTAATTCGAACACGTTATTTTGTAAATGATTATATATATAAAATATAAATATAGCTCTAAAGTGTTTTTTTTTTAAACGACTTTAATTTAAATGAAGCAAAATAAGTTGTTAAGACTAAGTTAATATTAAGTTATTAAAAAAGGTACTGTAGTATTACCTAGCTAAAGCACGGTATTTTGTGAATAAATAACTATGTATATATAGTATAAATGTAGCTCTAAGTGTTTAAGTTATTTTTAATTCAAAGAACATTGAAATAAACAAAGCAAAAACAATGTTAAATACTAGTAGTCACCTTTTGATTAAGTATTAGAGCTTTGCAACTATCTTAAGTTAATTATATCATTGAAATAATCCGTACAAAACACTTGTTGTAAATGATGTAACTACAACAATGCATCAAATATTGTACTGGTAATTAAAAAAAGTAATTAGTGTAGTGACGTAAATATAGCTATAACTTATTTTACACTTACAAAATATAAATAAGTTTGTATTTAAGAATGTACATTATCTAAAACTGCTTTAATTTGAACAGCCTCAACCGGCTGATAAAACTAACTAAATTGACGAAATTACATATGGCTTTATATATAATATAAAATTATAGTTTACGACTACTTTTAATAGTCAAACGGTTAGCAAGTAAAATTTTAACAAAATCTTTACCGTAATAGGAAGAGAAATGTTTTATAAAACTTTTTTTTTTTTAAACAACTTAAGTTCTTAAGTTAAACAAATGAAAGACTGTGTTGATATGTTGTGCTTATAGTTTAGGAATAGCTTTGAAAACTTTACAAAGCAAAAGTTTGCAGCACGCGAACGCGAGGTAATTATAAAATTAACATAAAACATTAAACACTACGTTATAATACAACCAAATCCTTTATTGAAAAGTCGTATAGCAAACTAATCTTGTTTTTTTGACATTAAATAACATTGTGACTTTAAAAACTTGTAAAAAGTATGTTTTATCTTTGGTAAATATTTAACTTTTCAGTTGACAGGTATCAGCGCAAACAGAGTTAACAAATATAAAAGTAAATAGTAAACTACCTAAAAACTGCAAGTTTTATACTTGTACTTATTTAAGTCTAAGTTTAATTAAATGTTCATAAATAATAGCTTTATATCATAAAAAACAACTGTCAGAAAAATTCTATATAATATTTGTGTTTAAAATACGTAGCATACTTTGATATTAAAAATTTATATAAAAGTTTTTTTGATAATTAGGAAAAATCAATGCAAAACAATTTAACTGTATAATCCGGTAACAAAATTTGAGCAACAGTATTCGTTTAACCTTAGGTGTTGAGAATTATATACTCATTACTTTATGTTTGTAAGAGGTAGTTTACTAAAAATAGTATTTATTAAAAATTCAACAACTGTAGGTGCTGATAATTATAAAATATTTTTTTTATTAAAATGTTTTTGGTTTTTGTTACTATAGTTAGTTTTGTTAAAATAAAAGTTATTTGGTGTTTAAAAACAATATTAGCTTGCATATTTCAATCATACTTAAGTTGTCAAAATTTTAATCTTTTGTTTTTCATTTGTTAAATCTAATTGTTTTAATTTTAACGGAAAATAAAAAAATATTTATCTACCTTATAAGAATCATTTTTTAAGTTCAAAAACTAGTTTTATTCGTTTTCTCTACTTCTATTTACAATTTTTAGTAAGCGGTATAAAAGTAAAAAAAATAAAACACGTTTATAAAAATATATATAAAAATCAAATAAACCAAAAATGTTATAAGTTAGGAACAAGGAATAGAAAAATTTAAAAAAAAAATAGTCGCGGGAAAAAATATATATATTAATTTAAATGTTTTGGTGACAAAATTATAACTTGTCACAAACATACACTTACATATTTTATATAAATAAAGAGTTATATTCAAAACATTAAACTGAAAAGTTCTTAATTCTAAGCGCATCAAACGGCATGCGTATTAGTAATGTGTCTTAAGTGTAAAACAATTTAAAATAAGGTAAGTGCTCTATTAGTACAAAATTTCGTTAATATTCAAAGCGTTAAAAAACTATAATAAATCTATGTTATCAAATACTCCAGATACTTAATTTATTTTTGATTCATTTGATTTTAAATCTGAAATTCATTGATATATTAAAATTGTATCTAATTGTAAACGAATATTAATATACTGAAGAAATTTTTTGTATACTGTTTAGTTCGTTGTTCCTAACTAAACTAAACTTTAAATAAAAAAAAATTAGTTTATACTTTAATTTTATTAGCCTACATATCGCATATAGTTTGATGTTTTAATTTTTCTTTTATTTTAATTATTACTTTATAATTAATAAATTTGCAAACTTTTTTGAAACATATCAAGAAAAAGAGACTAACAACTTATTTGCATGTTTTTATAAAAAGTACAGTATAGTTTAAACTTTTTATTTATACCTACTTTAGTTTTTTAAATTTAAGAGTCAATGGTAGGAAACAAAATAATTAAAAGTGACAGTTAATAAAAAAAACTTAGCATTTGATTGCTTGCGCGAATTTAATTTAATTAATTCACAAAAACTACGTAAACGGTAATTCTTTAAATAAATATTTATGGATATTTTTTTTTGCTAAGTTTTATGCACATTTTAAATATCTGTAAGCTTTGCACCTTAACATTTAGTTAATTTTCAGAAATTTGTTTAGCGGTCAAGAAATACTTTATCGTGGGACGAGCGCTCTCTGCTTATTCCTAACATACCAATGTAAATATATAAAAAAATGTTAAAACTTAAATCGATTTTCGTGTTAAATTCAATGAAAAATTTTTGTTTTTGCAACTTAAGTATTAAATAAATTTAATTAAAACTAAATATAAAACATTAAACAGGTTAGAAAAAATTTAAGAAAAATACTTCTTTATTTATAATGACAGAATGTCCAAAAATGTAGTTCCACTTTTAACAACATATTCAACAATAAATTGCCTGTAAAGTTTAGATAGGTTTCTTATTGTTAATACTTACTTATTTTCGAACATATAGTATTTATATGTAAACTAAGTTTTATCAGTACAACATGTCAGATAATAAAAGATAACAATAAAAAAGTTTATAAACTAAGCTTTAAAGAAAATATTCCAAACTAGATTTAGTTGCGAGATTTCAATAAAAACGTTGCCACACAATTACTCAAGAGTTAAAACTTAAGTTTAGAAAAACACTTTTTCTCGGTGATCAGTGTTTAATTTATGCTTGCCTGAGTAAAAAAGTTGCTTAAAGTTGCGAGATTGCATAAAGATCAATTTCTGAACAACTGATATGCGTCTGTTTTATTAACAGCAAATTTTATGCTCGAATAATTTTTTCGCTATACTCTCATCGCCACAATCATAAAAAAGTTCAAAGTGTCAAAAAGTTTATTATACTTAAAACTTAAGAAAAAAAAATAAATTAACCCGCATTACTGTCATATTTCAACTTCACAAAGAGTAAAAATGAATTAGAAAATATATGCTAAAAACCAAGTGGTTAAAATTACATTACAACTATAAAAATTGTTGGTTCAGTTAGAATTTTAAAGATGTTTTATAAAACACAATTCTTGTTGAATAAATTTTATAAAAAATAGTTGTTAAACTTAAGTTATTTTCTTTATAAATAAAAGGTTTTACAAAAAAAATCTTTTAAAAGTGTCTTTAGATTTAGCATTCCGCTGAAGCTTTTTAAGATAACTTATTATCTAGACCTGCTATAATTCTTTATTAGCAATTTCGACCTTTAGGATACAATTAAGGACTTTTTGTAGCCCTTGGAATTAGTTCTACTTGTAATTATAAATGTAAACTTTTTGATTACTACTAATATTTTTAAATGTAACTTACTACTAAACATGATTAACATTTTTGATTACTACTAAGGAGTTAGTTATTTTTTTTAACTAAGATTTATATTTTGAAATTTTACAATAATGGACGTGTTTAGGCTTTTTTAAGTGAGGTAGCACAACTTTATCTAATTACTTATAAAGGTTTTGCTTAAGTAGCTAAAAATAAAACACTTCAAAATGAGGAAAATACTTAAATTTTGTTATAGCACTTAGTTTAGAATCAATTAAAAGCACTTAGTAAGAAATCAAACTACAATGTTATATTATTTGAATGATGTTTTTAGAAGTTTGCGTAAATATAGTTTAATATTTACTTCAAGTCAGTTATTAAAATTTTTCTAACTTTTCTTTTGTTTAAAAAAAATTGAAATTTTTTACTCAGATCCTATTATAAAAGAAAAGATCCTTCAAGTTGTTTTAATATGTTTGACAATTATAATGTCTAAACTGGTGCCTAATCACAAAACTAAAAAAACTTTGATTAACATACTAAGTTTTTGTGAAATAGGAAAGCCGACATAAAACTAAAAAAAACTTTGATTAACATACTAAGTTTTTGTGAAATAGGAAAGCCGACATAAAAATAAAAAAAGCTCTGTTAAAACTTAAGAAAATTATAAAACTAAGGAAAGTATAGGTTTTAACTTCGATCTAGTACCGTGTTCTATTATACGTATTTACACATAGAAGCAAAAACAACATATTTTATAATTATAAGCATTGGCTTGCGGTTTTGATTTTAACTAATTCACTTAGAAAAATAGAATTAAACCTTATTGTAAACTTTTTTATTGACCAATAAAAGTTTTATAGTGCACAGAATTTATTTTCATGCAAAATTTTATAAAAATTTTGATTTCAAGCACACATTTTAAATTTTCATTAAGTTTACAATCTGAAACTTTGCAATTATTCATCTTAAGCCTAATTCTAAGTGTGACTCTTATCCTGATCCTAAATCATACCTTAACTCTAACCCTGATCTGCCCAAGCTCTATTTATAACTTTGAACCAAGTTTTGTGCATAATAAACACTCACTGCTAAAGACGCACTCCGTGCATAATATTTATTTTTAAACACTAGAACTGAATAGTATAACTAAAATCTAGAACTATTTCCGAATTTCTTAATCATGCATATAATTACTTTAGACTGATATTTTTAAACAAAGTAAACGAATAGAAAGCCTACAAAACACAATGGCTAAAAATAAAGTTCGTTTCGCGAAGATACTTGACAATATAATTACAAAATCCGCTTTGGAGGTTCACAAAATGCTTTTTGAGTACGAAAGCAAGCACAAAATAGTGATGGACAGATTGAGAAAAGGTATAAGGTTTCACTTGAAAGGAAACTTTTTAATCTCGATAAATACACTAAAGGAGATGATTCTGTAATTAAAAATTGCGGCCTATGCGTACTTCACCAAAAAGGACAGGAGTTAGCATAACAAGCAAAATTTTTTGTCCAAACTGAGATTTACAGAGGACAAGGAGATACTACGAGACCTTTCCTTCAGTTAGATAACGTACAAGCAAACAATTGAAATATGGGCGAAGTTTTTCAAGCGACTGAATCTTTGGATTGAACATGAAAAAGAAGATGGAAAAGATGTTGATGACATTGAAACGCTAGGACTCAAAGTTTTTATAAAAGAGGTTGTATCGCACAAAGAAATAACCTAAAAGTTGGTAGCGGTTTTGAAGAAGCGTTGAGAAGAGCACAAGAAAGGCAGTGACGTAGACCGTGACGCAATAAAAGAGCTTCAAGAGTTACTCATTGGATTTAATTGCTACGACTTCAGTTTATTAAGTTCAGGTATTTATATGTAAAAGTATTACTATTTCAAGTATATACTTTTGAAGTTTAGTTTAATATACTAGTGCATGTATATGTTTATATAAATATTAACTAAGTGTAAAATTTATTAACTACAATGTATCAATAATAGATGTATCAGAACTAACATCATCTGTAAAAGAAGGGAATGCAGTTGAGGCAGCTCGTATCAAATCAGATGTTCCAATGAAAACAGGTCGAATAGAGTCAGTTGCAAAGGAGATAGATGACGGTGATTATCATGATGGGCGTCGTCATAAGTTCACATTAAGCTTTGACTTTAAAGACATAAAGCTCATTAAGGAAAAATTTAAGGATGTTTTTGACTCCATCGATATCGAGCTGAAGAGTCCCAAATGGTCGGGGCTTTCAAAAGGTAAACAACTCAATAAATTTTGAGATTCGTCAAAAAATAAATTAAAAAACTTTAAGTTAAATAAACTTCTTAAAATTTCATTCATTTAGTTAATTTCAAGAATTTTGAGTTTTGCATTTTTATAAAGTTAAAAAGCTTATAATTTTTTTTTAATTACATAAGCATAAACGAAAAAATTTTTTTAAAAACACTTTTAAAACCAAAAATTAATTAACATTTTAATAACAATTTACTTATACTAAATTATAAAACAGAAATGGATCATAAAATAGTGTTTGTATTTTGTTTTATTTTTGACCTACAGAACTTGTTTATGAATCTTTTGTAAAATCCTTCGAGATGGCTAGTGGTAATAAAGAATTTCATTTCAACTTCATTAGTGATGCTTATTTTCCTAACAAAAGTTGTAACAGCGCTTTGGATAGAAATAAGAAGGAATCAAGTATAAAAAATGATAATGGTTAGTTGAGAATGATAAATATTAGGGATTATCATTTAAGTATGATTTTGTCTCTTAACTTTTTTACCTCTTTTAATATAAAATATTTATAAGTAAGTTCTTTAGAAATAAAGTACAAAATATTTTTTTATTCATAAAGAAATTAAAAATTTAAATTAATTAAAAATATTTTTAACTAATGAACTTTATTTTACACATATATATATATATATAAGTTAATTGGCATGTATGAACAGCTTTTTATTTTAAATGAAATTAAGGGTAAAGCTTAAGAACTTCTTTTCTGTTGAAATTTACGAGCGTAACATAAAAATTAAATTTTAAGATGCAATTAACGAAGATGATCGAGACATGGATGACCTTGTAGATTATATTAAGTAAGGAAAAGAAAAATTAATAAAAATTAATTTAAAAAATTTAGGAATTAACTAGAAGAAAGCTAAAAATTTAAATTTAATAGGTTAATGATTTAAAACTTGGTTTACTTTTGTGAAAAATAAGGGAATAAACATTATATTGTTAATTTTAAAACTAATTCAATTATAAAGTTTTACAAACTATATAGAAATATTATTTGTGCATTAATTGTAAATGAAATTAAACAAATGGTTTATCGAAAAAAAGCTACATATAGTATAAACAGTTCTTTTTTATTTTAATTTTCATCATCATACGTAATATAAGTATTGTTGTACGATACAATTTAAAACATACAAAATTGTCAGTTTTAGTAATTATTTACTTAGCTTGTAAACAGTGTAAATATTTAAGAAATTTATGTCAATTTGATAACAATAGAGCTTTTAACACGAAAAAAGTTATAAAGTTTCAATCAAAAGCTTTTTAGTTATGTGAACACCGAACTAAACGGCTTAAAGCAACAGTTAAATTACGTCAATGCTTGTTTGAATATATTATAAAGTTTTATGCAAGTGTTTGTGAAGTACATGAGTTTTAAAACTATTATTACTTAAAATTTTTGATTCATGTGTCTTTAAAAGCTGTTTGTTTTACTTGATTAAAGTTTAAATTATTTTCTGTTACCCTTTATTTTTCAAGTTATTATAAGGTTTGAACGTTACCTAGTAAAATAAATATTAGAGGTACTTTAAGTTCTAAGTAATATAACATTTTTAAGTAAAAACTACCGTTTTCTATTGTTTTAATTGACTATTAATTAAATTAAAACGTATTTGTTATGTTTGTTAAAATAAGTTTTTACAAAATTTTTGATATTTAACATGAATTTTTATAAGTTCTTTATAACTAAACCATTTCAATTAAAACTTTTTATTTATTCATCACTTTTACAACGACTTTTAAAAATAAAATTTTTGTATCAGTAATTGCTGGTATAGATTTATGATATTAAGCCTAAAAGAGTATTTAGTGAAGATATTAAGCCCGAAAAAGTATTTAGTAAATGAATTATTAAATGAATTACTATCGCTTCTCAATTAAAACGCTTTAAACAATTTGTCTTTTTTTATGAAACAAATTAGTAAAGATTATTTCAAGTTCTATCAAAAAAGGTAGTAACGTTAAACCTACAATCCCACAAACTGTAGCTTTTAAAAAGGTTATATTTACAAAGACAAATTTTATTTAATTGAATGGGCATTGTTATCATATGTTATCATTTTGTTGAATGGGCAACTTAGCGGTTAAAGAAAATTAAAAAAAAAAACTTCAACTACATCAAAATACGAGTATATACTAAATACTATACAAAGTTACTCTTATTTAAAAAAAACGTTCATTTTATACACGTTCAAATTAAAACAAGATTATATAATATGTTTATACGGAGATCGGTAGCTTATACTTTAACAAACAAATCATTCTCTTAAAAGTTTGCTGCAGCCGTAGTTATTGAAAGCATTTTTAAAAAGTAAACAAAATTAGTAAAAAATTCATTTAAATCGGTAGTAAAATAAAATAAGTTAAATACAAAACCGCGTTTTATTAACTATAATAAAGCACATATACTGTGTCTGACTCGATACCAAAATGTTATTTACTACACCAGGTCTTTAGATTAAGCTTTGTGGGAACCTTTCAATTATTTTAAATAAACAAATAAAATATTCTAAAGATTTCCATAGTTCGTATATCTTGCAAATCAAAGTGAAATTTTAACGATTTAAAGCAGGGTTTTCCATACTAGACCGAGTATCCCCTTTTGGAGGGGAGGGGCATTGCAGAAATTTAGGAGAACATAAGCAGCAAAAGATTAGTTCGTTGTATGTTGTCCTATAATTTTAAGTAAGTATTCAAGTAAAACTTCGTTGTGTTCATTTCATCACACCGTGTTTTAAAATAATTTGTGTTTTAAAGCTTATTTAATTTAAGTTGATGAACATAAAATTTATAATTAATATATTAAATTTTTTGTTTTAAAAATTAAAGTTAGAAGCGTGCAAAAAAGAAACTTCGTTCAAAGTTAACCAATTGTTTAAATTTTTGCAGTGCATAAATATTTCCGTGAAAATAAAACACTTTGAAAAAATGTCTCCATGCAAATTACCTATAGAATCGTGCAATAGGTGACTCCGTGCAAAATTTGCCCTGCAAAAGTTTCTCGTGCTAAAGTGATCCACCTTGCAAAAGTTTCCTTTTGTGCAAAAGTGATCCTCCTTGCAAAAGTGTCCCTTCGTGCTAAAGTATTATCGTGCAAAAGCGACACACTACTTTAATTATCTCTATTAGTTTTTAATCTCCAACATCAAACGCACAAAATTTTCTTGTACGATACAGACTATAAAAGTAAAATGTATGAATTTTAGGTATTTAACTTGCAAACAGTGAATAATTAAAGTTTAACAAGTTTATTTAAAAGTGATACCAAAAAAATTTTTAAACAAAAGAAAAATATAAAGTCATTATTAGATGGTTTATTATGATATGAAGACTGCACTAAACGGCTTATAACTTTTACAAAACAACAGGAAATTACTTAAATGCTTGTTTTATTATATTCCAAAGTTTTATGTGAGTGTTTGTGAGGTACAAAAGTTTTAAAACTATTATTAATTGAAAGCTTTGATTCTTGTGTCTTTAAAAGCTGTATCTTTTTGTAATAGTTTTAGACAATTTTCTATTACCGGTTATTTGTTTATGTTAGAATAAGAGTTGTCTGTTTAGAAGTAAAAAGAATATTAGAGATAGTTTAAATTCCTAATAACCCAATTTGTTTAACTAAAAACTGTTGTTTTCTTTAGCAATAATTTAATTATTAATTAAATTTAAACATATTTATTATACTTTTGGCCTGCATTTTTACAAAATGTTTTAAGTTTAACATTAAATGTTAGAAGGTCATTACAATTAAGCTATTTAAACTGAAACTTGCTATTTTTTCTTCACTTTTAGTACGACTCTTAATTAATTAAAATTAAAAATATTTAAGACTTACAGAAAAAAATGTTTATTAATTGCTATAAATCGTGAAAGGTTATTTAGTATACGATTTTTAAAATGAATTATTATTGCTTTTTAATTTAAACGCTTAAAATAATATGTTTTCTTTTAGAAATACACAAGAAAAAAAATTGTCAACCTTCTATTATAAAAGGTAATAACGTTAAACCTGCATACCCAAAAACTGTAGCTTTTAAAAATCTTATATTTTGAAACAATTTTTGTTTAGTTGAATGGGAATTTTACGTCTGAATTTTCACCGCAAACCAGCGGTTAACTTACAACATATAAATAAAACTTAAACTAAATCTAAATATGAATATAAACCATGTATTTTATAAAGTTTATTATTACTTAAAATAAAATTAATGATTTACAATATAGCCTAGTCAAACTTAAGAAAGTCACTCTTAACTAAAATTTTAACTAAAATTTTACTTAAAACAGTCAAACTCATTAGGTAAAGTAAAACAGAAAAAAATAACGTTTTAAAGTCTAAAAATTAGCAAGTTAGACTGTATCAATTAAAAATCAATAAAAATTTTGTTAAAGTAGAATTTATTAAGTTTGAATAAGCTATTTTGTTAATCAATGTTGTTGTTTTTTGAGTTTGAGCAAACTTTATTTAATTTATAGTATACAATTGTTTTTTTATATAGTTGAAGTTTGCAGTGAAATTTTAGACGTTACACTCCCAATAAGCTAGATAACAATAGTATTTATATATATATCCATTTAAAAAGCAACAGATTGTAGAGTTGTAGGTTTATGGTCCCTACCTTTTTTGATAGAAGTTGATAAAATTTTGTTTCTAAAACGAATAAAAATAGTTCTTTAAGTGTCTTATAAAACCAATATGAATTCATTAAATAACTCATATACTAAATACCCTTTCAGACTTAATAGCAGCAAGTAAACTTATTTTTATATAAAAGATACAAAATATTTATTTTAATAATTAAAGAGTAGTTCTAAAATTGAAAAAAATAACAGGTTTAAATTTAAATGATTTGGTTATACCGAGCTTCTAACATTTATTTTCAAATATCAAAAATTTTGTAAAAGGCAAGCAACAAATATGACAAATATGTTTTAGTTTATCAATAAGGTTAAAATTAAAAAAAAAACAGGTTTTAATTAAAACTAACAAGTTATTAGGAAGTTAAATAACCTCTAATACTTATTTTACTTATAAGGAAAAAATTCTTATCATAATATGAAAAAATAACTGGTAACAGAATATAATTTGAAATATAAATCAAATAAAAGAAGCAGCTTTTAAAGACACATGAATCGAAACTTTCAAATGATAATAATAATAGTTTTAAAACTTTTGAATCTCACAAACACTCGAATAATAGTTTTTAATATTATCAAACAAGTATTTACATATTTACTATGTTGTTCTGTGAAAGTTTTAAGCCGTATAGTGCGGTCTACATATAATCAATTTATTATCTAATAGTAACTTTATGAGTTTACCTTGTTTAAAATTCTGTTGTTATTAGTTTTAAATAAAGTTGTATAAAACTTATTTTAAACTGTTTGCAAGTTAAGTAACTACCTACTTAAACAAACCACATTACATTGTTTTAACTTGTATTTTATAACAAAACTTATAGTATAATGATGATGAAAATTAAAATGAAAAAGAACTAATTATACAATATGTAGCTTCTTTTCGATAAACCATTTGTTTAATTTAAATTTATAATTAATATACAAATAATTCTTCTATATAGTTGGTAAAACTATACAATTTACATAGTTTTTTTAATTAACACTTTTTACTACGTTATTTATTACAAACGTAAATCAAGTTTCGAATCATATACATATTAAACTTAAACTTTTAGCTTTCTTCTATTTCAGTTCTTAATATTTTCACATTAATTTTCCCTTAAGTAACATAAATATTACTATTACAAAAAAAAGAAAAAATATCTATCTAACATAAATTTGTATCTCTTAGTGTAACATATAAACACAATAGTGTATTTTTACTTAACATTAAGTAATTTGGACTAAAACTAGCTTTTTACCCTCAAAACATAGTTATTAAACATATTAATGATTTCAGATTTATAACGTTATACAAGCCTGATTTTTTAGATTGATAATATATTCAGGTAATGATACAACAACCGGGTGATATATCTTAAAATTTTTCATCAGTCACCATGTTACCTTGTTAAAATTGTTTATAAATTAAAGATATAAACAAGTTTAACAAGGTAACATGGTGACTGATGAAAAATTTTAAGATATATCACCCGGTTGTTGTATCATTACCTGAATATATTATCAATCTAAAAAATCAGGCTTGTATAATGTTATAAATCTGAAATCATTAATATGTTTAATAACTATGTTTTGAGGGTAAAAAGCTAGTTTTAGTCCAAATTACTTAATGTTAAGTAAAAATAGTTCAACTAAGCTTTTAACTTCTGATTTATAATTAGTAAAAGTTTCATTCAATAATATTTTTCTAAAATAAATCAATAGTATATTTATTCTTTCAAAAATTTATTTTACAAACTAAGTTTCGGTCAAATACCTCGTCAGTGCTTTAATAAATCTAAAATAGGTATATAAAAGTCATGGAAAATAGCATTTAAACAATTAAATTAGAATAAAACCAAATTTTTACTCAAAATTTTTACTTTAGATACTTTTTTTTCTACTACTATTATTTGTTTTGTTCTTTGATTTCTAAACTTAACTAAAATTTAAACTTTGCCAAAAATTCAAACTTAGTGTTATAATTTAACTTGTTTTGTTTTTAGGTAAATATTTGTCTGAACTATAACCTTTCAAATAAAGCATTTGAGCGGGATTTTAATAGCGATTAAAAACACAAAATTGTTCAAATTTTCAATAATTACGTCACATTTAAAATAAGCTACACTAAATTTAACTAAATTTTAAGCTCGTTTTATTACACTTTTGCTTAGGCAATGTTTACATACAGCTTTTATTATTATACTGTTGTTATACCGTTGTTAAATGAAAAAGAAAACATTTATTAAAAAATTATTATGTTTTTATATTTTATAGTCATGGCCTTACATAACCTTATGCTTTTTATTTAGTTAATAAGACTCTAAAAATTTGAAACAGGTAAAAAGTGTAAACATTTCTGTATAAGATTAGATTATTATTAACTTAAAATTATTGTTAGTTTATACTTGAACTTGAAACGAGTGATAAAAAACGGAAAATGACTTTCCATTAACGACTATGAAAGATGAAAACTCATATAAACAATTTCTTTAAACTTCAGCAAAATTCTGATTTAAAACAAATACAATCTACACTTTAAAAAATCAATTAGCATTACAAAACAGTAAACGAGTAGAAGAAAGTACATAGATTTTTTTTTGTCTACTAAAACTCAGTTGTTATCGAAAACAAGTACTCTAATTTAGTAGTTCTAAATTTTAGTACAGTTCTTATTTTATGTTTCTATGCTTAAAAATATGTAATAATTGCGCTCTCTTGTCGACTTTAAAATGCAATTTTGCACTAAAATACTGCGTCCCCTTACGATTTATATAGATTGCATCATCCTCAAAAAACATTATGCACTTGACTAAAAATATTTTGCTTTTTAGGATCGAAATACTGCGCCACCATGCAACTTATGTTAGTTGCTACATATTTTGTGCACTTAGAATTAGAAATACTGTACTCGTTAGCAAATAAAATTGTGCAACCAGGCCCTGAAAAATCATATATAAAAGTGTAAGTAGAGATAACTTCAAAAATTATTTAGTATTACTAGAAAAATATCCTTGATATCAAGCTTCTATTTTAATAAAACCAATAAACCACTACTACACACTTGTACTATAATTGTAGACTTGCTGTTTAAAAATACAAAATTAAAAAAATTTTTTTTTTTACTATTCTTATAGTAAAATGTCGCAAAGTAAAAATTTATATCAGTTTATATTGTCAAAATTTCAAACTCGTTCAAAAGTTGTTTAGTAATAAACTAAAGTTTTTTATCGTTTGGATTATTAATTGATAAGGCGTCTGACTCCTATTAAAGGATTCCTAAAGTTCAGCTCACTTATGGTTTTAGACTCAATATAGAAGGTCTTAAAGGTATTAGGGAATAGCGAAGTACAAAAAATTTATATAACAATTGAAACAAACTTATCTTTTATTTACATGAACTAAAAAAACACAAAAGTACATAATAACTACATCAAACTATACTAAAATTACAGTTAAACACACATGATCATGAAACACTAATAAATATATTAAAACTTAAGTAGAAAACATTAATTCTTAAATCTAACGTGTTTAAAGATTTTATTTAAATAGTAACTTATTTCTTTACGTGTTAAGAAAAAATCAAGATATTTTGGTAATTTTAAATTAATCTTATAAATTGATAGATTAACAAAAACATTTAAATATTTTGTAGTGTTTGCAAATCGCATTGAACTAATTCGTTTTATATGAAGTTGGTCTTGTATACTAGTTCTACAAAACTTTAAAGACTTATACATTTTAAGATTTAATTTTAAAGTTTTGTTATATATAAACAGTTGCTTTCTTATGACAAATAACACAGAGAGCAAATCTAAATCTGACACTATATATAAATTTGAGTCTTTATTTACAACTTAATTTATTTAAGTTATTAAGCAGGAATTTAATTATACTTTATTAGATGTCATCAGATATTTCTAAGCTGAAACAATTTTAAGCTACTTTTCTTATGTGTATGGTACAAATTATCACAAATATTTTTATAGTTTTAGTAATTTGTTAGAGTGAAAAAAATACTACTACTAGCACAAAAACTTTCAAAGAAACTACAATAACGTAAAAACTGAAAATATTTATATTGATTCGATTTTTTCACAATTTTGTGGTGCATAGATTTTCGTACGAGCAGTTAAACACTAAAAAAATTCCTTATTCACATCAAATTTAAGTCATTATTTTTGTTTTTTAATGAAAAGAAAGTCATACTTAAAGTTTCTAGACAGTCAGCTTTGTTATTATTTTAAATTCATATATCGCTTTTAGCTATAGTAGTTAATTCACTTTTATATACTATTTTTTATGTACCTTATTCAATATAAAATAAAATTTACTCTTGAACTATTTTAGTTAAAAAAAAAATAACACTTGTCATATAAGAATCGCTTTAGAAAGAAATTCATATTTAAATATATTCGGTTCTAGTATTTAGATACTACTGTATACTTTTGTTTTACAAACTAATTCTTTTCTAGTATTTAGTTACTACTAAGTACATTTCATTTTAAAATTTTTGATTAAGCACGAAAAATGAAGTGAGTAAATATTAGTAACACATAAATTACACAGTTGTGTCTTCTTATATATTTAGGAAAAAATCTTGAACTTTATAAAATAACTTTTTAAGGGTAAAATATTTTAAAATATAGTAAAAGTTGTTTCAAAACCGAAGAATTGAAAATTATTGTTTTTTTATTTGTTTTTTATGCTTTATCAAACATTGTTATGATTATACTAAATGTCATACATAAGTAAGTTTTAGTGACTAAAAAACTTTATTGACGTCATCCTTTTATCTAATGAATACACGCAAAAACTTTTTTTATATATTATCTCTAATTTCACTTATGTTGTTAATGATATCGTATAAATAATTAGACTGCAACTAGCAGAAAGGTCTTATAAATAAACATGAAAATATTATACAAGTGTATTGTTTGTTATTCGACTAATTATTGAAAATAAGCTTGTCATAAGAAACAGTTAATTATATTTTATAAACTAATTTATTAACATATTTAAAAAATGGGTTTAAGGGTAGAATCAATTCAAGTGAAACATTAATGTATTGATAAATAACTTTTTTGTTTAAAAAAAAATGATATGATTACATAACATAGAATAGTTTAATTTTAGTCTTTATTAAAGAAAAAACTAAACTTTTATTTATAGTTGCAAAAACCTTACTACATTCTTAATTAATATTTAACTTGATAAAAAAAGAATTAAAAATATTTATAGCAGCTCATGTTGACTCGCTGAGTTTGGAAAACTTTATTTGAAAATACACGACTTTATTATTTTTAATCAAATTTGTCCTTATTAAAAAGACTTATTTTTTGTTTAGTGTCTTATAAATTTGACAACATATAATTTTTTTAACTTTAATACTACTATTATTTTTTGTCTTTCGAGAGTTTTTTACCGATAACGAACTTTAATCTTAACTTTTTGATTAAATACTACCTAACTATTCGTTCAATCAACCTTGTAAGAAATTATTTCGATTTTTTTGTTTAAAGAGGTTTTAAACGAATTCTGAGTGTGTTAAATGTATTATTTTTTATTAAAACTAAAACATTAGCTTAAAATTGTATAAAGAAAATGTTTTTATAACAGTTTGTATTTTTTATAGGTAAACTAATTTTAAGCTTGAACTAAATTTACTGCATCTTTTCAGCTTTATCAATAGACGTTTTACAAAAAAGAAAAATGTTACTGAATTAAATCAGTTTGTAGAAAAGCCTAAAACGACCACGTTTTATAAGCAGCATAACGAATAAAAAAATATTTACATAAAAAAATAATAATTTAAAATATTGAAAAAAATATGCACTAACTCTCACAGTGACGTCGTTATAGTAAAATTTTAAAACCCACAAACATTTGCCAACTAGTTTTGTATATAGTAATAGTAAAATTTCTTCAATTGGTAATTTAGGCAAGATTGAATTTTAACTGCATAATGCAGTATTAAACAAATATAAATTACTCTTGAATCAAAAAAGGGGTTAATGTTAATGACCATATATAACAATACATTATAATAATTAGGAAATAAATAAATTAAATACTTACTTAGTCGTATATTACAAGAACAAGACAAGTAAAACTATACTTTAGACATTTAATAAAATATGCAAACAATTGATTTATTTGTTTTGATACAAAAATTATAAGTTTCTATTAGAAGTATACGGACTTTTATTTTTTACCTTTTTAGACTGAATACGACAATTTTATATGAACCAACAATAAAAATCACTACTACGCTATATTTTTGTTGTATATACCGTTAATAAGATCAAATTTCAAAAAAAAAATCTAAATAATTAGTCTGAATAAAATTGATTTCAATTTTTAAAAAGTTTAATAAAAAAGTTATTACAATAAACTTGTTTAAGTTATTAAATTAATTTCAGTAAAGTTTAATTTAAAGTAATCATATTCATCTTTATTTTATATTTTTAACATTAGAACTTTGATTTTTTTTTTAATTTGATTAAAGTATATATTTTGATACTTGAGTTGTGATTTTATATACATGAGTATATAAAAAGTTGTTTTTTAGTTTTAATTATATATGTTTTGAAAGCCTCATATATCCCTAACTTTATATAAATTATAGTTTTTATGGACTTTAATCAACTTTATCTAACGTATATAAAACAAATTTAGCTTTAAAATATCTTTAAAATTCTTAATTAATAATTATTATCATTAAGTTTCACACATGTGACATTGAAGATCAGTATTTAATTATAACAGCAATAAGTAGCATACAACTAAAATAATTTTAAATGAAGTTATAAAACAAATTTTAGACGTTTAAAAAATGTGATGTTTTTAAAAAAAGCAATAAAGATATAAGCTGTATGCTAATGTTTTTTAAATAGTTAAGCTAGATTATACTAAAATTTTTCTCAAAATTAATTAGATATTAAAATAAAAAGAAACTTACAATAAATTTTCTTGAGTTCGTAATAAACAGAAAAAAAGTTCATAGGCCTAAAAAAAATTAGTTATGAAAATTAAACTAGATATCACACGAAAGTATCTGAAAATTACCATAGATATTACAATAAAATATAAGATAAACACTAGACGTTTTTGAGTTTTAAAAAATGAGCCAAAAATTCTGTATTATGTTTATTCTAGGATAGTTTTGCAAATTACAATATATATAACGAGGAATTTTAGAGATTTACAGGATCCGACCGGATCCGAATTTCAAAACAATTTTCAGATTCGGTTCCGGAAGGATATTTCTTCTTGGATCCGGTAAATCACTACAAAATGTATAATAGCTACTATTCTAAATAGCATATGCTTACAATACCTCACCAAAATAAATAGTATTATTGTTTTGTAATACGCTTTAAAATATAATGTTGTTTTAATAATATAATAAATGCTTTAATAAATAAAATAAGCTTTAATGAAAATTGAGATGCATGCTGCAAAATTTGTTTTTTGAACATTTTTTTTTAATTAATCATATTTTATATTTAGCTTGTTATCGTAAACACTCACACATGTATTTTTCAAACATCAAAACTGTTTTGTTTGTTTTTCAAGCTATAAGGTAAACTAAAAAATTAGCTTTAAAAAAGCTGTAACAGCTGTAACCAAAGTATAGTCAGTTGAATGAAATATAAGTGGTAATTTAGGTTCGTAAAAATATTCCAAGAGAACTTAAATCGGAAAATTAGATTAGCCTACTAATTTTAAACTTTTTAAACCCCACAATAACTCTCATAACTGTTTTTTTATATAAATAAACTTCCATTCATTGTTTTCTACATTAGGTTTGTTCCAATTTTAATCGTTTAGTACGGTATTTTATAAAATGTTGCATATATCAGTTTATATAAAGTTCTACACATGCTTTTTCTTTATATTTTAGAAAATTTTTAACAACTTAAGTTATCATATCTAAATTCATCTTTAATGTAAATAATTTATTGTTTTCTAAATAAGTATCATTAGACACATAAAAAAAACTTAATTTCAAGAGTATGAAACAAATTAAATGTAATGTTCAGTAAAACTAAAAAAATTATAGTCAAATCGAGGTATTGAATTTAATGTATACGTACACCAATAATTTATTTAAAAGAAACACTTTTTGCGTTTTAAAATTACATAACATGAAAATAATTTAAAAATTACGAAAGATTTTAATGAACTTTTATTCAATTTTTTAGCTTTATTTTATGCTTGAAATAAGATGCAAAAAACTTTTTATCTATATATTTTTAAATCTTGATAGAGATTTAGTTATTTTATGGAATCAAACTTATTGCTTTGTAATTTTAACGGCGTTAACCAGCTGAGATTCAATACTTAGTTTGAGTTCAACAAGATTTTTAACAGCTTTGTTGTGAAAGAACGGTTATACAACTTTAATACTCAAAAAATATAACTTAATTCAAGATGTTTGATTATATAAACCATTAATTAAAAAAAAAGATGTTACATTGATGTATAAAAGTAAATCAATGTAGTTTGTTTAAGAGTTAATATTTATGAAAATCATAGCTAAAATAACTTAAGCCACAAGTAAATTGATTTTTTATAAAAATATTTTATTAACTCTTGAGAATGCATATTTAAGTTATAAAATAGTTTTATCAAATGAAGGCAAGTACTAATAAGTAGTAAACAAGTAACTATAAAAAAGGTACTTATAAAGTAGTTGTATCTTTATTTTAATTCATATCTCAAAGTATTTTTTATTGATGAAAATACACAATTAATAGTTTGTATGATTTACATGTGACATCAGTAAACCAAATGTTATGGATATTAAAGTTAAACATTTTATTCCCGTTAGTTTGATACTTAAGTTTTAAAATATGTTTATTAAAGTATTAGTACCTGAATACGTTCTTTAAAGAAAAAAAAACTTTTTCCAATTAAGTTAACGAAAAAACTTTCCTTTTGTTTAAAATTACTTTTTATAATTAATTTTTAGATAAAAAATTACTTAGTTCGTAATTTACAGTTTCATATTCAATCAAATTTATGAAGCTAAAATTAATTTAAGTTTTAACTATCTAAGGATTAAACATTTTTTTATATTTAAACTTCTACCCAAAAAAATTTTAAAAAGTGTTTCACTACAAACTAAAGTAATTATATAAAATTATAAAATAACATGTTTATAAAATAAACAAAAAGTGTTGTGAAAACAGACATATATGTCCTTAACTTCAAAGCCTTAAATACTTTTTACGATCAAGTTGCTATATTTTAAAGTTTTAAGGATTAAATAAAATGCAACCGAGTAAAATAATGCGACATGTTAGTTAATTTTTGTATAAAAACTTTCTTTTTTAATTTACTTTTCTATTTAGTTTTTTAAAACTAGTAATTTTCAGTAGTTAATTTTTAAGGTATGCTGTATAAATTAGATGGTCAATAGTTTTTAATTTCTCATCAACTACTAATAAAGATTAGGACAAGTATTTAAAACAAGTTGTTTATTATCAGGTATTTATAAAATAAAAATAATATGAGAAAAGTTGTATGTAACATTTTAAAAAAATATTTCATTCAAGTATTTTTATTTAAATACAACTTACTTTGTTGTGCTCGTAGGGTTTGAACAGTGTTCCGTTTAAGAAAACATAGTTTCTGATTTGTTTTTTTCTTTTAACATTTTCTTTAGAAGAATAAAACTTAATAATTAAATACTACAAAGGAAAATGTGAATCACAAAAGAAAGTTTGTTGCTTATTACTTCAAAATACTTAACTCAAAATCGTTTAACTAAAATGCGTCCAATATTTCTTAATAAACCTCCGTTGAAACTAAATCACAAACACGATCTTATTTTTAATTGTAAGTTACTTTTTTCTATCATCGTTTAAATTTAAAAGTATCTGTAACGTCTGAAAGAAGTGTTATAATAATCTTTTTGTTTGCTGTTTTTGTTGTCTACGTTTTTGTAAATTTAAAATAATTATTTAAGCAGTAATAAAACTTCTGTACGCTTTAATAAAGTTTTGACTGTTATTAAAAACAAAGAAAAATCTATTCCAAGTTTTATCTGCTGTACATTATCTGTGACTTTAAAACTTCTATTACTAAAGTTTTTTTATACTATGTTTTTTGAATGCTGCTTATTGCAGTAAAAACCTTTTGCAGAGCTTGCAAGTTCAGATAATGATATAAACTTCAAAATCATACAAGTATAAAAAACTAATGTTTGCGGGTAAATCGAAGTTACTAAATACTAATTTAAGTATACAGTAACCTCTCGCATCTTTATGTACTCGTGAGTTAGGCAAAACATTAACAAAAAATCTGATTTAATTTTTTTATTTAGAATATTAAAACTTAATAATATAATATAACACAATGGAAAGTGTGAATAACAAATGTAATTTATGACTGCTTGTTACTTCAAAATACTTAACTCAAAATCGTTTAAGTAAAATCCGTCACAATATTTCTTAATAAACCTTTGTTAAAACTAAATCGAAAACTCAATGCCTTTTTTATTTTAAGATTTTTAACCATCGTTTAAGCTTATAAGTATTTGTAACGTCTGAAAGATGTATTACAATAATCTTACGGTCTGCAGTTTTTCTTGTCTATGTTTATCGTTTTCGTAAGTTTTAAAATGTCTTCAAGCAGCAATAAAATTTGTGTACGCTTTACTAAAATTTTTACTGTTAATAAAAATATCGAAAAATCTATTTCAAGTTTAATCTACTGTACATTATTTGTGACTTTTAAATTCTTATATTAAAGTTTTATCTTACCATATTTTTTTGAATGCTGCTTATTGCAGTAAAAACCTTTTGCCTAGCTTGCAAGTTCAGATAATTTTATACACTTCAAAATTATAAAAATATAAAAAACTAATTGTTGCGGGTAAATCTACGTTGCTTAAAATTAATTTAAGTATATTTAAGTGTTTTGAGTCAGGTACTTTTGTCTGTTTATTTTTTAAAAATTAAATTATAAAGATAATTTTTTAAATGCTTTATAAAGTTAGTTGATAATTTTTTTAATTTACTGCGAATTTTAATTAATTTACTTAACGTCTAGTTGCTTATGTAATAAATTAAATTAAAACTAGTAGGCATAAATTTAAACATAAATTTTGATATGAATTAATAAAGGATAAAAAAGGTTGATAAGACTTTAACAAATAAACAAATATTGTAAGATATGTTATTTAGTCGTTACTTAATATCTGTTTTGACTTGTTTACTTAAACTCTAACTACATCCTGTTTAAAGTTCAACTGGTTCCTTTTATTTGCGTTTCTTGTTTAATCTTGAAAAAACTTTAGATTTGAATATCTCTTAAATTTTGGTTTACACTATAATTTATAATATTAATATAACAAATTACTTTTCTCGCTTAGCACATATTTAATAAAAATTTGCTTAATTAAGGATTAAAGCAAGTTAATGCAGTTAAAAGAGGCTGTTAAATTAGTTTAACAAGTTATATAATGTGCTGAATACTATTATTTAACAATAAATTAGTTTTAATTTCTGGGTAGTTTAAAGTAGGTCAAAGAAAATTTTGTTGGAACGTTGTTTTTTAAAAACTAGAAAGCTACAGCTGAATGACAAACATTGGAACAAAATTAAAATTCCACATCAAAAAAGCTATTAAAAAAAATTAAATACCTAATAATGAATCATGTAACTGCAGAAAAAAAAACAAACATGCCCCCTGAAAGGAGAATGTAGGGCATAAAATATAATTAACCAGACATCAATATACCAGACAATTCATCAAAATATACATTGGACTAAGTGCCAATCAGCTAAAAAACACATACACAATACAAAAATAAAAAGCAAACCAAACGACAAAAATTACCTTTAGTATAAACAAGCAACTGAACATTCAAATTTAACCAATAATATTAAAAATCAAAACAAGAACTACAATAATACTTAAACCTGATACAAATTACAGATGTTCTCATTATTAAATATAAATTATCTGATACAAAAGAACGGAATTAATGAATTCATGCAGACACAGAAAAAAAATAAACTGGAAAGCAGAAAACTTAAGTCAGGTTATAGTACTAGTACAGGATAGGTTTTTCACATTTCATTGAGTTTTGTTCGTATTTGGTTTAAAATAAAACTTTTTAGAAAGTTCTAGACTCACATCTATAAATTTTTAAAATTTTTAAAGATTCTTCTTAATTCTGTTTATTTTTCAACTGTTATAATTACTTAAAAAAAAAAGTTTTTGAAGCTTTTGAATGACTTTGAGTTTTGCTAATGTTTTGTTGATTCTTGGCTTAAAATTCCAAATGAGAGAGTTTTGAATTCTATTTAGATAAATTTTAAGGTAAAAATTTATTTATTAAAAAGAAAGCTCTTAATTCAGTGAATCCCTTTTTTCGACTCATCATATTGATTAAACACAACTCGTTTTAAAATTTGGAATACTTCTACCTAGTTATAAACTGATAATCTTGAATAAAATCAAAAAATACATACAAAAATAAAAAATAAAAAATGATCAAAAAAATGTATAGAACCTTTAGTTAACAAACCTGTTAATTTTTAAAATTTTATCAGATTTTACTAATTTAACTAATTTATTCTACAATCATTGTGTCTGTAGTTTAGTAGTTTAAAGTTAGCATCATTGTTTAGAAAACTTAAAAGTCATACAATTTACATTAGATAATTATATAACATGTATTTTTAGGTAATAAACAGGAACTATAATGTTGTCAAATTAAAAAACTAAAATTACTTAATTTTATAAATAACTCTGTTATGAAAGTTATTTAAACCTTTTAAACAAAATATAAAAAAACTTTTCAAGTAATGTTTTAGTGATCTGGAATATTTTCAGTTTTTTTTTCAAATCGTAGTGACATCATTATCTCTTAAAAACAAAAATTCATTTATTATAATTTTAAATTAAATACAATAAATTTAAAATAAAGTTCTGTTGCAAGAACTCGACTTTTTACCGCAATAAAGCTGCTTACAGTAAGCTAGTAAAGTTTAAAGAATAAGAATTAAATGAAAAAATACACAATTTTTCAGAAATCGTCTTAAAATAAGCAAATAAATAGACAAGAAAAATTTTAGTTCGTTCGATTAACTTTTTATTTAATAAAAACTATTTGCTTAAATAAAAGAAAAATAACATGTGTATTTTTATCGGAAAGGTTAGAAAATTGCACGAATACACTATTGCACGGCGTCAATTTTGCACGAAAGACTGTTTGCAAGAAAGGTAAGTTTTGCCTGAAGGGTCACTTTTAAAAGAAGACTTTTTGCACAGATTTATAATTTCTTTTATTAATATCTGTTTTTTAATTAGTTTATTTTTTATTCTTTTTAATCTAACAGTTATTCAGTATTAAAAACAATTTGATAGTACTGAAACTAATTTTTGCTAAAAAAATAATTTTATAAGCATTTAAACTAAAAGTTGTAGTTTTATAAATTTACCATATGATAATTGTAATAAATTTCTGTCAGATTAAAATCTAAATTTAAAAAAAAATTAAAATAAAATTTACTAACCGTTATAGAAAGGTACTTAAAGATTTTATTAAACCTATAATTTTTTATTACCTTACTGATTACAAAAATTAAGCAATGATTTATGTTATTATTTTTGATAGGAAAATTTAATAGTATATTTTGATAGTATACAGTAAATATTTATTCAAAAAATAACTAAAATGTATCAAAACTAAGCTTATAAATTGTTTTTAGCCAGACTTATTATCGTATTTAAATTTCTTATTAACTTTTTTTAAATATAAACAGAAAATAGTTATTGGCATAAAAAAAGTTCTATATATTCACCAGTCATGAGATACAGAGCCTGCTCTACATGCAATTAGATTATAGACAAAATTTTAAAACTTAATATTTAATTATTAACATTTTACAACTAATAGTGTTTGTATTTTTGAAAACTACGTCACTACATGATGCATATCGATATAAATTAGGTTTTCATAATCTCATATATAAGTTTTAAAGAAAAAAATATATTTAGATTAATGAAGTTTTTTTCTGATTAAGAAATTTTAACCTTTTATGTCTGTTTTAAGCTTTTTAAGGTTTAATTTGAAAAAAAAACTAAATAAAAAATTGAATATAGAGTAGAATTAATTTTTTTTATGTATGAGCATGACATTTTTTTAAGTATAAGAGTTGTAACTAGAACTGTAGACAATTTGCAAACATAATCGTTCACTTGCAATTAAATAAATCTTTTATTTATTCATTTATTTGCAAAAAAAGTTTTTTGATAAAGTTCAACAAATACATTTTATTACAGCAACTTTTATTCAAAAGTGTACAACATTCTTACTATATTAAGTTTACTGTAACTACTTTAGCCTTGATAAAAATACTTCATTTTGTTAAGCAAAAATGGATTTATATATTGAAATTAAGCTTGATTTCTATGAATATTAAAAAAAGCTTACAATAACCGTGTCAAAAAATATTAGAAATAAATGCAGTCAACAAAGCATGAATGTTTTGTTTTTGCAATTTTTATCATTTACTTTTCATAAAACTTGTTTAAACTCATGACTTTTAAAAATGAAATGTTTAATAGTAATCTATAGTTAAGTCACTTCCAGGTGTTTGTCAGAACAGCAACTTAAATTACTATAAAACTAACATTGATTTTGTAAAAAAATAAACACATACTCCAAGTTTGTTAAACTTAGTTTTATTATTTTTTAAATATTTAGATACGCAAATTGGTTTTTTGATGTACACAACGAATTTTTTTAATAAACTGTTTTTTTAGAAAAAATAAAATTAATTTTTCCTAGTTGGTTAACTTATGGAAAAATAAATATATATCTTTTTAGATGCTTTAGGTTTTATATTTATGATAATTGTATGAGTATTATATCCTACTTAGTTAGGATACAAACAAAATTCAGCTAAAAATCATGATTATAATAAAAATACAACTTATAAAGCATTAAAAGAAGCTTTTTAAAAATTTGTTTTTGCAAAAACTTAAGTGAGGTCTAGCACACATTTGACTTACTTTTTAGCTATATATAACTTTTTAACAAAAAATATAACTCAAAAAATTTCAGTTAGATTAAAAATTTAATGGTTAGTAAAGCTAGCCCTAAGTATATGCTTAAAAGCTAAATATTTTTGATGTAAGAAATTTTTATTAACTTTAAACTGCGATGCCACATAAAACTTACATTAAAACCTTGAAAAATAAGGTTAAAATATATTTATTATTTAAAAAATAAATTTGCACTTAGTATCTTTCACTACTCTTCATTTGTACCGTAAACAGATTTGATTGTTTAATACACTACTTTTCAAATTTTTAATATTTGTGTTTTTAATAATATATGATAATTTTTTTTTTTTCACTAGATAATATACAAGATGTTAAAAGTGTTAGTCTAGTTTGCTTTCACAAATGTAAATTATAATATTTTCACAACAAGGTTTTTACTGACTTATAAGATTTCACAAATATTTCCGCATCATAGTAGTTAAGAAATGTTGTTTTAAAAATAGCCTTGTGTCGTTTAAAGAAAATCACAAGTTGTTGCATCACAATTAGTTCTTAAACATAATTAAAATTTTAAATATTGTTATTATTTATATTTACTATCAGTTTGTTCTACAAATTATTTATAAGCCTTTCTTTACAAGGCTGCTAAAACTTTATTACACTTTGTTACAGGTCTTATTTATTTAAAGGAAATTAAAAATAAAACATAACTAACAATATTAAAATCTTAAATTCTCATATTTATAAAATATTTAGAGTTATATAAATACAAACAATTAAATAATATATTTGCTTTTTTTAAAGTTTTGGATTAAACTTTATTACAAAAGTAAAAGTATGCTCTTTTTTATTTAAAGGTTCGAAACTTATTTGAAATTAAGTTAGATGCAAACAAAATCTCCGTTAAAAATAATAAAACTTGCACCAAAGTACGCGATATAAAAAATGTCTGGTTTTTGTCAGATGACAATCTTGAATGCTGAACCAAAATACTCTAAAAATATAATACTGTAATAAATAAGTTTAATTTGTGCGTTTTGTGCATTTAATTAGCAGTGAAAAATAGCTAAATAAGCTTTAAGAGCTTTTTGAGCTGAAAGTTTTACTAAATGTAAACAATAGTAGTGAACTAAAATTAATTTTCATATATACTAAAATTAAAACACTTAAAACAATCTAAAACCAAAAATTATACATTAGAATGAAGCCGAAATTAATCAAATATGTCTAATGCTTAAAATTTACAGTAAAAACATTCCTTAAGTTATAAAAAAATAATGCACATAGTAAGAGTAGTTTAAATTCAGTAATTTACAAAAAAAAAAAAAACAACACATACCTAAGAATCTATCAAACTGAAATATATATGATCGAAAGAAATGCTTTTCCATAATTATTTATATCAGTGTAGTTTAGTTTTTCTAGATTTTAATAAAGTTAATAAAATTGTCTCTAAATTTTAGTGGTATCGCTATTTAACTTAAACTTTTAGTTTAAGGTTTGCAATTGTCTTTGATAAAAAAAAGTAGTTTTATAATTGTTATTATAAAGTAAACTAATGATGCAAATAGAATTCACAATAACATTATTTTAAAACTATTGTATATATTTTTTGTACTTACAAAAGGGTTGCTAGCTAGCACGAGCTGAAAATTTTTACTGCAATATGCGGCTATAAAATTAAAATCGTTATTTTATTTAGCATCAATTTTAAAACCTCAGTATTGCGTATCTCGCTAGTTTCGGTAAACTTTGTTTGCAAAAAAATGTCTATTCTGAAAATTAGTTCTGCTGCACCAGCAAAATACTTTTGCCGCAATAATCGGTATAAAAATAAAACAAGTAATGATAACAAAGTATACGGCAAAGGTATATTCAAATAGTTGTTATGAAAGTTATTCAAATTTAAGGCAATTTAAAACTAGTTGAAATTAGTCTACGTTTTTTATCGGATTAAAAAATATTAAACTAAGTAGAAAGTAAAGCTGTAAAGCTCAAACACAATATATAAATATGAAAGATACAATTTTATTATTTTAATAAAAAATTTTAACACATTATATATATATATTTGATAAGACACCATTCTTTGAAAAATAATCTAGCTTTTCTTTCATTCAAAACAAGATTGGCATAAGTTCTACTAATCACATATATAAGCCTAGTTAAATATACCATAATTTAATATTAACTCGATTGACTACATAATTCTGTACTGTTTTAGCAATTAACTTAAAATTGTTTTTCAGTTTAAAAAATATATGTTCTTACTAAGTTTTATGGGTATACTATTAGTAATTGCTTTTGGAAATATATTCCTTAGCTAAAACAATTACTTTCTTAAGAAAAAATGATATTTACTTACTATTTTTTGAAGTATGATTATTTAAATAAAGTGTCAATAGTTATATTGATTAATATTAGTTTAACTTAGAGTCATATTATCAACTTTCGATGGCTTATAAACTTAACAGTCTTTTTTAGAGAATATAATTTGTAATAAATCCAACAAGCGTTAAATACAACAAGGTTTTTTAATTTAGAAGAGGAAATAAATCAAATTTTTAATGTACTTTTAATTTTTTATATTTATAGAATATTATGGTTATGTATAGGAGTATCTAAATTTAAACAGAATTGGATATTAAAAGATCAAAACTATCTGTTTTACAATGTTTTAAAAAAAAATTATAAAAGAAATAACTATTGAAAAGTAAGAAAATAATTTAAAACTTAAAGGAAAGTTATTAAACCTTTAAAATTAAAAGTTTAAACATATTTGTAAATCAAAATTTGAGTAGATCTCTATGTGATTATTATTTTTTATTTAATTTATTATTTATTTTACCAAATTTCGCTTTTTACAGTAAAAAAATATTTTATTGCTACATAACAGAAAAATGTTATACCTATTTTCAGAAGATGAATTGTTTTGTTATATTAATTTCTGTCATTGCAGTAACTTTAATTTTAATATATTATACATCTTTATAAATATTTCAAAACCTCTGAGATTGTTTTAGTTATTCAAATCAGTTCGTTTCGTAACACTAAAAAGTATTTTTAGACGTTTATAGTTTTAATTTTGTATTTTTTAGTACGACGAGCTATTCTAAAAAACGAGCATTTTATAAGTTAATATAAATTTTGATTGTTTATATAAATTCTTGTACTTCAGTATTATATGGAAGAAGATAAATTTCAACATTTATTAAAAATTTAGTTAAGTTTATGGTAAAAATTAATTATTTTTAATTTTAACGTGTAGCTTTAACAAACTTTAAAATCAACTACATGAACTTTTTTTAATTTAGCGATCTATTTACCCATATTCAGCTAATTATTAACAAAATATTGTTCTTTCATTAGTTAACGATATTAGTAGTGATGTAAATAACTAATAACAAAAACTTATTGTTTATTAGGTTGGCTTTGTCGACTAATATTTTCACCGCAATCACAAAGCAGTTAACATAAATCAGTTTTATTATAAGTATAATACAGTAATTTTGTAAGAAAGCAAGCAATAATGAAAGAGTAGTACAAGTAAAGTAAAAAAAATAGTAAAAAAATTTTGGGTTATCGAAACTAGTAAAATCAGTTTTTTCAATTCTATTAAAAAAGGATTCATTTAATACTAAACCTTTAAAAAATCTAAACTTATAATTTTTTTCTTAGTCACGACTGAGTCAAAACTTTTATATTTCATTTCATATAGTCTTTTCTAATATATATAAATAAAATAGTCCGAAAAATAAGAGTTCATATAAGCTTTTTTTTTATTGTTATTAATGTATTATAAAAAAAAACACAACTAAATATATTTTATAGTAATTTTAAAATCAAATTTTTGAAAGTAAATTACATAATGATATTGTAATTAAATTATAACATTACATAATTAGAAAAAAATAACTTTTTACTATAAGTTACTTCTGTTAGTTAGTACATTGATTTAAAAGTTTTTAAACAAAAAGTTTTACTAACTATCAATTTTTAATATTATGAAAAAATGTTTAAGCTAATTTTTAGCTAAAAAGCAAACTGTATACTTTACTTATACCTTAAAAAATTGTTATCATCTCAACTTAAAACAATTAACTTGTTTTTTAATGAAAACAAAAAAGCAAACTTATTAAAAACGACTAATATCAATTTTCACTTTGTTTACAACAGAAAGAATAAACTGTTACTAATAATGTATCAAAAAAAAAATGTCATACACAAAATCCCACAATCTGTTACTTTTAAATTTATAAAAAATGCAATTTATCCTTCATCAAAATTAAAACAGCTACTGAATTTCACTGAAATTAAGTGGTCAACTTATAGTTTTAAAAATACGACTGTATCTATAATTGTACAAGTACAAAATACAAACTGAGAAAAATTTATTAACTATAAAGAAAATACTTATTTCATAAAAAAATATTGTAAAACTTAATAAGTTCATGCTGACTTATTTATTTTTTAGTAAAAACTGCAGTTGTTTATAACTGACTTTTTTTTATATTAGTATTTAATTTAATAAAATTCTTTGCAAATAATAATAAGTTGATACAGTTACGTAGGTTATCAACCCTACACATATACGCAAGTAAATTTAAAAACAACTGCATTATGTGTTTATTATAAATGATGAATAATATTGGTTCAAATTTTTACTGCAAAGTAGCGGTTAACATAAATGCCAACCAACTTATTAATAACAAAATTAACTAAAGGCAGTAAGTAAACATAATTACTAAAACTATAAGAACTTTTAAGCTAAAAATTAAATAAAAATAACATAAGAAGCTACGTTTAGTAAACTAAAAGAATCTTTAAGTGTAACTCTAACTAAAAATCACTGTTTTAGTAGCATGTCTAAAAATATAATATCAAGCTGATCTCAGTGAAATATACTTGCAAAACTTTAAATAGTAATGTTCAGATGAATGTGAGTTTTGAAGTTTTATTATTGGTTAATTACTAACGAACTCGTGTGAAAAATTGTTAATGACTTTATTTATAACTTTTTAATAACACGTATTTGGTGTTTATTTATTTTATCTTTTACCTTTTAAGAACTAAAACCCGATTGTTAGTTTGAGCTGTAATGATGTTAACTAAAAGACTGCGAAATATTTGAATTCATAATTTTTTTAATCATATTTATATTCATAAAGTATTTTAAATTTTAATATTTTTTGTCAGCTCTTTTAAACAAATTACCTTTAAGTATGTTAATGCAATTTTTATACACACGAATATTAGCTTAAGTTTTAGGTAAATATATATAATAGTTTTTTAATATTAAGTTTTGATCATCGAAGCAAATTTCAAACTGCATTACCCAGTAAGTACAAACTTCACTTGTATCCTTTAGATGTAAGTTAAAAACACATAATAAAGTTCTAAATAGTTTATAAAATTTGTATTGTAATCTACACATTTCCACAATCTACATGTTTTTTTTATATTTTTTCAAGTAATTAAAACCTTTTCAATGTAAATATTATGTCGGTTTTAAAGTAAAATAAATGCCACTTTAATTAACTAATTTCTACATTTTAAATATGAATAAAACAAATTTTTTTCCCACTCTGTTAACATACTGTATAAATAATTTATTTATAATAATTTTTTTTACCCATTAAAATTTGTTTGATTTTACTGTAATAAAAAACGTTTCATTCGATTTGATAAGATATATTAGTTTTTTTTTGTTTTGCATTTAACATTAAAAAAATTAACAAGTCACACGTTTGAATTTGCTTAAAGGTATAAAAAACTATTTTTAGGTGATAAAACAAAATTGAAATTATTATGTGTATAAAAAAGTACTATTCTTTTTGTTTGTAAAAAAATAGTAACGGAGACATTCAAACATAAAAAGATACTATATTTAAGATTTTTGAAGTCAAAGATAACACAACTAAAATTTAGTCAAATATTTATCCTAATGATATTGACGTCATTCCTAACCAACTAAATTTTTGCTTTCATAATAAGTATAAATAAACAATATGTACCGTATTTAAGATATGTTGAAGACTTAAAACTTTTACAGCAATTAAAAAGATTATATAAACTTAGTACTCAAAATTAAGAATGAAACGATGTGTTTACAGATAGTAATACAATGTCATTATAAGAAATATAGGCGAATATAAAAAAGGACAGTTTATGAGAACAAAGTAAAAACCCATAAATACTAATTTTATGCGAATCAACACTGATTTTTCTATAAATTTTAAGTGGTAAAATAAAATTAAATGTGATATTTATATATTATTACTATTATAATTTGCAATTTATTTTTGAACAAACTTTAAAAACTTATGTTATTTTATACTTTAAACCTTGTAAAGCGAATCTCTCTTGTAAAACTAAATATAAAACAATACTAAATAAAGTTGAAAAAGCTTTGGCTAGTTTATATTTAGAAAAATAGTCATAATAAGTATTATTTTGGTATTAAAATTTTGTAATTGTTTCAGATGATTTTAATGTTTGCAGACTTTTCCTGTTTAGTATATTGAAGAAGTGTTTAGCATCAAATTTATATAGAATGTGAGAAAAAATTTACAAATATATTTAAGTATTTTGATAAATTTACTAAAATTACAACAAGTTGTTTGTAAACAAAATAATATTTAAAAATATGTATTAATATTATTTAGAGTAGTAACTTAATAAAAGTATTTTTATAAATCACAGTAGCATCCTCACAAACACTCAATGAGCATTTTTTAATTAGTAAAACTTGTTTATAAAAAAATCACCCATCGGAAAATTAAGATACTTTGAGACCGTGAAACGCGGTGTTTCAATACAAAACATAAAGTTTCGTTTTAAATTCTATTTTTTTTTAATTATCATTGTATACAGAAAGACGAAATATTCAGTTTAATAATTGTTAGAGTTTGTATGATTTTTTATATGTTTTTTTTTCCCGTCGTTGTGTTTTAAACAAATACTTAATGGAGAACAACAAAGTTTGAAAAAGTCTCATAAACAAGAGAGATAAATAAAAATTTAAAAAGTTATAAGTAGTTAAGACTAAGTTTTATAAAGTAAGCTAATAATATGTAATATTAGTTAACTCAAACACGTTATTTTGTGAAATATTTTATACATAATATTTAATTATATTTAACTTTAAAATTTTAAAGTTTGTTTTACTTTCGAACAACTTGAAATAAAACGAAGCTAAATAAGATAAAGAATCTTAAAAATCAGTAGCCACTATACAATTAAATATTACAGCTTCCGTGTTTTGCAAATAGGTTAATTAATTATATCAATAAAATATCTATACAACACGCTTGTTTTAACAAATGCTTTAAAAACAATGCAACAAATATTGTATCGTAAATTTAAAAATGGAAATAGCTGAGTGACGTAAAAATACAAATTCGCTATAATTCATTTGTTAATATAAAATATAAACAAGTTCATATTTAAGAGTTTCCTTTAACTAAAACTGCATTCATTTGAACTGCCTAAACTGGCTGATAAAAGTAACTAAGTTAGCAAAATTACATATAGCTTGATTTGTAAAGTACAAATACTTTCGTATTCATAAGCTTTTGTCTCAAGTCTACGCTAGCCAACATTTTCATGGGACATCTTGAACTAAATGATACTAAAAAAACTTATATTTCGTATTGAAAAACCGCATCTCAAGGTCTAAAATTACTAAACTTTCCATTGTTTCAATTATTATAAATAAGCTATAATATATACATAAATATTCATAGAGTGTTTGTGAGAATGCTATTGTCAAAGATTAACTCTAATATGATTTTAGTTAGAACTCTAAGTAATGTTGAAATTAATTTTTAATTATTATTTTTTTACAAACAATTATATCTTGTTGTAATTCTAGTACTTTTTTCATAATATTTAATAGTGTTTGTAAAACTTCCTGACCTCTTAAAAAATATGATGCTAAATACATACTTATTCAATATACTATACAGAATAATTTAGCAGATATTGAAATCATCTGGAACAGTTAGAAAAAAATTGTTATAAATTTGAACAAAAAAAATTTAATAAATTTACTGACGGCACATCCATACTTTCAAAATAATTAATTTACAATTGATAATTATTATAAAGTTTAGTTATTACCAATTGCATAACAAGTTATCGCCTTATTTTAAAACCTTCAATACGGTTTATATACACCTAATTTATAATATCTTACCTATTAATCACAAAATGTAATTTTTTATCAAATGAAGAAAGCACTTTATAACAAGTAATTACTACTATATATTTAACAAAAACCATAAAAATTCAAATAGCTTTAAAAGTTATTTTATACAGCTTTAATAATTAGTACTTGTATGTGTAGTATTTTTAAGATAAACAATTAATTCTATCAACTTCTAATATTAACTGTTTTTTCAAATCTTTAAGTAATAATTTTTATTAATGAATTTTTCAAAAGAACTTGTTATGGAAAACTTACTTATTTCTAACTTTAGTCTAAAAAGTATATTGGCAAAAATGTATCATAGCTATAGGTTTCAAGTGTGCGAGCTAAAGATGACAAACTACGCTATACTACCTCAATAAGTTTTAACAATTTGAACGTTTAATGATGAATTAAAACGAAATAACTTTTATTTAACTTCAAAATAATATTATTATTGAAAATGTCTTTATTTATTCCTAGTTTATTTTGTTAGTATTATGAATAGCTTTAATGCATCATAAGTCTTGAATTTCAAGAATGGTCAGTTTTTAATTTTACAGAAAGTACAGAGAGTACGGAAATAGTTTAAACTAATATACTATTAAAAAACATAAATAATAATAACAATGACAGATTTAAAACTTAAATGTTTAACTATTTAATACTGCTATCTTATCAATTTTGTCTTAAGTAATAATTTTGATTCGATAACAAATTTTTAAAAAGAAACTCTAAACAAGTTACATCAAAAAAGTTAAAAACTACGATTGTGTTTCGCAATTTATTAAAGTTTTTATAAACTATAGGTTTTAGCGATAAACTTTTTAAAATACTCATATAAACTACACAAAGTACTTCTAACTTATCGTCTTTTTAGTTATATTTATCAACATTATATATACTAGCTGAATACCACTTAAATATTTCTACTAAAACTTCGAAATATACTGAATAAAGTTTATAAAGCCTTTTGTAATTCAGAATCATAACTTGCTTGCAGGTTAGTCTAAAGCAGGGTTTCCCAAAGTGGGCGATATCGCCCCCCTGGGGGCGATTTTAGTATTTCGGGGGGCGATAATTAGTAAGGGGGCGAAAGGGTGGGCGATAACTAGTAAGGGGGCGAAAAGGGGGCGATTTTAAAATTTTGGGTTGTCATAAAATTTTTACTTTTTATTTTGCTATTTTACTAATTTTAGCTTGCTGTTAAATATTTGACCTTGTGGTAAAACTTAAACAAAAAAGTTTATTGTGTCAATGTAAAATAAAGAGAAAAAATCAAGTACTTATGACTCCTAATTTCAAGTTAATTACATATTTTCAATTATACATTTTCCTATTTAACACTTACATAGATCATAGACGATCGGAATTATTTTCACTATTTTTTAATGTTATTTAGGATCATAAATGGTTTGTAAAATTCTATGTTTTCTATATTAACTATCACCTCATGATATTTCCAATTGTTTTTGAAAAGTCATTAAGTTAGACTAAGAAATAAAACTATACAGGGTTGCCAATTTACCTAGAAAAACCTAGAATTTGACAATTTAGGCAAAAAAAAAATTTTTTTATCTGGAATTTTTTACAACTTAAACATATTAAGTAATAAAATTTCGATTTGACAAAAAAAAGCTATCATATAGATAAAAATATGGATCCCTTCGTGGCAGATCTTTTTGAAGTAAACGACTCACAGGAATCCTTCTCCGACTTACAAACTGACCTTGAACTTAAAGTATTTTTTTCCAAAGAACGAAATGAAAGCTTTTGGACTCAACAAAAACTAAGGCAAAAGTATCTAATCATTTGAGAGGAATTTAGATTGTTGTGTATAGTTTTTCCTTCTAGCTATGTTGTTGAGAAAGCTTTCAGTTTAGTTATCAACATCTTGAGCAAAATATCTAATCTAGATATTTGTAAAGGAGGTGACTTGAGGCGTTATTTGACTGATTTAGAATCAGATTATAAAAACTTGCAAGCATTCATAAACCTCATCCTTCGCATTATATTAGAATTCAGTAGCAGACATTATTTTATGAAAGTTTTTTTATTTATTTAATCTTTTAAAATACCTCTTGTTTAAACTGGTTTGTATTGTATTTAAGTAGTCTTTTTATATTAGAAATTCTTTTAAGTTGTTTATTCTATAACAGGTTTGCATAATGCCTAATAAATATTAATTACAGTAGACTTCCTTTTGAGTTCGCTATTTTTACCCAAAAAAAGTGCAAACTTATACTTTCTTAAATGTAACTTAAATAAAGTCTATTACTAACTAAGTATTAATAAAACAAAAAACACACAATATTTAATAGCTTATATAGATCTTTTTTTTTATGAATGTTTGTTTTATGTTTTAGTTGATTTCATGTTTATTCATAATGTTATTGCATATAAAATATTTAAATTTATCATTCTGTAAAAAAAATGGTAATAATTTTTGAGTTTAAACTTTTTTATTTTGTTCAAAGTGCGAATTGAAGAGAAAGTCTACCGTATTTATAAAATGTTTTATGTTTTAAATATGTTAATAGCTTTGTTTTGACCGGGTTAATTTTGTAGTTTATATTTGTCGATTTACATTACACTAAAAGTTTTTATAGCATAGTGGTTAAAGTATTTGTTTGAAAGAAATTTATTTGACATATTTTAGTTATTACTTGTTTAATCTGTATAAATAAAAAAACTTGATAACCATTTAAGTTTTTACTTAAAAAATATTTTTGGTTTTAAAAGAGTATAGATTTGATGTCTCTTTTTGAAATGACTTCAAACTTTTCATTTAAAAGATAGATATACTCAAGTTTATTTTCTAACTTGATTTATTACTGTTAAAAAATCTATGAAATAAAATTAAATAATTTTAAACTAATTATACAACTGTTTTTTGTTTTATTTTATTTTTTAATATATTAGCAATTAGAATATGTTGTTTATTTCAATAGTTCAACACTAGCTTTTAGTTTTTCACTATTTTCTTCTGGTAAATTATTATAGGCTAATAACTAGAGAAAAAATTAAATTAAACAGTATTAAATAAGCAATCAAAAAGACTTCTACAGTTACAAAAGAAAGTTTTAACACAATTAAAGGAATTTTTTAATTGATTACTTTCTGTTCACAGAATTAACTGTAAAACATTTGATTTTTTTTGAATTTAAATGAAGAAAAAAAATGTTAAAATTAAGGTTTAGTTTCCTAAAGGTTATTTAAGTCAAATACTATTTAATGGTATTCTACTACAAAACATACAGTTTTAAAGTTTAGAATTAAATTCTAAATTTTGCAACTAACTTGCTTATAATATATCTCAGCATTGAAATTAATAATTTTACTGCATTAACAGAAGCTATTGATAAACCCACTTTTATCAACCAGTCGGTCAAACTTCCTAAAACTGGATCAGCAATAATGTTTTAATATCTATTTCATTATGTTTAAAAAATTTGTTCGTTCTTTTATAGTTTTTTAATCTCTGGTATTTAATTTTAGAATATGCCTATTTATAAAATGATTTAAGTATTTTGTGCAGCTTAAATAAGTTACTTAGTATTCACTCTAAATGTCTGAAATTCGTTAAATGATAGATAGTTATAATGTCAGGTTTCAGTTAAGATTTCAGATGGGTAACTTACGGTCCAGATCCAATCAAATTTCGACCTGCCAAGTAACTTGAAAATACTTGTGGAAAATAAACGAAATTTAGTTTTTTGATGCTTATGATTTTAAAATACACTTTCAATTTGGTTTTCAGTTACTTTAGTATTTCCTAGATCACAATAATAGTAAATCATTTTATTACAATTATGCTCGAGTTTTTTAGTTTTCTATATGTTAGTTTTTTAAATTATGCAGCCCGCAATTACATTTTTTTAACGAGTTGAAACAATAAAATATTTTTTAGTAAATATGAATTGCTGACTACAAAAGTTGTCCACCACTACCCTAAAAGTTTCATTAGTTTCAAAACAATTCATATTTTAACAAGATTGATTACTGATTGCACAAGGCTTTTTAATATTTAAGTATTTTAATACACTTTACTTGGCTTATAAGAAAACAACATAACTTATTTTCTCAAGCCCTGTAAACTATTTTGAACACAGCCCAAAAGTGCGTGTATAAGAATTACCAGACTAAATTACATTTCGAACACAATTTTTTTGGCTCAAAAGTTTGTACTCAAAAAAACTACTTTTTAAAATTGTGGGGGGCGATTATTTTTCAAATTTCTGAAAAGGGGGCGATTTAGTAAATGAGTTTGGGAAACCCTGGTCTAAAGTGTTAAAGCTTACTGAATTTTTTTTTATATATTTTTAAATCAAGTCAACAATTATAGAATTAGCATTTATTTTAACTTTGATTTAAGAAGTATTAATACTTTTTGAAATTTCTATAAATACTTGTACTTCATTGCTATGTAAAGGTAGATAGTTCTTTACTTATTTTGTTTGTTTATTATATTTAAAGTCAAATAAATAAAATTTTTTATTAATAATTAATGATTACTAGTTTGTGAAACTATATTTCAAATCATACATTTATACATTTTAAAGTAGAAAACTATCGCAAGCCATTTAGTAAATAAGGACATTGGTTTAATAAGCACTAAAATATCTATATTTATCAATTTAAACCAAACGCAAAATTAGTCTGAATGAAACTTAAGTTGTGTTCATTTATTTACTCAGAATGGCTGTTTGACCTGAAATCCTTGAAAACCTTCGAATTTGATAATTTTTGAAAAAACTAAAAAAATCTAAAAATTTAAGAACATTTTTAATGTAAAACAATGAGTTTTAAATATAATAAAAATTAACAATTAAAGTTTATTTCATTAAAAAATTTTCTTTAAAGTATATTTAAAGTAGAGTAACAGAGTGCATCTGTTGCCCTGACCTCGAAATTTCACATTACATTGGCGTTGAAATTTTTGACGTTGGGGAATCACATGTTAAGAAACAAAAATAAAATTAGCATCCTAGCTTTAAGCCTATATGAACAAAATACTTATGAAAGTTTTGCCTTTTGGTTATATATTTAAAAAATAAAAAAAGGACTATTTCAATAAAAAAAAGTTTTAACTAAAAAGAAATGTAAAAGTTCAAAATATAATAAAGTATTAAAACTAATTTATAATACAGGTAGGTAAGTAATGTAAAATCAAATAGTAATTATAATTTATTTAATTCTCAAAACTTTAAAGTTATTATGTTTCAAAAATTTTGGTTTTAAGGAAGCTTAATATTAAATATATTGTTAGAAATTATTTTTTATTATTTAAAGGATTATTTTTAATTTCTTATTTTGCATACTTTTAAAATTGCCATTTTAATAAAAAGTACGTAAAAAAAAAGCTCTTGTAAAAATGTAAAATCAAATAGTAATTATAATTTATTTATTTCTCAAAACTTTAAAGTTATTATGTTTCAAAAATTTTGGTTTTAAGGAAGCTTAATATTAAATATATTGTTAGAAATTATTTTTTATTATTTAAAGGATTATTTTTCATTTCTTATTTTGCATACTTTTAAAATTGCCATTTTAATAAAAAGTACGTAAAAAAAAAGCTCTTGTGTTGTCAAGTATCGAGAAGTGTAAATACAATATAAAAAATATTGAAACATTAAAATTATAATTAAAAAAAGTATAGTATTGTAAAAAGTAAGATACCTTTATAATTCAGTTTTAATCAAAAAATAACAACACGATATTTAAGATTAATCAGTTTTATCCACTTAAATTTGAACAGTCTAAAGAAGCTGATGAAACACACTCACTCAGCAAAATTATGTTTCGTTTTATTAATGAAATTAAATAAAGAAAATTTTTAGGGCTTAAGTTAATAAAATAATAACTTAAAAATTTATTAAAACACACTTATTATTTTGTTAAGAAGTGAATTCTATTGTAAAGCGATCACTTGTTCTAAAGAATTAATAAATTAAAATAAATGTAAGTAAGAGTCGGTATTTTGTATTTTACAATTTGGGATAGGCAAAGTAAACTGAGTTCTATAACACTCTTCTAAGGTTAAATAAATTATATTTTTACATTAAACTACAGTACAAGACTGTTCTTCACTAATAAGTTGTACAGTGAACTATTTTATTTTTGTGTTGATTTTAAAATGATTATAACTGAATTATCATAAAAAAGTCACAAATAATATTTTGTTTTATTTTTATGACTTAACTGACTTTTAAGTTTATTGTCTTCAATAAATAAAAGTTAATGAATGGCAAAACAAAAATTAAACAAATTATTTATAAACTAATAGTTTATTTATAGTAATTTAGTATGATTTTAGTTTAAATGCTTTGGTTCAGTACTAATATTTCTAAGACAAACTTTAAGCATAGTTTTCGTATAAAATTCTTAAGACTTATAAATAAATTTATTTTGAAGCTATAAAAAAATCAGAGAAGAGTTTTTTAACAAAGTATTAACAAATTTTAATATTTTTCACATAAAGTGCTATTTTTGATACGTTTTAATAAAGCTTATTAACTATCATCAAAAAAAAAAATTATAAAAATAGATAAGTATATAATGAAAGTTTAAAATAGACTATTAAAACATACTATGAAACATATTAGATAAATTTTTTGTATTTACATAACTAAAGTTAAATTCCTTTTAATGTAACACTATGTTTTACTTTAAATAACATCAATGCTAAATATTTTCGAACTGTCATTTGTATATTATAGTTAAATAAACACTTGAATTACATTATCCATAAATTCATACAAATATTTTTTTTAAAATAAACAATTTTATATTTACTACATACATTTACAGCAGTTTAATTTCGTAAACTTTATTTAAGTTTAATATAGTTCGTTATTAAACATAAATCTGAATTTTTGTTACTTAATTTTATATAGTTGTCTTAATTTTAAATGTTATTTTAGAAACTATTGATTTTCGTTTACTTAAGCCGAATAAATTACTAAACCTATAATGTTAATTATACTCTAGTAAACCAATTTTTTTTTTTTCACCGTTGTTGCTTATTGGAGTTATTAATTCTTTGAACATGTTTTGTGAATTTTTTTAAAATAAATTTTAAAAATGTTTCTCAGTTTAAAAACTTAACACATTAGAAATAAATGTTTTTGTTAATAATAGATCTTAAGACAAAAAAGTAATTCTGACATAAACTGTTTATGAACTATTTATAATACTTTATTTACTTCGTTAATAAAAACACAAAAGCTAGCTTAAGTTAAATTTTTTATTTTAACTGTTTTATTTAGCTGATCTGACATTACTTTCAAAAAACTTGATACCGAAAAAATGCGGATATAATTAAGTTTTACTTTTAACTTCAGATATTTTTTTTATTTATCAATAAAGAAGAACATTAGTAACTAGATTATAATGATTATCGTATAAGTTCTGAAAACAACTACAATATTGTAACTTTACTATGTTTCTAGTAAACCGATCTTGCGGTTAAAACACTCATTTATGTCTCATAAGTATTACTAAAGATATTTCGTAATAAATATTATAAATACTTTAGACAAGTGTTTTTCAGGTTCAAAAAGTGACGTCACGACTACTTAAACAAACTAGTAGATCTATCTTTTTTTAACAAAATAATTTGTAATCTAGTGAAAAAGAATAATGTGCCAATAAAACATTAAACTACATAAAGTATCTTTTATTATACTCTATATAAAAAAATTATCGAAATATCTTTACAGAAACAACTTAAGTTGGTTATTAAAAAATTTTCAATTTTCGAATAGACATTTATAAACTCTTAAACAATGTAAAAAGTATTTATTAGAAGTATTAAGCTGCATATACAACAAAAACGCTATCATTTATTAATAATTAGTATAGTTTTATATTAACCGCTTTATGATTGCGGTGAAAACTTTATGAATGATACTCAGTTATTTAACCAAAACTTGTATGCTATTTATATTAATAGTAAAACTAAGCGTTTGTCGGATTAAAAAGTTTGATTCGATCTTTAACTTTTCCAACTTTATAAACAAATAAAAGCAAGTTTATAAGCTGTTCACTATGCTCTTTATGAATTGACCAAACATACTTTCATTATAGATTTGTATAAATTGAACTGTAGTCTGAAAAGAATGTCTTGTCTTATCTTTATACTTAAGACTACCTGTATTACAAATATTAAAGTTCTAAATCAGTTAGAATGCATAATTAGTATTTTCTATACAAGATACGGAAGTATAATAGATACTTAGTATACTTTTATAAAGATTTTTTGTATAACTTAAAATAGTTAAAGTTTTATGTCAACTAAGTTGAAAAATTATGTATTTAAAAATAAAAACAAAATAACAAATATGTTAAGAAATTGAGAGCATACATAAAAGTTTTACTGTTTAAACAAGTATATTCTACACTATAACAAATTAAGCTGAATAGTATTTTTCAAACCAAAACTGTATAGCTCACACATCAACCTTATATTATAATTAAAAAAAATAAGTTCAAGTTGTTTTTATTAAATTAATTTATGTTATACTAATCTAGCGAAATGTTAACTTCTAGACAAAAGAATCATTTGTTTTTATGTTAACCGCTTATAGTTGCAGTAAAAATTACTAATCACCTTTTACAATATTTTACTTAAACTAAGTATGCTATTTATATTAGTACTAAGTCAAGCATTTATCGGAATCAATAATTGCGTCATAACCGTATAAATTTTAATATATAGGTAGAAAAATAATAGTCTATTACTGTATAATTATTCAGTAAATCTGTATAATTAACTTATAGACTACAAAGTCACAAAGCTTTAATAATTATCATTACTTTTTTTTAACTCTACAAAAAAATATAGAAACTTGAAAATACACAGATTTTATATAAGATTTTTAAATAACTTAAAAAAACAAAGCCTTTTTTTACTATGGATTTTAAAACTTAAGTTAAAAACAAGTAATAGACTATTTTAAAAACTATAAATCATACTTATACTAAAATATCTGATTAAATTCTTAAAGCTCGTTTACAAACTATTAACTTATAATTATTCGTTGAAATGCATACAGTTTTGTTATTTTTAATTTTATGATTAGTTTCGAATTTAAGTAAATATTTTTATTGAAACAACTGTTGAAGAACATCTCAAAAAGCACGCTTTTGTAAAGATTGTTTATAAACTATTCAACAAAAAGAATCATTTGGTTTTATGTTAACCGCTTATATTTTGCTGTAAAAATTACTAATCAACTTTTACAACAATTTACTACAACAAAGTATGTTATTTATATTATTACTAGAATCAGGCAATTATCGGAACCAATATTTACGTCATTACTGTTTTAATTTTAACATTTAAGTAGAAAAAAAATGTCGTAAAACTTAAAAACTTTTGTACAAACTTGTGCTAATAATTAAACTAAAAAATCACAAAAATGTTAAAGTTATTAAAACAATTTTTGAAACTTATTTAAATAACTCTACGAAAAACCAAGTATTATTGCATGCTTGGTAATAAGGTTAATGTTGTAAATTTACACAAAATTGTGAAAAGGTTATTAATGATGTCTAAAATTCAATCAAACATATATACTTACTCCAATAAACCTATACGCTTGTATTAACCTTGTTGTTGTAAATTACCTCACTTCCTACCTTTTTTGTCATTTAGGTATTTTTATTTTATAAATTATACTACAAACAGAAAGAATTTAGTAAAATAATTTAGATTCTTTTAAGGAAAACATAAATAGTTATAAGAATATGTATTTTTGGAGACACAAATATAAACTCTTTTGATAATAAAGTTAACTCAGTGAAATTTTATTTCAACCAAACCTAAGGGTTAGGCTTAACAAATCTTATCAGAACACCAAGAGGTAGTTAACATGAGAAATTTATTGATTGATCAGTTTTATTATTCAAGTCCAAAAATAGTTACAAGTTCTTATTTTTTATTATCAGGTTTACCACTTTCAACTTTATATTAAACAGAAATATTGTAATTAAAACCAATAAACTTTCAAGTTACGCTCTTCACGTTTTCAACAAATATGAAACAGACAAAGTTATTCAATCTATAACTTTAATTTTAAATAAACAAAAACAAATACTGAACGAAATGTCCAAGTAAAAAAAAGTTCGAAGGTAATTTAAAATTAAAATCTTAACCCTGGATAACAAAGGAAGTACTAAAATCTTTAAAAATTAAACATAAATGACTTTAAAAACTTTGCAAAAATAATTTCGATTACCCAGTTAAAGTACAAAATACAAAATATATAGAAAAAAAATTACAAAAAAAATTTAAAAAAAGCATACTTTAAAACTATTCTAGAAAATACTTACAAAAGCACATCTAAAACTTAGAAGTTAATAAATGGTAAACTAGTAGACAAAACGAAAACAGTCATTTTCTACATAGACTAGATATGGATCAAAAATTTTATACAAGACCAATAGATATATTAAAAAAAATAATTTTTATTTTTCTAACATTGAAAAGCCAATATCAATAACAAAAGTAACCCACTAGATTTTACTAAAATTCTGAGAAATGTTAGTAAAAGTTTTTCTCTTTACTTCGATGTTACTAAGCTGAACTACTACTTAATAATATTGAGAGTTTAGATCCAAACAATACCAGTGGTTAAAATAGTATATCTGCAATGACATGTTCAGTGAATTTACATTTATTTCTTACTAAATCATAAAGTATAGTTTTTAAAAATTTTCAAAAAAAATCTTGTTTTACCACTTATCGTACCAATTTACTTTAAGCGCCATAAATTTATTTAGTTGTAGTGTTATGATGTAAAATAAGCCGGTTTAGGCCTTAAAATTTTTGAATAAGCTTCGAAGTAATTTAAACAAATGTTAGTTGATTATATTTTAAAATAAAACTCAAATTGAAGTTATTTTATGCTTTTTATGTCATTTATTAAATTGAAAGATAACGATATTTATGAACTTTTTTTTCTACATAAAAAACAACTCAGTTAAGTTTGCATTTTTTATGTTTTTCCTTTGTTAACTGTGGTTAATTCTAAAACATAATAACAGTAAATTGTACTCTGATATTATACTAGGTTGAGCGTTCTAACTATTCTCTATTAAAACCAATATAATATGATTATAAATGTAAATAAAACCATAAATCATAAATTAATATAAAGTCAGTATGAAAGTTTAATTTTATCAGTTAAATATTTAGCTTAAAAGTTTTGAAAAATAGTTAAGAAGTTTCATTTATAAAAAATTTTATTTAATGTTTTTTTAATCAATATCTTTTTTTATCTTTGAAATTATAAGTCTTTGTCTTTATTCAGTAAAGAAAGTTAGTCAGTAAATTAATTAGTCAATAAAATATTATCTTTCATTTTAATTGTTTTTTTAGTTAATAATTTCTGATTTCTTTTATTCACTTTAGTAATACAAACAGAAAATTTTAACAATTGTTATAATTATTACTTCGTCAGTTTTATGGAAAAAAACATTTATTTTATTTAAAGTTCAATTAATAACAAAATCGTTTTTTGATACAACAATTTTTTTAAGAAAAAAGTTGTGTAAATCTGATAAATCTTTTTACATAAACTGTTAATATACAAACTTTAGGAGTTTGTTTTATTGTTTATAACTTTGATTGTTAAAAACTATTTACTGATTCAGTATTATGTGATCCGCTATATTGAAGTAGAAGGTTCAATAATAGTTTGAAGTAAGTTTTTGTTAAATTATGTACACATCATAATTATAAGGAAAATATCAATTTGTAGTTGTTTGAAACTGACGTCATTGGCAGAAAATAAACAAAAATAAAACTAGTTATATATAAAATGAACTAATAGTAAAAAAAAAAAACTCGAAAAAACTATTTAAAATTATTAAACTGAATAAGTTATTTATTTAAAATATTTAAGTGCTTGTTTTTAAGTGCTTTGAGTGGTGTTATATAAAACAGACTATGAAATAAAGTTACTGTCATCTGAACTTAATTTAATTATTTATGAATATACCTCTTGCCGCTGTTCAAACTGATCTTAATACCAAAACATATACTAAATAAAAACTTTTTTATTAATATTTGTACTAAAAACAATTGTCTGAATGGTTTTCTTTAATTAGTTGTTGTTTACTTTATGCTATGGTTATTGTAAGTTATAAGCCTCTTTATCTTTGATTTGTGTAGTTTATAAGAATTCGCTTTTCAATAGTTTAATTAATAAAATGAAACAGGCATTTTTTTTTTAAGCTAACAACTAATATGCTAAGTTACACTTTGATGTGTGGCAACAGTGTACAATTTAAATATTTCAATTTTGCTAAAAATTGCAATAAAAACTTTAACTAATGTAAGCATTTAGAAAGTATTTAAAACAAGATTTAATTAAATATTTAAAGTTCTGAAATACAATAAAAAACTATAATTTGTTTATATTAATCCTGAAAAGATAAAATTTTTAACTAATCTAAGTATTTATATAAATTTTAAAACAAGTTTTTGTTAAAAAATTAAATTCTAAATTACAATAAAAAAAATTATAATTTGTTTATATTAATCTTAAAAAAATAAAAACTTTAACTAACCAAAGCATTTATAAAATCTTTAAAACAATTTTTATATAAAGAATATAATTCTTAAATAAAAAAAAATATAAAAATAATAAATTGTTTATGTTATTCTTGAAAGATTTTTTTTATATTATTGAGTTTTTCAGTTTGTCTTTTTGTGTTTTTTTTTTTGATTTTATAAATTCCAATCTTCATGATAACCCTTCAGGATATAGCATTTTCATCACTGTTTCAAAAGTTTTTTATTTTTGTATATTTGTCAACCACAGGGATTACATCTTAAAACATTAAACTCAGATAGTCAATTTGATTTAAAACAAAAGTTAACTTTTCCTTTTAGCTTACTTTGAAGTTCATCTATTTTGAAATTCATTTAGTTATATATTTTCTATCTGTATTTTCTTTTTTGTAACACAAAAAAAATGTACATTTTAAAAAAATGCTAAGTTCTTTTTGACTCACCAGAACGTTTTTAATAGTACAAGATCCTCACCATACTTACTTTTTTTTATTCTTAAACATCAATTAAACCAAATCTATAGCTTCTGAATGGATTTTTTTACAATAATTTGCTATTTGATAACAGAATTCTACACCAAACAATTTGTATACAATTTAGATGTATTCAATTTGTTCAGTATTTACGACACTAAAGTCCTAGAGAGTACAGTTAATGTAAAAATTATCACTCAGGAGTGCAAAACAAAGTGTAAACGAATACTGAAAGCTAAAGAAACAAGGTCTTAAAAGCTGAATAATCGAAACAAAAGCGAGTTTTTTCGCACAAGTGTTTACGTTTCTATAGATTTGCAGAAACTTACCAAGCTTTGTGCCTGCTTCAAACTTTTATTAAAACTTCTACTTCAATATAACAGATTACATAATACTGAATCAGTACACAGTTTTGAAAATTAAAGTTATAAACAATAAAACGAACTTCTACAGTTTGTATATTAAAAATTTATGTAAAATGATCTATCTGATTTACATTAGTTTTTATTTTAAAAACTTTATTATATCAAAAAACGATTTTGTTATTAACTGAATTTAAAATAATTTATTATAAAGATTATACTCTTTTATTTTATAAAAGAATTATTTTTTATAAAGTTTAAAGCTGACGAAGTAAAAATAAAAATAATTGTTAAAATGTTTTGTTTGTATCATTTAAGTGAATAAAAGAAATCAGAAATTTTGAACAAAAAAAGTTATTAAAATGAAGACAATTTTTTATAGACTAACCTATTTACTTAATATCTTTTTTTTTCACAATAGAGACGAAGACTTACATTTTCAAATTGCGTTAAAGAAAGAAAATGATTAGAAAAACATTAAATAAAAAATTTTATAAGTTATATTTCTTCAATATTTTTCAAAAATTTTAAACAAAATATCTAACTGATAAAATTAAATTACTTTATACTGACTTTATTTTATTGTACGACTTATGGTTTTTATTTACAATTATCATTATACAATATTGGTTTTGATAGAGCAAATTTGACAGCTACCCGTAAAACACAGCTACAAATGCTAGATATTATATTATTTTATGACTAGGTTGTACTTATATTTGGAAACAACTTAAAAATTAGAATTGTTTTAAGTTTACCCTTTTTAAAACTTTTAAAAATTTTCTAAAACCACAAAGAACTTTTGTCATTTTTTTAAAACCAAATATTGATTATAGCTGTGTATACAAATTTGTTTTGATCTCTAAACAGAGTACTAATGACTGCAAAATTTTACTTCTCAAGTAACTATATAGCTTAAATAATACGATTTCATACATTATGTTCAAAACTGATTAATAATATTATTAACTAAAAGAATATCTTTAAAATCAATATTATTTTCAGATGCATTCATTAAATGCCAATATTGAGAAATTACCGCATAAGGCAGTTAAAACATTAAAAGTGTTCCTTAAAAAGGAGAAATTTAAGAAAATTGATAAAAGAAATGTATGCTAAAACAGCAACCGTAGTAACATTTTGATTTAATTCTGCTAAAATGTAAAAAAAAAACATTGATTACAAGTTTAAACATAAATAATATTAACAAAATTGTTTTTAGAGTAAACTAATCTTTTAAATGAATATTTTAAGTAATATTTTTTTTCTGTTTTTAAAGCTAAGTTTAATATTTTTGTATACTTGCACTCTTTTTTTCTTGATTAATTTGAGATATAATTTTTTTAAATAGTATTGCAAGAAACTAAGGTTAATTAAAAAATGTTTGTTTCTTTATATTTGTAAAAGTTATTCAAATTTCATAATGTATTTAGTTTTTAAACAAGAAACACAAACAAGGTAAGTAATTTAAAATATTGAAATAATAAATTGTAATACTCTTTAAAAGTGATTTTAAAATCCTGAAAAAATTGGAATATTAAAATGTTTTTTAAACTTTTCGATATTGTATATAATCTTAATAAATGTATCTGATCTAGTATTTATTAAAACTGTAGTAAATTTTTGTAAGTAGTTTAAAGTCTATAAAGTTGTAAATCAGTAGAACTAAAACTTTCTAAATACTTAAGTTTAAAAAAAATAGTTTTTTTACTAAATTCAGTAAACATAAAACGTCACTTATTAAAAACTACAAACAGCTACCAACATTTAAAGTATATAATGGAAGTACTTTTACAACGTATATTCATATATAGTTATTTTAACTGCAGTCATTAGTAAAATTAAAAAATACTATTTTTTAACTACAGCCTTAAGTATTCTTAAACATATCACAAGGTTCTATGTTCAATTATCTGGTCAAATTCTACGATAGTAATTTTCAGATTTTTTTTCAAAATTTTGTGTCTGTACTAATTTAATTCTTTAAAAATGCGATATTTTAAGTTGGTTTAAAGTATTAAATCTAAACTACTGAACAAAGGTATGTATATAAAAATCGAAAAGCTACAAACGATGTTAGTTTAAATTTTTAGTATTTTTTGACAGCGCTTATTTGTTTTAAGATTTTTCAAATGAGTCTTCAGAAAAAGTACCTCAAAATAAGGTTTCAAAGTGTTGAACATAACAGCAACAAATAACAAACTACTGTTTAAGATTTTTAGTTTTATTTGTTAAAAATTAAAAATATACAAAAATAGTTTTACTTTTAGGTGATGACAATTGATTAAAGTTTGATTTAGCTTTTTGAAACTTGACTTTCCTATTGTCTGATGAGTCCTAATCCAAACGAAACCGGTTGTAGGTTGTTTCGTATTTTTATTGATGGTTGAATTTTTACTATTTTCAAAAGAATGGTTTTATTTAACATGAATTTAAGAAAAAGAACACTTTTACTACGGTTAGCACACCTTTTAGAAGTCAACAACAAAAAGGTGAGAAGTAATGAAATAATCAACAACAAGATTAATGCAAACGCATTGATTAATAATAGTATGTATTTATTTCCGTAAATAAATTCAATCGAGTTTTAAACGATATTAATAGTTTTTTTTCACATTTTTGAGCAAAAATAAAACATTGACGTTAGTAATAAGCATGCAGATTAAAAAAAAATGTTGTCTTATTTAAATAAGTTTCAAAAAATGTTATAACAATTTTCACAACTTTTTGATTCTTTAGTCTAAAGGTTCAGTTTGCACAATAGTTTTAAATTAGTATGTTGTTATTTTCTACTCAACTATGAAAAATTATACAGTAATGATTCCGATAATTTCTTAATATAAGTATAATATAACTTGCCAACGCGTTTTTTTTTTGTATTGCGAAATTAATCGGAAATTTTCACCGCAACCATAAGCGGTTAACATAAAACTACAGTGACCTCTCGCATCTTTAAGCACTCGGTAAGTTACGCACTCTCGTTTAATTACGCATTTCATAATTCTGGAAAATAAAAAAAAAATATTTTTTTTGATATTGCACAAATTAGGTTTATTGTATATTTTTTATTTAAAATATGTTTTTAAATGCTAACTCACCTCTCTATACCTTTAGACTTTGTAAACTTATGTTCCTTGACTAATTGATAAACAGTTAGTTATACCTCAGTATATCAGAAATTTTGTTAACAATAAGAGATAAATTAAAATTCTGAAATATTTTTATAAAAGGCTATAAAAACAAATTTTAATATAGACACCACACCATTTATCATTAGTAAACTAATCCTTAATTATAAATTGAATTTGCTAAGTAGAGTAGAATATAAATGTTAAGTATCAAATAAGTCATATGTGAATAAAGATAAAGATAAAATCTATTTATCATTAAAATTATTTATTATTTTTTACAAGTATTATTATTTTATGTAAATTTAAATTGTTTTTTTTTTTTGAATATATGTATAGTTCAATTTTTAGTTTTCTTATTTGTAAATAAAGTAAATAAATTGTTAAAAGTAGGCAAGTTCCCAGTCTGCTTTTAACTAGAAGAAATATTAAAAAACAGCCATTATAGTAAGTATATTTGGTACCTATCGTATCTTTACGCATTTTTTCTGTGGACACAATGTGCGTAAATAAGCGAGAGGTTACTGTAATTGATTTTTCTTTATATGGTAGAATTTTGATGTTTATGCATACTTCTAGTAAATTATTTCTTTTTGTTAAAAAGTTTATAAAAAAATTATACAAAAGCGTCCTTTTTTAGGGTTTACTATCATTTCTAACTCGCTATCATTTCTAACCTGATCATTTCTAACCCGATCACTTCTAACCCGATCATTTCTAACCCGATCACTTCTAACTCGATCACTTCTAACCCTACCATTTCTAACCCAATCACTTCTAACTCGATCACTTCTAACCCGATCATTTCTAACCTGATCACTTCTAACCCGATCACTTCTAACCCGATCATTTCTAACCCGATCACTTCTAACCCGATCACTTCTAACCCGATCACTTTAAACCCGATCATTTCTAACCCGATTATTTCTAACCCGATCACTTCTAACCCGATCACTTCTAACCAGATCACTTCTAACCCAATCACTTCTAACCCGATCACTTCTAACCCGATCACTTCTAACCCGATCACTTTAAACCCGATCATTTCTAACCCGATTATTTCTAACCCGATCACTTCTAACCCGATCACTTCTAACCAGATCACTTCTAACCCAATCACTTCTAACCCGATCACTTCTAACCCGATCATTTCTAACCCGATCACTTCTAACCCGATCATTTCTAACAAGATCATTTCTAACCCGATCATTTCTAACCGAATTTAACCCGATCATTTCTAACTCGAACATACTTAACCCGAAATTTATTTAGCCGATCTGTAATAATATATTTATTTATTATTTTTCAAGATAAGGATTTGATTTAAAAGCAAATTTATCTCGACAAAATTGTTTTTTGTAAGTTTAGTTTATTTGTTTAAAATAAAACCTAATTTTCAGATAGCTTTTGTTAAAATTTAGTTGTTGATATTAATTAGTTTATTTTTTGTTTTGACAAAAAGTTTTAAAATTGGATTATTAATTAAGTGTAGTTAATTAGTTTTAAAAAGCATTGGGAAAAGTATAAGTCTTTTGTATTCTAACGATTAAATATTAAGTTTTGATAGTCCTCAATGTAAGAAATATAATGAGTATCGCAGCGGTTTAAGTCTATTCTGTACTTTCTTTTGAAATGATTCTATATGGTTAATACATATTTTTTTTAAATAGAAACCAAATTACCAGTTTGCCTCCAAATTCAGGGAGAATTTATATGAAATAAAATTTTTTTAAAATACTAATTTTAGCATTTATGTAACTTTTAATAATACAGTTAATAAAATTTAGTTATTGTAATTATAATTGTGATTTCATTTAAAATTATTAAAATTAAATTCTAAGTTCTTTAAACGAAAGTGTATACTGTTTAATAAAAAGCCAAAAGTATAGGTAGAAGGTTTTTTAAATATTCAGAACTTGTCATTTACTCAAATTTATTAATGATGTGAAGTCTAGACGGTCAATTGACATAACAACTTTTGCGGTTTAGTTATATGACATAACTGTTTTAATAGTTAGTTTCTATTAAAAACCATGATTTTCCACTTGGTATAACAAAAATTTTTAACTTCACCTAATGTTTGTTTGAATTTCATTATCTTAATAGGCCTATACAAGTTGCATAACAATTTGTATAAATTATTAAGATGAAACTTAAAACTACCTTACTATAAAAGGTTAATACATTAGTAAACAATAATAAAACATTTACGTTAGACTTCCAATGTAGTTTTAAAACCGTAATATAAAAGTTTTCTTATCTAAATATGACAATTGTAAGAGTTTACTTTTATAATTTGCTTATGTTAAAACTATTGTAGTCACGTTAATTACAATAAGATCCAACTAAAATATTATTATCACTGCTTATTTTAAAATCCTACAAAGAAGAGTTCAAAATACTTTAAAGTAAACAATTTAGTAAATTGTATATGATTAACGAAAAATGTCTCTTAAAGTGTATTGAAGAAACAAAAAATAATAATAGAAAAAAACTGAACTTATGTGTAGCATAACAAATCAAAAATGAGGTAATAAAAATATATTAACATTATGTTAGTTAATACTAAAATTAAAGTTTATACTAAAAATAATATCACGTAACACATTAAAATCATTATGTTTTGAAGTAACTAAAAGTTTAATTTCTTTTTGTTATTCTAATAACTTCATTAAGACTAGATTGTTTTGCATGAGATCCAGATTAAAAAATAAAAACGTAAGTAAATGGGTTAGAAACGATCGGGTTAGAAATGATCGGGTTAGAAATGATCGGGTTTAATTAGGTTAGAAGTGATTGGGCTAGAAATGATCTTGTTAGAAATGATCGGGTTAGAAGTGATCAGGTTAGAAGTGATCGGGTTAGAAGTGATCGGGTTAGAAATGATAGGGTTAGAAGTGATCGGGTTAGAAGTGATCGGGTTAGAAATAATCGGGTTAGAAATGATCGGGTTAGAAGTGATTGGGTTAGAAGTGATCGGGTTAGAAGTGATTGGGTTAGAAGTGATCGGGTTTAAAGTGATCGGGTTAGAAATGATCGGGTTAGAAGTGATTGGGTAAGAAGTGATCGGGTTAGAAATGATCGGGTTAGAAATGATCGGGTTAAAAGTGATCGGGTTAGAAATGATCGGGTTAGAAATGATCGGGTTAGAAGTGATTGGGTTAGAAGTGATCGGGTTAGAAGAGATCGGGTTAGAAATGATCGGGTTAGAAATGATAGCGGGTTAGAAATAATCGGCTACCCTTTTCTAGATACTAGTCAACAATTATTTTTATGAAAATATTTAGTTCAGTATGAAAAAAAAAAAAAAAAAAAACAAATTACATTCAATCAATAATTTGTAAACGAGCTTCAACAATAATATTTTGTTTTTTAGTATAAGTTTAGTTTAATTTTTTAAAATAGTGTACTATTAGTTTTAATACTTTTAGTTTATTAGAGCCATCATGACGTAAGTTTTAAACCTTACAAACGCTTATTTTATAAATAATAACTTTATCATACACGATAATTCTATAAATCCATATTTGTTAACTAGTATTTTAACTGCAACCAAATGCAGTAACATAAAAGTAAGATAATTATTTCATTACAGCTTATTACGACTAACATGACACATTATTAGGAATATTCTGTTTACTTTGTTTCTGCGGCAACAGTCCTGTTGTATTAGTCTTAACTGTGCAATGCAGTTAGCTTATCTTTATTAAGTTTGCTTTTTAAAAAAAGTTCGGTCAACGCATGGTAAAACAATAGTAGGCTTAAAATATCGTCTGTTAAAAATAATTTCAAACAATTTTTTTCGGCATTAATCAATTCTTAAATAAAAAAGTAAAATTATGATACTATATTATTTTGAGTAAGTAAAAACCATTATAGTACTTATTTGTAATTAGCAATTTTATATCGAATTTGAACCTGGATAATACAAACTCATTAAGTAACTAAATATTAGTTTATAAAAAAACAAAATTTAAGATTATGAAAATGTTAACTGAATAAGAAATATTTAATCTTAAACTATCAAAAAAAAACTAAAGACAATCGAATTGTTGAATAATCGATATTAATAAACAACAGTAATAATGAAAAAAGATATAATTTTTGGTCTTTTGTTTTTGTCGGACCTAGTATTATAAATAAACTTCACCGGAAATATTTAAATTGAGATTGCTTTTTGCTATTGCTTATTTTTCTCTCTATCGTTAAAAGCATTGCATTAGTTCAGCGGTTTTGATTTTGTTTTAAAAAAGTTAAAACAAATATTTGCCAAAAAAAATAAATTAACAAACAATATAAAAAATTTCAAAATAGTTGACTTTACTATCTACAATTTTAGCTCAAAAAGTTTTGAATAGTAAAGTTTTAAGTTCAAAATTTTTGATTTTTGGAAACAGTTCTACTGTTTATATAAGTTTACTAACAATTATTTTTTTTAACTGTGTAAAATGACTTAATAGAATCTAAATAAAAATTGTATCGTCACTTCAAAAATAAAAGTTTAACTAACCCTAAAAATTTGTTATATACTTGAAATGTACAAATAAAAATTATCAATAATTTGTTTATTTATTGAAATGCTAATGAATATTTAAAAAAGTTATTTTTTTTCCCAGTTTACTTCGTCTTATTTCATTCGTTTCGAAGTTTTCAAAAAATAAATTCTCATTATATCACTTTGAAAATATATTTATTTAATTTAAGTTTTAAGCTTTGAGTAAGAAATTTGAACTTTAGATTTTGGACTAAGGATGCATTCCAAATAGAAATGTACCAAAATATTTAAAACTTTGATTTATTAAAGTTATAATTTTAAATATAATTTATACTTAGTATAAAACTTTAATTTAAGATGCTTTAAACTTTAATTTACAAATCATATACATAACAAAAAAAAAAGTTGTGTTTGTTTTAAAAAGTTTATTTTACACCACATGTCGCGGCTATAAAAAGAGGTAGGAACAAGAATGTTCTTAAAGACCGAGTATTAAAATAGATTTTTCTCTGATAATGTACCAAATTTTGAAGAGACTGTTTGCGATGTTTACTTATGATGTCAGTGAGAGTTTGAAATAAATAATAAACTAAAAATAAAGAAAAAATTGTTTCAAACTATACATGTTTGATTAGTTTAAAGTTTATTTATATTTATTAAATTTAAATGCATAAAGTTAAAAAAATAATTAAACATTGTAATAGTTCAGCAATAATTTTGGTTTTGTTTGGTAAAGTGTATTAGAATTCTTAAGAAAAATTTGTTTTTATATTAAAACAAGCTTTTTTATGGTAACTAATTGATGTTGTAAAGCTTACTTTTTTTCTTTATACTTCTTTCTATTTTTAATAAATTTTTAATTTATTAACCATTAAAGGTGCTTTAGTTAAACATAAAGTTTAATACTCTCGTTAAATAAAATTTAGTTATGATACTTTAAGATATGTAAATGATATCATCACAATATAAATTTCAATACAAAATAAACGATACAAATAATCACAATTTTCAAAGTAGCTGTAGTTATCGAGGTTTTGGTACTGTTTATTGTATATAAAGTTTAGCGGAAGTAATAAGGCTGCTATTGCTTTTTTATCATTACTTTAATTTCGTGACTTTTTTTTACTAAGAAGTTTTTTGCTGATACAAAATATTCACCTTTGTTTCTGTATTAAAAAAATAAAAAAACGTTTAAAGATAAAAGCTCATTACAAACACAACATTATTAAACATTTTTCAAAAGTTTTAACAACCAAATTTTTTATCGAATTTGTTTTAATTCGGTCAAAACGATGTACAACTAGTATTTGATAAATCTTTTATTTTATTTGTTTATAAATACCGTTGTGTTGTAAAAACAAGCTTTTTTTTTGCTTGATTAAATGTAAATGAAATTAAAAATTTCTATTAGAATAAAGTTAAAAATTAATATTACAGTTAATTATCTAAAATACCGCATATGATTAAAGTAGACTTTTAGTAAATAATAAATAAACTTTTAGAAAAAATTATTTAAAGCTACGTTAATCATTATATATTGTTCTATCAGCTTTTAACTAATGTAGAGTTGAAACTCAGCAACATCGTTTTACTCAGTTCGATTTTGTAATATTGTTTTCTTATGTTTACCAAAGTTTTTTTTTTCATTTGTTCATTTTTACTCAACATTGCTGATAATTTTAGTTATCCTGTTTAACACAACATACTTAAAACGTTATAGCTATTCTTTAGTACGTTTGTGACTAAATAAAAATCTATCATTAAAATTTTTATAAGTTATTGTGCATTAATATATCAAATGGTAAAAAACTCAATGTTCTTTAATTTAAAATTGAACACTATAAAATATTATTTTATATAATTTTTGTCTTTTTTATATATATCTTTTAAGTATGTAAAATTGTAGTTAAATATTTATAAATAAATTATAAATTACTTTTCTAGCGCTTGTTAATATATACTTTGCTTGTTTTACCAAAAAATTTAAATCGAAGTAATTTTGTATACAAAAAAATGGAATTTTTAATGTTTTAATAAGTATAAACAACATTAATCTAGTAGTCACAGCTACAGGTAATGTCATGAAATTTGAATAAATTTTATTATTATTAAAGCATTAAGTATTTTTCGGTATATTGAAAACGACATGTTTACTACTAATATCTAAAACTAAATATATGTTTGTTCTTACGTATCTTACCTAAGAACTTGTCAACTTGATACAAATATTAAAAGATATAACTTTAAACAATTTTTAAAATTGTTTTAAAAATTATAATTGCAAATATATTTTTTTTTGTGGGAAAGTTTTAAACTTGAAACAAATTTGTAAATGCAGCAATGAGATATAAGAAACAGTAATCAATGTCGTAAATTTATAATACTTTGCTAAAAGAAAGTATAATTAATCTTTTTTTGTTTATATTTTAAAATAGTTAAGTAATTCTATGAAAGCAAATATACAAACAATTTTTACTACTAGCTAGCTTAGTTCAAGTTATATTGCTTTTCCTAAAATTTTAAGTAAAATGAAGAAAGTAAAAAACTTTCGGCATCTTTAGTGTAATTTTAATGAAAAATAGATGAACCTCAGTTTTTAATTTGCTTTGTAAAGTCTTATACGTTATTGTTTAAAACTGTTAACTACTTTATGAAAATTTGTGTTATAGTCTCAAAAAACTAATTAAAACAGTATATCAAAATGTAACTAAACTTATTATTTCGTTTGTTTTACGCTTGTCATATACAAAGTATTTTAGAGTTATTTTATACATATTTTTAACCAAAAAATGATATTTTTCTTATTAAAGTCATGTATGAAAATTAAAAAGTTATTTTTTTGTTTATCATTTATAAAATTTAAACAATGCTTATTTTGCTGTTCTACCAAAAGTAAAAAACAATTATATATATTTATATGCTATTAGTGTTTTTGAATTCTTAAAATACTACAATTTAAACTTTAAAGATGAATATCCTATATACTATTTTATGTGAAATAAGTATATTTTATAAGTTCTTATAAATAATAAAGTTTCTAATCTATAAGTTTACAACTAAGTTTTACAACTGTTTAAGTATACTAATTTAAACTTTTAAAGTGAATACTTTTTTGCATTTTATATTTTTTCTAAGTAATTTCGAGATTTGTCTGATTCTAAAAAATAAATAGAAATCAAATTTTTCACTATTAATTTGTAACAAAACAAATTGATAACCCATCTATATACATTTGAATATAATAAGGTGAATTACTTTCCGTACTTAATTTATCTAACAGTGAGTAAGTAAAAAAAATATATTGTGATTATTTATGAGTGCAATTACTTTGTTTTATTTTTAATAAAATTTAGTCTTTTGTTACCTAATACAGATTACTGTGCTGGTAAGTATTTACCAATATTATAAAATTTAGTTTAAATCAACTGATAGTATTTTTAGTTATGCTATCCAATATTAAACGAGATTGAAATTAAAAAAAAAACTAATTCGAGTAAAAACACTATGACTCAATCAACGAGTACTTTGTTTAAATAGCAAACGTAAATTCGACTGTTTGTCATTTTATTTCTTAATACAGAATTATGTTTTGAAAAAAGTTTAATATAATTTTAAAATATAATTTTATAATATATTTATAAATGGAGAAATATACAAATTGCATTTATTTTAATTTTTTGTTTTGAATATTTTTACGTATAGTATTTTGTTCAAATAAACTTAGACGGTTCAAATAAACATTCGATTTAATCTTTTACAATAAATTGCTTTTTTTTAATATGAACTTTTTTTAAACAATTTAATTCTAAAATTTTAATTGTTTATTGATTAAAACTTGCTGACTAAAACGTTTTGCAATTGTGTTATTTAGTTAAATTTATTTTCTAGCGAAGGTTTAAATGAAAAAATGAAAATGTAAAACCAATTATTTTTTAGTGTTTATTTTATAAAGAAGTTAAAAAAATATAAGGTAACGTTTGTCTTTGGTAACTTTGTTTATTAGAATAGTCTATAAAGTATAGAAGTAGATTAAAGCATGTTAATTTTTTTTTATTTAACTACATTAAATTGATTTTATTCATATGACAAAAACTTATATAAATGTTTTTGATTTATTTTTCAACACGCTACGATAAACTTATTTCAGAAATTTTTAAATTTAAAAGATAAATAAAAAAAAAAACTTGCTCGCATTGCCTTAGATATGTTTTTTATTTTCAATCGTAAAAGTTTTTTTTTTTTAAATTTTGCTGTGATATCGTAACAGTCTGAGTCATGTGGTATTGTTCTTTATTTTATTAGTATAACTTATTTCTTTGATTGTTGTGTTTGTGATATTTGTGTTTATTCTTCATTGCTGTTGTACTTTTTTGTTTGTTATGTAAATGTCAATCGCTTTTAAAAGAAATTACTAACTAATACCTTAGATTTATATAAAAAGATTTTAGACTAGATCATTAAATAAACTAAGTTTTGTTTTATTGAATCCTAGACAAAAATAACTGAGTTAGCTTTTTTTAAAAAAATAACAAGTTAGTTTTATTACACTATAGCTTAATTACTGTTGCAAGAGTGTTAAATTTTAGTTACTAATGTTGTAATTATTAAGGAATAAACTACTCATTCGATAAAATACATCACATTTTTTACTTTATAGTATACTTTTATACGTATTAATATTTTAAATATTATTAAAACATGAAATAAGTAAATTGCATATATAGTAAAATTAACTTAATAATATTTTAGTTTTATAAGTTGTAAAATAAACGATTAACTATGTTTATAGTACAATTTATATAATTGTAAGTGAGAAACAATATTTTAGTAAAATTACAAAAAGTGTTAAACAATAACTTTAATATAGTTAACTTTAACGTATTTTTATGCTACTAATGCGTTATTTCATTGTAAAAAGTGTATACAACTTTAGTAAATTTTTTACGGTATGACATTTTGAACTATTAACACCTAATCGATTATAATAAGTTCAATATTTTTAGGAGATTATGTATTTTTTAAAATGTATAAAGTTTTTAGACTTAAGATTAACAAAAACTAATATATAAAATTATACCACTAATTTATTAAAGCACTTATTAAATTGTTTTAAGGTTGTTTTAAATTGAAACTATTAAGTTAAAGCCAAAAGAATTTATAAAATAATCTACAACATTATAACTCTTTTTGTAAACAAACATTTTAAAATTTTAATCGCATAATCAAATACAAATAAAGTTTCTCTACTAATTAAGTCACATTTTTAGTATTTAAATTCAAAAATTTAATACAAACTATAATAATCTTAAACATGAAATAAGAATTATCAGGTAAAAGCGGTTTGATATATTAGAGCAGGGGTCGGCAAACTGCGGCCCGCGGGCCAATGTGGCCCGTGAAGGGTAAATCTGCGGCCCGCGAGCACGTTATTTTTTTGAATGGAATGCGGCCCGCAAAAGAAATTTTTTCGGCCCGCGACTATTTAAATGTGGCCCGATGAGCAAAAATATATTTTAAGTCAAATTTGTTTGATAAATTTAGTTTTAAGTTCCTGCACAACATTTTAAACAATTAAAATACTTAAATGGTTTAGCTTTAAAATGTAAAATGGACAGGTTAGCATTCTACTAGGGTTTTTTCTCAACTTACTAATAATTTTCTTCTATTTTAATTAAATCAAAAATGTTCGTGCAACTTCTTAAAACTTTGAACTTTGTCTCACTGTAATTATTACCACATTTAGGATTTTTTACTAAGTGCTCTGAAATTGATGATCTTTTTGTTGCATTTAAGGTTGCAATACTCATTTTCTTCGGTTTATTTTTGATATGGTCTTTCACGCACTTAGGTACGTGCTCTTTTATTCTTGTTTCTAAATGCCTAGATGTTTGTCCTATATAGCTGTTTGCGCAACAGCATTTATACGTGTATACCACGCAACTTTTGTGTTTGTAGGATATTAGATCTTTACCTCTAGGATTTAGGATAGCAGCAGATGTAAAAATTACTCTTGGTTTAGAAGCATGGTAAACTTTTTCTGTCATATTCTTGATATCTCTTTCAACTTGTTTTGATTTTTCACCAACATAGGGCAAAATTAATAGAACAGGACATTTCTCTGTTCTATAAGGTTTTGTGTACTTTAGTCTTTTCAATTCAGTTTTGAATACCTTATCAATCAACGGATTAGGGTATCCGTTCTTTATTAGTAATTCTTTTATAACCTTAAGTTCATTCTGAAATACTTCTGGCGAACATATTTTATTTGCTCTATGAAATAGGGTTTTAATCAAACCAATTTTTCTTCTTTTACTGCAATATGATTGAAAATTAAGGTATTGACCAGTAAATGGTTTTCTGAAAATAGACGTTATGAAATTATTATCCTTTCTTTTGATTAAAACATCTAAAAATGATATTTGATCATTTTCTTCATTTTCTTTTGTAAATTTAATAGCACTATGCAAAGAGTTCAACCTCTCAAACAATAAATTACTAACTTTTACACTATCACTGATAACAAAACAATCATCCACGTATCTCATGTACTTGCAATTTGAATCGAATTCTGGTAGAACTTTGTATTCAAGATAGCCCATAAATATGTTTGCCAATGTAGGTCCTAATGGGGAACCCATGGCAATACCATCAATTTGTCGGTATAATATATTATTAAAACTGAATTCAACTTCTTCTGTTGCGAGTCTCATTAGTCGAACAAAATTACTTCTTTTCAGAGTCGGATTTTCAAGGTTATATAACATTTCTGTTATATAACGAACATTTTTGATTTAATTAAAATAGAAGCTATTTATATTCACTTAGACAAGCCAGAATTATGCAAATAAAGAGAGTTTGATTACTCATTATCCTTGTTTAAATTAGACTAATTTTGTTTTGTTTTAAATGTTACAGTTAATTATGTTTTCCTTGTTGTTTTTAATTTTTTGTTATAGTTTAGGGTATTTTTTACTAATTGATTGATAATTTCTCATATAATTAAAAAGGCTATATAAGTTTAAAATTTGTTTTACCTTGTTACAATTGTAATCTCACTGAAGAAAATTGTTGAAATATATTTGTGTTGTTGAAAAAGACTTGTTTTATGTATAAAAACTAAAATTAGCAGACATATGTTTAAAATTTTCTTCTTACAACAGTAAATTAATTTCTGAAAAAGGAAGTAAAAAAGTCCTTTGAATTAGTAAGATAGTTATATAATACCTATTTGGTAGAAATACATTCAAATGTTTTCCGGTTTTGTATAATGCATACAAATGCATAGTAATGAACTAAATTGTCGTTTTTTATACCTAAGTTTCTGTTACAGATGTTTTGTTTTTAAATGTTATATTTTAATTTATACAAAAACATTTTAAATAACATAATAATAATGATAATAATAATAAGAAGAAGAAATACGATTTATTTGTATTGGTTTTGACACCTTTTATATTTTAGAAGTTTTCTTTGAATTTTAAATTATCAACCACACACCAATAAACGAAAATGCTCATATTTTAAACCGTTTTTTACTTAATACTTAACGAGATAAAATTTAGTTCATGCATGATTATTGTTTCTACATGTTATATCTAAGTGTGAACAGACCCATTTAAAACAATATATATGACATAAATTAAGTTTTTGTTAGGTATACTTTTTGATTTTTCAAACCAAGTTTTTTGGCAAAATAAGTTAATTTTTATTCGTTGCATACTAATATAAACAGTTGCTGTTTTTTGGAACTACCTATTTAATACAAACAAGATTGAGAAATTTTAATTTATTAAGTTGATACGTTTTTAATCAAAGTAGTTCAAATTTGATCAAATAAACAAATAAAAATTACCACACACTCAGAATATGACTATTTGAATACTTGAAATCTCAGGTAAATTTAGTAATTTTTCAGTTTTTGGCTTGAATTTTTTTTTGTATTCTAAACTATCACGCTAGTTTTGGTCACTCGGATTGAATTTTTTAATTTAAAGAGTCGTAAATTAGATTTATGATAAATATTTTGTTCATAAACAGTGTTGGTTTGAATTAAAGTATATTTAAAATTTTAAGTTCTGCAGAAGATATAATTTGAATTATTATTTATACTAATTGTATACATATAAGTGTGAACAGATAGTGTTGACAAAATCCCGGAAAAGCTCGGAATTTAAAAATTTATACTTTAAAAATTTGAAAAAGCCTTGAGTTTGAGAATTATCGAAAAAACCTGGAATTTTAAACAACTTTTTATGTAAAGTAATAAAAGCTCGATTTGACACAAAAATCTACTATATAAATATTTTTTATTTGAAAACACATTTAAAGTATCTTGACAGCATCTTTTAAATTATACTATTAAAGACATTTTTTTTTAGCATTAACTTAATTGTATACTAAAATAAAAGCAAAAAGTTGTACTTTTAAAAACTTTATATTGGTGCATTGTACCTTTGCTTTTAAATTGTCTTTTTCTATTGTTGTGCTTTGTATTGGAACTAAACCTAGAAATTCTTCTAAAATGTACAAATTAGTAAATACACCTATAATAAAAATTCTAAAATTAGCAATATCTGTTGTATCAGTTCTCGCACCTTAACAGATTGATTTAAGTCCTAATTTGGTTTATGCGGCTTTATAATCTTCAGACATCTCCTAAATGCGACTTTTTGTTCATATTGAAGAAATAAACATTAACATTTTGCTAACACAAACATAAATTTTTTAAATAAGTTATAACTCTTAACGGTATCTCTTTTTAGTAATTACTTTTGCTACTTAAGATTATTTAAGATGCAAAAACTAGTTTCTAAAGTTAACATTTTTCGATATGAAAAGGTGGTTTATAATACAAAAATGTATAAAAGTGACCAATAAATGTTTCTCTAGCTCGGTTTTTATAGAAAATTAGGTTGTAAGTAAATTAATAAATGTATTTTATTAAGTTAAACTTAATAAGTACTAAAGAAAGTACATATTTTATTAAGACTCAAATATATCAAACAATGTAAATTTTATTATAACAGATATTTATATATTAAATAGGCATTCTATGTGTAGCTAAAAGTTATTTAAAGTTTAAAGTAATTAAGTGAATAAAAGTAAAACTATCTCTGGTGTGACCAAAACAAAAGTCTAAAAATTATTCAAATATCACTAAAACTAAAACTATGACCCGAGAAGATTTTGAAAACTTGAAAATTGGCCCGCGAGCACCAACTGCCTGCCGACCCTTGTATTAGAGCTTAAAACCGGTTTTTGATACAAATTTTACTGCACTACATATGTGTACACATTTTTTATTTCTTTTAATTAAAATATAAATGCTAATAACGACAACCATTTGTTGTAAGTTTACACAATTTATTTTGTATTAGACCATTATATTATATATAATTTTAAAATAATATCTATATATGTATATGTTTTTTTTTTTATTTTACTCAATCAAATTCAAAGTATTTTATACAAAGTTAAGAACAAAAATTTATTTTGTTTAAAATTTTGTACAAAAAATTATTTTTAGATGTTAATTAAAACTTATTTTTAAGTGTATAAGCTTACTGTTTCTATCTAAGAATATTCAAAAGAAAGTAAAAACTACGGTTTAAATTAATTAATTATAAAATAAAACTTTTGTATAGTGCGTGTATACCAAACAGTATTTTGACTATTTCTTGATTAAAAAAAATGTTTAATAAAATCGAATACTTAATGCAAATATATTGACTTTACGACCTTAAAAATATTTCCAGGTTTTATGCTTGGTGATAAATTAAAAAACTTGAAAACTTTAAATATTTTGACAAATTACAAGAAATGTTAATAATTTAAGTCGTTTTAATAGTCTTTGCTGTCAGTTTTACATTTTAATTCAAAGTACTTAAAAAATTACATTATAAACTGAACTATGTTGTTTATTTTTTCATTATAAACTATGTTAAAGTTTTGTATAAACATTTAGCGCTTCAGATTAAACTACATTACAAAGCAGTTTTGCAAAAAAATAAAATGCGTTATAAAAAAAATCGCGTTAGTAAATGATCTGCTGACGTCAATGTTATACCCACAAACACTTGATTATTTTCAAAGAGTAAATTTAGAAATGTGTTTTTTAATGTGGTTGATTAAAGACGTTCAGAGTATTTTTTAAAGTCGTAAGTGATGCAACTAAAATCTTTTAAAACGGTCGGCAGGCAGTTGGTAATAGCGCTCCGATTTTCTAGTTTCAAAAATTTCGCAGGCCGAAGTTTTAGTGAAATTTAAAATATCTTTCGGTTTTGGTCACAGTTTTAGTTTACTATCATTCAGTTTATTAGCATAATTTGCTTTTAGCTACACATAGAATGTCTAGTTAAATTATGAAAATTTCTATTGGAATTAAATTTACATCGACTAACATAATTAAGTCTTAACATACTATGTGCTGGTTTAAACAGATAGCAAGTAAAACTCAATATTTTTTTAATTTACTTACAACCTGGTACACTTTTAGTAGGATTTGTTAAATTTTATAATTTATTGTAATTCATAACATTTGTACAGTATTTCTTTAGACTTATTTTAAACTTATAACTTTTAACTAAATAATAGTACTATGACCAATTTAATTTAACAGTCTATGTATTTTTTTTAATCTAGCCCATATTTTATATGTAGTCATTATCTAAGATAATTAAAACCATTAAAAGATTGTATAAAGTAAATAAGTTAGTTGTGCGAGCTAATACACGAAAGTGTTATTTTACCTTTAAAACAACTAAGTTTTTAGCAGTAAAGCTATCTACTAACTTAATTTTATATAGGTAATTAAAAATTTTGAAACTACCTCAATAACTGTCAAATTTTTGTTTAAAATGTCAAAATTTTAAAACATTGTTAGTTTGAAATTTGTTGCTACTTATGAATCATTTTATAATAAATTAAAACGTTTACCAGCGTAATTAATACAATACACGTTTATGACAAAATTAAGAGTTAACCTTTATCGCTAGAAATGTATATTTGAAGTGATAAAATTAATTTTTATACATTACTGCTGTAATTTTTTCATTTTATTAACGCTAGTTATAACTATATTTTATCTTATTTAAAATCTTATACAGGAAACACACTTACTGTTAACAGCCAATAGACAATTAGTTTGTAATTCCTTTAATTTACTACTTATAATATTTTGTTAATAAATTTTTTAACAGCTTAGAGATAAAACGCTGTATGATATTTGAAAGGTTAAGAATACTTTAGAAGTTTAATCGCAGTTTAAGTTTTTTATATTCACGTTTGTTTTTTAGAGAAACAAAGTTGATATAAAAAAATTTGAAAATAAACATAACTAAAGTGTCGTGTTGGTATACGATGAAAATATTAAATTAAGTTTTACTTATTTATTTAGAAAAGTTTAAGTAGTTTTAGTTACTAGTAAATAGTTTTGGATTTGGAGCTTAGACTTGTTTAGTTTATAAAAATACCTGTAATAATTTTTATGTTTACCGCTTAATTGCAGTAAAAAATGTGTAACTCAAAACTTGTAACCAAATAAAAATTACTTGTATACTATTATTATTATAAAAACAGTAGTTTGTGGGTTTGAAATTTTTTTTTTATCCATTTTAATAAATAAAAAATAAATTCGTTGTTCATATCTTTAGTTTAAAAATTATTCTTACAACTATTTTAATGATACTACGTTCAACTACTTTTAACTCAAAAACTGTGACTGTATTTACATTTAAAATTTAAAATAGTAAGTTTTGAATAAGAATCTAATAGTTTCTGCTTTTAAAAACATTATACTTTTGTTGATTAATTTAGATTTTCCAATAACTTTAGTTAGGTTAGCAGAGTTTATATAAATTAATTCCATCATTCTTTTACTGACCGCATTAAACGGTTATAAACTCCCTATTACACTTGAACTCAAATATACATAAGTTAAGTTAAATATCAATAAAACTAGTTACTGATAGGTTGTTGGAAGATACATGTGATGTCAATTGTAACTACAGTATTTATAAAAAATTTATAATATTTTGTATAGTTGATTATTTAAACGTGTAAAAACTTAACTATAAAACAATTGTCACTGTTTAATGTACACAAGAGGTTAAACGATTGTTTCAGTTTTATTTATTTGTATGGACAACTGTTAAATCGTATTATTTACAGCAATAGATTATATAGTTAATATAATAAATATAATTTGTTTTCTGTTGATCTTTGAAGAGCTCTAGTTAAAACGTATCATATTTTTTAGACTTACTTGACGTTCTCAGTGCGTCTTAAAAGAGCTTAAACACATAATAATTTGTTATGCTTTAACAACTATTTTTACTATGCAATATTTTAAAAATTTGCTTTTTATAATTCTACGGTAACTTGCCTTACTTTTTTTTTAATATTTACAAATTTTCTTATTCACTGTGTGCTTAGTTTTCACAAAAGCTTACTTTTGAATATTAATTTATAAATTAATTTAATTCAAGTAACTTAACTTGGATTTAAGGTATAATATTTAAACTCCATTGAGCAGCTACAACAACATGCCTCACATTTTTTTTACAGTCTGAGTGCATGATAGTACTTAGCCTAACAGACTATATTAACACAATTAAAAATTTTAATATTTTAAACAAAAAATTATATAACATTTAGTTAAACGTTTACGAGATTTGTGCAAACGATTGAGTTCATATTAAGTGTGAAACGAACTTTATGTTATGTTATTGACATTATTTACAATATCAAAAGAAAAAAAATTACTGCATATGAAAATTTTAGATATATTAAAAGATTTCCGAATAAAGATAAAACAAAAAGCTGATTTCATATTAAGTATCATTCACATGAAATATGCAACACACATTTTAAATTCTGTTAAATTTAACTGCAGTTATGTCGTTCACAAGTTTCAAGTAGTCAATTTTGCATTACAACATTTTTAAGTAATAAAAATCTATGTTTAAATCAAGGTTTAGGAAGTTGGTTATAACATTTTTTAACAATGTAACAAAAAAACAATCGGTTCTAAACTGTGATACATTTCACGCAGTTTTCATCTTTGGATAAATAGCTATAAATAAAATATAATATCAATTTATATAGTAGCATGATAATCATCGTAAAAAAATAAATTACATACAAAGTCAACTACATAATATTATTCAAAATACTAACTATTCAAGCTAAATAAATATAAAAACATATAAAAAACAAAAATAGTATTTAGTAAATAAAGCTAGACTATCGTCAATTTCTTTTTGTTTTCAAAGAGCAGGTTTTCTATTTAAGATACAAGTAATTTCCATTTAAGTAAGTCAAACACGTTATATTTAACTGTTAATTATCTTAAATCTGTTAAAATTGAAATTTTTAGCCTAACTCTGATTGTTCACTAAAAGTTCCGTAGAAATTTACAGAATTTTTACTTCAGTTGATCTAGTCATTTATTTAAATATAAACTAAAAAATCATTTGAAATTAATAAAAAATTAGTTATTTTTTTGATTAATCAAAGCAAAAAAATTTATAATTGTTTTTATGACTAATTTTTTTTAAGCCACAAACGTACAGTTACAGCTTTTCTAAATGAAGAAACTACATTCATAATTTTTCTTAGATCCAAGAAGATAATTTTAACTCCATCTAGCAGTATTCTATTATATAATACAAGTTAACCCGAAATAAATTAATTGTTTTATTGTGCAAAAATTTTATTACTAGCGTTCTTAATGTTTAAAAACTACTATGAAACTATGCTCTTAAATACTTTACATTTGTATTTTTTTATGTTTTCATTTTGCTTTATTTTTTTTTTTTGATAGTTGACTGATGTATTAACGTTAAAAATATAAAAGAAAAACTAACCCCATTCAAGTTATAGTTTGAACTATGTTATTTTTTAAGTTTCTAGTTATAGATAAAACGATAAAACATTTTCAAAAATTGAATTATTTAAAACGTTGTATGCTGACACATTTAAGAACTTTTGTAGTTTTATTTAGCCGTCTCAGTTTTTAATGATAATTGGACTTTGACTAAAACAATTTAAAACATTAAAACGATATTGATTTAATAAAGATTTTTGATTAAATAAAATGTTGATTATTTTCGAAAATTTAATAAGCATGTTATAAAACATAATTATTTTGAAAAAATAGCCTATAAAAGTAAATTTCTGCACTGTGTACCAAAAATTTAGTTTCAGTTTTTAAACATGGATTTTTAGATACTTTATACTAAAACTTTTACTACAGCTTTTACTGAGCTTCTGTAAACTAATTTTCTACTAAATAATACTTTGAATATAAACTTCAGCCGGTTTCGGTCGTTAAAATTTTGAAAACCTATCTTAAACTTTTTTTAACAAATAGGAACTTGTTTATATTTTTTGAATAAATTGTACCTTAATGTAATTGTAATTCTTACGTTACTACTGTGTTTAGTTGTTTAAGTAAGTTATAATTTTTAAGAAGTTAAATTTTTACACGTAAACTAATTTTCAACTTATCATAAATTAACTGAACGTTTTCAATTTTTTTAATAAATGTTTTTTAAATATAAAAATAATTAACACCATATTTAAAAAATTAGGAGAATAACTTATAGTACCAATTTTATAAGCAACATAACGATTATATAAAAAAGAAAGCATATATCATAAAAATGAATAATCTAAATCTTGAAAAAAAAAAAAAATTTAGTGACTTATTTATTCTTATTAATTAATTATTAATTATTTTAAAACTTGTGTAACCTACAAACACCTGCTAATTAATAACTTCTTTATTGCTTTATTAATAATGAATTTTATTTATTTCTTATTTAAACATAGTATATAATTATTATTTAGAAATGCAGCATAAAACAAATATAAATACAATTAAATTATAAAGTTTAAAATAGTCATCTAAACATCTAGGTATCATAAACTAGACTATTGTATGCCGTGTAACCATGACCATGACCAGTCTACCGAACGCTTGTAATCTAATGATCGAATTCGTATGATTAAGCTTTTTAAAAAGACAAGTAGCGCAAAATAAGATTATTTGTATTTTTACGTTGAACTAAAGTTTTTAATTAAGTTTATAATATTTTACAATTTCTATGCAACATAACTTTTGACAAGAATTATATAACAAAACTCAATAGTAATATATGAACTTAGAAAGTCAAACAAAAGTTTAACTTTAAATATTGTTTTAAAATAAAGACTATGACTTTTTCTATTAATGTGCTTTTGTTAATATTATAAAAAAATTATATTATCGTTTATTATGTCGGAACAACTACAAAACAAATTAAAATTATTTTACCACTGTATATGTTTTAAGTAATTAAGAATATAATGACTTAATTTATTTAATCTTTTTTAGGTCTAATCTACGAAGTTTTTAGCTTAAGAGCGGTTTAAATTATTCCGAAAAAAAAAATGTTTATAACTATATTTGTATATACTATAAAACTCAAAAACTTTATATTAAACTTTATCTTATATACAAAACGAAACCAAATAATTTATAAGACCTAAAGTTAAATTATTTTACTAACTTTACTTCACAGAAAAAAAAGTAATATAACTGTTTTTTTTTATATTTTAAGCACACTATATTTACAGTTGTTGGTACCTAAAAAATAAAAATGTAGAAAACATAAAGACTTTAAAACTATTTAAACTTAAGAATTTTCTAAATTTACAACAGCTTTTTGTTACCTGTTCAAAACAAAGTATTAATTATTTGAATATAAGTTGTTTTTTAAACAAAGTAGTAAAAAAACTCTTTATTTACTAAAATAAATTTTTGATTGTTAAACATTAAGACTTTTTTTGTAATGTTTAAAAATAAAAACTAGACTTCTTTATAATATTTTAAGTTAACCTAGCTTTATTGCAATTGTTTTAAACTTGACTACATTCTGTTAAAACTGACATTATAAATAAAACTCTTAACAAACCTAACAACTATCAATACATTTAAAATTACACAAAACTAGTTTAACAGTATTTCATTTAGGTTTAGCATTTCAGTGACTAAAGAAGTTTAAACTTATATACTTATTAATAAACGAAACTACGTTTACTTAAAAACTTCAGGTTTAGTATATTTTATCAGCCGAATTAGCCATTACATCAGAACTACATTAGAAACTTGTTTGTTAAAATTTTAAAACAAACAAGTTTAATTTTATAAACGATCTTAATAATTGATAATTTGTACATCTAACATAAATAAACATTTTAAATTGAACGAATTGATATTTTTTTATATCCCTTATCTCAATTTAAAAAAAATCAAATTCTTTTTTAGTGTATATTCAGACAAGCTTACAATTATGGTAGTTGTAGAATAAAATGAAACGATATTATTTTGTTTAATAATAGTGTGTTTCTATTAACATTTCCTTTTTTTACCTCTCTAAAAAAGAAGTTAGTTTGAAATGTGATGGCTTTAAAACTAGTATAAGTTCCAAAGTCTCCAGAATGAATAAATATTGCGTTAATTAATATATCAGTTAATTAATAACTACTTAACTTTAAATTTTTGATTTTTAATAAATTGGTTTAACAAATTAAATTTTTTTTTTCTTTTTATTTGTAGATTTAAAACTGCAAAATTGACATATTTTACGAGTTATTTACCACTTTCAATCTAAATAGTTTGAATAAAATTTTTTAAAATATTTGATATATATATATATATATAAATCTAAATACTAGAGCTTGTTTGAATTTTTCTTATTACACTTTTAGTATTTAAATAATAAGCATTGAGATATCAAAATTATTTTTTTTAGCATCTTTTTCATTATAAACAGTCTGTTTAGGACGTTTAAATTATATTTCGATAACGTTATGTTAGGCTTAAACTTATATTTTAATAACTTTACTATAAGACTACAACATTAAATTATTTATATTTAAAAAGAAAATAAAATTATTTTTTGATTCATACTCCTTACGTCAAAATAGTTTTTACAATTAAATTTAAACAATTCTACATTCATTGATTTAAAACAAGGTCTTTCTAACTTATTGTTAAGTTTCTAAGTTTTTTCGTTTGTTGCAAGACACAATGCTTGAATAACATCTGTGAATTTTGTTCAAATGTACAAAACTATAAATAATAATATTAATAAGCAGGGGTATATTTAGTTCATGTTTTTATTATTTTTGCCATGAAATACTTTAATTTCACACAACTTAAATTTATAAACTATTATAACTTTTAATACAAGTTTTATATTTGATTACTATACGAGATCCAAGCATCGTTTTCTTAAGAACTAAATGTATTATATTAATTTTTACTAAGCATTTAGACTTGTATTTTATTTTTAATTCATTGTTATTTGAAATACTTTTGATTTTTAGTGTATGATACTTTCTCAGCCGGTTTAGGCCGTTTAAATTACATTATTAATTTAAATCTTTTTTTAGTTTATACGTTATTAAATAGTTTTTTGAAAATAAGTTATGATTAATTTATAATGTTTACGTCAGTCTACAACTTACTTAGTAAGCTATTCAATATTCAATTTATTTTTACAATAATTTAAAGATATTTAATATTTTTGATTAAGTTTTTACAATTTTCATGATAAATTAAATTATTGCTCTTCGCTTTCAAATTTAAAACTTACTTTAAATTGTTTTTTTTTTTGTTTAATAAGGTTTATTAGTTAAACCAAAATTATTAAATTATTATATTGTTTTTCGTTTGTTAGCAAAGTCATTTTAAGAACACTTAAGCTTTTTATAATCACAATGCAGCTCTGCAAGAAACATTATTTATACGAAAATTAAAATATTTATTTTAGATATAATACCGAGAATTACTGATTTTATAAGAAATTTGAAAAATAAATCTTAAATTTACAGTTATATTGTAGCAGCTAAACGGCACTATAAATGCACAATTTTTAAATAAATATTTTTTAAAGTTAAGTTTGTAATTTGGGCTTATTTAAATTATTGTTTTTAATCTTCAGAAAATTTTCAAAGAAAAAACTCTTGGTAATTATCAAAGTGCATCAAATATATTTCATAAGCAATCAAACTATTATTATTGTATAAATGATAATTATAGTTAAGTTTTCTAATAAACTCTAAAGCTATTTTCAAACAGCTTTAACATTCTTATTTCAAACCAAGCACATATTTCAGTTCTAGGTTGACATAAATCTAAAAGTATATAGAAATCTGATATTTGATAAACTGTTTTCAAAAATTAAATTATCTCTGTGGTTTTTAAATGATTTCTCAGCTTCGTTGACGTAGGTATGGGGTTTGGTCGTAGTATGGTACTTTAGTCAGGGGGTGCGCAATTTTTAATTTAATTAAATTAAATTTTAGAGCTAGCAATGTAACTTTCGTTTAATAATGTTATAAAACAAAATCTATTAAAAACGTTGAGCTAGGTTTTTATTTACAAATAAAAAAATTATTTTGCATCTTTCTTACCACTTTTATTAAAAACTCTCAACTAATATTGTTTATTTTTAACAGATGCTTATAAATAACAACGGCTATGAGCAACTTTTATAATAATAATTTGTTAGATACCAGGAAAAGCTACCGATCTCAGTATTAGAATAAAACTTGTTTTGTTATGAATATAAAGTACATAAAATGTATGCAAACTTTGAAAAAAAAAACTGTTTATTTTTAAAAGTTTGAGGTTCTTAAAATTTAAGATTTTATTTCAAATATTAGTTTCTCGCACGTCAAATCAGAGATTCTATCATTTCTGTTTTTTTATGTACGACTGCATGAATTGCACATAAGCTACTAAAAATATAATTCAAATACAAGCTTTTTCGTTTTGTTGAAGTTGTTTTAAATTTTATACTATGTTTTTAAGATCTACTAAATATCTTAGTCTTAGAGTATTATTGTAAGTTTTGATATAAATATCAGAGTATAGTTCAGTATTATGAACTTTGATTTTACTTCTTCTCCTTTTGAAATATTTCCATTAGTTTAGCTAAAATGGACCGTTTTAAAGATTTATTTTATCAAAAACTTTTTTTTAGTAACATTTCAATGTGATGAACGTTTTTGTCTACAAAACTTAAACATTGCTAACAGCTTTCAAATAAAGTTTTGATATAAGACAATTTTGTTTTACTAGTTTTTAACAAATCATCACCAAATAATAACTGACTGATCAATTTAAGTTCCTAATTAAAAGTACTATTGCATTTAAATGCAATAAACCTTTAAAAATCTTTTCATATATGTTTAAGTAAATAAAAATAATATATAATGTAAGAAACTACATACTGTTGTACAAATATATATATACATAACGATGTAGATTCTACATCGGCTTATGCTCCACTCAATTCAGATTTTGGTATGCCAAGCATAAAACATCCTTTAAAGGTGGTGTATACGAAAATGCGTTAAAATTATTTTATAAATAAATATATATATATATATATAATAAGGTTAATATTCAAACTTGAACACCTTCTACTGAGCCCACTTGAAGGGCTTTTAAGTAATTTATTGAAATGACGATTTTAAAAATGCTGGAGCATATGTTTCATAAAGACAAAAAAGATTGTCTCTAATCTTCAGCCAGTTCAAATTTAAAATAAAAAGCACTCTGGTAAACAAAGATGTAAAAGTTTACAAAAAAACAAAAACAATATGACGAAAGAACTGAACATTGTACTTTACAAATATTCAGTACATAATTGATCTACCATCTAACTAATCAAAAAACTAAAATTAACGAAAACAACAGTTAATTGACTATAAAATACTTCAAAATTTGTTATATTTTAAAAGGATCTTTTTCATATGTCGACAATACGATATGAATTCACTCCTTCTATTAATCTATATATTCATTCTATCTAGTAGAAGGAGTGAATTCATATCGTCTTGTCGACATATGAAAAAGCTCCTTTTAAAATATAACAAATTTTAAAGTATTTTATAGTCAATTAACTGTTGTTTTCGTTAATTTTAGTTGTTTGATTAGTTAGATGGTAGATCGATTTTTATACTGAATATTTGTAATATACAATGTTCAATTTTTACGTCATATTGTTTTTGTTTTTTTGTAAACTTTTACATCTTTGTTTACCAAAGTTCTTTTTATTTTCAATTTGAACTGGCTGAAGATTAGAGACAATCTTTTTTGTCTTGATGAAACATATGTTCGATCATTTTTAAAATCGCTATTTCAATAAATTATATATATATATATATTTATAAAATAAGGTTAATGTTTAAACTTAAACACCTTCTACTGAGCCCACTTGAAGGGCTTTTAAATAATTTATTGAAATGGCGATTTTTAAAATTCTGGTACATATGTTTCATAAAGCTTTAATTTTTCATAAAAAAAATTTCATAATCATCAGCCAGTTAAATTCAAAATAAAAAGCACTGTACTAAACAAAGATACAAAAGTTATGCAAAAAAACAAAAAAAAGTATGACGTAATATTGTACATTACAAATGTATAGTACAAAAATCGATCTACCATCTAACTAATCAAACAACTAACTGTTGTTTTCGTTAATTTTAGTTGTTTGATTTGTTAGATGGTAGATCGATTTTTGTACTGAATATTTGTAATGTATAATATTACGTCATACTTTTTTTTTTTTTTTTTTTGCATAACTTTTGTATCTTTGTTTAGTACAGTGCTTTTTATTTTGAACTTAACTGGCTGATGATTAAAGCTTTATAGCTTTATGAAACATATGTACCAGAATTTTTAAAATCGCTATTTCAATATATATATATATATATTTATACATATATATATATATATATATATATAATATACACAATTATTATGTTATATTGTATGTAGTTTGAGAAAAGAAGTAATTTATAATCTATTACTCAGCAATACAGCTTCACACTAAAATGTTATCAAATTTATAAAATATAATGTTAATAATTGTTTAAAAGGCTAAGCGTGTAAAACCATATTATGATGATTAAATTTAATCTGAAAAACATTGAATTCGATATTAACTAAGAAAAATGAAATATAAACAATTAAAGTTTTAGAGTATCTCAATTTCCTTTCAAAAGCAAAACTTTTAAGGCAAAAGTAAAGCATTTTACGAAAAATCTTTCTGATCTATAATAATTAAGGATATTTTAGATTAATTTTACAATTAATATATGAAAAATCTGTCCGAAGTATTTTTTATTTTCGGAACTTTACTTTTTTTTAAATAATTTAAAATAGTTTTAGATGATTTTTAATATTACTAAAACAGTTATAAAAACCTTAAGGTTTTTAGCTTTAAAAATTAATACAAGGATATATTTTATTAATAGTTTTTGTTTCTAATAAAATTGAACATTAAGATTAATTTGCGCATAGCTTTCTGTTAAGAATTTTTATTATTTTTAAGACTTTAAAAAAAATCTCATCTCTTATATAAATTATAAAAACGACTTTTAATTTAAACTGTGAATTAAGAAACATTGTTAACTTTTGTGAATATCTTCAATCTATTAATTTCTCTCCTTAATCAAAAAAATTTCGAAATAGTTTAAAATTTCAATGGAATGAAAAACACAAAGAACAGTTTATTGATTAATCATGTTAGTTTCTTTTTTACTTCTATAAACTATTAAGAATATTATCAGCTAAAATTTTCAATTAATATAGTAATTACTTCTAAAAGTTTTTTTGATAAACCTAATAATTAAAAACGTAGCATTAAAAACAATTAGTTTGTTTATTCAGTGAATCAATTTGATTGTAACTAAACGAAAAATTATAACAATGGTTATTTAAAGTACACCGTCAACTGTTTTCTTACTAACAATCATTACAGTCCATTAAAATTCTATACATATTAACTTTGAGCCATATTAATCTTTTATAATTTTAGATTTTAACTAATATAAATGGTAATAACTTACTGCGCTATTGTGACAAGCAAAGAAATAAAAATATCAACTTTATGTTTCAAACGGCTTGTTAGATTAACGTATTAAAAATTAAAATGTTATTACTTTAAGAAATACAATTACAGAGCAAAGAGGAATCTAAATTTTTTAATCTGTAATGAAATAAAAATAGTAAAAATACTTAAAAGTATAAAGTGTGTGTGAATTTGGTTGAGTGTAAAAAAAAATAATGAAAGACTAATATTTAAATATTAAAGAAAAAGGATAGTTTTAATAAAAGTGAAATAAAAAACTTAAAAGTAATTATATTACTTTTAATTTAAACATACAAACATCAACATTTGTTTCTATCAAAATCATAACTTTAATTAAACTTCTTAATTTTTTATAAATTAAGAAAAAATAATTCTTGTTGACAAATGAATAAGTGCATTAGAAATTAAAAAAAAACGTAATATTAAACTAAAAATATTCTAAATATTTACCATTGGTTTAAGAACTAAAAATATATTAAGTGTATTGATACATTTAAAAAACTTCTAACGTTTACGTATATTGTAGTATCTAACATATAAGGTTTTCTAAAACATATTAAATTACGTAAAAAACGTTAGATTTTGGTTGTCAAAAAATATTTTATTTTAGAAAAAACTATTAAGTTATACACGATTTCATAAGAAATATTTAAAACCGACGCAGTTGGGCAATAAAACTGATATTTAAATAATTTTTAAAATGCGCAAAACTATTAATTAAATTTATTCATAATGCGCGCAAAAATGATTGCAAAATGATCTCTTAGTGACGTCATTTGAAATACTTTAAAATGGTTGCATCTAAGTTAGCTTTAAAAACATGCTCTGATTTCTAAAGTTTAAATATACTTTTGACATCATATAGCTGATAATTTAGCAATTTTTAAACCCGAATACTCGGGCAATAAAACTGTAAGAAACTAGTTAAGACATTCGCAATTATTTCTAAGTTTAAAAACAGAAAAAAAAGTGTCTTTCTATTGAACTTTATAGCTTCGCTCTATAAATTTCAGTGTTTTAAGCTCCCATGTATCATTTTTAATTTAATTAGGTAAATGATTAATTCCTCTAATATTTGTGGTCAAAGTTTCATTTCAACTCAATAAATCTTTAATTTTGCTTTGATAATAATAATATGCTCCTTGCCCATTAAACTTGTCTTGCATAATATTAACAAATATGATTTTTAAGCGTTGCATTTACACATCTTTACATAATACGGCAATAAGTCTTTTCGTTTTTATTTTGTCTGTTTTATTTTGATAATTTTATATTATCAAATTTAGTTATCTACCGAATCCAAAAAATCGGACCTAATTTCAAAATAAGGTTCGGACTCGGCCGAATCCAAAACTTTGGTTTATGTAGACCAATTTACAATGCAGAGAAGACAAAAAATTTACGCTTAAAACTAAAGTATACTAAAGGATATAATATTTCCAATACATATATATATATATACATATAAATCAAGTAGTTTGTGTACTGACAAAATCACATCATTTAAAACTGTACTAAAATTTTCTGTATTTTTGGGGCAAACAAAATATTACATAGCAGAATTATAAATGTTTTATATTTAAACTTGTTTTTACTTTTAAACGGGCTTGTAAAACTTAAATACGTATTTGAATGACTAGTTTTAAGTCATAAGTCAAAGTTTTTTATTTGAGCAATGTTAAGGATATTTTTAAATTTTTAAACTGGTGTATAAAAGTGAAGGAAGTTTAAAACTATAAAATTCAATTTCAATGTCTTTAAATAGTATTATTTTTAAATTGTGTTTTGTGAAAGTTATTGTTTGCGGTAACTGATTGTTAAAAAGAATTTGAATAGTTTAAAATTGTAAGATAAAATTTGATTAAGTTTATCTAAAGACCTATACTTGAACAAAATTCAAAATGTCTATTTAATACAGAGTCAAATTAGAGTTTGCTCTATATTCTTTTATATTTGAATATCAATAAAACAACTATTAATTTTTTAAATAATAAACTTTCAATATACATATACTTTTCTTATCAAAGAAACGAAATAAATACGTTGTAAAGTTATTTCAGTTAATTTTAAAAGTATAAAATTTATAAAACTTTAAGATATGTTACAGTATTTCTGCAAAAGATTTTAATTAACTTTTGATTAACTATAGTATAAAAACAAAAGTTAGTTGTGATCTACTTTTGCTTACTTCAAAGTTACTAGACAAATTATTATTACACTTTTTCGATCATTAGGTAGACTGTGAAAACTCTTCCTAGTGAAACTCTTCAGTCTATCAATTTAATAAGAAATTACCCGGATCTAAGTGAATCCGTATGATCACCTTAATCTTAAAACTTGATTATATACATTTAAAATTGAAAAATATTTAAAGCGATCAAGGTTTTGCAAAACAAAACTAGCAGTTTGAAACAAACTAAAAGTTTACTTTTTCTACTGTAATCGACAGGAATTCTGTTGTCTATTAAGACTATGTTAGACGGTTTCAAAATATTTAAACCAAAAAACGGATGAAATTAAAACAATAATTGTATGCTTATGTTGGCCAATCTTTCAAAGTATGTCACTCTAATTATTATATAATATAATACCAAATACATTCAAGAGTCTTTTTTTTTAATTTTTACAATAAATTTTAAAAAAGTATTTTGCATCAATAAGTTAGTGAACTATTATTGCTAACAAGAACAAATTTAAATTTAAAGTAATAATGCATTAAACATCTTACGAAAGTTGAGATAGTAGGTTACTTCTAAATGTTTTTCATTCGTGATCATATGTGGTAAAAGCTAAAAATATTTTTTTTATCATTTAAATATATATTTTTTTCTGTGTTTTGTTAAACTGTCTTTTTATGAATCTTATTATGTTTCTTAAAATACATCATTGAAACATCTTTACGCAAACTTGTTTTATTTTAAACTTTAAAGTTCTAAGTTTATGCAAGCCACGTAGTTGCGTTAAATAATTTAAGTTTTCAACCCAATGTAGCTTAAATAGTAGTATTGTTAAACTTATACTTATTATGAAAGGAACAGTTTGTTTCGATCGATATTGACGTAAAAACGATATATCAATAGTAACATGAAAAAAAATAAATAAAATTATTATTAATATAATCGAAATTAAAATATTAATATCGAAAATAATCATAACTAAAAATAAAAAAGTTGTTGTAAACAAAGTTTCTGCACATAAAAAAGTAAAAAAATAGTTTGTTGTAACAAATTTAGTTTCTTTCTATAATAATAACATACACTAAAACAGAAGTGAGCTATTTCTTAAGGGCAAAATTATTTAATTATTTCGGTTTAATCACACAAGTTTAAAAAATACAAGACTATGTTGCATGTCTGCCCATACCCTTACTTAAATGAAATTATCTCAAACGATGACATGGACAAGGTATCTTCAGTGATTTAAACTTCTATTCTAAAATATACGTCACCTAAATCTTCAACCATTATGCTTTTAATTGTGTAAAAACATTCTTTACACAATCACACTTATTGACTGTAGTGAAATTAGAAATTTCTGCCATACTTTAAACACGGGTTACAGATATTCTAAAAGGTTCATCATGGACTTGATGAAAGCTTACTAGTTCTGATCTTTTGATACCAGCTGCAACTATTATGACTTTTGTGTACTTACTCCAACAATCAAACTTTATATTTTTTTGATCTAGCCATCAACCTAGGATCATTTTACACAACTAAAGTTATTACATTTCACACAACTAAAGTTAAAAACTGCGACTAAAATAATAAAGTTGTTTATAACTTTACTTTAGTAAATACAAGTGCTTTAACACACCCGAATTCACTAAGCTTTAATAAAAATAAAACATCAAACAAATATTTTCAAATATTATTAGCAAAAATGAGCTGTTCAGTGAAAAATTTAAATGAACTAGAATTTAATTGTATAGGTTTGAATAATTTTAACTTTCAATTTAAAAGAAAAATATTGATAGTTTATCACAAAAAAACGTTAATATTATTTTAAGAATTGTTTAAGAACTTCACTAAATTAAAGATGATACTGTATACTCAATCAACAAAAGAATTATTACAGTACTATTAGGCAGGTAAAAGAAAAAAAACTTATTAAAAGAACTAACTATTTGTTATCCAGAGGTTTCCATGATATATAAATATTGGTATTTATGTAAAAAGACTAAAAAAGTTTGACAATAATAAAATTTTACAGCGAAGTTTTTACTAGGACTTCAGCTAAATTGCAGAATTCTGGTTTATTAGGATAATAAATATATAGATATGTTTTAGTTTATAATATAATTAAAGTATCTAAAGTAGTATATTACCTAAATAAAACAGGTCTATGCTCGAACTGAATAAATGTACTATAAAAATGTAAACAAAACTTTTTTAGACAAAAAGTAGTATAACTAGAAACAAAATTAAATTTGTTTAATATATAAATTTCTTTACAAAAAAAAAATAAATTATGAATTTAAAAATAATTGACTCCATGCCACAAAAATATTATAGTACATTTAATAATTTTTTACGTCCGATAAACAATACCATAAAAAAGTTTTTCATGACTGTTTGTCTTTATTTGATAAACTGAAAACGCATTCGAAAGAATATTTTATCAGCTAGCTGATTTTTTAGTATAATTTAAAAAAATAACAGTACTATAAAACATAAAAGAAAACAGTTTAAGTATATTAATATATATCAGGATACTAAAACGTATTAGCTTGTTTAATTATTAAAAATTAATTAAATTGGTAATAAAACAATAATATTTTTTGTTATACCGTTTGATGCAATGAAAACTAAGAAGCAGACGATACGTATTGTACAAAAAACTATTTGCAATTTATACTTTAGAAGTCAGTAGCTGTTTATGTGTTTTTAAATATCAAATTAACTAGGAAACCAAATGTATAATTAAACTAGTCCTTTTGAATCTAAAGTTGTTAAAAACTTTTGATTTATAAAATGAATAACAAATTTATAAATCAATTATATAAGGCTCATACTTATATTACATGATGTGTTTAAAAAAAATGATTGAAAATCGTAACAGACTTTTTAAATTTTGTTCCACGGTCGAACATTTTACTTTGTTTTTTGATTGTTTTATTAAGTAATTAACTTCCCTAAAACGATAAATGGTACAATTTTTTTTTAGGTGTTAATTATTTTCAGTAAATAAAAAAAATAAATTAAAATTAACCTTATGTTATATATGTTTTACTTTAACACTACAATGACCTACTTAATATTCAGTTATAATGTTTTTGTGTTAACATAGTAATAAATTACCTCAAATAAATTTTAGAAATAGTTATCGACTGTTTATTTTAAATTTAAAGTAAACTGTCCTGATATAAGCAGTTTTAATAAAGTTACTTGTTGAGTAAGATTTTAAGAACAGCCTAGAAAATAACGTATTAAAATATATTTTATAGATAAAATAGGAAGAAAAATATTAATTCAAAAACTTTACTGTTTTTACGTTTGTAATTTCTTTTGTCAATTTAAGTTAAAACTTTAATACCGCATTAAGCGGTTTAAAATTTACCTTATGAACTTGAGATGTTTGCTTGAAATATTGCTTTACAAACTGTGTTTGACAATATAGAATAAATAAAATAAGTGTTTGTGTGTGACGTCATTAAAATATTGTTGCAAAACAGTGTTTAATAAAAAATGAATAACTTTGTTGCAGAGTCTTATTATAAAAATCTATTTTAAAACAAGTAATTTTATGTTGTTAATTACGGTTATTGTGAAAAAATAAAACTACAAACTTTATTTTTTGCTTGTAAATTCTTTCGCTTTAAACAACGATTTATAAAAACTGGCTATATTCAATTTTTGTTTAGATACTTAATTGTCAGCAATATAGTATTAACATAGGTTTATATCAGGGTTTCCCAAACTCATTTACTAAATCGCCCCCTTTTCAGTAACTTGAAAAAAAATCGCTCCCCACGATTTTACAAAGTAGTTTTTCTTTTGAGTACAAACTTTTGAGCTAAAAAAAGTTGTGTTCGAAATGTAATTTAGTCTTGTACTTCTTATGCACGCACTTTTGTGTTCAAAGTAGTTTACAGGGCTTAAGAAAATAATTTGCAGTTTTTTTTTTAGAAGCCCAGTAAAGTGTATTAAAATACTTAATTATTAAAAAGCCTTGAGTAATCTGTAATCAATCCTATTTAAATATGATCTGTTCTGAAACTATTGAAACTTTTAGGTCAGTGGTGGACAACTTTTGTAGTCAGCAATTCATATTTACTAAAAAATATTTTCTATTTTCAACTCGTTAGAAAATGTAATTGCGGGCTGCATGATTTAGAAAAATTACAAATAAGAAAATTAAAAAACTCGAGCAAAATTGTAATAAAATGATTTAGTATTATTGTGATCTAGGAAATACTTTTGTGAACTGAAAACGAAATAAAAGCGTATATCAAAATATTAGATATCAACAACTAAATTTTATTTATTTTGCACAAGTAGTTTTCAATTTACTTAGCGGGTCGAAATTCGACTGGATCTGCGACTGGATCTGAGCCGTCACTACCCACCTGAAATCTTAACTTAAACCTGACATTTTAATAATATCTCATATAACAAATTTCGGACAGTTATAAGTTAATACTAAGTAACTTATTTAAGCCGCACAAAATACTTAAATTACTTTATAAATAGGCTTTTTTAAAGTATTTATACCAGAGATTAAAAAACTATAAAAGAATTAACAGTTTATTTTACACATAATGAAATATATATTAAAATATTATTTCTGATCTAGTTAAAGGAAGTTTGACCGACTGGTTGATTATCTCACATGAAAAGTGGTTTCATCAACAGCTTCAGTTAATGCAGTAAATTTACTAATTTCAATGCTAAGATATATTGTAAGCAAGTTAGTTGTAAAGTTAAAAATTTAATTTCTAACTTTTTAAACTATTTGTTTTGTAGTAGAATACCATGAAATAGCATTTGACTTGGAATAATCTTTAGGGAACTAAACCTTAATTCTAACAAATTTTTTTCTTTATTTAAATTCGAAAAAAAATCCAATGTTTTACAGTTAATTCTGTGAACAGAAAGTATTCAATTAAAAAAAAAAATTAACTAGGTTTAAGTTTTGTTTTGTAACTGTAGCAGTCTTTTTGATGGCTTATTTAATTCTGTTTAAAAAGTTTTTTTCTAGCTATTAGCCTACAATAATTTAACAGAGGAAAATAGTGAAAAACTAAAAGCTAGTGTTGAAGTATTAAAATAAACTAAGTATATTCTAATTGCTAATAAATATTGAATTCAGATAAAACAAAAAAGTTTTATTAGTACAAAAAGCTTGTATTAATAGTTTAAAACTCCTTATATTATAATAAACTTTTGAACAATAATAAATCAAGTTAGAAAATAAAATTGTGTTTAAGAAACTTTTAAATGAAAAAGTAGACGTCATTTCAAATAGAAACCTCAAATTTATACTCTTTTAAAACCAAAAAAATCTTTTTAGAAACAAAAACTTTAATGGTTGTCAAAATATTACAATCAGATAATAGTTTTATAGTGATATAAGTTGTACACAGATTAAACTAGTAATAACAAAAACCTGTCAAATAAAGGTCTTTCAAACAAATATTTTAATCACTATGCTATAAAAACTTTTAGTGTAATGTAAAACAACGAACATCAACTACAAAATTAACCAGGTCAAAATAAAATTATTAAAATCTTTAAAACATAAACCATTTAATAAACCGCTTGAGTTCGCACTTTGAAAAAAATCTAAGAAATTTATTACCATATTTTATTTTACAAAATGACAAATTTCAATATGTTATACGCAATGATGTTATGAATAAACATGAAATCCACTAAAACATAAAACAAACTTTCATTAAAAAAAAAGATCTATATAAGCTATTAAATATTATATATATTTTGTTTTATTAATATTTAGTTAGTAACAGACTTTACTTTAGTTAAAATTAAGAAAATATAAATTTGCACTTTTTTTGTGTGGTAAAGGTAAAAAGTGTGAACTCAAGAGGAAGTCTATCGTAAATAATATTTATTAGGCATTATGCAAACCTGTTGTAGAATAAATAGCTTAATAAAGTTGTTATTATAAAAAGACTACTTAAATACAATACAAACCAGGTTAAATAAGAAATACTTCAAAAGATCAAATAAATTTAAAAAACTTTCATAAAATAATGTCTGCTACTGAAGTCTAATATAATGTGAAGGATGAGGAATATGACTGCTTGCAAGTTTTTCTAATGTGATTCTTAATAAGTAAAATAGAGCCTTAAGTCACCTCCTTTAGAAATATCTAGAACAGACCTTTTGCTCAAGATGTTGATAACTGAACTGAAAGCTTTCTCAACAACATAGCTAGAAGGAAAAGCTATAAACAGCAATCTAAATTCTCTCAAATGATTGGATACTTCTGCCTTAATTTTTGTTGAGTCCAAAAGCTTTTATATCATTGTTTGGAAAAATTTACTTTAAGTTCAAGGTCAGTTTGTAAGTCTGAGAAGGTTTCCTGTAAGTCGTTTACTTCAAAAAGATCTGCCTCGAAGAGATCTATATTTTTATCTATATGATAGCTTTTTTGTATCAAATCGAAATTTTACTTCTTAATATGTTAAAATTGTTAAAGATTCCAGATTTTTTAGGTTTTTTTTTTTGCCTAAACTGTCAAATTCCAGGTTTTTCCAGGTTTCTAGGTAAATAAGCAACCCTGTATAGTTTTATTTCTTAGTCTAACTTAGTGACTTTTCAAAAAGCAACTGGAAATGTCATGAGGTGATAGTTAGTAATAAATAACATAGTTTTTTAAAAAAACAATTTATAACCCCAAATAACATATATGTCAGGTTATAAAATAGTGAGAGGAATTTCAATCGTCTATGATATATGTAATTGTTAAATATGGAAATATATAAATGAAAATATAATATTTACTATAAAGTAGGAGTCATAAGCACAAGATTTTTTTTTTCATAAATAAAATAAACTTTTTTGTTTAAGTTTTACCTCAGGGTCAAATAATTAATAGCAAGCTAAAAATAGTAAAATAGCAAGAAAAAAAGTAAAAATCTTATGACAACCCAAAATTTTAAAATCGCCCCCTTTTCGCCCCCTTACTAGTTATCGCCCCCCAAAATACTAAAATCGCCCCCAGGGGGGCGATTTCGCCCACTTTGGGAAACCCTGGTTTATATTTAACAAATTAAAATGAATGTTTGCCATCAGTATACTTTAATTAATTAATTTACTTAAAGTTCAATATAAAGTTTTACTTTTTATACTTTGAAATTGTTGTTGTCATTTTTTGAGTTTAGCTTAAAAATTTTTTTTCATCAAAGAAAGCTTTTAGTTGGTATCATTATCAAAAAATTCATTAAAATTAAAGTCTCTTGTTATTTTTAAACAAAAGCAAAACATTTTTTTCAAAAATAAATATTCTAATAATAGGGTACAACAAGCAATTTTAATTTTACTAAATATGCCTCATTCTAACAAAAGTCTTAATCTTTGATACAATAGTCTTTAAACTTGTAAATTTTAATGTTAATAAAGTTATTTACAAAGCAGATCATATAACTACTTTTTCAAATTAACGCTTGAAAAAAAGGAGAACAGCAATTTATCGCAATTTTTCCTTCTTCCTAATGAAAGTAAATACCAACTCAACCTTCATTTAATTGCTTATTATAAACTTGATTTTGCCTATTAAGACTATTATTAGTTGAAAAAGTACTTAAATTTTTTTGATAACTATTAAGCTAAACGTTTTTAAAATACAACTATTTTATAAAATAATTTCCGATTATATTTAAAGTCAAAGTTATTTAGTTACAAGACTAATACTTATAATAATATTTATTTTTTAGATTCTAAAGTCTGATTATTACTTTGTCTTATTAACAAAACAAGCAACTAACTATACTATTATAGCATTGTTGTTTTTATTTAATTGCTGAGATTTAGGAAACTCTATCAAACTAAGTTATACATTTTTTAAGATTAAGTACTAATATAATAAAAAATAACATAAGTCACTATGTACTGTCAGTTGAAATAAGTTCTGCATACAACTAAAGACTGTGAGATTTCTCTTTTTAATATTAACCGCTTTTGGGGTGAATAAAACCTCTTTTCGTATCGTAAGTATAATTTAAAATGTTCTATACTATTTATTATTGATACTTTAGACAAACGTTTGTCAGATTTAAAAAGTGACGTCACGACTACTTAAATAAACTAGTAGATCTAAAAAGCATAATAATTTATTTTGTAATCTAGTAAAGTTGATTAATGTGCTAATAAAACGTTTAAGTACATAAATTATTTTTTTATTTTATTTTTCCTCAAAAGTTTACATAAATATCTTCACATAAACACCTTTAAATTATTATTGAATAAATTGAATTATTATATGGATCGTTTATTAATTTTAAACAATTTAAAAACGGGTTTATTACGAGTATTAAACTGCTTAACAACTAAAATACTGTCATTTTGAAACAATTGTAATAGTTTTAAGTTAAACGCTTTATGGTTTCTGTGAAAATTTAGAACAAAAACACAAAACTTGTATTATGTTTTTTAACAATAAATACAAACATTTGTATTTGTCGAAGCTATGGTTATTACTGATTTATATTTAAAAATTAAATAAAAATATTGAAATTAAACTTATTAAAAAAACTATTAGGTTAACTCTTAATTACATACACAAACATATTTGTGTTCGTTTTATGTTGTCATGAACTGCTAAATAATAACAAACTAAGAATTTTAAGTTTATTATTTCAATTATCAGTCGATTTAGTCAAACTAGTGTTTTGCAATTTTTGTGATTATTTTTATATTAAATTAAACTTAAGTAGTTGCAAGTTTTCTACATTATCACAATAAACTGTTTATTTCTTAAATGTAATCAATATATTACTTACGAAATTCAGCCTAACATAAGTTAACTTTAACTATAATAACTATTGCCATCTATACAAAAATTTAGTTTAAGTAACACATACTTTCCTAATACAAAAGTTGTAAATTTTACATTTCAAATAAAAACAATGCAGAATAATACCAAATGACGTAAACGGTTACGATATTGAAGCTAAACATAAAAGAACAAAACTAAACACTAATACGATTGAAATTCTATGTGAAGTACTGCGAGTAAAACTGAAATTGTTAATTACTTGCTAGGTTAAACTTTTTTTGCAACAAGTTTTATCCTGACATACTGAGATAAGCAAACAACCAGTTACACTTTCTTTTTACGGTTTTAAAAGAGAGTTTCCCAAAGTGGGCCATATTGGCTCTAACTTAAAACTTATACAAGATATTATGGAGTTGATGATGAAAATCAAAAAAATGTTTTAAATGGTAGTTTTTTGAGTATCTTATTGTATGGTGCCGTTGTTTTTTAGTTTCTTCAAAGAAAAAAAATGTAAAAAAAAGTTAAGAAGCTCTGCTTTAAATCGTTAAAACTTTCCTTAATGTTTGCAAGATGTACAAACTACAGTAAACTTTAGAACATTATGACTGTATATTTAATCATAACAATGTGGTTTTCGTTTTATAGTGTTATTAAAAACAAACAGTAAAAATGTTATGTTTTTTATTACTATCTGTTCATTTCTTAAAAAATATTTTACAAATTTTGTTACCATTCTTATGTATAATAGTAAATTAATATTGTTTACTTTCCGCAAATGATTTTGAAAACTACGAATACAAGCAATATTTTAAAGAACAACTTGTTTGTTAATGAGAAAGCTGCCGATCTCTATATTAGAATATTATATATTCTTGTTATATACTGAACGTACATAAAATGAATAAAATCTACGAGAAAATAAGAACAAAAAAAAAATAGAAAAGATTATTTCTTTAATTTTAAAAATTAATTTTTATTATGTCAAATCCGAGGTTGTATGTTCTGTTATAAGTGTTAGCTTGTAAGAATTGCATCTAAGCAGCTAAAAAATATTACTTCAATATAATTTAAATGCTATTCTAATAAAAAAATATTCAAATTATAATAATTTTTGAAGTTGTTAAAACTCTATTTTAGGTTTAAAGACCTACCAAATATTTTAAATCTTAAATTATTGTAACCGTCATCATTTACGATGTTGTTAGGTTGGATAGGTTAAGCTGCTCTTAAATAAGATTATTAAAAACGGTAATAAAAAAAGCTTGGTTTAGACTCTTTTTCTCAAATTTATTTCATGCATCTTTTTCTTATTTTCTATTCTCAATACCAATCGTGGCGTCACTTAAAATATTGAAATTCTTTAACTTTAACTCTTCTGAAACAAAAAGAATCATAAAATGTAATGAGTGGTTCTTTACAGTATTATTGTAAGTTTTGATATAAATATTTGAAAATAATTTAGTATTGTGAGTTTTGATTTTGCTATTGCTTTTTGTAAAATATTCGCAGTAATATAGCTGATTTAGACCCTTTGGTTGTTTTATATAGTTTAAATTTATACGTAGTAACACTTACATGTGATAAAAGTTTTTGTTAAAACACTTTAAACATTGTAAACAGCTTAGAAATCATTTTTTGATAAAAGACAGTTTCGTTTTACTAGTTGTTAACAATTCATCACCTAGTTATAACTGAATGATTAAATTAAACTACTATATCATTTTAAATATTAATGCAGTTTAATGCAATTAACTTTTAGAAATTAATACATATGCATGTAAGTAAATTATAAATTATTTTTAAAGAGATTTTGTACTTTTGTGCGGATTTATAACAAACACATTAATTGTGTTAGTTTATGAATAAAAGTAATTATCTTATGATAACCTAGTAAAAAAATATCACTTTATACCATTATCAAATTAACAAAATATAATGTAAATACTTTTTTAAATCAAACAATGATTAGTAAGGTTAATTTCGAAAACATTTAAGTTCATTTAACTAAAAAACTAAAAATTTGGTAAAATAATTAAAGTGTAATATGGTTAAATTCGTATTTAAATTTTAAACCATAGCTAAATACTTTATAGTACTGGAATACAAGAAAAAGCAATATAGTATAATGTAATTTTAATTATATTTATATTTTAAACATACACAAACATTTTTTTATTAATTATAATTCGAGATAAGTTTTTGTACTGTCTGTCTTTGAATTTTACTAAAATTAACAAAAAAATAGTAAATTTTAACATTATCCTTAGTAGTAAATTTTTTGTTAAGTTCTATTTCTAGTATATTACAATTATATTTTATACTTACTTCGATGAAAATTATAAAACATAATTTAATTATATATTATAATTGTAATATATTCCCAGTAGTATGGTTAAGATGGACCCTTTTTTGTTTTGTATTGTTTAAAATTTACACATAGTGACATTTATTTGTGATAAAAGTTTTTGTAAAAACAGGTTTAACATCGCAAACAGCTTTGAAACCAAGTTTTGATAAAAGACAACTTTGTTTAACTAGTTTTAAACAAATCATCAACAAGTAATATTGATTGAATAAAGTAAATTACTATATTCTTGAAATATAAGTGGTGTTGAAAGCGATGAACTTTAATTGCAATTATGTTTAACTAAGTTAAATATGCATAATAAAACAAGTATTGAACTACTGAGCAGATTTATAGTATGTACAAAGATTTTATTTTTAGTTAAATGTTAGAAGTAAATTATTATATTATAACCGGGTAATTGAATTTCTTTTTAAAATGATTCCAAAATTAATAAAATGTAATCTAAATAGTTGTTTATGAAAGCTTAGCGTTGGAAATCATACTAACATTAGTAAGTTTCATCTTGAAAACATATTTATTTCTAACTAAGAAAAATGTAGCTGTAACATAGTATATATGTACTATAATGTTAAAACCTTATTTAAATTTCAAGCTAAAGCTAAAAAAATTATAACGCTATAACATAGAATAGCAGTATAGAGCAATGCACATTTTTAATTCGGTTTTTAATTAAAAAAACTGTCTTTTTTAAAAATTCGAGATAAGTTTTTTGTACAGTTTAATTAAAAATTCTTTACTAAAATTAACATTAAGTTTAATAAATTTTAACAATTTCCTAAAACAAAATCGTTAGTAGCTATTTCTGATCAAAAATATAAAACATTATTTTTGTTTTTAATGTTTACAATACGTAATGCAAAGCTTACACTTATCAAACATTTTTCAGTTTTTGAAGGTTTATTAGATTGCGAGTATTCATAGCCTTTGACGGTAAACATGGTAAGTTTGATGTTGAAAAAACAAACAAAGTAAAAGAAACGGTAATTTAACCGATTTAACACCAGAACCCGAGGCTCAAGGATATGGTTTGCGTTGTACGCGGATTATAACAACTTTCAATGCGTGACAAAAAGCGCGAATTAGTTTTGTGCTTACGTTCGGCAAAGTGTCTTCCTAAGCGTATTTGTTGTCCTTTTCCGGAGTGTTGATGGTCATCGATCGGTAAAGTACGCATCTTACAGGTATGAGACCATCGCTTTTCTTAAAGGTCAAATTCAGGTTTTTGAAGGGTAACGAGTGAACAATTTTGAACTTTCTCATGACATACGGGGAAATTCTCCACTGGCTAGCTTACCGAACGTATTTTAATGTGAAATTTAAAACGGTAATAAACTGTTTGTTTACTACACCTTACTTGTATCAGTTAAAAGTATTTAGTGTTATGTTTAACTGACATGTCTTTTAATCATGTATAATTATTGTCAGTTGTGTTTACCGGTTGAAGTTTTTTTTATATTTCTGTTTTAGTTAAATGTTTTGTTTTATTTTTTAATGTGTTATCATTACTTAACTTAGAATTGTTTTAGTTATAGTACCTGACTAAAGGTACTTATTTTATCGAAGCCATGTCTACAATCTGTGTTCCAATAAGCAGTAATTGACTGTAATTGACCAAAAGTTAAGTGGTTTAACTAAGCTACATTAGGAACAATGCATTTAATTCTTAAGTATAATTTGCTATTAGCTATTTGTTGATTAATGATTTTCCGTTTAATTTTATGTCGATGTTCAACAAACTACTTCATATAATAGATTCAATGCCAATGTATTACAATTTTAAAGAAAACATTATTTTCCGCTCATTTAAAAAACTATACTTAAAAAATTTTTAATCAAACTATTGAACTGATTTAAAGTATGTTAACTTATGTTAAAACTATAAAATAAAGAGTAAAAAATCGTTCTAGGTATTCAATAAGTATTAAACTTTTGTTTAAAAATAAATAAAAATGCACCTTATGCTAAACAAATTGTTAACAAAGGAAATTTAGTTAAATTAAAATCCTTACCATTTAATAATCCTAAAAGAATTAATTAAAATATTTATACAATATTAGTGTTTGTAAAAAAAAAAAAAAGCTGTTTTAGTTTTCGTTCATTAACTAAAAACAATAAATAAAATTAATGGTTAATAAGTCTTTTTCATGAACTCTATATTACTGTAAACAGTTTTATTCTTACTACCAATATTTCGCTAACAGATCTGCATTTTTTTATTTAAAAAATATGTTTCTACACAAAACTTTTTGTTTGAAATAAACTCACAAACTTTCGCATTTTAGTTTACAATATAAACAAAATAAATGCTCATACAAAACATTAAATTGTTTAGCAATCTGATTTATTTCACAGGTAGTTAATGAAATCTAATTAAACTTTTTCTTTCCAGTGTTTTGCAATGATTCTTAAAAACTTATTAAAAAAAAAAACACAAGAACTGACTGATAATGTTCAAACATTCTCTATCTCGTAAAACTATAGCTAAATATTGTTAACATGTTCTATTTTCAACATAAGTTTCCGGTTTATTTTTTGTCGAAAAATATAAAATAAAAAAATAATTAAGCTCCTGAAAGTCCATTGTATTAGAACAATTAATTGTTAAGTAATAGTTATTAATTATTATTTTAATCTATTTATAGATTGACATTGATGCAAACTTGACTAACAAAGAAAAAAGATAATGACAAACAACAAAAAAACAAATGCTTTAAACTAACAAAAAAAATGAGAAAAATACTAGTAAAAAATAATATAATTAAATTAATAAAAAATATAATTTAAAGCCCAAAGAGAGCAAAATAATTACTTATGTATTAATGGACACGGTATTTAGCAAAATATTATAAAATTGAACGTAAAACTACTACTACAATTAAAACAATAATAAACAATTATTCTATGTTACAATATGCGAGCAAAACTTTTTTGCAAATTATTTGTTAAAGGAAAATATTTGTGCAACAAGTTTCATCGTGACGTAGTAATAAAATTAGACACAAATATTTGCATCGAATTCAGATATATAAACAAAATAAAATTAATGTGTATAACCATTTTTTACCGAATTTGTTTGTCTAAAATTTTAAAACCCGAATGATCTCGGGTGATTGAACTAAAACATTAAAAATAAATAAAGAGAACTGTCAGTGATTGATAAAAAGTTAACATTTTATTATTTATTATTTTATTTATTATTTCATGTTAATAAAAATAAAATCGTAACTAAAACCTACTATTACACATTTTAAGTTAAAAAAATTAAATGGGTAATTCTTGCGTAATTATTTTCTTTTTATAATGGAAATTAATACTAGTTCAATTCTACAAATGTGCAATAAACTTTACCTTCAGTAAAACATTATATCTAAAAATTACTTACTTAGTACACACTTTTAAGTATAAATTATTTTAAACGGTTTTAACTGTATCAATAAATGTTTTCAATTTTTTTTTCAGGTTGTACAGATCGATTGTAGCTTATCAAATAATTTTAAACACTTTTAACATTAAAACTTTGAGTGAGCAAAAATTTTAAACAAATAGTTTGATAAACATCAAGTTATTTTGTTTAGCCTGAACAACTTTGACCCAGCAACAGAGTACAATTTTTTAATAAAATTTTAAGTATTTATTTTAGATTAAATACATTTTATAATCAGGATCTCTTTAAAATAAAAACTTTTAATAATAACAACAATTATTTGACAGTTCTAAATATGTATTTTTACAATGTACTTTTTTATAATAAGTATTAGTACTTTTTAATAAATATGTTTTTTTTTTAATGTACAGGAAAAATTCTTTACAAGCTTAAGTTTATTGCAAAAGATAATCTTTAAAAACATTCAGTTTTAATATTTATAAAGCTTTATCAAAGAAGTTGTGAAAATAGTATAATGAAATAAAACTTTGTCATTTGTACTATAGAACAAAATATAAAGTTCAAAAATAATATAGTCTTACTTTTTTAAATTATTTTTTTTCAAGTTGTAAGTTACTTTTTTTATTTTGACATAAAAACAGTTTATGATTATTTAAATTTAGAGGGTTAATAAGCATATAAAACATCAGTTATGTAAATTACAAACAAGATGACTAATTAAGTCTTAAATTACGATTAAAATTTTCTGTCAAAATAATCAAAACTATCCTTTTACTTTATTTATTTTAATTATTATACTGAAGCAAAAAACTAAGTTTAATATAAAAAATTAGTCATTTTTTATTTTTATTAAAAAACTAGTAAATAAATGATGTTTGCGCTTGTAGCCGTTTAAACTACAAGCTGCACACAAATAACAAAATTTTACCATAAGTTCGCAAATTTCTAAACAAGAAAAAAAATATTGGCGAGCTACAAACTAAATAAATTATTTCGAATAATTCTTAAGTTATTCTAGTTTGCTTGGTTTTTTAGTTTAATAAAATTAACTTAACAAAATGTTAACTACAGTAACTTTTAAATCAATTTTAACAAAGTGAATAACAGTTTAATATGTTATAAACTAGCTGAATAGTGTGTTTTAACTTTTCATGAAAGAAGTTTTTTTACTGATATTAAAATAAAGATGTTTTCGCAGTACTATAAAATAAATATGTCGCAGTACTATAAAAGTTTGTTTTTTATTTAAAAAAATATACTTTGCTTTGTTTTACTAAATATATATACAGTTTCGAAAGGTTTACTTATAACAGTACATATATATATATATGTATTTAAGCTGTCTTCCAATTTGTCAACTTAGCCACAAATTAAGTTTTTACGTTAGCTCTAGTAATTTAACCAAAAACAAATCAAATAAAAATATTATTTTTTCGTTAAAATAAGATAAGCTAAGTTTCAATCATTACCAGATTTGTTCTCAAATAGGAATTTTTTACTAAGCACATAGCAATATGCTTGTAAAAAAGTAAATGGTAGTAAAGCAACTGTTTCGTCCATTCCGTTTGTATGTTCATTCATATTTTACTGATTGTGTTTGAAAACAACAATTAAAATTACTTGTTGATATTATTAACTATTTTTTTTTAGTTTTTAACGCTCAATGCAGTACAAACTCTTAACCTGTCAAATGTTTCAAAACTATCTTTGATACGTAATTTAATTTAAAGCAAGTGTTTATGAATCTAACAAATTACTTCACGGATAAGTTAGTTGTTATTTAAGCGAAACGTTTTGTTACTGTAAGTGAAACAGTTTTCTGTTAATTTACTTATTTTCTATTCGACAAATTAATAATTTTCATAACTTACGTTAGAATGACGTACTTAAAAGAAAATCTTCCACAACTTTAATCATTAGGGATGCATATATTTTAACAGAAATTTTTTATTAAATGAAATTTTTTTTGTAAACTTTTTTATGTACTGACCAACAAAACCTTATTTTTACAATCATATAAACTTTTTGTGTCTCAATACACTATAATAAATATTTATTCAAACGCTTATTACTTAATTACATAAAAAACGTTAATTCAGAACTGAACTTTTTTAAACTCACTATTTTTGACAAACAGAACAAAACGGGTATAAGAACGTATAAAAGTTAAAAATTGTACAAGTTTGACTGTTTTAAATAAAATTTCAGAAAATGTTTTGGTTAAAAATGAATTTGTTAAGTTTGACTAGGCTATCTTGAAAGTTGTGGTTTTTTTTAAGTAATAGCAAAATTTATATAATATATATTTGGCTGTCGTCGATGTAGTCCAAGTTTTATTATATGTTTCAAGTTAACCGCTGAGTTGCGGTGAAAATTTAGAAACAACATTCCTATTCAATTAAATAACAATTATCTTCATATATATGTACACTTTTCAAAAGCTTAAGTTTGTGGGTTTGTACCTTAACATTACTACTTTTTTGACAGAAGGTTTTTTAAACTCAGTTTATAGTGTGTTTCAAAAAAAAAAAAAGGAATTGTTCTTTTAGTGTTTTATTTTTAAAACAATAAGAATTCATTAAATAACTTATATACTAAATAAATTTTTAGGCTTATAGCAGCAAACAAGCTTTTTTTTTTATAAGTTACAGAATTTAATTTCTAATTAATTAAGAGTCGTTCTATATAAAAGAATAATTGCAGGTTTCAGTTTAAATGATTTAGTTTTTCAAAAATTCTAACATTTAATGTTAAATATCAAAAATTCTGTAAAAAAGCAATCAACAAATATGACAAATGTGTTTTAATTTAGTTGTTAGTTAAAATAAATCTATAGAAAACAACAAGCTTTACTTAAAACTATTAAGTTGTTAAGAACCAAAATTACATTTAATACTTATTTCACTTCTAAAAAAACAAACTTATTATAACATGTGAAAATAACTGGTAACAGATAATAATTCAAAACATAAATCAAATAAAAAAACAGTTATTAAAGACACATAAATCAAAACTTTAAAATAATAACAAAAAAATTAAATTTTCTACCTCCCAAACACTTGCAAAACTTTTTAAAATAAAGTCAAACAAGTACTTACATACTTTTCTGTTGTTTTGTCAAAGTTATAAGCCGTTAAGTGTGGTCTTCATATAATTATAAAAATTTTAATTAAAACTTTATAACTCTTATTTTGTTTTTAGTTTTATTGCAATCAAATTAACATATATTTCTTAAACATTTACACTGTTTTCAAGTTTAATAACTAACTACTAAAACTGACTATTTTGTATGTTTTAACTTGTATAGTACAAAAACTCTTAAAGTGTGTATAAGGTTGTAAATTAAATTGAAAAAGAACTGATTATACTATATGTAGCATTTTTCAATAAACCGTTCGATTAATTTACATTTACAGTTAATATTCAAATATTTGTTCTATATAGTTGGTAAAACATTACAATTTATTTAGTTTTTTAATAAAGAATACATTTTTTAATATGTTGTTTTTTACATTTGTAAATCAAATTTTAAATAAATAACCAATTAAATAAAAATTTTTAGCTTATTTTAGTTTAGAACTTAAAATTTCACATTATTTTTCATTCAAGTAAAAAAATATTACTTATACAAAAAAAAAAGAAAAATAGTATATTTCTAACAAAATTTTATATTTATTAGTGCAACATATAAATATAATAATGTATTAAGGATTATAAATATATTATTATTGACACTAAAGATATATACAAGTTAAACAATGTGACATGGTTACTAATGAAAAGTCTTTATATTTATTATTATAACAATTTTTAATTGAATTGAATTTTTAGTATTTTTGATTAAATTAAAACAAGTATTTTGATAGTTGTGTTATTGAATACATGATAAAGAAGACTAAGTATTTGTTTTATGTTTTGTGAAAAAAGTGACGCTCAAGCAAAAGTGTCTCCTCGTGCAAAAGTGTCTTAGTGCAAAAGTGACGCTCGTGCAAAAGTGTCTTAGTGCAAAAGTGACGCTCGTGCAAAAGTGACCCATTACCGCAAATTTCTGTTAATCTTATATTTGAATGTTAAACTATTATTTTTTAACATGTTTAGATATTCTGTTTAAACTTTTTTGAGTTTCATTGTCAACATATTAACAATTTTTTTGTAAAATAAACGCCCGACTGCGATTCTACTACAAATTAAAATTATGTTTTAAATTTTAGATATCTGATTTCTTTCAAGTCTTATTCATTTTTTTAGGTAATTGATAAAAGTTGTACAAAAAAATCACATTCAATTTGTGTTAATAACTTTTTCGTCAATCATTCATATTTTGACATTGTTGTTTTAATTTGTTTTTGTTTATGTTTTATTATTCTTATATTCGGTCTTAAAAAATAAACTTAATTAAATTTTGCACATACACTTTTCCTTATTTAAAAATATTACTATATTTCATCCATATTAGTGTGGCTGCAGTTAATTAAAGTTAATTAAAGATAATTTAGAGCTTTTGAGAAAAAATGGTTCAATTATACCCGTTTTGGTGAATATTATCTAAATTATTTTTGTTCAAATAAAAAAAAATTCTCAGTTGTAAGTTGTTTACTGTACTTGTAAAATGTACACAACTCTAATTATAACAAAATACTTCCATTAAAAATACATTGTGCTAAAAAACGAAATTAAAAAATAAACGTCAAAAAAATAAATAGATGTATTAGATAGAAAGTTATTACATTACATACATTAAAACATTGTTTTCAATGCTAAGAAGTTGTCATAGTTGTTATTTTTACAACTTATCTTGAAACTAGTTACTTACTTAATTTATTGTACATCTTATTATCTATCTTAATATTTTGAAAGTAATTTTGATTAATACTTAGTACTAAAATTTAGTATATCATCCTAGTATTTTTTCTATTAAGCAGTTTTTAGTGAAACACCGTAAAACACGGTATTAAACTTACTCTAAGCAGCTTTGGATAATGAATAAACAATCAGCTTAATTTTATTTATAACAACTTACCAAAAATTAAAAAGATTATTTTTGTGACTACAGGATTTTTTGATTTTTTTTTAAACAAATCTGAAATTTAGAATAGTAAATATTTCTTGTTTTGTTAGAAAGTTTAATATATTGATAATATGATATAATATTTCTTGAAATATAAAAAACCTACTCTTAATATAATACTTTTTGTAGTAAACATTGTTTTGCGCAATTTCAAACCTGTGAACCAATATTAAATTAATAATCAGTGATTATTATAGAGAAACAAGTACTATTAAAACGTTAATGTATATAATAACGAGTATGGCGTGATGTTTTGTGTTTTTTATTAGATTTTAATTACATCTGCAACATAGGAACGGGTCAAAATTGTCCGGAGACGTGTAAAGTGTATTTTTAATATGACGCTTATTCTAGTCCTTGGTTTTAATAACATAACAAATATAAAATATAAGTGAATTTTATATTATTTTAGATCAATAAGAAAAAGAATAAGATCTTTATCTAATATATAACTGTTCAAAAAAATAGGTTTAATCGTTTGCTAACAAAAGATCCTAGTGAAATAACTTAACTGGAATATAGATAAAAACAAATTGTTAAGTAATCTTCCTTTATTGTACCAACATATGTTTCTGTGTGTTAACGAATCAACACACTTCAATTTGGTTGTTAATGAAAAGAATCTTCATATTTAAATTTTTTAGTTTTAATAACTATAAATTTTGACCGCAAAGTTGCGGTTTAAAATCAGATAAATATAAAAAGTAAATATAAATAAATATTATAGTAAACATAACAAATTATGAAATAAAATTAAAGTGAGACTGAATAACGACGTCACTAACGGTTTTAATGCTACTTATGTTTAGTTATCTGAACACGAACAATCACACGAAAACTTCATTAAACACATCAAATTTAACATTTTTGTATGTTAATTAAAGTATTTTTAAAATTTTCCTTCTTCTAGTTTGAAATATTTTAGTCTTTTCAAGGCGGTTATAATAATTATTTTTTTTTGTTTTTAACAATTTTTTTCTCCTTTTTAAAAAATGGCTATACAGATCTAAATGAATTTTTTTAAACAATATATTACTAGTAATATATACAAAAGTTAGCTAAGATAGTTTTTCATACTTTAATAGTTAAATATGTGAATAATCACAAGGAATTAGTGGTTAATATATAATTTTGTTCTTGAATAAAGTTTAGGCTGATAAAATTAGGATTACCATGTATTGTAGAATTAATAATACTTTTGTTACTCGAGTCTTATCGAGTTTTAAATTTTAAAAACGGATCAAAAGTAATTAATTGGTTTGCATGTCACAACAAATTGCTTTTTATTATAAAGCAAAAGTAAATGTTCATGGCTTGCTCACTACGTTACGATGAAACTTGTTACAAATGAAACAGATAAATTGTAAAAAAAAATTGCTCGCATCACATAACATAAGATTTTTTTTTCATTTTCAATCGTAATAGTTTTTTGTCTTTTTATTTTATGTTTCGCTTCAATCTCGTAAAAGTTCGAGTATTGGTTATTATTCTGCGTTTGTTTTATTAACAATATTTTAAATGTATAACTGTTGTACTATAAAAAAATCATGTTTATCTTCTGTGTGTTTTGTTTCACATTATTTATGTTTTTAGGTTGTCTACGCTAAATAAATGTCAATCGTTGTATGAAGTAACTTATCAAAAATTATTTAAAACATTAATGTTTTTGTTTTAATACATGTGAACCTACGAATCTATAAACATTAAACTTAATTTTACTTTATGATAAATTAAACTAAATTAGAATGATTACGATAAAAAAATAACAACGCGTATATTTTGTTAACTAACTTAAAAACAAGTACTTAAAACTTTAATTACCACACTTTCACTATAAAACACTTGTTGACTTGCAAACCTATAAAAAATTAACATTTTTATTTATGCGACACAAAAATAACTTAATATTCTTGTGATGGAAAAAATAGAACATGTTTATTTTAAAACAACAATCTTAGGAACACTATGAGAATGTAAAACTTTAAATTGTGATAGAAAATGCTTTATTTGTAGTACTAAGTTTCTAACAATTATGGAAATTATTTAAACAAAGAATTAATTTTTATTAGCCTTGTTGGAAAAGACTTTTAAATTATCTCTAAAGAAAATTGACAGTAAAACTCTCGGGGTAACTACATCAAATTTGATTTATTATATATTTATTTTTGAATGCAACAATTTGTTTGCTTTGTTATATACGTCACAAGGTGATTTAAATGCGACAAAAAATATAGTGCAGAAGTATAAGCAATACTAAATTAGTTTTAAAAAAATTATTTTTATCAAAAAAAAAAAACTAGACTAACATTGTTATATCTTTGTATATTTAACAAAAAATTAAAACTAAGAACTTTTATACAAACCAAAATAAAAACAATTTTGTTAAATGTAATATATTTAAAGCTAAGTACTTACTTTCTTGTTAGTATTATTTTAATTTTTGAAATATTTAAAAAAATTTTTAGAATACTTAAACTCTTCAAAAAAATCTGATAATCTTGTTTATATTTAGAAAATATTCGTAAATTAATAAACAGTTTCAGCAAAACATTTAAAGTAATTTTTACTGTTAGTCTTACTATAAATTTATTTTTTTTTATTCTACACACGTTTAAAATAAAATTATTTCGCTGAATTATTTTTTGATAAATAATGTTAATTTAATCAGTTTTTGTAGGTACAAATTTCAAAAACATATTAATTATTTGTTAACAGGCTAATCGGTTGAAATTTCTTATTACGTTCTGATACTAAAGTTATTTAAAATGATGTATTAAAATACATAGTTAGCTGAAAGCTGTTATCTGAGTCTTATAAATCTCATAAGCACGTGGAGTGTTTAATTATTTTGTTTGTTATTTAGAAAAAAAAAATAAATAAATAAAATTTAGGTCAAAAGTTATTTTATAGTTAAAGGGTTATATATACAGTTGTATTTACTTTGAAAGTTGTTGGTTCTACAAAACAAAAAGTAAAACTTTATTATTTTATAGGACATTTAAAAATCTTACAACAAAAAACTAGTTATAGAGTTTTTAATAATAAAACTAAAAACATTAAATACATACAACGAACAACTTAAAATTTGTTAAACACTTATAAAGAAAATTAGTTTTAAAAAACGATAATTTTAAATTGGAACAAATAAAAGTTTAAGTTTGTAAAATTCTGAAGCTGGATAAGGTTATTTGTTTTTTTTTACATGTTATGTTTGTAAGTGCAGTTTTTATAACTAAAAATTTTAAATTAAGTCACATTTATTTATTCTTTGTATTTTAATTAGTTTAATTATTGTTATCTTTCTTGTTTGTTTCAGTTATGATAACTTTTTGCAGACCATTTATTAATTTTTACTTAAGTTAATTTAATCAGCATTGTTTTAGTTTTAAGCTTGGTCTTTTACTCGTTCAAGTTAAGTCATGCAATTTTACTAATATTTTTTTAAGAAAAAGTTTTTGTTAAGAAAAATAGAATTCATTTACAAAAGTGTAAGTATAATTGTTTTGTGTATTTATTTCTATTTTTTTTAATGTGTTAAAGTTTTAACAAAAAAAAAACGTAAACCCAGTAAAAGAAAACTAAAATAAAACAATTACTCTACACCAACAAAAATAAAAAAAGTATTACTAATAAGCAGTTATAAATTTAAATTATATTAATTTAAAATGCGCAGAACAATATTATATGACTAAAATTGACACGATATTTGGCAAAAACAACTCTTACGATTGAAACAAGTTTAACATCCTATATAAAGTTATGCGACTAAAACTGCCACATAAAAATAATATGTTTACTTTAATAAAAAAAAAGTTCAGGGCTTAACTAACAAACTAATACAACGAAATAAAATATGAAAACAATATAAAAAAAGGCAGATATTAATTCGTTCTATACATAACAATTTGTAAACTTTTTATTATTTATAAAGCAAATATTTAATTTAAAAAAAATCATATTAATAAAAACCAAAAATTACGCTTTTTTTTTTTAATTAATAATATTTTCGAGAAACCTTTTTACAAAAGTTATGATAAGTAGTTTTTTATATATGGCTATTGTTTATTTACAATTAAAGGTCCCAGTTACGATGATACTTTCGTCAGCTTGGCTACAAAAAAATGCTTTTGTTGTTACTGGATAATGAATTGTATTCGTTAAATAGTTTTGTGTTTAAGAGTAAATCTCAGAATAAGATTCGTGCAAATACTGATGCAATTTAAATAGAGTTTAGAAAAGGAGAAACTAAGGAACAGTTTAAAAAGACTAATGTTACAAAGTATCATGGAGAGAAATACTGAATATTGGCGTCTGTAGATAAGGTCAATAAGTTTAATTGCAGTCACAAACATTTGAGTTAGGACATTACTAGATGTATGTCTAGAATTTAACTTTTGTATTGTATATATTGTTTGTTGTAAAGTTTTTTTTTAGCAAAGTTGTTTTTTTAAAAGTCTTAAAGTTAAATTAGTCAATTCTTATTCAAACTTTTACATTTCTTAAATCATATTATATTAGATTTATTTCCTGTGTAAGAATTTTGACTTCCTTTAAAGTTTAATGTTTACCAAAGTATGATGATCTTTTTATTGTTTTTTATTATTTTTATTGTTTTTTAATATGAAATGTCACCATTTATTGGCAAGCGTAACTTTTATACATATTTTTAAGTATCATTTAGTTTCAGCGTAGTTAGGATAAGTTTTTTATTGTTTATTTAGTGTAGTTATTAGTGTGGGTGTAAAACATAATATAAAAATATAAGTTTATTTTCTTAAATAAACCACATTATTTGTTCGTTAAATTTTTTTAGTTTTTAGTTAGGTTAAAACTTTATTTATTTAAAAGCAGTCAATTTAAATGTTTAGTTCAACTTAAAAAAACTTATTAAACTACTTAATAAGGTCTTTAAATACAAATAAAAATTAGATAAAAAAAGTTGTTTGTATTTATTTTGTGAGCGTGGAGTTATAAATAGAAATAAACCAATCGTGTCTAAATGAATTTTATATGAACAATCGACGTTTAGTGAACAAAGTCTCTTCATTCTTTAAAATAAGTAAACACGTTACTACTAATTTTAAAGAACAAACTTTAATGCCACTTACTATGTTAACTGTTATAATTATAAATACTTAAAAAATAAAAACTTTTTTTCAACTACAACGTTTTTATTTATTAGTTGTTTAAATTAGTTGTTAAACTTTTAGTCTTTGATAAAACTTTTGTCTAATTTTAGTCTACAATGTTTTATTATTTTAAACTTGTCACTTCAACTACAGAAAAAATTAGTAAAGAATTTGTTTATAAAATAATAAAATATATGGTTGTGTTCCAATTAGCACAAGAATGAATACCAATCTTCTTACTTTTATCTGCCTCAGTAACAGTATAAGTTGTTTACAGATCTATGATGTAATTTACTTATCAAACATTATTTTGAATATAACTATGAAACTTATTTTACTATTTTTGTTTTTGACTATACATTAGTTAAGCTATTAACTTTATATATGAACTTTAAACTTCTCAGACCAATTAAAAGGGACTAAAATTTTCTTAATAAAAGCTATTAAATCATCGTTTTTGAAATAAGTTGCCTAATATTTTCAAATTTTTATAAGTTTTGTAATACTCAATCACTTTAACATAAACTAATGTAATTCTGTTCAATTTAAAAATCTTTAAAAAAATCGGATAATTAATTTTTTATGTTTATGTAGCAACAAGTTGTGATTTTAGAGTTTATCTTGCCTGAAAAGAGCTAGTAGTAATACCACTACAAAACTCTAGTTGTGTAATAAGCTTAGAATCAATGAATCGTATATAAGTATTAAACAAAATGAATTTTACTATAATAATATTGTTAAACTTACTTTACTAGTTTTTAATAACTTAAAAATAGCTTTATTATATTTCATATATTTTTCTACTTTGATTATACTTAAATTACATGATTACAGCTTACTACAGAGTAACTGTATATTTCATTTTGAGTACATACAAAAATTATCAGCTAATATGTTTGCTATTTACTGTATGTAAACCATTCAATTACATATAAATCAATCATTTTAAAACAAAACTAAAAATTTTAAGCCTAAAATGTGTTTTATGTTTAAATTGTCCACAAAAAAAGTGATGAATATATTTCAAAATAAAAACGACTAATACGTTAGAAAAAAAATGTTGAAACTTAAAAGTATTGTAATTTGAAAATTAAATCTTCTAATTTAAATTTTTATTTCTAAAGTTTTCGGATTTGATGAACATAAGTGATTTGATAAAGAAAATAATATTGTAATTCTTTAACACGACTAAATATTTAATTGTTTGCATAAAACTATTTATTTATTGAATCAAATTTACTCTTAATGTCTTATTTCTTTCATAAACAGCTAAAGATTGAAATTAATAACAAACAATTAATTATTAAAATGCATAAAACAAGCAAAACATACTAACTTAAATTTTTTAGGTGTTATCTAATACAAAATTTAATTTACAATCACTTCTGCTTTTTGTTTTAGCTGTAATGAAATACCAGTTACACTGCAGTTCAATTCATTTGAATAGTAAATTTTGTAGAACAAAGATACAGTTAGGAGAAAACGAGTCTAATAAAATATTTCTTAAAATGTTCAGCTATAAGTATACTGAGTAGATGCTGGAATTTATTATAACCACAGCCTATTTGAAGTTATATTGTAAGTTTGTACTTAAAACTATTTTTTCATTTTGTCCAATTAAATTTGAACAGCCTAAACCGCCTGATGAAACATGCTCAATCAAATATCATACTTAATCAAACTTATATAAATGTTCAGTTATGAAGCTAAGCTTTTAATTTCAAATTACTTTATTGAATAAAATGATTATAAATGAAACAAAAACTCATTACTTGAATGATATGATTTTTTTAATTATCATTTGTTGTAAACAATTAAAGTTTTTAAATTAGATAGATGAATATTGAGTAAAGTAGGAATTATTAAGTATTAAACTGAACTATTTACTATAGTTGTTGTAATTTAATTTGAAAGATTTTTGATGCGTTGTGTAAAAAAAATTAAGTTTATAAGTGTTAAATAGCTAATAACTGAGTTTGAAAAGATTTATAAATTACTTTTAAACGCAAGTTTTTATGACGGAAAAAGTGCAATGAAGGAAAAAATGCATGACTAGAATAAACCTTTTTTTAAATCTTAATTTTAAACTATTCTAACTTTTAAAACAAGAAATTGGGAAAACAGTTTTCTAAAAAAACTTACAGATAATGATGATTTTAAAATTAAACAAAATTTATACTTATAGTTGAAAAGAACCAACTTAAAGCACTTTAACCACTTATATGTTTGTTAAAAAAAAAATAATAAGAAATAAAAACTTTTGATTTCGATATTCTAAAAAAAAGACAAAATTTTATTATTAGATATTTTTCCTTATTTTATTACCACTTTCATTAAAAATAAGAAACTAATATTGTTTAATTTCTACAAACTAGTTAGGGCTACGAGAATACTACGATATGCTGCTGATTACTATTAGAATAATATATAGTCTTGTTATAAATATATCGTAAGCAAATGCATGCAAACTATGATAAAAATAAACATTTTTTTTATTTTTGAAAATTTCAGGTTCTTTATTTAGTTTTTATTTCAAAATTTAGTTTTTATTATGTCGAAATTTGTTTAGTTAAACATGTTAGCGTGTATGAATTGCATCCAAGCTAATAAAATTTTTTTAAAGTATAATTCAAATGCAAACTTTTTCATTTTTGCTGGAACTTCTTAAACATTTGCTCAGGTGTATAAGACCTACTTAGCATCTTATATCTAAGAGTATTATTTTAAAATGACATATATATATACATCTTAGAGTAGTGTTCAAGATTTTTAATTTTGATTCTACTATTTAAATATTTGCAGTAATAAAGCTAAGAAAGACCCTTTGGTTGTTTTAGCTTGTATAGAACTTATACATAATAACATTTATATGCGAAAACAGTTTTTTGTAAACAGCTTAAATATTGCGTACTGCTTTTATATCAAGGTTTTATAAAGGACAATTTCGTTTTACTAGTTTATAACAAATCATCACCAAGTAATAACTGATTGAATAAACTAGACTACTACATGACTTTAAGTTTTAATGCATTAAAAATCAATACATAGACGTTTATGTAAATTTAAAAATTTATTATTTAATAGATTTTGTACTTTTATGTAGCTTTATACTATACATACAATTGTATTTAGTTTCAATTTTCAAAAGAGAAGTAATCTTTTTTTTTTTGCAATCTAGAAAAAAAAAATTCACTTTAAAATATTACCAAATTAACAATATAAAGTAAATAGTCGTTTTAAAATTTTTTGTGCTTAAAACCATATAATGATTAGTTAATACGGCTTCCAAACAATTTTATTCAATTTTAACTAAAAAAAATAAAACCTTGTAAAGTATTTATTGTGTTATAAGGATAAATACTTATCTATATTTTAACCATTTCTGAATATTTAATAACATAAGATTATAAAGAATAGCACTAGTATAATGTATATTTTAACTGTGTTTTCAATTTAAAAATATTATTTATAAGTTACAATATCTGTCTTAAAAAATTAAAAAAATAAAAAATAAAAAAAAGTTAAAACAGTTTTCTTAATAGCAAAAGTTTTTGTTATGTCTAATTCTGAAATATAAGATATGATATTTACAATACTTAATGCAAAAGTTACTTAACAAGCACTTTTCAGCTTTTGTAGGTTAATTAGGATGCGAGTAATCATATACTCAGACGGTGAAAAGCACAATATTAATGTTGCAATTTTACCAGTAAGCATTTTGCAAATAAAACAAGAGATCAGTCGAAGAAGCGGTATCCCAGTCGAACACCAGAATCTGTTTGAATATCCCGATGTACCAGATCAAGGACTCGGTTTGCGTTTGTACACGGACAACATTAACTTTCCATACATGACTAAGATAAGGGAGCAAGTTAGTTTCGTGCTCACACACGGCAAATTGTCTTCTTGGGCGCATTTTTATGTTCTTTTCCCGAGTGCTGGTGGTCATCGACCGGAAAAGTACGCATTACACAAGTTTGAAACCGTCGCGTCTCTCAAAGTCAAATTCAGGATAGAGAAGGGTTGCAAGCGAACAGTTTTGTAGTATCTCACGACATGCGTGGAAATTCGCTAGTGACTGACTTGAATATGAGAATCTTCAACAGTGGAATAGAAAACGGAATTCTACTGTATTGTGTCTTCAATGCACCTCAGTTGAATCAGTAATGAATATTTTGTGTTTTGTTAAATTTACATGTTTTTTGTGTTTAATTGTTGACATTTTTGTTTACCAGTTGACATATTTTGATTTTGTTTTCAATAAACTGTTTTGTTGTTAAAGTGTTTCATTTATTAACTGAAAAAAAATAAATAGAGTAGTTTTAAACTTTTTATATTTGTAGAAAACCCCTAACAATCTGAATTAATACTTAACTTATTTAAAACAAAATTAAAATAACTTTAGCAAATGTTGTTTACTTTCTGTGATAATGTGCATACCTGTATACATGACTCTAATATTTTTATATCATTATCAGCTAAATTTGTTCTAAATTAAAATTTGTATTCGAACTATGCAAGTCTTACAATTTTCACCTATTCATTTTCCAATCGATTAACAATGATAAAACGGTTTTTCTCTGATAACATGTTAAATTTTTTTTTTGTTGTTGTTATGCTATATTTCGTTTAATCAATAATACTAAAAAATCTTTCTATAAAATCTTTTATAGAATTTTTAATTTATTTTCCAATTAAAACAATAAGCCATAAGTGAATTTTATCTACGCCAAATCTACCAAAACGCTTTAACAAAAGCAACTTCCATCATAAGCTCAAATATAATCCTAAGATTGATAACAACAAAGCAAGAAAAAAAAAAAGTATTTTTTACAACTCACTTTACTGATAAAAGATACTTTCATAACACTGCATTTTTTTAGATATAAATTAATTTTAACTTTTAAATAAACTTTTAAAATTTTTTAGTTTTATCAATAAAAAAGTATAAATAAAATAATTTACTACAGTTTGTAGGAAAAAACCAAAATACCACATTTTATAAGCAAGACAACAACTAGTAAAAAAAACATTTTATATCAAGAAAATGAACAATCTAAACTATTTAAAAAACAACACACTGATTATCATAGTGACGTCATTATAATAAAGTTTGAGAAACCAACAAACACCTGCCAACCAATTTTTTACATATTAGTATTGAATTTCACATTTATTTTATTTCATAAATATATATTGAAGCTCTGTTTGTAATTTTAACTACGATAAGCAGCTTACATCAAAAATTAATATTTAAATTAAAAATTTAAATAATATTAATGAGCAGTTACCTTATTATTACCTTATACATAACGTTGAATACATTCGTAAGATAAAAAAAAATCAGAGTTGTAGAATTTGTTATCAAAAGAAAATGAATAAGAAAGATAATTTCTAATACATATAAACAAATTAAAACTTTTGCTATTAAAAACAAACTATAAGTAAATAGGTAATATAAGAAACAATTGGAGTTTAAAAAATATAATCTGACTTAAACAGAAATGATAAAAAGGTAATCTAAATCATCAGTTTTTTAAAGTTTAGTTGTTTAAATTAAAAAAAATATTTACAAATAAAAAGTATAATTCTAGTATACAGACTATAACAAATAAAAAAAAGTATTTTTATATCAGAAATCAGTGATAATTTGTTGTTCTTTGAACTAATTTTACATTACACTCGGTTAAAATGCTATTAAGAAGCTACATTATTTAAATAAATTTAAACTAGTTAACAAACAAAAACTTTTTTTTATAGACTATTTAATTTTTTTATACAAAATGAGCTAGGTACGTAACTAAAATATCCCACAAACATTAGCTTAAAACTAACCTTTATAACTATGGTACTTACATGATAGTTATAAAACAGAAAATGTCAATATTATTACCTTATTCAAGGTTCACGGAATTTGATATAGAGACAATTATGCACGCATGCAAATCAGCCATGTTTTACGATAATAATATGTGGAAAAAACCAACAGCAATGACAACTTTGATGTACCTACGGGCTCATTTCACAGCGCTGAAGTATGTGATCTTGTAGGTTTATACATATTACACAATTTGTCTACGATTATAAACACTGAGTCTATAGAGATGATTGACTTGCCATTATCAAACAGTCAAATAAAAATAATATTTGCAAAATAAAAAAAAATAACGAGAAAACTAGCAGACATACGATTCGATATTACAATTAACTTCTTGGGCATACATTTAAACCTCTTAACTGATGACTAATGCCCACATATAAAGCAAAACGCAAAAACCATTTATATTGACAAAGATTTTAAGCATCCTAGAACAATTAAGAAAAATATACCAAAATGATTGAAAATAGAATTTCAAAACTAACAAAAAGCAAAGTATTATTTAATAACGCGAAATAATCTACCAAAACGCTTTAACAAAAGCAACTTCCATCATAAGCTCGAATATAATCCAAAAATTGATAACAACAAAGCAAAAAATGAAAAAAAAAAGTATTTTTTACAACTCACCTTTCTGCAAATCAGTAAAAACCAAATTCGGAAACCTCTATTTAAAACTGCTTGACAAACACTTCCTAAAATTAACAGAACTACAAAAAAGATCTTTAATAGAAGTTCCACCAAGGTATTCTATTGTGTTCCTCAAACATAAAAGCATTAATAAAAGGACATAATAAAAAGCTGTTAGAAAAACCAACGGTAGAACCGAAGCTATGCAACTGCAAAAACAGAGTGCAGTGTCCAGTAATGAACAAATGTAAATGAGAAAATGTAGTCTACAAAGCAATTGTCTCATCTGAAAAAATGAGAGAATGTCATATATTGGAAGACCCTTTAAAAATAGATTATATGAGCACAGAGCATCATTTCCATCTACGAGAGGAAATTATATGAAAAAATTGAAAAATACACTATTGAATGGAAAATTCTTAGACAGACCAAATGCAGATTCAAACCAAATTTTATGTGCTCACTATGTAACTTTAAAAAACTGTTTATTGCAAACGCTAACAAAGAAAAGTCCTTAATGAGAGAAATGAACTAGTCACGCAATGCCCTTATTACCCTAAGGAATACTTTTAGTTTAATTTTAATCGCATAAACTTAGTTTATTTTATTCTATTTAGTTTAATTTAATTGTTACATTGTGTTTATGTTTGTATTTTTTTTTAAAGTCACAACCTTACCGTAAAAAGACCATTTCTGTTTTCTAAAAATCCCTTATAAATCTTAATCTTTACAATTTTTCCAAAGATTAATATATTAAATGCTTAGTAAATAGATTATTAAAATATATAAATCTATAGTTAATAGATTATTTAAACTAAACTTACCTATATTTCATTTTAAACTAATTTAACTTTAAAATTTTATTTTTGTAAACAACATATTAATTATAATTTAATAATATAATATATAAGTTATATATTATATACTATAATAATAATTTAAATTTTATTTTTATTTTCCTTTAAAGGTGTACTTTTATTTTCCAATTCATCGCACTGTAAAGTTTTGTTTTCAGCTTTTTTTTAGTGTCTGATAAACTGCTCTGCAGAGAAACGGCGTAACGCAATAAAAGTTTAACAATAAATTATATATAGTATCGAATAACACTAAAAACCCAAATCTTTTTGTTTATTTGTATAGAAATAAGGCAGTTAAAAGTAATTTATACCCACAAAACATAAAAAATAATTCAAAATAACAAAAATCTATTTAAGCTAAATTTGAACTTTTTCCACAGTGATAATGATACGCGTTTTTACTTTTTGATCTTTTATCTTATGTATATAAACTAAAATATTGAAAAAGTTTTACTCAGGGGTCGATAGACTGCGGATCAGGGAGAAATAATAATAAAGCAGCGAGGTACTTTACAGTTTTATGTAGTTGTAATATATTATATGTTTTATTTAAAATAGAACTTCTATATTTTCTATTGTTTTCAAATAAATAGGGCTCGCGATAAATAGTTTCTAGTAAATTGCAGACTCCTGATAAAAATTAACGATTTAACAAAGACTAATGAACAAAAAACACATTCATTTTCTAAGTAAGCTACTAATAGTATAAACTACACAACTATTTGAGAGGATGTTTAGCAAAACCACAGCAAACTTTAAGTGAAAATGCGACACATGTTTTAAGAAGATTGTTACTTTCAGTGTTTTTGTTGATTTTTGAGCAAATAAAACTACATCAGCAATATCGTTTGTTAAGCTGGAAGTAAAAGGATGTCTCTTATGTTCATATCTTTACTTAATTTAAGTTTAACACTTAATTATTAAAATGATACTTTTCGGCTCTTGTTTTTATTACCTTTTTATAACAATATAAATAATATAGAATTCTTATATAGGTTTAAAACTTTAAAGTTAATTCATGCATCATGTTCTAGACCAGGTTTTCCAAATTTTTTGCCCCTCTGGACAAAAGTTATGGCCCCTTTCAACTATACTATCCACAAACTAACATTAAAAACGCCAATTTCTTTTTTTTGCTTTTTATCCTCAACTTCAAAATATGTTGTCTTGGTTTTAAATTGTGGCTTCATAGCTTGTGGCCTGTTACGGCTCATGGCTTATTACCCCATTTCGACCCTTTAGCTGCTCACGTTCCCCTAAATTTAGAAATGACCCCTAAAGGAGCCTTGTTGGCCCAGTTTGAAAACCCTGCTTTAAATCGTTAAAATTTTCCTTAAGTTTGCAAGATATACGAACTATAGTAAACTTTAGTGCATTATTTTTGTATATTTAACGTAAAAAGAAAAGCACCCGAAATGCTTGATTTAAGAAACAAGTGTTATAAAGTACTTTCTGTAGCCGTCCACAATATGGTTCTTAAATCTCTTACGAGCTAAAAAAATAAATTTTTTTAATGAAAAGCTTCAGTTCTCAACAAATAAAACAATCAATAAAAATAACAACAAATTACATTGTAGTTTAACTTGTCTCTTTCTAGAATAACTTTTGATCTCAGTATAGAATGTTATACAGTCTTGTTATAAATTTAACGTACATAAAAAGCACGCAAACTATGAAAAAAAAGACATATTTTAATTTTTGAAAATTTTAGGTTTATACAATTTAAGTTAATACTTTAAATAATAGATTTTCGTACGTCAAATATGAGCTTGTATGTTTGTATGTTGTACATGTTCTTATGTATGAGTTGCACCTAAGCTACTAAATGATATAACTACAATATCACTAAAATAACAAATTTCTTTTTTTAAACTGTTTAAACTTATATTTTACGATCAACTGACGAGGTCTTTGATCAAAACTTAGCTTGTAAAAAAGATTTTAGAAGTAATAAATTTATTATTTCTCCTTCAGTAGTTGAGATTTTTCTATTTGTTTTCTTAAAATTAAAACATACAATTTTACGATCTACTTAATATTATAGTTTTAGAATATTATATGAAAATATTTTATAAACATTAGGATTAGAGTATAATTCAGCATTGTGAATTTTGATATTACCACTTCTTGTAAAATATTTGCAGTAGAGTAGCTAATATGGACCGTTTAGTAGATTTATCTTATTTAATATTTAAAATTATTAACATTTATATATGACGATATTTTTTTTGTTAAAAAAGCTTAAATTTTGCGAACATCTTTGAAGTCAAGCTAAGATAAAAGACGATTTCGTTCTACTAGTTTTTAGCAAATCATCACAAAGTAATAACTGAATGATAAAATTAAACTTGTATAAAATTTGAAGTATTAGTGCAGTTGAATGCAATTAACTTTTAAAAATCATTTCATATATGTATAAGTAAATAAAACATAGTATAAAATGTAAGAAACTCTTTACTGTTGAGCATATATATAATATACACAATCATTATGTTATATTGTATTTAGTTTGAGTAAAAAAGGAATTTATTTTTATATTACTTGGCATCATAGCTTCACTTTAAAATAAAATTAAACTTATGCAATACTTGTATATGTAAATACTTGTTTAAAAAACTATGCATGTAAAACCATATAATGATGAGTAAAATAATATGAAAATAAATTAAGTCAATATTAACTAAGAAAAGTGAAAAATAAACAATCGAAATTTTAGAGTATCCTAAGTTTCCTATTAAAAGAATAACTAATAATGTAGAAATATAGCATTATACTAAAAAACTTCTGATCTACAGTTATTGAGGATAATTTAGATTAATTTCACTATTAATATTTAAAAATCTGTCCGAAATATTTTTCAATTTTTTAACTTAAATACTTTTTTCAAATAATTTGAAATAATTTTAGAAGATTTTCTAAGTATTACAAGAACAGTTATTAAAAACTTAACGTTATTAGCTCAAAAAATTAAAAAGAGGATAGATTTTATTGTTAATTTTTACTTCTGATAATATTTAAGATTAAAACATTTTGCGCATAGCTTCGTGTTAAAAACTTTTATTAAAAGTGACTACATCTATTATAAAGTTTGTAATAACTACTTTTAATTCAAGCTGCCAATTAAGAAACAATGTTAACTTTTGTAAGAAATTGTCAACTTCTCCTTGTCTTGAACTAGTTTTAAATTTTAGAGGACTGAAAAAGTCATTAAAAAACAGTTTATTTATTAATCTTGTTAGTTTCATTTTTACTTCTATAAACCGTTAAGAATAGTATCAACTACAATTATCAATTAAGATAGTAATTACTTTTTAAATTCTCTATTGATAAACAAAATTATTAAAAACGTAGCGATAAAAAAATTAGTTCGTTTTTTCTGTGAATAACTTTGATTTTAACTTATAGAAAACTTAAAGAACACCGTCAACTGTTTTCTTACTAACAATCAACTATTTTAAATTACCTCATTTACAGGCGTTTTAAATAAAAAATGAACAGGAAAATTTTCCTCAGAGCTGGTACGTCACACGGTCTTAACGAGCAAATGCTGAGAAATCACTTCCCTGACTGTAAAATCCAGTGTAGGGCCAACGTGTCGTTTCTAACTTTTGACACGGTTACAGAAGCTTACAACCTTCTTCAGCTAGGTAACTAAGTAAAAATAAATGGAACCTTTATTGACATGGATTGGGCCGAAGGCAGCTACGATCCTGAAATGCTGCCGGGACAACTCGAGCGGGAAAAACAGAAGACGGAGAGAGAACAGGCCCAGCGAAAAGCTGCTGAAGGTGGTCTACAACCACAGAACGCTTCACTTGGGGCAGCCGTGGAAGTTGGACCAGTACCGTTGCAACCAGTCACCAGGCAGTATGTTTCTTTGCAGCCCCAATCTACAGGTATTAACACTTCCATTGGTTATCAGGGTTATTATGAACCCATAAATCAGCTGGCGGGTCAAGTTATGAAACAGCCTGCCCCTATTGTAAACTTTGGACAGAACCAAGCACAGAACTCAGTTCCAGTTGTTGTACCCACAACATTGGTCCCAAAACCAGCTATGTTACCTTACAGTAGCACTTACCTTCCAATCAGCCAGTTTGGACAACAACCAGGTCTACTGCCTGGCCCAAATATCCAAACTGTTCATTTAATGAATGGAGTTCATGTTTATATGCAGCCAAACGTTGGCCAACAAATTGGATCCTCGCCTAGTCAGATTATAGCCCCATATGCACCTCAGAGGCAGTTCTTAGGTCAACAGACTAGTCAAAATTTATCTCAAAGGCAGTTTTTTATTCCACAGACTGGTCAAAATGTATCTCAAAGGCAGTTTTTTATTCCACAGACTGGTCTAAATGTAGCTCAAAGGCAGATTTTAGGTCAACAGACTGGTCAAAATGGTCCTGGCGGTTGTTTGCAGTAAGGTTTGAGACGTCATCTTGCCTGCCTTGGTATCATTTATCCAGTTATAATTTGAAAGAAAATTGAACTAATTTTGTTTTGAAAATACTTATTAAAATTTTAAAAAATCATATATTACCATATTCATTTAATTTTAAGTTAATAAATTGTATGTTTTTACAATAACTAATTAATAAACTGATTACTATTAAAGTGTTTTAATGATTTTATAAAGGTTATATTATGTGTTTTGTTAAATTGACATGTATTTTAAATGTTTGTTATTGACAGTCATGTTTACCAGTTAAAGTTTTTTTGTATTTCTGTTTCAATAAACTGTTATGTATTTAATATTGTGTTCATTACATAACTTAGAATAACTTAAGTTGTAGTTGATTATAAAAGAAAAAAAAACTAAGCTTTAGTTAATAATTACAGAAAACTCTCTGTATTCTTTATTAATATTCAATTTGATAAAGACATATCTTAAATATATATAACAAATATTGTTGAAGTGTTATACTTGTGTAAAAACCAGTATTAAAAATAATACGACTAACCAAATTTGTCCCTAACCGAAATTCTAATGATGCAATCCTATCCTAACAATAGGTTCCATTCTTGTTATTTTTTCTTATGAGTTTTATTAAATACATTTTTTCCAATGGTTAAACTCATAGGTATAAGAGATTTTCACAGATAACTCTAATCTTAAGTTTATGCGACAGTTTTGCTTAACTACTTACTATTTTATTTATCAATCTAGTATGCTAATCGTTCTAAATTGTTTCTGAAATAATTAATATTGAGCTATAAGTTGTAAATTTATCGTTCTAAACATGAATGAAATAATTAAACTTTTTAAATTTATCAGAGTTAGCAATTTTTTATAGGTAAATTAATTTTAAGCTTAAAACAAAATAACTGAAACAAAACTGTTTTATAAATATATGCTGTAAAGATATAAATAAAGATTTTACACAATCGGTAGTAAATACTAAAATTTGTTAGCGACATAACGATTAAACTAACAGTATATATCAAGAAAATGTATAACCTGAACTGTTTAAAAAAACAATACATTAATTATTATACTGATATCATTTACTAAAATTTGCGAAACCCACATAAACCTGTCAACTATTTATATTAGTATTTAATTTCATTTATGGTATATTTAAGCACAGGTTGTAGTTTTATCTGCGGTAAGGAGCACAAAAAAAAGTTCTAAGTTATAAAAATAAAAATAAAAATATTAATCTTAATGAGCACTATAAAACATGTTAAATTTTCGAATTGAAAAAAAAAACATAGGTAACAAGTAATTTCTAATACATGTATAACACTCCTGATAAAAAGACAAATATGTTGGTGTATATGAAAGAAACAAGTTCAGTTCAAAAACATAGTATGGCTTAAACAATGATGGTGTAAAGGTAAGCTGAAAGATTAGTTTTTAAAAGTTTAATTGTTTAAATTAAAAAAGTATTTTAAACTATAAATGTAAATACTTAGTATAGAGTTCTTAATTAAACAAAAAAAAATTGCAAAAAATATTTCAAACTAGTAAACATAAATGATATGCTGTTTTATTGATCTAAATTTACATCATACGGGGTAAATACGCTAAGAAGGTCTATTGTAAAAAGGATTAAATATAAAACTACTTTGTTAAGATATCCTATATTCAAATCAGTAGAAAATATTAAGTTAAAATGTTTTATTGTAATATGACTATTTAAGTGTTATTGACTATGAATGACTTAAAAAACATGAAACAACAAGTTGAATTATACTTCGAAATACTTTTTAATTTAGTTGTTAAAAGCTATATAAAAATTTCGAACATTTATAAAAAGTTTTACTTTTAGTTAAAAAACATAAGCCTTTAAAAAATTGATTTTAAAATTATAACATGTTAAATTAAAACTCATAGAACTTTTCGTTTTAAGTAATTTATAAATCCTAATTTTTTTTTGGTTCATTTTACTTTGATAAAAATACAATTTAACTTTAAGAACATTAGTTTATAGTATTATACATTTTACTCATTAATATATATTTATCTGTTTCCTGCTACTTTAATTGTATTTAATGAATGTTTTTTAGTAGTAAAAGCTGTTTAATATAAATTTTTCACTTTATTATACTACTCAGACACAGCGATAAAATATTTACAAATATTTTTTTTAAACTTTAAACGTCAGGTAATGCTTACATAAAATAAAAGTATTATGAGAAATTTTACTGCACAATTTTAGAAAAAAAAACAGTGTAAAATATTGAATATGAAACTAAATACTATTTATTAAAATCTAAAAAAAAAATTTTTTTCATTATAGCAAAAGTTTAATAGCAACTGAAAACTAGCAGTTTTTACTAAATATTAGTAAACATTTAGCTGTTTTTTTTTTATTTAGTTATCATCTGCTGATTGTTTTACTTTTGGTTAAGTCATGTTTTGTAAAATAATTTCGGTTTTACGATTTATATAGTAGTCATTGTTTATTGAAATGTAGTTATATTTAATACAATCATTTAATATGTATTTGAAAAGCCAATAAAATATTAATTTGACGTTTGTAAACATTAATTATGTTATTCTTAGTTTATCATCATCTTAATTCTAGTATTAATAATATTTTAGTTACCCGACTTTGTCGACTTTAAAAATTAAGAAATAAATCTAAGCTAATAAGCAACAGGATTACTAAATCAAACGGTTTTTTTCATTAACTTAAAGTATTTGCGACTGTTTGAGTGTTGTTATACCACTACGTCACGATAAACATTGTTGCAAAATGCTTTTTAATTAAGAAGCGATTTACCAGATCAACTGTATTCGTATAAATAAAACTATTTTCTTGTTGCAACCGTAATAAATTAAAGAACTTTTGTCTTTAATTTTCAATTGTAATTTTTTTTTTAATTTTGCTTTAAAACTGTACAAGTTTAAATCATGTGGTACTATTTGGCATTCATTTATTTTGAACATAATTTAATTTTATAATTGGTTTGTAAGTAAAGTTGATATTTATCTTTTGTTGGTGTTATATAAAAGTATTTATTTTTTTTAGGTTGCCTGGACAATGTTAAACTTTTTGATTAAAAATTAATACTCTAGATTTAATAATGACAAACTTTACAGTATCCTTCTTTTATTATATTAAAACATGTTTCTGTGTGTTTACGGATTATACACTTCAACGGAACTCTGTAAAAAAACTGTAAGGAAAGAAAAAAAAATAAAGTAGGTATTTACATGTGTTCATATATTATAATAATTGCTGTAGATTTTTATAGGTTTATGGTTAATAATAGATAAAATACATGTTTCAAAATCCGACTGTTATAAAACTAAATAATGTTTGTAGTTATTAAGTCTAAAATAAATAAAATGAGATGTCATTTTAGGTTTATTCATTTGATACTTTAGACCTACACAATTAAAAACACTTACTTTATTTTATTTGTAAAGGGCACAAAATAACACAAAAGAGCTCGTTAACTTAATAATAACTTTAAATTTAATAATATTGCAAGAATGTTAAGTTTTTATATTTGAAGTCATTTTTTTGATTAAAATGTTTTTAAAAATCAGTTAATTCTGTAACAAAATTTAACAAAGATCAAAAATCCGTCTAAAGAAAGGCTTACAATAATCTGAATAAAAAACTGACATGAAATATAAACAGATTGAGAAAAAAATATTAATTATATATTAAATTGAGATGCGACAGTTTGTGATTTTCTTTAAACGCCAAAAGGCGATTTGTATAACACTATTTCTTAATATAATGATGCAAAATTTCAGTGAAATTTTATAAGTTAGTAAAAACCTTGTTGTGAAAATATTATAAATATCATTTGTCAAAGCAAACTAGACTAACATATTTAATACTTTGCTTATAATTAAATGAAAAAAAACCCTTATAACATTAAAAATTTCTATATATCTTCTTGTTAATCAATTTAATACTTTATATTAGAATTAGTTGTAAAAATAAATATTAAGACTTAATAATAATATGTATATTGAAAAACAGTTTTTGTCAGCTTTTATTTTAAAATCAAAAGTTAAGAAAATATCGTAGTCTAATTCGTTTCCACTACTAACATTTTTTTTTCTACTAATAAAAAATTCCGACTACCTAAAATTCACTGATAGTTCTTTCGTGGCAATTTTCAAACTAAGTAAACACATTTAACAGGCAAATCAAAGTAAATAACATTATCTTAATGATAATTGTCATTATGTTTTCTATTAATTTTGAAAGCTGTTAACAGGCAGATAATTTTTTTTATGAATTAAGTACATACGTAGGTTCTAGGTTTACATATATTTAAATTGTTTTGAAAAAATTATGTTTTGAACAAAAATATATTTTAGAATATTCTAAATATATGTAAATAAGAACCTATATATGTACTCAAATTAAAATAAAAAAGTTATAGCTGTTTGTAACCAGCTTTCAAAATTAATACTTAAAACATAATGACAATTATCATTAAGACTATGTTATTTACTTTCATTTGCCTGTAAAATAAATTTTCGGCAGTTTGAAAATTACAACGAATTTTTATTTAAGTTTTTAAATTATTGATGTATCAGCCAACTAGAGAAATCTTTTGCACATATCTAAATAATCAAAAACTACTGAACTCATCCACATTTTAGATGCAAAATATAATTGTTTCCTAAAACTGGAATACTTCAAAAAAAACTTCAAACGTAAATTATGATATTGTTGATCACAAACAGTAATAATGCTTTTGTCAAACTGAAAAACGTGACCAGTGTTTGTTTAAGTTCTTAGTTTGTTCTAAAATATTTCTAACCTGTTTTCTACATAGAAATTCTGTCTAAAAACTAATATTGGTTTCATAGTTTAGATTTTCAAAATCTCATTCTTGAACTTTTATTTATAAAAGCTCTAACACCGTGCAATATAAAAATTTATTCGTTAAATCATATGTTTATTAATACTAAAATTTTAAAAGTTTGCAATTATTCTGAATCAGTTTTTATTTCAGTTTTCCAAAAAATAATATTTTTGTAAAATTTTAGTTTAAACAAATCTTTTTATATAGCATAAAAAATATATTTTATGATTTCGACTTATAACTGTAAACTATTTTATAAAGCATTAAAAATTATTTGCATCTTTTATGACATGTAAAATGATAAGATATATTTTTTACGCAGGATAGTTTTTTTAAACTAAAATAGTTCAAAAATCGTTTTTTTATTGAGAACACTGAAGTAATTACTAAATTGAAACCATTGCAAACTTTTATGTTATTTAGTATAAATAAACATATGATAATAACGGGTTGAAATCTAAATTTGTAATGATGGGACACCTAAGTAAAACAAAATAATTATGTAAAGTTATTACTAAACTTTGTTATAATTGAAATAATATATATAAACACCTAATTAAAGCTATAAAAAAAAATTTAAGATAAAGACTTTTAAATATCTAAACTGTGGAAACAGTATCAGTTTTATAGACAGATATTCTATTTAGAAAAAAGATTAATATTAGTTTTTTTTTTAATTAAGAACGTCAACAAACCACTTGTTAAGTTTTCAGATTTACTTAAGAACCTTTACTGTTTGTAATCTGAAAAAGAAGATTATGTTTGAAAAATTTATAATTTTAATTAACCCGAATCCAAGAAGAGATAAAAAGTTCACCTTCAATGTTAGATGATTGATGTAGCTTTTGATTTATTAGTTTTGTGTAGAAAATTTATGTAATTGATTGACATTTCAAAAAGTCAATATCAAAACATTCCCATATGTGATTTTATGAAATTCATAACGTAATAAATGGACTTATGTAACTTCAATAATTCAAATAGACAAGACGTATACTTACTTTGTCTTAAACAAAACTTTTAGTAAAGCAGATCAAGTATTTAAAAATGCCAAAGTTAATTTATTTTTTAAAACAGTTTTTCAATATCAGAAATAATACTTAATTTGAAATAAAAACTTTATAGCTGTTAAAAAACAACTTTCAATATTAGTAGAAAACATTATAACAATTATTGCAAGACAATTTTATTTACTTTGATTTCAGCATTAAATATATTTGCTGCAGTTGGACAATCACCACGAATTTTTTTACATGACTCCACAACACGCTGTACAATGCAACTTTTGTTACGAACAAAAAGATAAATTTAAATGAGCGAAACTTCTAAATTAAATTAAAAAAAAATATTTAAAACATTGTGCATTAAGAGTTTTAATTAGTTGTTATAATATGATAATATATTTGGAGTATAAAATTTGAATTCGAGTTAAAGTCAAAAGTTCTTCCTTTTATATATAACCAAAATAAATATTGCGATTTTTAAAAATGTTTCTTGCACAGCTACAATATGATAATGAAAAGGTTTAGTGTTCTAAAAAAAACCTTAAGTGTTTTAAAACACTACTTAAAAAACTAAAGTACAAAAATTTAAAGTGTCAAGTCCAATTATAATATGAAATTAAAAATTTATTTATAAAGAAACTTTCCTTATTATATTACCAAGTAGTGCTTTAATAAACCTAAGACAAAAATTGCTAGACGTAACAAAAGAAATTAAAGCATAATTAAAACGTTTATAAACTAAACAAGTTTTAACACTTATATAATATTTTGAATACTTTATTAGTCTTTCAAATGATTTGTGAGTTGACACATAAAATGATAAAATACATTTTTTATCTTGTATAATTTTTTGTTTATACAAAATAATTCAAAGTTTCTTTTTTTTGAAAAATCTGAAAAAAAAACTTAATCACAACCGTTGCAAATTTTAAAGTTTTTTAGTATTAATTAACATATTAAAATAAAAGGTAGGAGCAATATGTTCAAAAAGAGCAACCAAGCTAAATTAATAAAACTAGCAGCTTTTGCTTACTGTATCTTGTTTTAAACTTAATTCTATAACATTAGTAATTAATTTGTAAGTTGTTGCCGCTTTTTACAGTAAAAAATTAACAACTCAGTTCAAAGTTAACTACGCAAGAAACACTTAAAATACATACCTAAACAAAGCCAATATTTGTGTAGTTGCTAAACATCTTATTTTTAATGTAACAAGAACATTAGTCATTTTCTGTTAGTCAAAATATATCTTTTAGAGTGAAAGTTTATTAAATTATTTGAGTTATTCAAATAAAAATTTTAAACTGCACAGAGCAGTAGTAGATAGATTGATAATTAACAAAAACCTAATTACGTTGTAAAAAATATTTTTGAAAACTATTATTAGTTTTTTTATGCTATAAAATATTTTACAGTACAAAAATTCATTTCATAAGACTTTAATTACTTTGTTGTAAAGTATTTTATTGTATAGTCGTACAACTTTGAATCATTCATCTAGATTAAAAAATGGTGTAAAACTTGTTTATGTCTAAAGACATGCACAGTTAAATTGCTTCAAATTTAATTTTAACTGGTCTTTGAAAGTCTTATTTGTTTACTACAAGCAATCATTTTAAAATTTTTAAAATTTAAAGCGAATTTTTATCATCCTATTTGGTGTTAAACATGTAGTTTTTTGATTGTTTTAACATTAAGCTAATGTTTAAAGTAAATACAATTTTTTCATATGTTCATTTTAAAGTATATAGCAGCGTAAAAAAATAGAACTAAGTGTATTTTCGTAAAATAAGATGTTAACTATAAATTGTACTTTTAACATTTTTTAATGTAAAAGAAATACACTTTTAGTTTAACTTTTTACGAACGTATCTTACATTTGTTTGTTAAAGTTCTAAAAATAAATATGACAAGTGCAAAATAGCACTCAAAAGACTAAAATGATTTAAAACCTCAGTGTATTAACATTTTGATTAATATTTAAATTAAAATATAATGATTTATCGAATGTTTATATAATTAGATTAAAATAAAAAACTAGTAATTACTTATAAAGTTATTATTAACATTATTTAACATTATTATTTTTTAAATTTAAACATATATTACTAGTCGAAAAAGAACTTACAAGGCTAAAAGTTAAAATTCCGCAAGTTTTTAAGTTGGTGATTAAATATATTTTAAAGAACATATAAATATTAATAAGTTGGTTTTAAATTATATGCATTATATAGTAATTATAAAGTGACGTATTTTGAAAATACCACAAATCGTTGTTCAAACAAAAAGTAAATATACAATAATGTAATTATTATCATTTACTTTTTTACTGATTTTATTATTTTTAACGGCCTAAACCGGCTGATAAACAGGAGTAATATTTTTTTAAGTTTAAGATTTATATCTTGTAACTTAAAGTTTAACACCAGTTACTAAACTAATTTTTGACAACCAGAGAAATTTTTTAAAGAAAATAGTTTAATATGTATATTATAAATAAAACAATAAAATATTAATTATCTTTTTATTATAACTTACAAACGCTGTAGAGACATTAGAACTTAGATAAAAACTTTACCGATATCAACATAAAAACTCTGAATAACTTTTAACTAAAATCTTAAAAGTAATTATATTTCACATTAACAACAATCTTGAATTACATTTTATTTAGCTTATAACTGTCTTTTAAAAATTAAATCTTTTGAAACTAAAATTTGTTTTATAGTTTTGATTGATAACAACTATTTTTAGACTAATGTCTATTTGTAGTTTAAAGATTATAAATTATTATAGTATTTTTTGTCAGCTTAGCTACAAAATGAAATAAAGTTGCTTTGTTACTAGTTACTACTTAAATAATAACTTAATCATTTTTAGATATCTAAACATAAGTTAAAACCATTCAAACTAAAAATTTACTTTTAAAACAACGAATAAAACTACAAAACATTTAAATATAACTAAACACATATTAATTAAAAAAACAATCTTTGCCTCTAATATGTTTGAGTATTTAGTTATAGATTGAAATAAACTCATCATGTATGAATATGTTTAAACTGAAAAATGTGATGTTCCAACGTAGAAAGTCTCAAAGTAGAATAAAAAATATAACGATTTTTAATGAATAGACTTAAATTTAATTTATTAGTCAGTTGACACAATTATTTATTGTTTGCATTATGTTACAAAAAGTTTTTTACTAAAGCATTTAATTTTATCAGGCTTTTAAATGAAATTTAAGAATTAACTAGATTTCTGCCTGAAACGATTCTTTTTAAACTCTTTATATGAGGATAAGACAAAATTATAAAACTTACCTGGACCTGTGTACTAAAAAAATATATTACGGCCACCATGAACAAAGTTAAATGTTTCGTGCTATCAATAACAAATAACGAACTTCACCACTTAGGAAAATATACGGCTAGTCGTAATACGTGTTATAAATTAGTTTTAGCTTGGTGTAAACTTACCAAGCTGAAATGTATTAAATGAATTAAACTTGTCGTTAGTCAGGTAGGTTCAATAAAACTTTTTATCTTAATTAGTTTGGGAGTATGAATAAATTATTAATATTATACTTGATGTATAAGAGTTTCTATTTGAGTGTAGATGCATTTTCATGCAACTTAAAAATGTTCTTTGTCTAAGTAAAATAGTTTTTATATTATAGAAGTTTTCTTTATTCTCATTTTAAATTTTCTTTTATATTTTTTTACTATCATTATCTTATTAATTAGACCCACATACGTTTTTTTTTTAGTATTAATTTTTCAGTTGCCAATCTTTAAAACTAATTTTTAAGAATTTAAATCTTCGGAATTCGTATGGTCCGAAATTGAAAAGTTATGTAGTCTTGAAAAATGTAGTATGGCCAACTTGGTTAATAGTTTTGAATAAAAATTAAATTTCAACACAGTAAATCTGTTATGTCAGTGATGTCAAACAAGACAACAAGAGATTATTGATCAAATTGTAAAAATTGTAGTTACGTGTAGATGAATTAAACATATTATTATTTTTATAAAAGGAATTTATTGTACGAAGCATACTAGACTTTTCAAAAAAATTTCATCTCAACTGAGCGGTTCCACAAATCTATTTGAACTTAATATAAATAGTACAAAGTAGGTGTATGTAACTTTTATATACGTTGTCTTTTATAAATATAAATAAAATTTTTAACACATAAGGCTAATGAATGTAAACTTAATTACAGCTTTTAGTTGTACTTTTTGATAAAAGTTTACTAAACTTACTACCACTAGAAAGGTATTATGTATTAAAACGTTTATTAAAGTATTTTAAGGTACTACAATTAAAAAAAACTGCATATTATATATTTTTTTCACAAATAAATACTAAAATTAAAACCATTAACTAAAATAAAGCAGATTAAGTTATATTTGATTTTTAAGTATAAAATTATAAAACAATTCTTATAATTAAGTTCAAGTGCTTTGTTAATTAACATATTTAAATGTTTTTTTATACATTTTTAGATACTTAATTATACATACCATAACTTAAAGCTAAGATTTTTATATAACAAAATAAACACTAATTATTTAACAAAACATATTTAAAGTATATAATGTAAGTAAAACAGCTTACTGTCTTCGTTTACCATTTTATAAAAATTCTTAAAAAAAATTTCAGAATATTTAGTGTAAGTTCTTAATAATAAAGTTTTTAATAAAACTGCTGATATGAAAGTTTTATTACAACAAATATTAATTTAAAAAGACAACTTAACAAATCTTTTTATTATGGTAGAAAATAGTTCAATATTTATTTAAAGCAATTACATCTAGTTGTATTTAGTTTTTAAGCAATTATAAAGTGAAATAAAATAAAAGTTTAGGTAAATATTAAATTTTAGTTATATATAAAAGAAAAACAAAACTGGAATGACGTCATTCTCAAAGTAAACAAGTTGTTGCTTTTATAAATACTATAAATTGTATTCTATTGATATCACATTTGCACCTAATATCAAAAAACAGTTTTTACCGCAATTGAGCGGCTAATTATATTTTTCTTGTTTTGTCATATTGTATAAATAACATAAACTTGTTAACATTCATTTTCATTTCGGGAAAATTTTACCGCAAATCAGCGGTTTACACAAATTATCATTTTATAACAAAAATTTTGATTAGTCTTACTTGCATTACAGCGTATTCAAATAAAACTATGACATTGTAAACGTCAATATTAAGTTATAACAAACAGTATAAACATACGTCTAAATAAAAAAAAATAATAATATTAAAATATGCCTATCTTTGTGACTTAGTTTGTACAGCTATTCTAGTTGGCTGAAGTAGACCATTTAATACTTTTTTCTAATTTTTGTAAAAAAATTATCTGGTTGTATCTTGGTTTTTGCAATTGCACATTTTTTTTTGTTGTTTAATTAATTATTTTATGTTCTATGTTTGCTTTCTTTCAAATAGTCTAGTTAATCTAATAAACGACTATTAGTTTAACATAATATTTATTGTTTAATTAAATTAAACAATTAAAATGTTTAAACTTGTTATTATTTTCTTTAGTTATAGTTCTTAACTATTTTATATTTCTAATTTTCTAATTTTACTAAAAGTTTTTTAAATTAAATCTAAGAACTTGTTGCTTATCCTCTAGATATTCAAAACAATTTTCTTTCTTAGACTTAAGTATTAAAATTTTTAAAGTTGTAAAAACATATTTAGTTAATTTCAATTTTATCTAGTTTTTCCTTTCTAAAACATAAAATAATAAAGGTAACAAAACTTTTTATTATTAATTTGTTTAAAATAAGTTAACATAATCGTTTTCAACTAGCAGTAACACAATTTAATTAAATTCAATTTTTATAAATCAGCTACAACCTAAAAGATTTTTTAAGCTTAGGCATAATGCCTATTTTTTGATTGCTTCTAGAAATAATTTAATTGACTTATCTCTAGACAATATATTACTGTTAAATGTTATAATTGACTTTGAAACAATATAACAGATATGTTATAAAAATACACTCAATGAACTATACACTATTCGAACCTTTAAAATATTTATTTGTACATATTTACAATTTAGTTTTAATTTATCTTAAGTAAAATAAAAGACTCACAAAATATCATTTATTTTACCTATAATGACTAAAGTTTTAAAAGTAACTCGAACTGAAAATATTCTAAATACATTATTTAGTTTTAGATATGGTACTAAAAAAAAATGTTAAATTGGTCTTACTCTTTCTAGCAAAAATTTTTTTGTCAAATGTTACAGGGTTGATACTCTATGAGTGTGAAAAAAAAGTTGTTTTAGTGACCAAAATCTGTATTGGAAGACTTTGAAATGTCCTTTGTCATCAGTACTTTTTTAAACATTTACAAAATAAAAATCAAATAAACAAAAACGTTAAACGAACTTTTCAAAACATCCTAAATCAATTTTTGAACAAAATTGGTTTTAAAATATTAAAATATTGAAAGATGGAACAACTAAATCTTAATCAAGTTTTTAAAGAAAATAGCTTGATATATACAAAAAATCTTTAAACTAACCTCAGTTATTAATAAATTAACCAAGCTGGCCTCAATCAGTCTACAAATTTTAAACCAGCCTGAGTTGTACTAAGATTTAGAAAAATATTGTTCTGTCCTGAGTTTTCCTGAGCATACTAAGTATAATGAGTGTGTTGCAACCCTAATCGTATTTCTAACTCTATAAGTTTTTTTTAATGCATTTAAAATTAGTTGAACTAATTTTATAATACAGTTTTAGCTTGTTAAAATGTTTAACAAGAATAACCAGAAAAATAAAACTAGGCTTTTAAATAATATTTTAATTTCAAAGTCCCCTCTTGATTACAGTTGATTATTGTAAGGTCCTCCTCATTAAAGCATTGGACAATTTTTTTGGGAATCGTATTATTTCCATTCAGCTGCTTTGCTTATTGAAGAGTAGAATGTTTATACTAAACTTAATTCAGTCTTCAGAATACTAAAATGGTCAATAAGTAGAAAAAATACTAAATTAATCTCAAACTAAAGCATCAGGGCTGAACTTACATTTAAGTTTAGCAGATAAATATTGTTTTAATTTTGTATAGACCATAAAAATTTCGTGCACACATAAATGAGTTTCATGTACCCTAAAAGTTTCGTGTCTCCTAAAAAAAATCGTGTTCACTTGTATGCACGAGTCTACACCCTGACGACCACTGCTCTAGACAAAAAAACAAAACTGTTGACGGCAGGTTTATAATTGATTTCAGATTTATTTAAAAAAAATTAAAAGCAAAGAAAAATTCAATAGAAAACATTTTAAATAACAGCATACTATGTATACTTTTGCTGTTTATCAAAACAATATTAAGTCTCAAAGAAACTAGAAATTATTTTATAAATGCTTAAAAACAACTTGAGCCCCTATCAGCTAGATTACAGGCGCCTGCTAAAGTGCCCTGCAAAAAAACTTTAATATTTTAAATTACTTTTTATACCTTTTTTTGATGTCACTTCGTACTAGTGATGTACCGGACTCACTATTCGGGTCGGGGTCCGGCCGGATATTGCCATTTTTGTCTGATATCCGGATCCGGCCAGACCCGGATCTAGTTTGTAAAAAAAAGCATACTGAAAAGTATTTTTTCAAAAACAAACCCTATGTAAATTAATAAGAGTCATTTTCGTTAGTTAAAATTAAACACCTACCGTGATTGGCTCATTTTGTACACGTGACTAATTTACATTTGTTGAATTTCAAACTATGAAATAAACATTTCAGAAATGCAACTTTTTACATATGTTGTAAAATTGAAAACTTAGGAATGAATACTTGCATTATTTATTGTTTAAAGTTGAGCTTAGAGAATATTTAGAGTTAATACGGTTGAATGTACGAGCCAATGAGAATCATATGACGAAATATTTCAAACTAAATACTGATGCAACAAAACATCAGAACATGACAGGCAGTTTATATGTAAGCAGTTAGTTAGTTTAGTGTGCAGCTTGAAGCAACAAAATATCTTGAACTTTTTTATGAATGCTTACTGTAAGTAATGTTTTGTTTTAAAAGTGAATATTTCAACTGTCGTTTAATTGTTTAAATATCTAAGCCAGGTTTATAGTTTAATAAGTTATTAAAAATTTTACAGTTTCTTGTTTACTAAAAGTTTTATTTAATTTTTAGTTAATTGTTTTAAGTCTTTTGATATAGATTTAAATAGCTTACAGTTTTTAAAGTGTTACCAAAGTAATTAATATTTTTGTATATGCTAGTATTTCTTGTTGTGTTTTATATAAAAGATTCCTCACTCGAAACTGTCGTGTCTGGTAATAGAAAGTAGTCTCAGTTAGAATTTAGTAATTATTAGATATTAATTAAATAAGGTAGGATTTAATTATGATGGGTAGTACTAATATGTTAAGTGTACCACAACCAGTCCACAACTTTACTACCAAATTGTCAATCTTTGCTAGCTGTTCTACTGATTATTAGATTAAAGTAAATTTTTCAGTTTTTAAAAACCTCATTCTAACTCAGGCTTTTTTATACTCACTCTAGCTAGTTTTATCGACTTAAACAGTGACAAACCTGCTAGTTTGAAAATTTTTGGGAATTTTAGAAAATTTTGGACTGTCTTAGGCTAGTTTAGTTTTTTATAAAAACTCAGGCTAGTTTTATTTTAGATTTTGAATGAGTTTGAGCTGATCCAGATTTCAATATTTTGTAATTTTCTAGTGTATTTTGTTCAAGAACTTGATTTCAGATTTTTAATTGTAAATAACACCTAAATTTGTAAACCTTGTGGCTAGCTGTTCTACTTATTATAAGATTAAAGTTCTTTCTTTTTCAGTTTTTAAAAACCTCATTATGACTCAGACTAGTTTATACTAGTGATGTACCGGACTCACTATCCGGGTCCGGGTCCGGCCGGATATTGCCATTTTTGTCTGATATCCGGATCCGGCCGGATTCTAATTTGAAAAAAAGTCCGGATCCGGTTCCGGCCGGATTCTAATTTGAAAAAAAGTCCGGATCCGGTTCCGGCCGGATTCTAATTTGAAAAAAAAGTCCGGATCCGGGTCCGGCCGGATTTTAATTTGAATAAAAAGTCCGGATCCGGGTCCGGTACATCACTATTTCGAACAGATTATCTAGTTAGCTAAAATAATTAAAAAGTTATTGTTTAGATTATATATAACTATTCATTATGATTTTAATCAGTTTTAAACAAATTCATATTATTATTAAAGTTTTAAAAAGTTCAAACACGTTTTACTGATTAAAAAATAAACTTTTCTCTAGGGTAAAAATAAACAAACAGGTTTTAAATAAAACTTTTAATACTGTTGATTTTACAATAACAGGTTAGTTGTTAATAAAGTTATATTATTGATAGTTCAAAGTATAAAACTAAACTTTATAGTATTTAAATATCTTTTTAGTTTTATTACCTTATTAATTTATAAAAATTTGATTATCAACCAAAGTATTATTATTTGTTCTAATTAATGTAATTTCAACTACCTAGAATAGTTAGTGAAAATAAATTAGTTCTTTTAGCCACTGTTATTAAATAAATCTTAAAAAAAATCAATTGATTGTTGTTTAACTTAACTGTTTGTTTTAACTGAAACATGATGTAATTTAACTTGAACAATAGTTTAGTGATTATCTTGGCTAAAGACCTATTTTGACCTATTTTAAATGAGTCATGCTGAAGGTTTAAATAGTTTTTCTTTTTAATACTAAACTTTATTAGAAACTTCAAAACTTTATTTCATCTATAAATCTATCTGTATATAGTTTATGGCAATACGTCATGTGTTATTTATGTTAAAGGGTGCGCAAAACTTACTCATTTAAAAAAATCCCCTTACTTAAAATTTTTGTTTAAAGCTTAATAAAAACCCTATTTTAACTACTACAATTAAAATAACTTTGAAATAATAAACGATTAGGCAACTTTAAACAAAAAAAAAACATATTTATTTAAAAATTAAGTATTTTCATAAAAACTATAGCGAACTTTTTTTTAACTAATACTCATTTAAAGTTTTCTATACTTCGTCAAATGTAAAGTAACCAAGAAGAAATTGATACTTAACTTCTTATTAACAAACAATTTTTTTATCTAAATAAAGTTTTTGAAAGCAACTAGGAAAAAATTAACAAGGTTATTAATATCTTATAAAAAAGAATATATATAACACTTAAACAACATTTTAAGATAAAAAGCAAAAAAATAAAAAATAAAGTTTAGTCATGTCATGCTTAGCATAACATATGTAAAACAACTACAGTTATTAACTTTACTAAATAACGTAAAAAGCATGTGAAAAATTTCAAAATACTTAAAACTATTCTCAATATAAGTAAAAAAAAAAGCTTAATATAGTCAGACTTAGCTTCAAATATAAACAATTAGAAACATATTAAAATCTATTTGATAGTTCAGTAAAAGCAAACCAAAAAAAAAATTAAGATTAAATTAAGTTTAAATCAAATTTTCATTTTTTTCTAAAATACTTTAATTTAAAATTTACATTACTTAAAAAAATAAAAATAAAAAAAAACTAATCAGGTTTAATTTTAAATTATATTGAAGTTGTTTTAACAATAAATTTTTAAAGAGCTTCACAATTAAGGAGCCTTTATACAATTATGACAAAAGTTAAATTGTTAAAAAGTTTATTACTTAACAATTGTTTCACGCTAGTGCGATGATCACTAAAATTAGTACGATAATCAGTAAAAGTAAACAAACTAATAAGTTGCAACGGACAAACATTTTATATAGTTTTAGATAAGTAATTAGTTGATTAGGTGATTAGTTAACTAATTGAATTTTAGTAATATTCAGCAAGATAAATTATAATTAACGTAAATACAATCTTAACCAAAATCAAACGATAAAAACAAAACTATATAATGAAAACAAAGGTAGATTAAACTTAAATCTAGCAAATTAAGACTTTAAATAAAATTTTGTAAAATGTCTACATTTTCCCACCAGTTCTGATCTCAAGTTTAAAAGTTTGTTTTTATCCGCAAATGCGATTTCGAGTCTTTCTAAGTTACATAGGGTGCAAATTTTACTGGGCTTGTTTTGGTTACTGCGATGAACAATTTCCCATTTTATCATATTTTTCCAACCAGGGTTACTATTCTTTATTTTGTGAATGAATCTACTTAACCTTGTGCTTTCTTTCTTCTTTACATCATTAAAGGATTGTGTATGTTCGTAAAATCTATTTTTAAATTTTCTCCCAGTTGAACCAATATAAATATGTTCTTTTTTGTTATACATGACTGTTGCTTTGTAAATAACTCCTTTGGTAAGACATTCACCTTTAACTGGACAATTGTTTTTTGATCTACAATTGCATAATTTGCGGTTTTTTTCAGTTGTATCATTTGAGTTTTGAAGTAGTTTCTGGTTGTGATTGGACAATTCTTTTTCCAAGTTGGACATGCAAGAATATGAAATCTTAATTGTGTTTCTATTAAATATAGAACCATAAAAGCCTGATTTGGGAAAATGTCTGGATACTAATTTTAGGAATTCTTTCCCTATATTCGTCTTTATAGAATTACTAAAAGGAGGATTGAAGTAAAATACTTTCTTTTTCCTTAATTTTCTTCTACTTTTTCCAATAGTATTACTGTGAACATATGATAGTTTTGTTTTAAAGCCACTGTTTTCTAAGGTTTTTTCATACGGATCTTTTATCTTGTCAAATATGTCTTTAGTTTTGGATAGTGATGATAACCTTTTTTGTATTATTGATGGGATTTCTTTTTTTATTGGGTATGGATGGTTTGAATTAAAGTTCATATAAATATTCTTGGCATTTTCTTTTCTAAATGGAAGGTATTCGTCTTTTTCCAGGTCCATAGTTATGTCCAAAAAATCCACCCTCTGTGTGCTGAGTTCAATTGTCACTTTTAAGTTATGTTGTTGAAATACTTTCGTTAGAGATTTTCTCAGTTGATCAATAAATCTTGGTGATCGTTTTTTCACTATAAGTAAACCGTCATCTCGATAAAGGCCGCAATTGGATATTTCGATCTTCTTATCATTAATAATCTCATTTAGGATAAATAATCCAACCAGTTCACAAATCTCTGCTCCATGAAAGCTTCCCATTGGGATGTTAAAAAGATCATGAGCAGAATTCTTTTTTATCCAGCATTCATTATTGAAAAATAGGATAGTTTTACATGAGTGAAAAATAATTTCAACTTGATCATTACTGATATCAATAAATTTTCTCGCAAATTCAATAGACTTTGTTAAGAGTTCTTTGGAAATGCTAGGGTAAAAATCTACGACATCAAATTTCATGAAAGCGTATAGTTTCTTATTTTTAATATTGTTAAACCATTCAAGGACTTCAAGTGAATTTTTCCACTGAAGCAGCCCTGTTTTAGATCTTATCACCGGTAAAATATTATCCAGTGTTTTTTTACTAATTATTCCTAAACTGGACTTACATGTATTTATTAATCTACATGATTTCTTGTATGGAAAGTTTTCTTTATGATCCTTTAGTGTAATGAAGGCATTTGAATTACTTATCTTGTGGATCTTGCCTTTTATTTTATTCTTAGAAATTAAAAGTTCTGCCTCACTATTGATGTTGTTAACAATTTCAGTTGTAGCTTTTTTATATTTTGAAGTGACTGTTTCAAATAACAATTTTTTATAGTTTTCCACATCCATTGAATAAAGGTTATCAGTTTTGTCAGCTTTAACTATAATTTTTCCTTTTTCTTTAATGCTTTTTATAGAGTCTCTAAGCTTACTTTGAAAAGCTGACTTTTGCTTTTTGAATTTTATATTTTTACATAATTGAAACAAATCATTTTCAAAGTGGGAAAGGTTACTGCATATTGGTCCTGATCTTTTAGTTGGAAATATATTTTTATATGGATTTTTATCAACTGATAAGTCTAGAACACTGTTTTCATTATCTTCATTTCTTTTTTCGTACCAGAAAGCAGCCCATCTAATTTTAAATTCACAGAACAATAATGGTACAAATAAATAAGAAAGTTAAAATATATATAATTGTTTGTAAACTTACAAAACTCAGATTCAATAAATTACTAATACAAATGAAGACATATTAATACTGTTGTTTATTAAACGACAAAATTTTCGGTCCTGGGACCTGATGCGCAAAAAAAATATTTCGGTTATCGAGTTGCACACCATTTTGGTACCTTTTAAAGTCATGTTAAGGACATTATTATTGTCTCGGATATTAATAAAAATAAAAAAATTTATATAAACATCAATAATTAATAAATTAAAAAATATTTCTAAACAACTTTTCAAAACATAAAAGAGTTTTAAGTTCAAAAATTTATTATGTTAACCATAAGAAATCGTTTAATATATTTTTATTTTATTTTATATGTGGTTTTCTTAAGCTTGGTTAAACATAAACACGTGCAAATTAGTAGATAAAAAGTTTAGAAATAATTAATATTTCACTTAAAGTTATATAACAATTATCGTAAGATTTGAATTATTATTTCTTAGCAATAGAAACACATGGTGTTGGTCTGCTATTTGTCAACTTGATCTTTTTAACTTTAAATATTACCAAAAAAAAGTATTATTTCAACTTCCTTTACAGTATCACTTATAAAACTTTTAATATTTGATTTATCAAAAGTTTAATTTTAATATTCTACTATAATTTCCCTTTGTTAATTTAACTTTTTTTTAAACAAATTAAGAGACCCTTCATTTGTGATAGTGGGTATTAATAACCAAATACGTATATAAATATGAAAAAAATACCTTTACAGTTCAACCTTACTAAAATTTTGGTCGTTAAGCAACTAATAAAATGCTTTATTAGATTTTTTAGTTTTCTTATTTATAACTACATAAAATAAAAATGAGTTAACTGATGAAAATTTTGAGTCATAGGGAATATTCCTAAATAAATAGGTTAAAAAAAGTAGTAGCACCATATGCTACAAAAATCATAAACTATTCAATTATATTAGTTGATGGAATATCTTCTTTTGTTTTCTTCAATATTTTAGTAAATAAGAAACTACTTTTCTTAAAATTTAAAGTTTACTGAAATTCAAATAATACTTTTTGTTAACACTGTATTCACAGTATGAATTATTTGTTTTATCTTAAATGCAGTTATTATTTTTTATATGTAAATGTTTACTGTTTTTTATTATTTGTTTATATAGTTTTAATTTAACAATTACTACATTTTATTTTGATATTTAGTTAAATTTTACTTTATTGTAGTTATTTATTACTAATTTAAATAGAATCAGTTTATTCTTGAAACATTATCAGTTATCACCATAGAACAGTGTAAGCTTGAAAGCTCGTTTACAAAATTTTAGCATTTTTCCTTACAAATAAATCTATCATAACTATAATAAATATACGATACTTATAACTTACGAACATAAATATAGTTCCGCCATTTGAGAGTAAATTCTTATGAAGTTTATCAATATTTAAAAGTTTTATTTTATAGGTTATTAAAACAGTTTAATAAACATAAAACTTAACGTTTAATTCTACTAAGTTTTTCAGATTAATAGACGAAGAGTTTTTAAGTTAATTTGTTAATTTTACTTTTAAGTACAATTATTTTATTTATCTTCTATTAATTAGTAGCTGCTTGGAGTAGTTATTGAAAATTTAAACAAAAGTTTATATGAGTTTCTTTTTTGCTATAAAGTAAAATCTTTTATAAACAAGATCCTCAAGTTATTTAATTTGTTCTATTTATCTGCAGTAGTTTTGTAGATTTATTAACAGAATACAGTAGTTTTTAATAAACTAAGTATTTTCTTCTTTGCTAAACTGCTTTAGTAATAACTAAAACAGTTTAGATAAGTGTTGATTACAGCTTTGAAGAAATACATGAGAATTTTAAATTCTCTACAAATACTTTTTCCATATCTTCCGCTATTACCTAAAAATTAAAGTAGTTTATATATACGTATTTAATGTTTTAATTTCTTATAAGTTCAATACGACAACATTAAAATCATTTAACAAATATATCTATCGTAAAGTAAGTGTGATTAGCATATTACTTTGTACTCGAAAATAAATAAAAATTACAAAGATTAATATGTATAGCATATACAGATTTTGTAATACTTTTGCTGTGTATTAAACAATTGAAGATAATGAAAATGTTGTAAAATAATTCAAAAAAAAATCATACGTTATTAAATAAGCGAATAATTATACAGTCTTAGACCCTCATAATATTACACTTCAAAATTTGAGGTTTCGATGTCGTTTTATAAATATTTTACAAATAACCTTTATAGTTTAAACTTATTTCGTAAGTTTTTAAAGTCCTTTGTTTATATATAATTCAAATTATCATATTCTCATACTTTTTTTTAAATAGTGACAAAAAAATTGAAAGCATATTTTTTATTAAATATCTGCAATACAATCAGTAACAAAACTACAAAAGTTACAAAGCTACAAAAAGTTTAACTACCCGTATAACTTAAAGTTTTAAAGTCTCTGATTTTTAATGAGCTGACATAAGGTGAATATAGTTTCAAAAAGTAACCATTGAATTTAGAAAACTTTATATATTACCTAAATAGCTTACAGAATTTTATAAAAAGTTAAGCTTTCTAAGAACTTATCATTTAATATTCATTTAATTCAAACTTTAAACTTAAACAGAATTTTGTGACAAGATTAACTCAAAAATTTTTTAGCAAACAGTTAAAATGTATTTGGGCTAACTTTAATTAACAACTGTTATTGGCAATTAACTTCAAAATAAGTTTCGAGTAAGTTAACAATTATAGCTTTAATTAGAAAGTAATCAAATAAAAAAAATAAGGAAAATTAATTAAAAATAGAATAAAAGTTTAAAATTACATAACTATAAATTAATTAGTAATTTGATTAGAATAAGCATACATACTAAAGTAAAATTAAAAATCAGTAAAATAAAAAAAGCGACTATCGACATTGATAACAACTTATGACGATTAGATTTATAAATGTGCTAATTTTTTTAACGATTTGGTTTAAACGCTTTAATATTAAAGATTCTGAAACGCTCAAATGATAATAACTACGTGATTTACTTAAAATTGAAAATGATTACCATTAAAACTCTTAGCACAACCATATACGTTAAATAAGTTCTCGACAATCGGCTTTGACCTATTAGTTGGGTTATTTAATTCTGTGTTCTCAAACACGTTAAATAACTATATGATGACTTTTCTCTAAAAGTTATTAAATAAAATTTGCTTTGTAAACGCAAAGTAGTTATTACAAACTTGATAAAACGTTCATATTTTTTGCTCAAACAACTTCAAGTCTAATTTGACCAAAGAGTCTTATCAGTTTAAAAAAAACATCATTTAAAAAAAAATTAAATATTTAAAAAATTTAAATTTAATCTTTATAAAAAGTTACAATTTTGTTTATTACTGAAAAATTCAAAAAAATTTTAAAAGTTTTGCATTAAAAAGATTTGAATAACGTCTTTAAATCATTCAGGCATAATGTCTTAGATAAACGATACTTTTTACACATAAGGTTTAAGACTGATTACTTATCCTAATTTACCTGACATATTAAGCACTAAAAGAGCAAAAACTTATTGTACAAAATAAAAATAAAAAAGTTTAAATGCTAACAAAAATATGCTACACGGGTTGCTTTTTAAAAGCATTTAGCACAAAACAAACAAAACTAATTATTATAAACAACACACTTATATTGATACAAGTTACCAAATTTGTATAGTCAACTTAGTTTTAAAAGAAAGTGTTTAAGTATTAAATACCATAACAAAACAGTATCTCCTGATAAACATATAAATCTTATAAAACAAATTTTACTTATAGTTTTATGTTGAAAGACTTATTAAAAATATAATTAAAAAATAAAGATTTAAATTAACACTAGCCTGAGTTGGCCTGAGTGAGTTTGACTAATTAAACATAATATCATAGGATAACTAAAAATTTATAAGTTAATTTGACTGTTTTAATGGCTTAATATTATATTCAACATATTAAAAAAAAAAAACCCAAGTAAATAGAACATAATTAAAAATCATATATGTAAAATGCTATTCGGTAGAACAATGTTAAATCAACTTTAATTTTATGGTAATTTGTTGCATCTAATGTTAATTAACAAGTGCATTTTAGTTTGTTTTGTTGCACATATACGACGGTTTAAGATTATAGATTGTAAAGTATATAAAAAGAAATTATAGTCTTCAATGCTAGAATAACTTAAAATATTTTATTAACATTTTACATTTAAAACCAATATGCTAAAAACATTTACAAAAACGTTAAACTTCCATATAACATAAATTGTTTATTGGAAATATATCATAATACATATTAAAACAAATCATCAATAAGTATTTCTTTGTTCGTCAAATTTGTTATTCAGTTAAATGAAGATCAAGTTGTTAGAAAAACTACCGATGCTACCATTTTTTCTAGTGCAAATAATTTCCTACAAGTTGAACTTTCAATAAATTTTTCCCAAGTTGTTTGCGTTAAAGATTTGCTTAAAAGAAAAATTAAGCTAAATGCGATGAAAAAAAATATGAGTGTTTTAATGACGTCAATAAGTGTTTAATTCTTATCAGTTTAATATTATTCTACTTCCTTTAACTAATTTAGTATCAAAATTAAATTTCTTATTTATTATATTTTATCATCATTTTTATTCGACTCATTTAGTTTTATTAAGTTTTGTTTTTTAAGTTGTGTTTTTTTAACTTTTATATTTAGCATATTTTTTTATTCGAAATACCTTATTCGAATTTGACTTTTAATTTAAATTAAACTGTTTTATTAATGTAAAGAACCAAATAAATTAATTTTAATTGACTGTTTAAAATTTATCAAAAATGACAATAATTTAAAACATGTCTGTTTAGTGGCCCGATATTTTTGGGGTTGAAAGTTGCTCTTATCATGGATACAGCTATAATTATTAATAATTGAAATTCATTTTTGTTTTAAATGTATCTTCGATGCGAACGTTTTTTTGCATTTTTGATGAAGTTACTAAGTGTAACATTTTTTTAGTTGAATCAGTTAGTTTATAACGCTTATACCTGCTAAAGGTTAATAGCTGAGCCTTACGTTAAAAATTAGATTTAATAAAAGTTTTACGTTACAACATTTTCTTAGTTTAATTTATGCAGTATTAATGCGCATCTGTTTTATTTGTCTTTATTTGTTGAGTTATACTTAGAATTAGTTTAATTTAAACTATGGTGTTTTGCTGAACATATTCTTAAGATCTAATCAACATCGCAAAATGTTATTTTAAGTCATCATTCATTTCAGCACTTTTTTTAATTTCAATTATTTCAGCTAAACAATTTTTAATTATGTATGTATTTTTTCGGATAGTTTTTGCAGGTTAAAGATTCTAGACTACTATTACTAAAACTTTTAGTTTATCTTTTTATCGTTTATTATTATTTTTTTTTTATTTTATTAAAATTTTAATTTAGTTATTTTGTTTTAAATTTTTCAATATGAATAATGCAATGGTATTCATAATTTTAATGATCATATGTTTTCAGTAGTTTTTTTTTTTAATTTGAAATGTCTTTATTTCCGTTGTTAAGAAGTTAACAGGAATTTACTTACAAAAAAAAACTGAACAGGGTCGCCAAATGTTTTTAGCAAATTTTCTCCATGTTTCCAAAATTTCTTGCAGCGTTTTAAAAGTACACATTTTTGGGTCTATTTTTAGTTTGAAGTCAAGTTTAAGGTAAAAAGCTGTGTTTAATAGTATAAAAACATTGAAAAATGTTTATATCTTTTAAGGTGTTTTTTTATTTTAAGTTTAAAAATAAATAAATTTCATGCAGTGCAACATAATTGACGTCAATAGAAAATATTACTAAGTAATAATGCAACAATTTTTTGGTAAAAAACAGTTATAAGCTTTATAGAACAACTAGTTGGAATTTTTTAGTTGAAAATTTTTATTAATTTTTAATGTTTTTTGGTGTCTTGAAATCCAAGTTATATAATAGAAGTTTTTACAATAACATTTATTGCCGAGTATCACTATTTTTTGCATTTATGAGGTTAACAAAAGTTAAGTTTTTTTTTTGTTATCAATATACAATTTTAATTAAACTTAATCTATTTATGAGTATTCATTAAAAATTCATATTTAATTCAACAATATAGTTTTAAAAGGTTGTTCGTTTAGCTTAAAACCCTCGTTTTTCGAATTATATGCATTTAAAAAGTATTTTTATCAAAAATGTTTGTACTAATTTATTATTTAAATTTTAAACTTTGCGTCAAATTGTTAGGACGAAATAGTAAGAGTATACTTATTATTTATATTTATTGCAGTTTAAACCACAAAAACAACTTTATTTAATTTTATGAGTTTTAATCAAATTCTTTTATGCAAACTTTTTTTATCGGGAACGTTATTATTATAAAACTAGTTAAAAATTATTAAAGTTAAACTATTTATTTTTTAAAAAATTTAACAAACAAACAAGCCATAAAAACCAAAACAATCAGCTTTAATTTTGTTTTCATACTACAACTGTAACAGCATATAAACTTAACGCATTTAAAGTTTGAGAAAAAACTTGCACTTATAAAATTTTAAATTTTTTTAAATGCAACTGCTTTTTTAACTTTATTAGGATCGTTATTTTTATTTTTAGTTGTACTCATGTGTTTTGTATTTCTAACTTTAAAAAGTTAATGTGTGGTGTTTATTTTGTTATACTATGTTTTTTGTTATAGTTAGTTTCTAATATTAATTCTTATTCTATTCTAATTATAACTTATTGCAATTCTTGCAATTACAAAAGAAAACAAATGTATTAAGTTTAAAAGTTATTTGTTAAGGCAAACTACCCTTATTTCTGCATTATTTTTTTATACAAATAATTTAAGTACAGTTTTATTTATTAAAATAAAGTAGCTAGAGAAAAAGTTTCAACAAAGTTAAAATTAGAAATTCTGTTTTTTATTTATTTTTTATTTTGTATGGAACAACGAATACCTAAAACTTTAAAATATCGAATTCTCTTTTGTAGCAACAGCAGGTCTTCAACGTTTTTAATGATAAAATTGCCATATTAATAGTATATAGTCTGATTGTTAAACAAAACTTAACAAGTTTGTATCAATGCTTATAAAATTTAAAGAGCCGGTAAAAAAAAATGGCTTATAAGTTCCTTTTTGAGATAGACTGCATTATACAGTTTTAAAATAAGAGTGTTAAAAAGAACATTTAGCAAAGTTCTGGCTAAAAAATAATTACTTGTAGTTTGTTATTTTTTGTGGAGTATAGTTCCGTGACATATAATTAAGGCAAATTAATATAAAATACATATTTATTTACAAATATTATTCAAAAAAAACTGATAGTATGATTGTTTAAAAATTGATTAGAATTTCTATTATGTTCGATTATTGAAGAAATCTTGTTTTTAATTTAACATAATTATATAGGTTATTTTCCTTCGAGTCCTTTCTTTTAAATTTTGTAATTTTTTTTGATACATAACTTTTAAGCATATAATGTTTAAATTTTATTATAATACATTTTTAAAAAGAACTTGATACGATCAGCTGCTCAAAAAAATTTTATTCTATATTTTGAACCTAACCTACTATTAACAACCTAACTCTAACGTTTTTTAATTGTTTTTTAAATCTATATTTTAATTTATAAATCAATAATTAATAATCTACTTTAGTTAAAATTTGCATTCGCGGTTAACAGTTGTATGGATTTATAAAAAAAAAAGTGTTTTATTTTCTTAAAAAGATACATATTTCTTAAACTTGTTTAAAACTTAACACTTATAAGTTTATATTATCTTTGAAAGGTTCTTTGTCTCAAAGGAATTTAAGCAGTAAGTATTTTATCAGTTATGAAGATATTTCTTAAGTTTAAAAGTTAAAAGTTTACTAATATTCAGCTGAACTTAATAATCGTTTGTAAATTTTAAGTTAACAAAAACTTTAATCTTATAAAATATAATGATTTTTTTTTCTAAATCATTTTATGATTAATTATTTTAGTATTTTAAAAATTCAAAGTTTTTAAATAAAAATAAATCTACAGATTATGAACCTAAAACTAGACTTTTTTCTACCTTTTATAAGCAAAATAACTTGTTATAGAATTTTAAAAATTGTATATAGTTTTATATACATCTAAAAAGTTATAAAGGAAACTTAAAAAAGAAACTTTAATCAGTCTGCATCAAACGTTTTACTTAAGTTTATTTAATAAAACTTATTTATTTAAATTAAATGGGATAATGAATTATGCAATTTATCGATTTTTTTCTTTTGTTATTTTTAACAGCCTAAACTGCTTTAAATACGAAATATGAATATTATTAGTTTTTATAAGTTTATATAAATATAAATTTTATAACTAAAAAGTTTAAAAAAATACTTTACTTCTTTTTTTGACCTTTCGTTCTTATTTTAAAAAGTATTTTTGATTGAATCTTTTTGAAATAAGTTTCAACTAAATCTCCATTAAAATTACATTAGTTTTATGCACAGTTAACAAAAACTAACTGTTAAATAAACCTAACAATATGAATTTTTTCTAAATAAAACAAAAACAATTTATCGGAAAACTTTTCACAACATTAAATTTTGTTTTTCCTTGAATTTTAACAAGGTTATTAAATAATTCAATAATATTAGGATATACTAATTTTTTGATTCAATAGTTAAACTTTTAGTTCTCATTTATTTATATTTTGCTAAACAATGTATGTTTTTCAGCTACGTAAGATTATTCTGCTCTCTTTGTTTAGCACAATTTATTTCAATGCTTTATAATAGTAAGGTTTATCTTTATATTCTATTTGCGTTGTTTAAGACTATTTATTTTCTTTCGTTACGTTTTTCATGTTGTGTAAACTTAAATCGTAATAAAATTAGTTTAAAATTTTTCATTTATTTATTATAAGATACTTTTCGCATTACTACTTCATGAGAAAACTTGTGTAAAATTTAAAAACCACGTTAGGTTTTCATATTTATAAAAATATTAACTATATTTTTGCTACTACTAAAAGATTGTAAGAATTTTCATATCTTCAGTCATTTTATGTAAAATTGAAGAAATTTTAAAAGCCATTGAATACAGTAGAAAAAATAGTAATCTTTTATAGCCTTATAGAACCTGCAATAACTGTCTGCATATGATAGACTGAAAAAATATACGAAAATTATCAATAAACGATTAAATGTCAAAATAAAAGAAGCTAAATAATTCATGCTAGTCAGAAAAAAGTACTTTAGTATTTTTAGGTTCTTAGATTTATAATAACACATTTTCCAACTAAAGAAACAAACTATTTATTTTACACTAAATAATATTAAATTTTATTTTTCTAATATCCATGCCGCTTGTTGCGGTTAAAATAACGAGATTATCGAAGACTCAAATTTCCATAATATGCTTCTTAAAATATTCAAAAAGTGTAAGTGTACGTTTGTGGCAAGTTCGAATTTTGGCAATAAAACCCTAACAATTGTTTACGCACTAGTTCTAAAGAAAACTGGATATAACCTATTTGATGTTTAACACATGAAACTTTTTTTTAACAAATAAAAGCTTTTTAACCTTTAATTTATTTTTAAATAAGATACTTTTTAAAGACATATTTTTCTTTATTTTTGAATTATTTTTTAGTTAAGTACACTTTCAATCTTTAATCAACTAAAATCAAAAAAAGTTTACAGCATGTTTTTTTTTTAACAGAACCTAATAAACCCTAGAAAACATTTTACTTTAGCCGATTGTTCAAACATGTGGTTTAAATAGAATTAGATTGATTACAATCATATTTTTCTATAACCTACTCAGCGTAGTTAAAATTTTTGACCAAGCAATAATATAAAGTGTATATTAAGATTGACATATATTTATAGTTGCTTAGTTTAATTTATTTTTTATAAAATATATAATTTAAAGCTTAACATTTAAAGTCCTAAAAACTCTGTATTTAGACACACTTTTGTTAATAAAGTAATATTTACTGTTCCTAAACTTAGAAATCTTGATCCTCTGAATTTAAATAAATACTCTTAAAATTTATTAAATTTTAAAAAGCATTTAATAGCTAGCTTGTTATAAATTTGCAAAATATAACCATATTTTATATAGCTTTAACTAAAAAAAAGAGACATTGTTTAAGTTCTGCACAAAGTAATATCCAAGCATAAAAGATATCAATTCAAATGTTGTTCATGTATTTTATATGTTTTGCTTTTATTATAAGTTAATAAAATTAAGTTTTTAAATCATCACTTTTAAATACAATATTTAATCTTGTTTTTCCCAATTATGATGTATAATTATGATGTATAAAAATACTTATCCCAATTATGATGTAAATTCATTTAGCTTAATGTAAATGTGGGTTAGCAGTTGTTAAAATTAATTTCCATTAAGTATTTTTTTTTTTCATTTAGAAACAATATAACTTGTTTACTTTTGCTTTATAACAAGTTTTATGTTTTATATGTTTTGAGTATTTCCTTTTCAAAAGCTGCTTTGAGTTAAACCTACTGAAAACACTTAATTTTTGACAACATTAAAATAATTATTTGCAAACCATTACATGTAGAAAAAAAAATGCTTAAGATATATATATATCTGTAATAAATGCGTAATAAAATAAACCTAAAGTAAGCATTACAGTTTACTCACAGGCACAATAAGGGTTTATTTGAGGTTACTTATAAAGTTTTCATTTGTGTTGAATGAATTTATATATTGTATAATTTTATATCCAAAAGATTATTAGCTCATTCAGAGATATTATTAGTTTTTTTTTTCAAAAGCTGTAAACATGTCATTATAAGTTCTAACGTTTTAATAACTAATACTTTAGTAGTTTTAGCAGACAATACATATGCTTTTTTTATATTGAATGTTTAAACTAGTATAAGTAACCTTTTCTTAAATTAAATTCGATTCTTTTTCGATTACTTTCAATTTATACTGCATGTTTGTAGCTCTTTTATATACTTATACTACTTGTTTAATTACTTTACAGGTTATTTTAAACTAGTAAGTGTGTAGTTAAACTGTATTTTACTTTAAAACTTTTTAAATTTTGCTCTGTACAGTTAGTTTTTTTACCAAGTATTTCTTTGACCTTTTATTTTTACTTAAGCCTAGCGCTTAGGTTGTATTTTACCACATTTGTTGTTTTAAGTTAGGTTTTATTTTTAGTGTTCACTTACTTGTGTTAGAATGTAATTTTTTAATGCCTTTAATATTTTTTTCTGATTAATTTTTTGTCTAAGCAAAAGTGCTTACTGAAAAAAAAGTACGAAGGTTCAGTTAATAATTCTCAAACTATCCTAATATTTTATCAAAGAAGATTTTAAATTAGAGATTAAAAAGCTATAAAAATACAGTTATAAAAATTATACATTCGTTTACAACCATTGAACTTAATGTTTTATTTTTCAATAAACATTTATAAATAACAAAAAAGAATGGAAAAAGAAACTTTATGTTTTGTAATGAAACACCGCATTTCACGGTCTCAAACTATCCTAAACTCCCCCGTGGGTTAAACTTTTATAAATAAGCTAAAATAAATACATAAACACTCATTAAGTGTTTGTGAAGATAATACAGTGACATTTAAAATTAATTATTTTTAGTTACAACTCTAAATAATGTTAAAATTGTTTTATGATTGTTTTTTATTAACAATCATTTTGTTGTAATTTAAGTATATTTTAAATATTATAAAAAAAATTTCTTTTTCTTACCTCCTATTAAAATATAACGCTAAATACGTAATTAATGTACTTCAATATACTTTACAGAATAATTTATCAGAAATTTCAACAATATGAATCGGTTAAAAAATTTGAAATCAAAACCATATTTATTTTGATTTAATTTTAAAACTCTATCAATAGCTCTTTTAACTTTATTTAGCAACTAATATTTATAAACATGTTACTCATTACAGTAATTATTTTTTTACAGAACCCAGTTGAAGTGTGTTGATTCGTTGACACACAGAAACATATGTTGGTAGAATAAAGGAAGATTACTGTATAATTTGTTTTTATTTTATTCCAGTGAAGTTACTTCACTAGGATCTTTTGTTAGCAAACAATTAAAACTATATTTTGAACAGTTAAACATGAAAAGATAAATAAAAATATTAAAGGCTAACTTATTTATATATAGATATAACATTTAACTTACCTTACACACACGTAATATAATATAGCATAGTAATATAATGTAAGAAAAACTAATTTGCTTATTAATTGTTACATTAAATTCATTTATGAATAAAGGTTTTTTTAATCAAACTTTGTAGTTTCAGTTTAAAAAAAAAAATCTTTTTTGAGTCCGAATTTTTCTTTTTGATCACATACGAATAGTAAGTAGTTTAAATATAGTACGTACAAAATAAGTATTACCTTATATATAGGATATTATTTAAAACAAACTAATTTTTTCAAATCTGTACCGATCTGCTACACTACTAACTAAATACGATTTTGTTTTCCTTTGGTAAATTTTTCTTTTATACAGTTTATACTTGAACTTTCAATCATATATGTAAAAGTTTTTTATAATAACTACCCATATTTTGTTCAAAGAAATGTGAAAACTTAAAAAAGTATAAAATATTACTACAAATCAATGCAATGACGTAAAAAGTATAACTTCTTTAAAATTAGTATAACAAAAAAAAAAGTATACATAGCTAAAAAACAGAAAATAAAATTAAAATATAAATTACTGAAAAATCAAAAAATAGTTACCAAGGGTAAGTGTTAAGGGTTTACTTTTATTAAAAAAATAACTAATAAAAACTGTTATAAGAAAAAAAAAGTTAGGGTTAGAAGTAAGAACGGTAACAGTAAAAAAAACTAAACAAACAAACTGTCGAAAGCAAATAAAATTAAACCTAATAAAAAAATAATTTTAAAGATTATGATAAAAAAGTTATCAATAAATTTCCCGTATCATTAAACTTTAACAATTAGTTTGTATTAAAAAAAAGTGTTTAAATACATTCTAAAAATTTAGCTTAGTGGTCCTGAAATTTCATCGTTTATATTCTATTAAATATGATTCTATTTGAATAAAAATTGAAAATGTTTGTTTTTAAATAAACAAAAGATCGCTTCAAAGTGTTTGTATAAGACTGAGACTGCTTTTTTGTATTTCTAACCATTTTTTATTTTTGAAAAACTATTTAATTTAGTTTTATCTATCTTATTAATCTTATTGAAAATTATTTCAAACTAATTTTACGCATAAAATACTGTTATCATTTTGTACTTCTCATAAAGAATTAAAAATCATAAAAAAAATTTAATACAATTATCTTTTTACTTTTATGAAAAATGTATAAAGATTTAATAATTATTTTATTTTATTATTTGTCGTTATTCAGTCATTTTATATTTTGTTTGTAATTAATTATATATTATTGTTATAAATTTAAAACAATAAAATTAATTTTTACAGCACTTTAATAGCGTAAGTTATTCTGTCTAAAAACAATACGCAGAGCTTTGTATACTTGTTGTTTAAGTTTATAAGTAATTTGATGAAAACTGCTTGGTTGCAATAAAAATAATATCCTTAACCGCCAACTTAATGCTAAAACATTTGTCTAATATTTATATTTGTTTGAAAAGCGATAATTTTGTGGTAATTTACAATGACGTCACTACTTAATTGAATAAAACTTTAAGTTAATATTCATTGTTATTTTACACCACTTATTTATAATAAGATATTAATATTTTTGAAAATTGAACAATTTTACTTAATGTGTAATTAATTCAAATTTTTTATATATGTTTAATATGCATTGTAATTTTCTATTTAGTTTTATTTTATTGGTTTTTGGAACACTACAAATTTTTAACCATATGTATTTAACTTTTACGAAGTAAAAATACTATTTTACATAATGTTACTTTTGTTTTAATCTTATTAAAAAAATGACTTCAAAAAGTTGTTGAATAATTATTACTTATAATGAATATTTTAAAATATTAAAAGTTAAATGATTATACTGTTAAACTTATTTGTATAAGTATTTTGTAGCTATTCTGCAAGATTTCAAGTTTATTTTTGAAATTTTGTTAGACTAAAATCTTCAAGGTTAGCTAAGAAAGATAGTTTTAAAGTATCCAAAAATAAACACTTAAGATAGTGATTTAGATTAGAAGTTTAAAAAAATAATATTTAGACAGTTATTATGTCTAAAACTTAAAAATTGTAACCAATATTGTGTAGAATTATTTGTTAACAAAATTTTAAGCTTAAATAAGTCTATTGTCTAACTTAAAAAATCAATAAGATTTTTTTATTTAATTAATTTTAATATGTAATTTTTGGAATTTAAATTAATGTATTTTTACAATAAGTACAATCTTTAAATCTACAAGTATCAAATATATGGAAAATATTGAAAAAAATAGTTTATTTATATTAAAAAAATGTTTATAAATTTAAATTGAACTACAAAATATTTTAATAGTTACCTAAAAACTTATTTGTTTAATTTAAATGTTTCATTTATACCATCCATTATATTACTTTTGCCATAATTCTTTGTTTTTTATATATGTCAAAAAACTAATCCAAATTGTACCAGGATCCAGGGACGTAGCTAAGTTACGAATCTGTAAAAATAAAAAAAGGCAGGGACACTATAAACACTTACTTTTATTTGTTTTAGTATCAATGAACTATAACTTTAAAGTATTTAGTTCTCACTAACGTTTACTTTCGGTTTTATTATATAAACAAACAGCTTTTAGATAATTTACTTTTATCCTTGATGAAAATTTGAACCGCACAGAGCAGCTAGTAAAACAATATTTACACAAAGTATTACAATTAGCCTCATACTCTATATTTTATTAAAGTATTTGTTGATTTAGCATAAAAAAATAGTTATATAGTTTCTTTTATAGCTTCTGAAGTACAAACCTATTCTGTTCCTCATAGCTAAACTAAAATATACTTTCAGAAAAAAAAAATTGAACTTACTTAGTAATAGCAGAATTCACAAAAAAGAAATATTAATAAGATACAATTTAGTCAAAATATAATCAAATTTAACGTAAATTAAATGAAAACAATTTAAAAATACAAAAATTTTAAGCAATTAAATAACTTTAATAATATTATATCTGCTATCAGTATACAGATTTCCTAAATTTTTTATTAGTAATCGCTTATGATAACATTTTTTGAGCTTAATCAAGTAGCCTCTACTTCATTTTGGAAATATTTTTTAATTTTAATTTCATTATAGTTTAATAAAATCAATGAAATTCAATAAAATATACAAATCACTATTGATATTACTATTAGCTTGAGAAGTTGTATATGATTAAACTTTTTTTATTTCATATTACTTTTTCAATAATACTGCAGGCGGATATTTCAACTAAAAACTAATTTTATTTATTTTCTACTATTATTCTAGTTTTGATTTCAATACACTTATTTTTTTCTTGAGTGTAAGTTTTGATCCAAGTCAAAAAAATCTATTAATAAGTAAATGCGTTAAAATGTAACAAAAATAATAAAGTGTTATCGCAAAGGAAAACTATTAAGAAACTACTTTATCAGTTATAAAGTTTTAGGTTATATTGTTTTGGCTGAAATTATTTAAAACTTATTGTATCTAAAGGAGGAAATACCTACAACAAAACTAAAACAGAACACCAAACTTGACACCACATTTTATCATTTTAAAAGTTTAAATAAATTAAACCAATTCAAATCAGTTTAAAAATGTCACCCTTTTATTTAGATGTTCAATAAATAATAAATAAAATTTTCTAAACTTTGGGAATGTATAACAAAAAAAATATATAATGAAAACATGTTTTAAGTTTCTTATTATATTTTGATAGTTTAAGGTAAAATAAAATACATTTTAACACATACCGCTTGCGTGCGGTTCAAACTTTCATGACAAACGAATGATAAGGATTTAATACTAGTCAAGCATATATAACATTTAAGTAAGTAGATACTTGTTTAAAACATAAATGACGTTAACCAAGTCTAAAAACTAAAAGTAAAGCTGAAATAATTTTTTTTTGACTTAATTCTAATACATAAAAATCATTCAAAAGTTTTTATGTATTAGAATTGAATCAAAATAAAATCTTTTAGCTTTACTTTCAAAAATAATTTGTATTATGTTGTTGATTTTTTCTTTGTTAGTAAATTAACTTAGTTTTTTTAGCACAATCAGTATTATAAAGTATATATATTTACCAGTATATATAGAAGTTAATGTGATTATTAAAATTTAATCATTTTAATATATATTTCATATCGTCATTTATAAAGTATAATGAATTAAAGAAGTCTTAACATTAGACATAATAATGTAATATTCAGTTGAAATTAGTTGTATGGTTTAAAAAACAATAATAGAACTAATAAACGAAACGAGAGTTTTAGTGTTCTTTGTAAACCACTTCCCGCGCATTTTAATTAACAGCTTTTAGTTTTTAATAGCATTAGGACCTAGAAAGCGGTAAATATAAATAGAGTTTCATATGTTTAAAATATTTTATAAATAAGTTAATTTTTAATCAAAAACATCCATTAGTAGACTTTTAAAATAGATTAAGGAAGTTTAAAATATACATGCAAATGGTTTATATTTGTGTTAGTGATGTCATTTGCTATTTTCTAGACTAAAAAAGGTACATTATAAATTTCAGTAGTTTAATTTTAGAACTTTAGTTAGTTTGTGTTACCAAAAAATAATTTCACAATAAATATAATACAAAGGTAAGGTTGTACGATGGTTTATATTTCAAGTAAAAGTCTTTTTTATAAGCGAAAATTTACTCTATTTCTGTTTTTGGTAAAAACGAATTAAAGAAAGTACAATATACTTTCATACAAGTTTTCTCTCATACTGTTACTTTAAACAATTTAAAACATAAGTAACTAAATTTTAAAGAATCTTATTCAGACTGTCTTTCTATTCAACCTGTAACTTATAAGCAAATATAATTCACTTTCTTAAAACTACTTTAGTTTACTTCTTACTTTACTTATAAGTAAAAAAGTTTAGATTAAATGATTATTATAATGTTAAGTAGTTAAGAACAAGCCAACAGTTTGACAGTAGGTAGTTTTTAACCTAGTTTAGCTCTTAGTAAATTAACCTTAAAGCATTTGGTTTTTAATCAGTATAATCAGAATAATTCAAAAACTACTAAATGTTCAATGAAACTGTCATTTTAAACTAGTAAATTATTCACATAAACTATTTTCATATCAATTAATTTTATTTCCTTAATAGTTTTAAAACTAAGTTTTACAGTTTGATAAAACTCTTATTTAATAAAATTAAAATTAAAATAGCACTTTATTATAGTATATTACCTAGTATATTATCAATTTTATAGTTATGATAACTACCAAGCCAGTTTAAGCTTTTTAAAATTACATTTTTAAGATTAGAGCTTATAATAGGTATTTGTAGATGTTTAAATTTTCAAACAGATAAAAATTATATATATATATATACATTTTACTTTTTACATTACTACATTGAATTAAACGAATAAAATAAATGTGGTATGTTAAATTTTAAGAACGCTTTTTACTATTTGTTAGAAAATTAATTAATTTATAATTTTTAAATATAAAAATAAATTTTAGCTAACATTTTTAACATTAAACGCCAATTACAAGTATAAAAGCAGTTTAGTGACTTTTCAAAATAAAAATAGGTTGAAAATTTTAAATGTTCAGCATAATACTTAAAAATAAAAGAATAGTGCATACAATAAATATACAATAGGACTAAAATTAATTTTATTACTAGATAAAAAATTGGTCAAAAATTTGGAATAAATGATAAAAAAAAGTTAAAAAATATAATAATCTATCGCTAAAGGGATGTTATACTTATACAATGTTAGGGTCTGGTTTATAACGCAACGTGCGCTTTAACTTGTATAAGAGATGTTCCGAAGCTGACGCTTAAACTATAGTTGATAAATAAACTAAAAAGACTTATTTACTATTTACTAAATGTTTAACAAATAAGTTACTTTTACTAATGTTAAACGTAATTCGAGTCTGTGATAATGATTATATTTAAAATGAAATAGCGAAACAAAAAGGTGTTTATAATACTATAAACATAAAGCCAATGAATCGAGTTATTAATTCTTTAAATAACCAAAATACACGAATCAAAGAAGCTGAAAACTAAGTGTTCGTTTATAACTCATAAAGTTTTCTAAAGGCGAACTAAACTCGATAAACAATATTGAAACCATTAACAACTAAGTGCAGCGAAAAGCCGCCATGACTTAAAGCCAGCTGCTACGCAGCCAAAACTAAAAGCCTAGATCGAGCGTAGCGTTGCATATTAAAACAAGATGCTCTTTCGAAAAGGAGAAAATGCCAATAGCATTACAAATCGTTGTTTATGTTCTATATTAACACACCGCATTTCACGGTCTTAAACTAGCTTGATTTCCTGCTTGGTGAAATTATTAGAAACAAGGTGAAATAAATACAAAAATATTTAAAGAGTGTTTGAGAAAATTTTAACGTAACATCAGCTATTTACTATTACAGTTTATCAAGTAAACAGTTACTACCAATTTACTTTTGTGCTCTTAATAATTTTTAAAAGGTTGATAGCTATTTTTACTATACAGATAGAGTGTTTTATTTTTTCTCAGTTTAATAGTAGGTTGCCAAAATAAAAATTAAACATTTTTTTCGCTCAAAAAAAATTTCTCATAATAAAATTTTTGTTCTGTCAAGTTATAATTTTGTTAACAAATTCAAATTTGATCATTGTTTTTATAGGTGTCGTTCGAAGTTTCATGATAAAAGTGTTATTTTTAAAAATGAAGTTTGAAAAAGTTACTCTATAAAACCTTAATTCTAATCTATAGTATAACATAAAATATTTAAATTATATAACTGTTTATATATATTTTGCTTTCTAATAAAAGTTTTTAAATAACAACAATATATATTTTTTTTATAAAAGCTAAATTTCGATTGTTAAATCAAAATGAGATTTATTTAGGATAAATTAGAAAAAAATGCTTATAGTTTCTACTTTTTAATAAAGATGTATTAATTTTCACTAACTTGGAATTTTACTAAAATTTTTGATAGATTAGCAGAAGTTATTTAATACAATTTTATAATTTTTTACAGACTGCATTATACGTTTATAAATTTTTTAAAAGTCCGCAGCCAAAAAAGCAAACGTTAACTTAGATATTAATATAACTAATAAATGAAAGGTTGTTAAAAATTAGTTATAACGTCTATTGTAACTATAATATTTATTAAAAATTCTTAAAAATTTTTAACGTTGATTATTAAAACTTATAATGAACTTAATATAAGAAATATAACTGTTTAATATATACAATAGTTAAAATGTTTGTTTAAGTTTTATTTTATTGTATGGAAAACTGACAAATTGTACTATTTATATCAATAATGAAGTACAACATAATTAAAATACTTATTAATTAAGAAAAAGACATTGGCTAATTTAAAGGAAATTGCAAAATAAGCTATTTTTCATACTTATTCATATAATGACAAGTAGTTTCTTAAACTATTACGAAATTTCAATTTTAAATTAAACATAATAACAAAAATATTTTTTTAATTAAAAGTTTGATATCAAATTTGAATGTTACAGTAATTATTTTGCTACTCCGTATAAAAATTTAGTTTTACCTAGTTCTTTATACGTTTATAAGGTTTTGTTTATTTATTATGTTTATGAAATCGCTACTGATTTTACTATTTTTAAACTGATCTTTATCAAAGAAGTAAAGAAGTTATTCTGAATTTCGTCATTTTAATATAAATAGATTTTTAAAAGTCATAAAAATCTATACTAAAACGAGTCTATATTAAAATGACGAAATTCACAATCTCCAAGTCGTCTTTATTGATTATGAAAGTTGTAAAAAACTTGATATAACAATATCTCATTGACAGCCCTTTTTAAAGCCTTTTAAGTTTTCATAACACTAAAACTAAATGAAAATTTGTGTAAATACTAGAAAAAGTACATAAAATGCTAAACAGATAGACCTAACTTTACAGATTACACGGTTTTAAAGTGGAATGATCCTTATCTAACCAACATTAAATACATAAACAACTTGTAACTTTATAACTGTGCGAATATACAAGTGACGTCAGAAAACTATTCTATATATTTTTTCGTTAGTGTAAGTAGTTTTTTTATTCCTTATAAACTATTTATTGTTAATAAGTGTATTGTATAGATTTCGTTACAACTAGTTTTAATATTTAGAAAAAAAGCTAGATTGAAATATTAAACTATTGCAACGTTAGATTAAAAAAAATTGTTTCTTAATAACAAAACTTTTTTTTTCACACTTTAAGCAATTCAGATGCACTTAACAAAGCTTATGTTTATTCTTAATAGAGAATTTTCTATGTCGAAAAAAAACTAAAGCTTGGTCATGCTTAACAAATAGTACAAAAAAAAGTATTGCTTTATATATGAGAAAAAACTTAATGTGTGTAGGTTTTCTGAGTTTCGATTTTCGATTTGTTATCAACATGTTTAGGCTGTTAAAACTACTGATAGGAAAAAAATCAGGTTTTGATTAAAAATTTTTAACACCATTTCCATCAAAATAAAAGTTTTAATGAACTATAGTTTTTATGTCATTATACTATTCATAATTTTATTCAAAGGGTAAAAGATAATGTTTTAGATGTTAAATAAAATATTATATTTTAAAATGATCATGTTAATATTTTTGATCTTTTTGATTATTTTAACACAACTTGTAGATAAACAACTTATACACAATTTAGTTAGTGTAAAACGCTTAACTGCAGTAAAAATTTTATACAAGGAATTAAACTTAACTTTTTTAAAGTGTACAACTAGTTATTCATTATAAAACAACAATTTTTTTAGTAGTTAAAGACGTCACTAGGTATTATTTTTTGTTTTCGTAAAGCTTTTGTTCTCTTTGATTTCTGAAAAATAAAACATAACTTCAATTTTTTTTGTCTAAAAAAGTTTGAATAAATGAAATTAAAAATAATGAAAATATAAACTTTTTTTTTTGTGTTATTTAGATAAGTAAACTATAAATTTTTGTTTAGCAACAAAAAAATCTAATAGCTTTATCTAACTTTAAAAAGTGGATGTTTTTTTAACGATTTTATTTTTTATATACTCTCTAATGAAAGCTATTAGTGAAAACTCTCAAAACAAGTTCAAATGTTAATGTTCCTATGTTTTTAAAAAAAAGTTTAAATTTGAATACTTTCATAGTTCATTTATAAATTTTATAACTTTTATATATTATATATTTCAACATTTAATCTATAAATTGTAGCAACTACTATGTAGTTAATTATAATCATAATTATGTGCAAAACTTGGTTAAAGTCAAAATAATATAAACTTTATTAAAAGTAAATAGGTTTAACATAACTAAAAGCTTTAACTAAACTAAATTAAGTATAACAAAAATGTTTGATAAGTAAGATATAAAATATGTAAAAACAGGAAGTATTTTAATTATAGTAACATACATATAGAAATACTTTAAAATATTAAAACTTGAATTTAAATGTCTTACTTTTGTATATTATAACCGTTAGTAAAAAATAACTTGTTTAATTAAAACATTTAGTTAAAAAAAACATTGTGAGTCTTAAAACAAATCTAAATCTCTAAATTAACAAATCAAAGAAACTTACTGTTTACATATTTAATCTCACTCAATTTTAAAGAAAAAACAGCAGCTTCATTGAAACACCTTTCTTAAGTTTATAAAAAATGTAACTTAAGTTATTTTAGTTTACTTTTGTGGTAAAAAAACGGAAAAAATCGATCTAAGTTTGTTTGAATAATTTTAAACAAACATCTAAGAACATTTGATTTGTTCCTTGAACATTAGTTACTTCTTCAAACGTTTTAAAAATTTTATTATAAGACAAAAGAGCTCACATACAAAAATGTATAAACTTTCTTCTTGTTAAACTTACTATCGAACTAAAACAATTCACGTCTTTTTTAAAATTAAAGTCGTAATAAAAAAAAATGACTATGTTTAAATATATCTTTATATTGTAAGTAAAAAGATTTTATATATCAGAATGTCAAAATATTAAACATTTTACATTATTTTTTTCATATTGTTTGGTCAAAACTACTTTTACAAATTTTTCAAAAACTTCTACGGGAATGTAATAACTTTTAATTAATTACACTAAATGTTTTTGATAGCCGCTTGTTGCAGTACAATTAGTCAACGGACTTTTCACAATTGTTTACTTCAGTGAGTTTTCTGCTGAAATAACGTAAAGAAACCATAAACAAACTTATATTATTTCTTATTTTAATAAAACTTCCAATAAAAACTTAATAAATAGTTTGTTATGAGTGATATGTTTCCGTTAAAATAACTTTAAACTCAATTAAAGTTCTTGTTTTTCTTTATGTCTGTTTTTTTGTTAATAAATGTTTTTTTGTTCATCTAAAGAAATCAATTTATATTAATTTTGTTTTTAACGATAAATTAATTTATACTTTTTCTTAAACAAAAACTATTTTTTTTTATTAATATTTAAGGCATATGGAATTACAAATGATAAATCTAAAATGATTAATTTTACCATTAAAAAACATTTATTGTTGCAAAGGAATAGAAAGTCTGATATGTTTCTACCTAAAAAAAAATTAACATAAGTTTAGCTCTTATTATTTATGATTTATTATGCATTAGTCACAATTTTTTTTTTGTTATTTACCATAATTATTCTATTATGCATTGTATGCATTGCAGCCGTTATATTATTATATGAAAAAATACATTTTTTGTACTTATCCGGAATTTTAATTATCCGGAAATGATTATAGAAAAAAATTGCCCAACGTGTCCAGATAAGTACATAACCACTTTACTAATTATTTTAGTTTTGTAAGAGGATTAAGATACATTTTAGTAAAAAGCGTTAATCCGTTTACCTTTTTACTAATTAATTGCATACAGTTGAAAATATTTAAAAAACTTTAAATAAATAAACTACTTGTTTATTATTAATTAGTTTATTAAGATTTAATAGAACTTTTGACTTGTTATATATAAAATTTATGTTAGATATATGTATATATATATATGTATATATATATACAAAAATCACAAAAAATCTTTTGAAAACGAAAAGTTATTAATAAACAATAATTCTAAAAGTTTTAAATTGTTTTATTAAATATTTATAACTTTAGTACCTGTCTAATGCTCCATTACTCGTGACGCACATTTAATAAATTAATGAAAATTTAGTTATTATTTTTTTACTTATTATAGCTCGGTTATAATAATAAATCTACTCTATTTTTTGCCAGCTTGAGGCCGCAAAATGCGGTACTTTTATATTTTTAAATATTTTCTATTAAGTTTTTATTACTTTTGAAATAACAAATAATACTATTAGTCTAACTTATTTTTATAACAAATACTAAGCGTATAACAATAAAGTTAGAAGCAATCTCATATATAAAGAAGGTAAATGGAAGGTAATTTTTTTTTATAAAGTAACTAAGAATATCATACATGTAGTCAAGTAAATAATCAAGTACAAGATAGCTTTAACTGCTATTTCAATTTTATAAAGTTATAAAGTTATTTAGTATCAAAAAACTTTGATTCTTAGAAAGCTCAATATAAATAGTGTTAGGAATTAGTTGCCATTACATATATAAGAATCTAAAACTGTTTTGCAACTACCATTAAATTAACTTATTTAATCTAAACAAAAACAAAAAAAAATACAAAGTAAGAAAAAAGCAATAAACAATGAATTATTGAATTTAAAATAAATTTTGTAGAGTTAGATTAGAAGATTTAAACTTTCTAACCTGTTTTATTACAGATAAAAATAAGTTTGCATAGAAATTTTATCTTCTTATGTTCATTAGAAAGTTTTAAGGGCCTAACACAACTGAAAATTGATTCCTAACTTTTAAAAGCAAGCTTTATATTAACTTTGTTTAGATATTAACAGCTATATATACCTTACTTTTTATATTAAACTTTTTTTATTTTCATTACTAAAGTAATAAAAAATACTATACACAAATCTCTTTTTAAGGAATATGATTTTGAATCAAACATGAAATTTGACTTTAAAATTTTATTTATTTAATTTTTTTTTTCAGCAAGTGTTCATTAATACTAGCAAAATATTTCTGATATTGAAACTCCTTTAAAGATTCTGCATTGTCACTCTGACGTTTACTAACGTTAAAAGTAAAAAACCTTTATAGTAAGTTTTTTATAGGAATATATTATTAAGTTTTAATTTGAGACCAAATCTCTATGTGAACCAACTAAATTTCGGCCTAAAAAATGTTCGAGCTATCAAAAAAATATACTCAATCAGCAAACCTATAAAAAAGTGTTTTAGTTGAAGCAAGAAAAATGAACTTAGTTGATTAAATAATTATTAAAAAAACGTTTCAGTTAAGTTATGATTTTTTAATAAGGGAAATGTTTTATAAAACGATGTATTAACTAAACAATTAGAAAGCTAATTGTGTGCAAAAAACAGTACATTTTCTTTTTAAAAAGTTTAGGATATGTCAAACTTAAAAATCTGTAGTACAAGATGTACTGCGAAGGTTTTTCATTACAATTAGCATAAACATTCTACATCGATACAAACTATAATTTTAATTTTAGATGATTACTAAAATTATATTATAAATAATTATTTTTTATAAAAAACATAAAATTACGTTGAATTTAACAGAAATTTTTTAGTTATTACCCGTGTTTTTTCATTTAAAATATATAAAAGTCAATGTTTATCTTAAACATTATTACATATATATTTAACTTATACTCATCTACTACACTGTTTAATCAATGAGAATGAATAAAATGGTAAAATTGATAATTAATACTTATAATTTAAATATATATATTTAAAAAAATTAATAATTGAATATATTTTTATGAGTTATTCCTATCTAATGTGTTAAAAACTTTTTTTTCAAATATGTTGAAACAATATTATTGAAATGTTAAAGTTTATTTAATAAATATTTATTATTTTTTATTTTTGTTTACTTAAAATATGTTTATTGTAGAACAATTTTTTCTTTATGTTATATAGAAGTAACCTTGTAACTGTTATTTTAAAATTTTAATTACTTTTTGCTTTAAATTGTTTTATAATGTACGCTGTACATATTGTAGTGCCGGTGGACTCGAAGATCGAAAAGTTTTTCGCAAATCAGGTCCTTAGACTAAACTATTTGAGACGTTTTGAATCATTAATAAACAATATGTATAACTATTGCTAATTAGAAAAAAAAAAACATTTTTCAATGAAAGAAAAATAATAACTAAAATAATTTCCTATGTTTCTTATACACTTTATTAAATTAAATTTCGCCTGTTGCGGTTCAAACTTCCAAACCAGTTCATGATAAAATTATAAAAACAGTTACGTTTTGGTAAAAATTAAGTAAGTAGATATTTATATGAAATATAAATGACGCAAATAAAGTGAAAAAGACTAAAAGTGAGTTTTAAAATATACATATTGGTTCATTTCTAACAAATACGGATTATACAAAATGTTTAAGTTAAGGGTTAGTTTAAAATTTTATAAAGAAACTTAAACTTGCAAGTATTTCAAATTCAAACTACAAGCATGAAATAACTTAAATTACAAAATCTAGTTTAATAAATAGCATTTAAACAGTCTTATATGTTGTATAGATTCAATCCCATTTCCTTTATTTTTTTTTTAAATTAAAATGTTTATAAAAATAAGGCTGTAGTTTAGGGTCTTGTTAATAAAACTGATATAATTTTAATTTAATGATTGCATAAGTTATTTTGGCATAGCCTTTTAAGTGTTTAAAAATCTAGTAACCTTGCAATAAACGATGCTTGTTGTTAATTTTAATTAATTTATTGCACAAGAAGTTGAGTTTTGCAGGTGTAAAATATTTTATTAGTTTTTTCAACTTTAACTTGAAAAAAAAAACATCTAAAATTAAATGAATTTTGTTAAAGTTTCGTTGTTTATAAAAAGATATAAATATGTTATAAATATAAAAAGAGAAAGCAGTATTATTTTTTAAAAATTTCTATATATTTTTAAAAAGTATAAGTTAAATTGTATAAAATATGAAATAAATTCATATTTTAAACATTTCAATAATGCTAATTGATTATTGTAATATTGTATTAAATTTTATAGTTCATAAATTAAACTGTTTTTTAGGAGTACACTGTTAGTAGTATTAACTTAAAAAAAAAACATATGACTTCAATTTTTTCATAACTAAAATGTTCTCTTAAAAAAGTTATTTAACAACATTTTAAAGAAAGTTATATTTTTTTACTTATCAAAAGTAGTCTTTTTCTTTTAAATCCAATCTTTGTTTTCAAAAATATTTGTTTAAACTATAACTTTTTGATTATAAATATCAAAATAGTTTACAAAATTAAATTCAAAAAAAAATTTGGAAAACTGCGGCCTGTGGGCTAAATGTAGCCTTCTAAATCAAAATATGTAGCCCACGAGTCTTTTTTAAGCCAAAAAAATACATCTTAAAAACAATAAAAAAATAAAAATGTTGTGTTAAAACCTAACAGTTGGACTTTTGATAAAACAACTACTCTTTGTTAGTACTTTATTACTGCTTAGGTTATAAATATTCGATCTTATATAATATTTTTTTACTGATTGCTAGAGTTTTTTTATAAAAATGCGGTCTTTAAATATTTTGTTTTGTAATTTTGCTGACCGGGAAAATTTTTCTAAGAAAAATTGTTCCGCGAGTAACATAAGGCTGTCAGACCCTGATCTAAGTAAAATTATTTAGAAAAGAATCTAGTAGTACATAGCTGCATACACAAAAAACACTGAAGTCATAAATATTTAAACTAATTCAATGTTATCAGCTTTTTGATTGCAGTAAATTATTAGCCATTACTGCAAACTGATCTTAAAATTATTGATTTAAATTAGCGTTTGTCAAGTTCAAAACTTACGTCATGATGGATATAGTATGTCTTGATTAGCAAAAGTAATAGTAAAACATTTGGAAAACTATAAATTAAATTTTTATTAACTTTAAACTGAACTAAGTATTTTACGAAAACGACTGTTGACTAGTATTTAAAAAAGTAAATTTCATATAGATTGTTTGTAAAATTTTCGATAAAATAATAAAGTAATGTACTAGAAGATTCGTACTAAAAGTAGAACGTTTCTTGAAAATTTGCTAAAAGAGACTAACAATTTAATAATATTGTGCATTGTTTTTTTTTTATTTTAATCGGACTGAACTGGCTGTTAACAACATAAATAATTTTAATTAACGCAAATAGCGTAAAACACTAAGAAGAACTTTAAAGTATATATTTTTTGCAGCAATTTAAAATAATACAAACAAGTTTGTTTAAACATTCTTTATATACCGCTCGATGCGGTTAAAACTAATATACAAGAAAGCTGATAAACATATTAATACTGACTGTTATATATTAATGAATTGTAAATAAGTATTTGTTGGATCATTATCAATTAACTGCTTCTTCTGTTAATCATAAGCGTAACTATTTTACAATTCTACAATATTAAAAAATGTACAGTTTAACTTGTAATATTAATGATTTCAAATGAGTCTTTTAGTTGTTTTATAGAATAAATTTAAAATATTATTCTTAAGGTATTCATGAACAAATTTATATTATTCTATAACCTATCAAAGAAAACTTTATAAAATGTTTAAACTACTATGTAATAACAAATATACATATACATTTTGTTTTTAAAGTTTACTATTAATAAAACAATTTTGTACTCATATTTTTGGGTATGGATACCATCAGATGTTGTAATTAAGTCTGAAATTAGATTGTGAAATAAATTTATGGAAGTTATGTAAAAACACGTTTAAAGATAGGTATATTTTATATTAAGAACAAATATGTAAGTATTTAATGTATGTATATATATATGTAATTTATTAGGAAAGTTCGATGTTAAAATTCCAGTACATACGTTTGTTAAAATACAAAAATATTATCTTTAATCTTTAGCTGGTTCAATTTTGCACGGGTTACTTTTTATTTTTTATTATTAATTTATTCAACTATTTCCCCATTACCCTTACCCTCTATAGGTAGCTTTTTTTTAATTATTTATTTTTTTAATTTTCTTTAAATGCGATAGTACATATTAACACAGAACATTGAATTATAGACTTAACAAAAAAAAATATTGAGCATATTTAAAACGTTTAGAAACTTACTAAGTTTTAAACAAACTTATATTATTTTAACTATTTTAAAAAGTCTTTAAAATTGTTTTTAAATTTTTAGACGTGTAAAATGATAAGATATATTTTTTATGCTGTATAGAAATTTTTGTTAGAAAAAAAAAGTTCAAAAGTTGTCATTATTTAAACTGAAATAAAAACTGAATCAAAACTTAAACAAATATTGGATTAGTTGCAAAAACTGCCAGTCAAATTGTCAGTGAATAGCATGAAATACTTCTAAAGATTTAAAATTTTCTAATGAGTTTAATATTTAACATAAAAGTCTTTTTTATTTTATGGTATACTATCAAAATCCACCCGCGTTAAAATTTTGCCGATCAAAATCCACCCGCGGTAAAATTCTACCTGATTTTTTTTCGGTTTATAAGTTTATTTTATATAATTTTTGCATGTTTTTTTTATTTTGATTATTTTTAGCTATCTCTGTTACCCCTAACCCTTACCCTCGATCGGTAAGTGGTTATAGAATTTGACTGGAAGGATTTTGATCGGATGGATTTTGAACGTGTCCCGTTTAAATATAGCTGTTAATTAACTTAAGTTATTTCTAGCTAAATCGTTAGAAAACGTCAAATTTTATGTCAACTTTTATTTTAAAGTAACAAATGTATAATAATGCAAACAATTAAATTATATTTTTGTATGTAAGTAAACTTACTTATATATAAGAAAATTATGTTGAAAAACCTTTATACTTTGTAAGTCACTATACTTTTTGAATGTTAAAGTAGATGTTTCAATATTTGTTTCACTTTATCTAAACTTATTACAATTTGCAAACGACAAAACGTTTTATGTGAATCTCATACCGTTAGTTACATTGAGAAAATATTACAATACTTTATTTATTTACTTTACAATAATACTTTCTTTTATAGTAACTTACAACTTTTGCCATTAAATTAAGTATCAAGACTTCTTTTTAAAGTTTAAGGATTGACTTGTAATATAAAACATTAGCTGTAACAGAGGAGAAAACTAAAAAAAAAACAAATATTAAGCAAATGTTTCTAGTGTTTATAAAGAAATAAATTCAATAGTTAAATTTTTAACTTTGTCACGTTTTTACGTTTATTAAGGTACAAAAAAAAAGTTATAAGTGAATATTAAGCTCAATTAATTATATCAAATTTAAAACTAAAACTTGTTTACATGGTCTACTGTTTTGCATTAAATCATTCATATTAAGTTGTTTTTATTTCTAACGAAATTTATAACAAATATATATATGCATCAAAACTGTTTAGATTTTTGTTTATTAAATATTTTTTTGAAACATTTTTTCTGGAAAAGTGTCTAATAACTTTCTTATTTTCGTAACTGGTTTTGAACTTTTAGTTACAAATTATAAAACTTCTTACTATTTAATTTATGTTTTTCAGCCGATAAAAGCAATTAAAATTCACTTAATTGTAATAGAGACAAATTTTCTAAATCTTTAATTATTTATACTCATTTCTTAAGACAATAGTTGTGTTTGTTGCGAAATACGTGTTCATAAAAATAATATATAATGTATATTGTTGAAGAACTGTTATTTTTTGTAATTTTAAAGAATTATTTTTTTTTGAAAGAGACATATATTAAGTTGAAAAAATTTTTAATGTTTTAAACATTTTTATGCACTTTGTACGTGTAATAAAACTTTCATGTTTAGAACAAATGCCTAAAGAAAGGCAATAAATTCCAATCAGAAAGTAGGGATTTTAATTTTTAATACTATTTTTCTTCTGCTGAACTACAAAGGAAGTTGTTTATATGACCAATTATTAATTAAATAGTTACTTAGGTAGATTTTATCTACTTTAATTAAGTTCAGTCAAGTTTAATTTTCATATTCACTCAAATTAACCTATTAAACTGCTTGACAACTTGAAAATAAAATTTAAGTTTTAAAGATCAAAAAAAAAAAATTTATTTGTTTTCGTGCAGTGGAATGTGTCGAGTCATTTATAGATGTTTTTTAACTGAAAAAATTGACGTGTTTACAGTAATGTAGAACCAAAATCTCCGTATTCTTTAAATAAAACTAAACATGTAACGACTTTTTTTGTAGAGTAAACTATAATTTTTTTAATAGTATATACTTGTTATAATTATTTATTGTTTGCAGTGTAAAACAGCTAATTATTAGTTGTAATATTTATTTCTTAAATTTTCTTTGAAGAGTGTTTAAAACTTTACACTAGTTTTAGTCTTTAATGTTTGTTTTGAACCTTTTCACATAAGCTCGAAAATTATTTACAAAATTTCATTAAGTTGTTAATAATATTTAATATATCATTTGCTACTATAAAATATATTAATGCTGTAAAAAGTTTTATGAGGTAAAACTTAAGCATAGTGTAGAAACTAACTAGAGTAATTTAAAAACTTTATATAAGAGTGAGGTTGAATTAGTATTTTTTATTAATTTACAAGATAGTTTAATTTGGAGATAAAAAAAATTACAATGTTATCTTTGATGTAGCAAGATTTTTATTTCTAGTAGGTAAAAGGCAAAATGTTAAATATATAAATTGGTCTTGTCAAATTTAAACAAGTTTAAACATATAGTAATTTTCAAAATCTGATTTAGAAATTTTTTTTTTTCATAAACTTATTAATCAAAGCTAAAAGCTTTTTTTTTTGAATACGTTTTAAGATGTTTTTTATTGCACTTATATTTAAAAACTTGAGTTGTCAAAAATTAAAAAGTCTTATAACTTTATAAATAAAAATTGTACCTTTTTTAAAGTTTTAAGTCAAAATTAAAATCGAGCACTAATTAATTTATTTAAATTTGTTGATTTAGCGATATCTCGAAAGAAATAATAAAACAATCCATCAACATTCTTAGTTAAGTAAACATTGAATTAAACAAGTTTATGTCTGTATAATAAGTATTTATTAAAAACATTGGGTTACAACAAAAATGAGTTGTAACACTTTTTTATCGCATGATGCTGTATAAAATTAACATAACTAATAAAAATCGATGTACGAAATTTTTATACGTTGTTGAAAAAGAAATAATAACGAAGAACACTTATAAATGTAATCTTTATTATCAATGCTTTGACCACTTTTGAGAGATTTCACTTCTCTTTTATTTCCATAACAGCTGCTTTTTTTATTGTTAAAAAGAATGTTAATAGTAAGTTGATTTCAACCTTAAGAATTCTAAAAAGGTAAATTAGTAGAAGAATAAATAAATGAAACTCAAACTAAAGAGTCAGAGCTGATTTTAACTTTAATCTTAAATTTACTGCTTGATTTAAGCCAATAAAATAAAATTTAACTTTAGTATATCGTGCACCCTTAAACTAGTTTAAATCATTTACCCCAAAAATAAATTGTGTCCACTAGTATGCAACAGTGTTTACCATGACGACCACTTATCTAGGTTCAATTAAAACTAGGAAAAAATAAATTATTATAAAAAGTATATCTTGAAAAAAAGCTTAAATTAGGAGACGGTATTAATTTTTTAATTCAAAATGTAAAAATGTTAAACAAGTTTGATTTAAAAACTTAAGTGTAATAAACTTAAGTCTTTAGCAGTGAAATATATTTTATAATTTCAATGCTATTTCTTTTAATGTCAACTTATTTAATAGTTGTAAAAAAAGTCTGCAACTGAGTTTTAAGATAATAAAACTATGTTTTTAATTTGCTAGTCTTAAACATGATTTTATACTTGCCTTCTAAAAGTGTAAAGAACTAATACATTTGCAAGTAGCTAAATACATTTTCAAATTTCTATTATTATGCCACAGTAATTATTTAAACTACTTACTTTAAAACAAGTTACTATCTAAATTTATTTAAATGGAAATTATTAATTGTTCTATTTTAAATGAACATGTATAAGTAGGTTAAAAAATAATATATTTTATGTGTTAATGTAATAAATATATAGCACAACATTGTCTTGCACAGTCTAAAATTTACTTTCTACACCATGGGTATCTTAGAAGCAATCAGCTATTATATATACAGAATTACTTAACAAACTTTTATAAGAATGTTTGTGTGACGCCAACAAAATTTCTTTTAGATTAAATTAATACTCGAACTTATTTAAAACAAAAACTAATGCGTATTTAGTTTGTATAGTTTATATATATTAAAAATATGGATAAAAGATCTTAAAATGACGAAACTATCTTTAGTTTTAATATTTTTTTAGAAATCTGTGTTTTGCACGGTTTTGAACTTGTAAGAAACTAAATATTTTAGTAAATTAAAAGCAATAAGCTGTTATATACATACAAATTTTTATAAAACGTATTTTGAGTGATAAAATAATGATTTTAATTTTAGTTCAAGTTACCTACTTAAATTATTGTAGTAGTAGCTATTTTCTACATTTTAAATCCTCAAAATTAGATGATATGAAATAATAAAATAAACAGTACATAATGTTACGTTTTTAAAATATATGCTTTTCATTAATAAAAAACTTTGCTAAAGAAGCGTTTGACGTTAAAACAATTGTTCCCACTCGTTATATTTAGTACTATTTTGTGTTTATATGTAGAACTGGTTCTCAGCCGATTTAGACCGTTTAAATTAGGCAATTAACACCGATTATGTTTAAATATAAATTAATATTTCAAACAAATTTTACCAGATATATACTTCTTACGTCCCTGCATTACATTAAACAATTTAGTATTAGTTAAATTCCATTTACTTATCGATGATTGTTTGAACCTCGGTCAAAATTACCTTGTTTTCATGTTAATTAATGATAACTATTTTAACATGATAGTGAGCAATTATCGATGGATATGTTTTAATAATAACCGTTAACGTCTTCGTACCTAAATTTAGGTTGAGATCACAATTTTTACCAGGAAATATAGGTAAAACTGAAAATTAAAAAAATTAAAAGTTGTGTGATGTCTTTTTCTTTAGCTGTTAGTAGTTTCAATATTTAATTATGAACTGGCAATTGTAAAAAAGTATTAAAAAATAAAAAATTTATAATAGTTTCAATAATTTTCTTTTAGAAATTCATAAAAGTATTAAGTATAGATTATGATTAATGAAAATAGAAACAAAGTAAAAGAATAAAATTGATTAATAGATATTTAAAAGGTAAACAAATCATCTTAATAATCATAATTAGCTTGTATTTTTGCAGGTGTCTGAGCCTTATATGAATCATGGGCCAATTTTCTTAAAAAATTTGCTCGCGTGCCGCACTATTTAGAAAAAAACCTTTGAGGGACGCACTAATTAGTAGAAAATTCTAGCAATCAGTAGAAAAATTTTATTTAAGATCAAAAGTATAACAAACTAAGCAATATTAGACCATAATATAGAGTATTTATTGAATTAAAAGCCTTAATTAAAAGTTTTTATCACACAAATTATTTTATATTTCTATTTGAAATGTATATTTTTTAATGATAAGGAGCTCGGGTGCTGCAGATTTTGACTTTAGGACCACATTTTACCCGCGGGCCGCAGTTTGCTGATCTCTGTATTATTGTCTTCATAAAGTTAATTGTTTTTATTTTCAAATATTCAGTCTATTCAGTATTTTCTATTCTTTTTTTAAATCATTATTTTAACTTTTAACACGGTTTTTGAAGTTCCTAAATAAAATTTCTTATGTTAATTTTTACTGAAGCTAATATCTATAATTTATAAAACACTAATACATTATTTAAATAAGAGGTAAACATATAATGACGTAAGAAATGTATATTCGATTTAATTTGTTATCCATTAAAGTTAGAAATTTTAAGTTTTGCATCGTTATGCTACTGACAACTACTTGGTAAAAACTTATGTTTTAACCGTAAACCAGTTTTATCGAGAGTTGATCGTAGTGATTAAAAAAGTGTTATAATTAAAACTTTTGTCTCTTATTTGTCAAGCTTATGTAAGATATTCGAATTTATCTATTTAAAAAGTATACTATTAGCTAACAAAATAATCAAATTCTTAGTTATTTTCACATATTATTTATTTATTAGTTAATTATTTATCGTTTTCGAAAACATTTTACCTTGTTCTTCATGTATTAAATGAAATTACTTCAAAAACTTTAATCATAATTTTTTGTTTTTAATAAGCACTTCTGTGGCAGTAAAAATATTACACAATTGTACAAACCTGTTTTGTCAAATTTGTATGCTATTTGATTAAATACTAAAAACAATAGTTTTTGAAAATTAAAACTTTCCATACTAAGAATTTCGTATACTACTAGTTATAAAAGTACATAAGTTTAATAAAACCTTTGAAAAGTAGTTCACTAAGTTCAGCTAGTAACTGGATTTTATTTTGCTAATAAACAAGTTTTTGAACTTGTGAAAACGATTTGTTAAACTACTTGTAACGTTATACGTGTAAATGTTGTTTAGTTTTTCTCTATTATTTGTAAATTAAAACAAATTATAAATAATAAAGCTAAATGTAACTTATATAATACGAACTAGTTTTGATATTTGTATAATATGATATTATGCTTTTATAATTGTAAAGAATTTAATAAATAAAATTTGTATGTAGTACTTGAAGTAAAAGTCTACTATAAGTAAGTTACAAATCAATACAATTAACCTCGTTTTAATAAACATTAATTTTTATGATTAGTTTGTACAATATATCCGTTTAGCAAGTAAAATTTATAGACATATAGATTAAAAAACTTTTTGTTTATTCAGTTAGAAAAATTGATTTTTATTTGAATTTAGCTATAGATAAGCATATATTTAATTACTTGTTATTAATAAAATTCATAAACAATAAAACTTATAAAAATAACTGTTTGCTATAAAAAAAGTCTACTTAGTATAAATTAGTTTTGTTTTAAAAAATTTTGAATCAAAAGTGTAGAAAATATTTTTACACTACATTTCATTAAAAAAAATTATTAAAATTAGTTTTTAGTTTAAAAAAAAGCTACACTTGACTTTGCTAGTTTAACACTTAAGATGTTTTATCAACTAGTTATTCATATTGTATATAAGACTATTTTTCAAAGCAATAGTATTATTTTTCGAATTTGATTTTTCTTGGTAAAACATGTAAAATCTATATTAAAAAAAGCTGTTGAAGTATTTTAAACTTACATATTAAATTCAAAGGGTATATAAACTTACTTACTCTAAACTTTGAATCTTAAATACAAAATAAAATAAAAAGTGTTAGCTTAAACTATTGAAAACGACGAATAATGTAATTTCAAAATAAAATTATTCAGTGTTCTACCATTTGATTTATAATGGAGAAAAAGTATTTAAATAAATATGAAAAAATTTGATCTAGTCACAAACGTACATTTACAGTCTTTATATTTATAAAAAAAGTTGATTTATATCATTGTAGGTCAATAGAAACTTAAATTAAACTGCAGTTAACAGAATCTGTACTAGTGAAGTGTAGTTGAGAATAAATTAATTTAAAACAAATTGTTGATTTAATTTACTTAAACTCTGTTGTTAACAATACAAGGATATCTAAATTATTATACTACGTAATCTTAATTACTTTAAATGTACATTTTAGTTAGTAACTAATATTAGTAAAAGCTTATTTTCTTAGGTAAACTTAAAATAAAAAATTATTTATTATAGTTATTTGTAACTTTCATAAAAACAACATTGATATTTTAGATTTTTACATGCAATTTATGTTAATCATAAATCTAACAGTTTAAACTGTACAGCAACATATACATATATATAGCAACTAAATTTGACTTACTGATTGTTCATTAACTAGTATACTAAATGAGTAAAATTCTAAATACCTCAGCTAATTTTAGTACTTACTACTTTTAATACAACTGAATCTGCAAAAAAAATGCTTGTCTTGCGGATTTTCAATATAAATTATTATTTTTAATTTTTACTCTTAAAATCGATTTAAACTTAAAGCTTTGTTAACTGATGTTTCTTTTTATAACGAACAAACAAAAAAATAATATAAAAAATTTAAACAAAATAAATTAACTTTTAAATTAAGTTTTAGTTTTAGATTGCTACTCAAAATGTATACAAAAAATTTTAATGTCAAATAAAAAATCCACTAAATACTTGTTTACAATATAGGAATGTATTAAGTAATACTTTTCACAATTAACTAAACCACAAAGAGTATTATTTTTAATAGTTAAACACGGTTTTATAGCACAAAAATTTTTTTATTTAAATTAATTTCGTTTTTTTCTTCTATCTTATGATCTGAATAAAATTTCATTGTAAAGAAAACTTATAGTTTTTTTAATTCCTACAATATAAATGTTTTAACTGCTATAAATTGATATTAGTAAAACAACTTTAATGTTATTCTGAATATAAGAAGAAATGAAGTCATTTACTAAATCTTAGACAAAATTGCGTTCAATAATAATACTTAAAACAAATACGTTAATGCCATCATCATGTTTTAATATTATAACGAGTCACTATGTGGGTCAACTAAATTTTAACAGCCGGGCTTAAAAAAATATTCAATCGGCAAAACTAAGAATAAATAAACGCTAAAAAAAAAAAAAAAAATTTAGAATAAAATAATTACTAAAATCGTGTTTTAGCAAGTTCGTGATTTTAGTATAAAAGAAAAATGTTTCCAAAAACTATCACTTATTTAAACGATTTAAAACTTTAGTTAATGTAAGAATAAGTAAATATTTTTTTTAATAAAAAATTAAGAAACTTAAAAGTCTGCAGCTGAAAAGTTTGTTTAATATTTACGCCGAGATTATAAAATATTTTTATAGTTTTTTCTTACATACACTTGATTAAAAATCCTAAGTTTGTAGATTTATCATGGAATATGTATTACTCCTAACTGTATCAGTTTTAATTTTATACAAAAACCAAAAACATTATTTATCTAGCAAGTCTGTCTTTTTTTAAAATCATTTAATAAACTATTAAAGTACTTAATTAATAACTTCTTAGCTAATATTTGTACTTATTGTTATTAACATATGCTATAATAACAAATTTAATATTTTTTTATGGCTATTGTTTAAAATAGAAAATCTAATATTTAATACAAAATTAACAATATTTAATTATGGATACCTAACAGTACTTTTGATAAGTTTGATATCGATATCAAAAATTTCTCAATTCTCTTTTATAACACTTAAGTTTTAAAAAACTTAAAAATTAGTTAAAAAATTAAATGAAAAATTTTTATTCATAGATATAACTTGGCCAATTTAATAGTCAAAAGATTTTTAAATGAAAAGTTTATTTTTAATTTTAAACGATAAATAAATTTGTTATAATCTTATATTTCAATTGTTTCTCTTTTTTTTCAATACATACATTTAAAACTTTTCAATGATGAAAGTGTACCTTTTAGCAGTTGTTTTGAACATCATGTCTTGTAATATTAGTATTTTAATTTAGGGTGTACCAAGGTCAAAACTACTGTTATAGGTTTAATACAACTAAAATGAGTAAAAAACAATTTAATTAGGTTATGTATGATTTATAAACATTCATATTATTAAACTTATGTTAGATAGTTAGTACGTTAACTAATGGAGCCTTAAAGATCTAAACATTTTTAACAACTTGATAAGTTGGGAACTATAACTATTATTTTTAGTTTTTGTTGCAGGAGTACAAAAATCACTAGCTTTTTGAAATTCTTATATTTTTTATTATTTCAGTACTACAAAACTATAATGTTTTCAGTATTAGTATAAAAATTAAAAAAATATATATATCTTTTTAAAAATCTTTAAATTACTGACTAGCTCTCTGAAATAACCTCAAAATTATTATGTGTCTTCTAAATTCATTTGTGCAAGTTAAACTGTAGATTAAAATCCTTTTTAATGCAGCTATATTGCAACTAAACTATTATTGTCGGGAATAGTCAAGTAAAGTAAAATGTTGTTGTAAACGTAGTTTCTAAAACAAGAAAAGTAAAATAGATAGCTTATATTTTTTTATTTTCAGTTGTGTTCTTACAAAAATAAGATGCACTAGGTTAGTAGTCACAGTTGAATAAGGCCAAATTTATTATTAATTTGTTTAATCGCATACCGCACTGTAAAATGAAATAAAAACATTGTTTTAAATATTTAAAAATTTAAAGAACTGGTTGTTTTTCTATTCATATCTAATTAAACTTTTTAAATGCACTAAGTTATTAAAACAGTTAACTAAATCACATAACAATAAATGCTGCTTAAAAATTTTAAATGATAAATTCATCCTTTTTTATGTGTATATACATTGTCCTTTTTCTAAATTTTTCACATTCTAAGTAATTAAACATTTTAAGATTAAGAACGGGTATAAAGTGCTAAACCGTTTTAGAAAGTTTAATAGATAAGTCATCTTAAACAATGTTACTTAATGATTACTTGAAAGTAAAGGACGGTAAATATGTTATAAATCAGATCTTAATAATATGCATACGATAAACCGCATTGCGCGATTATAAATTCTACCTCAATCTCCAGAGCCTAAAAACAAAAGTAAATTTGAATATCAACTAAATTTTTAAATTATTAGTTTTTAAAATATACATGTGATGCAAGCAAAACCTTTTGTAATTATAAAAACTAGTTAAACATTAAAATTTTAATGTAAAGGAATGATAATTTACATTACAGGAAATCGGTAGTTGTTTAAGGTTTACAATGGTAGACAGATATAATGATTAATATTAAAGTGTTTTTACCAGTTTATTAATTCTGATAATATGTAAAATTTTAAATAATACTAAAATTTTTATTTTATTCTTTTACTTTGGTTTATTTTAACAATGTAACTTCTGATAAAGTTTTTAGCAATTTACAGAATAAAAACTGGTTTATCCTGATTTACTAACTTTCATATTGATTTTCATTTTGATTAAAGAATTAAATAATATTTTGTTAAGATAGTTCATTCCTTTAAACTAAATTTTTATAACTAGCTTTAATTTATTTAACAAAATCTGTATTTTTTTATTGTAACTAGTTTTACACAGTACAAAAAGAGCTGTTTGATAAATTAGATTTTATAATCTAGTTTTATTATTATTGTAAACAGAAATAGGTAACTAAAACAGTTATTTAATAACTACTTAGTTGTTTATTATTAATTTTTAAAACTCCCAGTACTATTTTCAATTAAATCCACGTTTCTAACAGATTGCTTATAACAACTATATTTATGTATTCTATTAGTAGATAATGTTAGATAAAAATATTGATATAAAACTTATATTAACTTTATGAATAAACAAAATATGGAAATATAAAAATACCATATTTTGCGATTTCAAACTATAGTTAGCTTGTACTGGACGAGGACAAAAAAGTTAAAATGAATACAAAAGTTTATTTATTTTACCGGTATTAAAATTCTACTGTTACTTTTATAATATATAACTTTTATAGCTACTACTAATCGGGCATCAGACTTTTATAAATTAAATAAGTTAGCATCTTTATTAGTATTACATGTTTTTCTTTACTATCTATAAAGCAACTTTGTTTTTTAATACTTTATTATTAGTTTTTAACTTTGTTTTATCTACCTTATTTATGTAATAGTTTTAAACGTAATTGTTTTAAAACTAGTGTTTATTTACAAAAAAAAAAGTTGGCCTGAAAATATAAATAGGTAATAAAACAGACATTATTTTTTTACAATAATGCAAAGTATATGTTTTGAATTGAAACACCGTATTTTACGGTCACAATTTAACTTAATTTTTCTAAAGGTGTATTTAAGGTAAAAAGCTATAATAAATACAATAATATTTATTTAGTGTTTGTGAGGATGCTAACATATCTTTTATGATTAATAATTATATTAGTCATTACTTTTAGGGCGCTATTTTGGGAGAAAATGCTTAACCATAAAAATTAAAACCTTATTATTATTATTTAATTGTTTCAACAACTTTTTCTAAATTACAATTTTTTTTTACAAACGATTAGTTGTAATTTTAACACTTTTTTATTAAAACTTAATAGTTTTTTTTAATGTCAAATAAACTGTATTTAGAATTCTTTGATGATTTTTAATTACTTAATTTTAAAATTCGAATGAATTCGGATTATTTAACTAAAATATAAGTATACTATAAAAAGGGCTGATAAAAAGTTGTTCATGTTAACGAACATAAAAGTACAACTGATAGTTGTTAGTTGCTATTAATTTTCAAGTTAAATAAGATAATAGAGTATTTCATACATCTATAAGATAAAACTATAACTTTTGTAATGGAAATTAGTACTAGTGTATTTCTACAGATGTACAATAAACTTTACGTTCAGTACAACTTTATAGTTAAGCATTACTTGTTAAGTTTGCATTTTTGAGCTAAAAAATGCTTTAAGTTGTTTGAACGGTAACAATAAATATTTTTTTAATCAAATCAAAATCCTCAAATAGATTTGGGTACCAGGTCCTAGGACCAAATATTTTGAGCGTCATTTTTTATAATCATTTTTATTTATAAACTAGTTTAAAACCATGCAATACGAAAATTTACAATTTAAAATAATAAAATTACAGCTATATTTTTTAACTAATATAAAAAAAATCTTTTAAGATTAAATTGTTTTCGTAAAAATACGCAAAGTTTATGACTCAGGTTAAAGAAAATTTTAACTTTTGTTAAGTCAGTCTAACTATAAGATTCAAAAATATGTAGTTAGGAAAAATAAAAGTTTATCTAAAAAAGTAGAACGGTTGTCTCGTTTTATTTATATCTGCAATATTAGTAAAATTATATGATAAGCAAAACGAGAAAAATTGAGTTTTCAATTTGAAAATTAATAACTTGCTTGTTTTTGTTTTTTTTAAAGACTTTTGACAACAAAAGTTCGTTTTTATTTGCAAAGTCAATAGTAAAAGAAGGAAAGATATGAAAAGAAAATCACAAAAAAAATACTACTCTTATGTTAATTTCAACTTTGAACAATTTTTTAATTAAAAATAATAGAACTTAAAAAGTAGTGACCAACCAATATATCTCTTAATGAAATAACTCATTCATGTAATAAATAAGAAAATAATTATAATAAAATGAATTTATTATTTTAAGTTGAACCCATTATTTACATAACAGCTAACTTATCCGTGAAGTTGTTAGTTAACTTTTAAGGAAACCTGTTTAATGTAAGCGAAAATAATTTGAATATATTGGTTCGTTACTTTCGTAATACTTTATAATATTTTATATCATTTTATTTATCATTTATTTTACTGTAATTTAATTATAACGTAAATAAACTTAAATTATTTTAACTGTTACTAAATTATTTTGTTTTTTATTAATTTCTTTATTACTTGATTACTTGGTTACTATAAAAGTTTGTAAAATTTTATTAATTGTTAGCGTTGTACTCTACTGATGAAAATTACTCGAAATATATATTGTTTTGTTGAAATTGTGTTTCTTGTTATCTTTTTGTATACTTTTATAAGTTTAGCAAAATTTATAAAACCTTAAAGATCGAACATCAAAGAGAAATCTTGAATCTAAATTTAAAACAAGATGATTTGATAAAGGAAGTTTCTTTAAATTTAAAAAAAATGTTGATCGTACTAAACTTATGATTAGGAAACTAACAATTAAGGGTTTACAAAAGTACGAGCATAAAGTTAATTTCATATGCAAATTTATCAATTTTTCAAAAAACATAAAACTTTAATGTGAATTATTTTCTTTATCTTAAAAGCTATCTAAACATTTTTATTTTATTTTAGAGAACGCACCTTTGTCTTTAATTTAAAAAAAAATTGGTTTGGGTTTTCTTAATTATTTCATTAGGTCCCTCCAAATATAAAGGTTTTTTTTTGTTTTCTTTCATCATATAGTATTAAAACCAAAAATAAATATTTTTTTTATATTTTATTTTCTTTTTCCCTTAGTTTGCATGTTTTTTAAACTCTTAAATGTTTATTTTATAACTAATGTTAATATTTTTTACGATTTTGCCCCAAATCAAAATGATGTATACTACACTATCATTTGCATTAGCCATTTCCTAGATAAAAAATTGATAAAAGAAAAAAATAATTAATAAGAATGTGAATTACAACAAATTTAATTAAATTATTTTAGTTTAATTAAATTTGATGTATTTTACACTCTTATTAATTATTTTTTCCGTTTATCAATTTTTTATCTAGGAAATGGCCAAGGCAAATGATAGTGTGATATACTACATTTTGATTTGGGGCCAAATCGTGAAAGATATTAACATTATTTATAAAACAAACATTTAAAAGTTCAAATAACATGCAAACTAAGGTAAAAAGAAAATAAAATATAAAAAATATTTATTTTAGGTTTTAATACCATATGATGAAAAAAAACAAAAAAAAACCTTTATTTTTGGAGGGACCCCATGAAATAATTCCAACCCCAAAAATAAATATTTTTTTTTTTAAATTAAAGAAAAAGGTGCGTTCTCTAAAATAAAAAAAATCTTTTAAATAGTTTATAAGATAAGGAAAATAATTCACATTAAAGTTTTATGTCATTTGAAAAATTAATAAATTTGCCTATAAATTTAACTTTTTGCTCGTTACAAAAGTATATGTAAACTATTAGAGTTATAGGGTTAGGTTAGTCATGAAAATTGAGTCATGTTTCTTTATGACTTATGTTTGATCTTAAAATCATTATTAACTAGTTTTTTTACAGATTTTATTTATGAGTAAAATATTGTATTAAAACTTTACGTTTTTCTATAAAAAGTAAGTAACAATAATTAAAACTCCGTAAACCAGTAGTAAAAATTGTTTATTTACCTTATTGGTAAACTATTTTTTATTAAGTTAGTTTTATGACTGCTTTGAACTATATAAGCTTTCTATTGTTATTTTTAAATGTTTTCCGACTAGATTGAGGAAAACAACTTATTCAATTTCTGCCAGCAAAAGGTAAGCAGAGGGTAGAATGAAAATGTTTTTTCAAAAGGGGGAAGAAGAATAAGTGTAAAAGAATGCTTCTTTCATATACTTTAAATGTTAATTAACTAAATTTTGAATGTTTATTTTTACAAAACATGCTCAATTAATGAATAATTGCATTAAAGCATTACAAAAATGTATATGTTTTATTAATAGCATATTGAGTTGTATTTAGATACTTCTAATTTTTTTATAAGATCTTTTTGAGAAATATCGTATGTTTTTTATTTATGTATGTTTATTATTTAAGTATTAAGTATTATTCTTTTAAAATACTTACCGATTTTCAAGTTCTATAAATAATTTATAGTTCACATTATTCAAAGTTTTAAAATATTTTTCACTTAAACATAAATTGTTATTAAGTTTTGTTTATTGCAAGTTATTTATTAATGTAGTTTATACTTTTAAAACAGTGTTATTGTATTAATGTTAAGTGTATCTTTTTATTAGTAGATCAATATTTGAAATTGTCTATCTATATGAAGCAGACTTAAAAAACATTAGTAAAGAATGTTTAGTAAAGAATGTTAATTAAATAAGGTTGGTTTTAACTATCCTGAGTAACACCGATAACTTAAGTGGACCTACATTCATACATTTTATACCATACATGTTATTATTCGGTAGAATTTTTTTTTCTATCGATAATATCTTCTTGTATTAAAATGAATTAGATGTATATAAATATACAATTGAACATTTATAAATTAGCGTATAGCAAAGTCTGTAAACTACTTATTTAGATACATCAGATTGCTTTATTAATATCGTAAAAGTTAGTATTAAGGTGTTTGCCTTGTTGTTTTACTAAGTCACGATGCAAACTTGTCGCAAAAATGTTTTTTCAAGCAAGTTTTAAGCAAGCCAGTTTTCAAACAACACAACATTAGCTATTTAATACAAATTTTAAACCTCTGATAACTTTTTTTTGCCTTCAACAAAATAGTTATAGTGTAATTAATCCATGTTAGGCGTTTTTAAAACTTATATTACAACAAAGATAACATTTAAACATTTGAAAGGAATAAAAAACGAAAATTTAAAGCTAATGTTTGTCAGTTTTTTGAGTTATGTCACTCTAGTATGTTTTAAAAAAGAATGCAGTTTACAGTAAAACTTACCTTAATGTGTTTACAAAAGTTTTAAAATTAATTTTCTTTTAACAGGTTAATGAGATATTATGGCTAACAATAAAGTTTATAAAATTGTTGTATTTTGATACCTAACAAATATCATAATAGAAGGTTAAAATTGACCTATATATACCTTCAATAATTGTCTTTGGTAAAGGCTATAATTATATTTCTTTGTTATTAAATTATATTTCTTCAGCCTTTTACATAGGTTAAAATATTATTATCAATGTTACTCGTTCATTCACTATTCAAAATATTTATTAATGTTATTGTATTTTCAAGTATTAATTACTTCGTTTAAAAATTTTAAAGTTAATAGTTTAGACAGTTAGATATCAAAATATAATTGACTTTTTAAAGGTAAAAAAATTAGATAAATAAAGCTTATTTATATAACACTATATCTAATTAAAGTTTTTTGAAAAAACTTATTCAAAAAAACATTTAATAAAATAATAGTTTTTTATAAGAGACATCGCTTTTCTCAGTTATAAATTAAAGATAATAACAAATTGTAAACAATACTTTGTAAAAAACACATTATGTTGTTTTATTTAAAACTATGTACAAGTTCTATGTGATTATTTATGCGAGTATACGTATAACACAATTACATTTATTTTAGCTTAGAAAAACTAGAACCAAAGTAATGTTGCTTAACAAAAAATATATGGTTTGTACATATTTGACTTTTATGGTGTCTATGTATTTGTTAATGTTTCTTAAAATGACATCGTATGAAAAACTCAATGCATATTGCACACTGATTTATTCTTAACTTTAAAGCACTAGGTTTACCTAAGCTGCTTAATTGCGGTAAAAATTTTCAATGGTCAGAACAAAACTAAATAGAAATATATTGTGTTGGTTATATAACAATTATGAAAGCAGCAACTTGTTTGTGTCGATAATGACGTCAATACGAAATTTTATATTATCATTTAAATAATGTTATTATCATATAATTAATGAAACTTTGTTCAATATGATCACATTAAGTAAAGAAAAAAACTATTTTTTTTGAAGGTATGAATAACTAAAATACATAAACGTGAAAGAAATATAAAGATTATTTCAATAATTTTTTTTATCACAAATTAGATTATGATACATTTATGTAACTTAAAAAAATTAAACCTAAAATTTTTGAATAATGAATATAACTTAAATTTGAGCAATAATAATTAAAAATCAATTTTTAAACTTTTTCAACAAAAAAAAATCATAAAATTTAAACAAAAGGCTATAATTTTTTTTAACTAACATATATAGCAAATTGTTAATTTGTTTTTAACTATGAAATATGTTTTAGTCTAAACAGTTATCTTATATAGCAGTAAACATTAAATTAGTTTATTTATCAAATATATGTTTATGTGCTAGTTGTTATTTAAAATGTTGCTGTTACTTAAAGATTGATAAAACTGGATAACTTGCAATTTATGTTAGTGATTTTTTTTTCAGTAATTTAGTTCACACTTTCAACTGACAATGATAGTTAGAAAACTAAATCACAGACTTATAAAATATCAAGTGTTGAATCCAAAACACAAATATATTAAATAGATTATAAAAACAAGTCAATCGCAAGAGAGTGTTTTTTAGAAGAACGTTACTAAATTTTTACATATCTTTTGAATTAATATGCTAATCTATTACCGAAAACTTTCAAAATTGATATACTTGTTTACTTTACATTACAAAATAAACTCAAAAAATATTTTTAAATCAGAAAAAAAAAATTTACACATCAAAACAAACTTTATAAGATATTTGATTTTTGATATAAGTTATTTGATTATTTAAAAACAACTAGTTATAAATAACATAATAAATAACAACTAGATTAAGTATATTTATATTATAAAGCCTAGTGGAAGATTCAATAACTAATTAAAAAAAATTAAATCAAATAACTCTTTATTATTAATTAACAATTCATTTCTTTTTATTTGAAAATTAATAAGTTGATTTCATTTAAACATAAACTGTATTAAACATAAAAGGCTTTTATAAATAAAATTCTTTATTTATTCTTTATTTAAACTTTAGCGTTATTATTATTTTAATGACTATTATTTTATAAAACTCAGTTTAACGTTTTTTTTTAGCTAATTTTTTTGTAAAGTTCTTAAAATCCTAAGAACTATATCGTATGGTATTAAGAGTTATCAGAACATGTGATTGTAAAATAAATTGTGAACATATCATAACAAAATTAATTAAACAAAAGAGAAAAAGGCTTATGAATTATTTTTTAGTTTAATTGTGATCTGGTTCTAAGATAATGAAGCATTTTGTTTTTCTTCAAAAGATACTATGTGTTCATAAAATTGTAATTGTATGAATTTTATAAGACTTGTGTTTTTCTAATAGTATTTAACAACTACACATTTTGATAAATATATGATTGAACTACAGAAAAAAACAGTTTTGACAATAATTTATGAAATGTCTTTTTTTATACGTTTTATGTTATGTTTGATTGCTTTAGATTAATTATAGTTTGAAAACTTTTAGACGTTTCTAAGTTATGCGTATTTCGCTGTGTAAAAGATATATTAGAATCCATTTTTGTTGCAAATAGTTGCGTAGTTGGGTTACAGTTTGAAATTTTGTTTAACTTATACATCTTTTGTTGTTTCTTCTCTAGCTTTTTATTTAGGTACGATACATTACAAACTTTATTCCTTTTTGATAATTTTCTAGAAAACATAATATTGTTTTTTGTATAATCATATATAAATAAAAAGTATAAAAAAAACATAAATATAACTTAAATTAATTTCTTCAGATTTTTAGACGAGTAGATTAGAAAATAAACTTTAAAAAAAATATCCGATGCATATAATTTTTTGAACTCTCTTATGTATTTTTTTGTTTGTTTAGTAAATGATAAAGACATAAGAAATAACAAAATACGGTTGTATGTCAATAAGATTTGAAAAAATTAACTATTAAATACAGTTATTGTTCGAATACTGTTTGTTTTTCAGCTAAGAAAATTAATAGTCTAATTAAAACTTTTTTGTTTATTGCTATAAACTAGTCTTTGTAAAAACTTAGCGACTTTAAGGCTAGTCAGTTTACAATATCATTTGTAAAATAGTAGTTAAGTTACCCGACATTGCACGGGTTTTAAAATGTGAACATACAACTTAAATTTAATTTTACATCATTTAAATATAAATAACTGCTTTCGTTACTATAGCAAAAGTCGATTGTGCCCGCTTGTTGTATAGTAAATTACCTCATTAAGAAACAAGTGGCATGAATATTTTATTCACGCAAAAATCTTTGCAACAGCAATTCTCTCGCATTGTTTTATTTTGACATTTTATCACTTTAAATCTATTGATAAATCTAACTATTAAAGGTAAATAGTATTTATTTGCTTTTATTTTAATAAAGCATATTTTATTAGTTTTGTAATAGTAGTGTTACTTCCGTTTACATTTTCTTTATGATGTACTGATTTTTAATTTTGCAAGTTTGTTAACAATTGGTAGTTTTAAAGTTTTAAAACATTTTTTTTATCCATACTAATTTTATTTTAACATTTTATTTAAGATAATGATTCTCATATACTTAATTTACATTGATTTTGATTGAAACTGTATTAGTATTTGCTAAATACTTAGACACAAATTTACACAAGGAATGTTAATAATCTTAAAACTTTAGTTTTATTCAAGCTATAGTTTAGCTGCAATTACTAGATTACGACTTTTTTTTGAAGCTTTTATAAACCGATAAAAGATGTTTAATAGTTTTAAAGAAGTTTAATTTACATTGTTAGATAAGTTTTTCATAACATCATTTAAAAGTTTACTAGATTAGAAGTAACCTAGTTCTAAGTTATCGAAATAAAAGTTCGTTAAAACTTAAATGTAATATAAAGTTTGATTAAATTTTAAAAAGTCTTTCAAATACATACTTAATTGGTAGTAGTTTGTAGTTTATTGAATCGTCTTTGTATAAATCACAAAAAATGAAAAATTCTGTTTCAAGGAAAATTTGTGGCAAAATTTGTTTTTAAACAAGAGTGATGCTGAAGTTTTAGCAAAAATCAAGGAAAATAATGAATAATTGTTTTTTTACAATAAATAAGAAAATAGTTTTACAAGATGACGAAGGGTATAGACGTAAAATGGATAACATTCACAGTAATCAAATTTTATATTATTGATATATAAAAACTGCAATACAACATTTGATATTTTTCTTTACACAAGTAGATTTGAATGCAAAATATTTTCTAGACTTATATAAATTAGAACTATCAGCGAAATTTTGGTATTTGGATTTTTTTATAGGAAGAAAAAAAAACAAGTGAAAACTAATTAGACTACTTGAATTTCTTAACTAATGATTTCTAAAATAAAAGCTAACAAAAATTGTTTTTTAACGTACATATTATTATAAAGTCTTAATTTTGATTTTTACAACTAATTCTAATAACAAATATTAAATTGATTAATAAAAAAATATATAACAATTTATAATGCTATAAGTTTTTGATTCATCTATTTATAAACAAAATATTATATATTTTAGTCTAGTTTATTTACAAATGAAGTTTATAATATTTTCACAACAAGGTTTTTACTGACTTATAAATTTTTAATAATATTTCCGCATCATTATAGTTGAGAAATATTGTTATACAAATCGCCTTTTGACGTTTAAAGAAAATCACAAGCTGTAGCATCACAATTTAATACAAAATTCAGTTTTTTTCATTCTATGTAGTTTTGTATCAGTTTTTTGACAGATTATTTGTAAGCCTTTCTTTACAAGGCTTTCAAATCCTTATTATATTTTGTAACAGAATAAATTTATTTGTAAAAACTTTTTGGTAAAAATAAAAGATTTTAATTATAAAAATTTTACGATCTTGAAATAACAATAAATTTATAATTACAATGAAGTTAACAAGTTCTTTTTTCAAATAAGCTGTTTTGTTTTATTTTGTGCCGTTTACAAATAAAATAAAATAAGTGTTTTAATTGCGTAGGTCTAAGGTATTTAAATGAATAAACTTAAAAAAAAACATTTTATCTATTTTATTTAGACTTAATAATTACAAACATTATATAGTTTTATAATGGTCGGATTTAACATTATGTATTTTATCTATTATTAACTATTAACCTAAAAAATTTTTAGCGACTATTTTTATTTTTAATCGACATATGTAAATACCTACTTTATTTTTTATTCTTCACTTACAGTTTTTTTTTTAAGACTTCGTTGAAGTGTGTAAATCAGTAAACACACAAAAACATGTGTTGGTACAGTAAAAGAAGGAAACTGTATAAAATGTTACTATTAAACCTAAAGTATTAATTTTCAATTAAAAATATTAACATTTTCCAGGCAACCTAATAAACCAAAAACCTATATATAACACCAAAAAAATATATATCAACATTACTAACACAAAAATTGTACAATTAAATTATGTTTAAAAAATGAATCTAGAATAGTACCACATTATTTAAACTTTTACGATTTCAAAGCAAAACATAAAAAAAAAATACAATTGAAAATTTTAAAGAAATAGTTTTAAATTTATTACGATTGCAACAAGAAAATAGTTATAGTTACGCGAGTAAAACTGATCTGTAAATTGCTTGTTAAATAAAAGCATTTTTGCAACAATTTTTATCGTGACGTAGTAATATAACAACACACAAAGAGCCGCGTATACTTTTGATAAATAATCAAGACAAATTTGATACAATATGCTTGCAGTGTTTCTGCTTGTCTCGTTTCTTAACTTTAAAACCCGATTAAGTTCGGGTAACTACAATATTATTAATACTTAATAATAAGATAATTATAAATTGAGAATAAAATGAATAATGTTTACAAACGTCAAAATATTATTTCTTTTGACTTTTCAAATACAAATAAAATCATTATGTGGTCGATAAATACATTTTAATCATTCTTGCCTTGACTACTATCTAAATCTTAAAACCGAAGTTATTTCACAAAATATAACTTAACCAAAAACAAACAATCAACAAGATAATAACTAATTAAAAAGCCGCTAAATATTCACTAACATCAAATAAAAACTGTTAGTTTTAAGTTGCTATTAAACTTTTGCATCAATGAATCAATAGGGTATTTTAATGATTTTTTAAAATATTTTTAAGTTTTACGCTTAAACTTTACACTGGTATGTTTCAACAAATGTAAAGTAAAATACCACATTATACTTATATTTTATGTAAGCACTACTCGATACTTAAAGTTAAACTGTTAAAAACAAATGTTTGTAATAATTTTTTAACGCTTAAAAAATAAACCTAAAAGTGTCGGAGTAGTATAATAAAGTGAAAAATTTATATTAAACAACTTTTACTATTTAAAAAAACGTTCATTTAATGCAATAAAACTAGCAGGAAACAATTAACTATATATAAATGTATAAAATGTATAAAACTATAAACTAATGTTCTAAAAGTATAGTTGCATTTTTATCAAAGTAAAATTTTAAAAAATTTAGGATTTACAAGTTAATTAAAATAAAAAATTAGATGAGTTTTAGCTTTATATGTCATACTTTTAAAATCAAGTTTTTTAGTCTTATGTTATTTAACTAAAAGTAAAAATGTTTATAATTCAACGAAAACGTTTATTATATCTTTTTTAACAACTAATTAAAAAGTATATCTAAATATAAGTACACTTTTTCTTTCGCATTTTTTACGTCATTCATAATCAAAAACTATTTAATAGTCTAATGACTATAAAAAAATTTAAATTAACTTTGTTGACTGATTTAGATAAATAATAGCTTAACATTTTTTTTTTAATAATGCTTTGTACAATAGGCTTTTCTCAGAGCATATTTATACTGTATTATGTAAATTAACTCAAATAAAACTTTCATAACATCTATGTTTAGTGGTACAAAATATTTTGTTTATTTTTTTTGTTAATTTTGAACTCTATAATAAGTATTTATATTTCTAGTCTAAAATACTTTTTTCACTTAAACCAATTAAAATTTAAATCTTATCTTTTAGCCTACTTTTGCAATGTCATTGTTTAAACCAAATTATAATTTTCGAACTAAATTTGTTTTTTACATATTTTTTACATCAACATATTTGTCTTTTTATCAGGAGTGTTATACATGTATTATAAATAACTTGTTACCTATGTTTTTTTTTTTTCAATTCGAAAATTTAACATTTTTTATACTGCTCATTAAGATTAATATTTTTATCTATGTTTTTATAACTTTTTTTGTGCTCCTTACCGCAGATAAAACTACAACATGTGCTTAAATATAACATAATTAAATACTAATATAAATAGTTTACAGGTTTGTGTGGGTTTCGCAAATTTTAGTAAATAATATCAGTATGATAATTAATGTATTGTTTTTTTAAACAGTTAAGATAATATATTTTCCTGATATATACTGTTAGTTTAATCGTTATGTTGCTAACAAATTTTAGTATTTACTACCGATGTGTAAAATCGGGTAATCTTTATTTATATATTTACAGCATATATTTATAAAACAGTTTTGATTCAGTTATTTTATTTGAAGCTAAAAATTAATTTACCTATAAAAAATTACAAACTCTGATAAATTTAAAAAATTTAATTATTTCATTTATGTTGAAACGATAAATTTACAACTCATAGTTAAATATTAATTATTTCACAAACAGTTTAGAAAGATTAACATACTAGATTGATAAATGAAATAGTAAGTACTTAAGCATAACTGTAGCATAAACTTAAGATTAGAGTTAGTTATCTGTGATAAACTCTTATACCTATGAATTTAACCATAAAAAAATGTATTTAATTAAACTCATAAGAAAAAATAACAGGAATGGAACCTATTGTTAGGATTGCATCATTAGAATTTTGGTTAGGAACAAATTTGGTTAGTCGTATTATTTTTAATACAGGTTTTTACACAAGTATAACACTTCAACAATAGTTGTTATAGATATTTAAGTATGTCTTTATCAAATTAAATATTAATATAAAATACAGTGAGTTTTCTTTAATTATTAACTAAAGCTTAGAAAAAAAAAACTATAATCAACTACAATTAAGTTATTTTAAGTTATGTAATGAACACAATTTTAAATACAAAACAGCCAATTGAAACAGAAATACAAAAAAACTTTAACTGGTAAACATGACTGTCAATAACAAACATTTAAAATACATGTCAATTTAACAAGACACATAATATAACCTTTATATAATCATTAAAATACTTTAATAGTAATCAGTTTATTAATTAAATTATTGTAAAAACATACAATTTATAAACTTAAAATTTAATTGAATAATAAAAATGTATTTTAATAAGTATTTTCAAAGCAAAGTTAGTTTAATTTTCTCTCAACTTTTAACTGGATAAATGATACCAAGGCAGGCAAGATGAAGTCTAAAACTTTACTGCCGAACACCGCCAGGACCATATTAACCAGTCTGTTGACCAAAATATTGCCTTTGAGCTACATTTTGACCAGTCTGTGGAATAAAAAACTGCCTTTGAGGTAAATTTTGACTAATTTGTTGACTTAAGAACTGCCTCTGAGGTGCATATGGGGCTATCATCTGACCAAGCGAGGGTCCAATTTGTTGGCCAACGTTTGGCTGCATATATCCAGGAACTCCACTCAATAAATGAATAGATTGGATATTTGGGCCAGGCATTAGACCTGGTTGTTGTCCAAACTGGCTGATTGGAAGGTAAGTGCTACTGTAAGGCAATATAGCTGGTTTTGGGACCAATGTTGTAGGTACAACAACTGGAACTGAGTTCTGTAGTTTACAATAGGAGCAGGCTGATGCATAACTTGACCCACCAGCTGATTTAACGATTCATAGTAACCCTGGTAACCAATATAAGTGTTAATACCTGTAGATTGGGGCTGCACAGATACATACTGCCCAGTGACTGGTTGCAACGGTACTGGTCCAACTTCCACGGCTGCCCCAAGTAAAGCGTTCTGTGGTCGTAGACCACCTTGAGAAGCTTTTCGCTGGGCCTGTTCTTTCTCCGTCTTCTGTTTTTCCCGCTCGAGTTGTCCCGGCAGCATTTCAGGATCGTAGCTGCCTTTTTCCCAATTCATGTCAACAAATGTTCCATTTATATTTACTTTGTTGCCCAGCTTAAGAAGGTTGTAAGCATCTGTAACTGTGTCATATGTTACAAACGACACATTGGTCCTACACTGAATTTTACAGTCAGGGAAGTGATTTCTCAGCAATTGCTCGTTAAGACCGTGTGACGTACCAGCTCTGAGGAAAATTTTCCTGTTCATTTTTTATTTTAATTGCCTGTAAAAGAGGTTTTTTTAATACTTGTCACAATTGTAAGTTAGATAACAATAGACGATGTACTTTAATAATCATTGTTGTAAGCTTTCTATAATTAAAATCAATTTAATCACAAAATAAACGAACTAATTATTTTTATCGCTACGTTTTTAATTATTTTGTGTATCTATAAAGAATTTTAAAAATAATTAATATCTTAAATGAAAATTGTAGCTGATATTATTCTTAATGTTTTATAGAAGTAAAAATGGAACTAACATGATAAATAAATAAACTTGTTTTTAATGATTTTTCAGTCCTCTAAAATTTTAAACTTTTTAAAGAAAGGAGAAGTTAACAACTTTATACAAAAGTCAACATTATTTTTTAATTGACAGCTTGAATTAAAAGTCACTTTTACTAACTATATAAGAGATGTAGTCACTTTTAATAAAAGTAACTAATACGGAGCTATGCGCAAAAAAAATTATCTCAAATTTATTCAGAAACATTGATAAAATCAATTTTCTTTTTAATTTTTTGAGCTAAGGACCTTAAGTTCTGAATAATTTTTATTGTAATATTTGTAAAATCTTTTAAAAATATTTGTACTAATTTAAATAAAATAATTTAAGTTTGAAATTTAAAAAGACTTCGGACAAAGTTTTTAAATATTAATTGCATAATTAGTCTAAAATATTCATATTAATTGTAGATCAGAAATATTTTTAGTGAAATGCATTAACTTTGCTTTATTAGGTTTAACTTTGATAGAAAACTTGGAATACTCTAAAACTTTTATTGTTTATATTTTATTTTTTTTACTTAATATAGAATTAAATGTTTTCCAGATTAAATTTTTTCAAAATAATTTGGTTTTAAACATTTAGCTTTTTAAAACAATTATTTACGATGTAATTTATAAATTATATAATATTCTAAAGTGAAGCCATAAGCTAAAGTAATAAAAAATAAGTTGCTTATTTTTTTAAACTAAATACAATATAACATAATTATTGTGTAAATTATATATATATATGCACAACAGTTTAGAGTTATTTACATTGTAAATTATTTTTTATTTACTTAACCAAATATGAAAATATTTTTAAAAGTTCATTGAATTTAACTGCACTAATACTTCAAGTAAGTAATTTAATTTGATCAGTCAGTTATTTCTTGGTGATGATTTTTAAAAACTAGTAAGACGAAACTGTCTTTTATCAAAACTTGATTTCAAAGCTGTTCGCAATATTTAAGCTTTTTAAACAAAAACTTTCATCAAATGTAAATGTTACTAATTATAAGTTTAAAATAAGATAAACCTACCAAACAGTCCATTTTAGCTAAATCTTTGGAAATATTTTACAAGAGTAAAATCAAAGTTCATAATGCTGAACTATACTCTAATATTTATCTTTAAAATTAAAATAATACTCTAAGTTTAAGGTATTTAGAAGATCTTAAAAATCTAATCTACAGTTTTAACAACTTTAACACAACAAAAAAGTTTGCATTTTAGTTATATTTTGGCTTTATTTTTAGTAGCTTAGGTGCAAATTCATGCAATCAAACATAAAAAAAAACTAAAAAAAATACAATCGCAGATTCGACTTTTGAGAAACCAATATTTAAAATAAAAAATTAAATTTTAAGAACCTCTAACTTTCAAAAATAAACAGGTTTTTTTTTCAAAGTTTGCATACATTTTATTAAACTGTAAATCTGTAAAAATTAAACAAAATTAGTTGAGAGTTTTTAATAAAAGTGGTAAGAAAAATGCAAAATAATTTTTTTATTTGTAAATAAAAACCTAGCTCAACGTTTTTAATAGATTTTGTTTTATAACATTATTAAACGACAGTTACATTGCTGGCCCAACAACTTAATGCTAAAGACCCGACTTTGCTAACCCTTGCTGTAAAATTTACTGTATTCGTAGATCATATAAGCTTTGATAACATTTCAACAATGTAAAGCTTAAAAAAATATTTGTAATGTGTTTTTTAAAGTTTGCCAAAATTTTATAAACTATTTGTACCAAACCGTGTCTAAGACATGGTATAGTAAACTATTGTTCGGTGCAGTTAGCATCCATCATGATTTAGTTTATAAGTAGGTAGTATAACAGGTAGTGGTTATCTAAAATATTTGTACTAAACTAAAAACAAACTAAAGTTATTACTTTATTGGCCTATTAAGCATATAATTTTTAGCGACAACTCAAGTTTACATTTAGCGAAAATATGTTACAAAATTATATTTGCTTTAAAAATACTGTTTGCAACAAAATCTTACTGGCGTAAAACAGCAAACACTTGAGTTTTTCTTCGCTATATAAACAAACACAAATTGTTATTTAGCTGCAGTTTGGCATCAAAAAGCTTAATTAGTTAAAAGTTGTGACTTTTTATTTTTATTTAAACAAAAAATTTTATATATATAAAGTTTTATATTCTTTATCTCTACCTAATAACTTGGTAAAAATAAAACACTTTGTTTGTAAAGCCTTTTTAATTCATAAAAGTATAATAGTAAATTGGTACTAACTATTAAAATATCAAACTATGTTAGTAAATAGCTGATGTTACGTTAACATTCTCACGAACACTTTTTAAATTCTTTTTGATATGTTCAAAGCAAGTCAAAGGCTTTGTATGGTATTTTTGTCCATTATTTTTTTAGCAACAGAGTGCTAAACGTTTCTTAAAACTTTATAATTATAAAATTAAACAGTAAACGTTTTTTTTTCATAAATTAGTTATAAAACGATATTTAGTTCAAAATATTAAACCGTTTTATTTAACATGTAAAGGTAAAATGACGTAAAAACAACTTTTTAAAATCCATTCTATTTTTTATTAAAAAATATAATCAAGTTTGCTTTTAAGGTTATGTCTACAATTTTTAGCATAACTAACCTAAAATTCAATAATCTCAAACTGACTTATAAACTAATGGAAAAACTATCCGAATATAATTTATGGTAATAAAATAAACAAATAGTATATTTCTAAAAGAGTTTAGATATTAAAAAAACTATCATTTATATTTTAGTATTGATATGCTTCAAGCGGTATGTAGCTGTTTTTGTGCAGTTCTATGAAATTTCTTCCGGTTTTATCATAATCCCGGCCGTTGTTGTGTAGACATTCATGCAAATATTTCTCGTTCATTCCTGAGTCTTTCATGAAAGTTTTCAATATCTCTGTTCGCACGTCACACGGCGGTCATGGTAACTGGTTGATTATTGCCACCTCGGCAGCGTTTTCTTACTTTTCGGCGATTTTATGATATGGATAATGACGCTATGTATTGTCAATTTAGTTTTAGCGGAACTTTAGCAGAAAATTTTGGCCATCAATCAACCCGAAGCTATGTTAATTTAAAGTATTTTACTTATCTACTGTCATTTAACATAATTAAACTTCGATAATTTATTAATAAACTCAAAAAATGATATAGTAGAAACTTCATGTCTGTTAAAAACACAAAACGCAAAACCGCTTAAATGAATCACTGAAGAAAAAGAATAGCCTGTCTAGCAGGCTTTCAAAGTATGAAACAGAACAGCAATAAAACTTCATTAATATTAATAACTAAATGAAGTAATAACGATAATGAAAAAACAACAACAAATCTAAAAGAAAAAGAATTTAAAATATGATCTCTTTTAATAATATTTTAAGTTTAAAATATTTTTTTTGTTTTCTGGCATATTTTATTAAATTTCTTATTAATTTATTATAAATGAAGTTATATTGCAAACAATAATTAGATGGATATATAAACTTTTCTACTCGTAAAAGTATTATTACCAATTGCGTTTTTACTTAACTTCGAAAATAGTTTTTATTTTTTTGTAAAAGAATAGCTTGCAGATATAGCTCATTATCATACGACAACTTGAACTATGGTCTAAAAACGTTTTATTTAACAAGTCTTCAATAAATAAAATTTAATATTTTTATTTATGTTCAAAGCCAGAAAAAGGAAACAACACTAAATATATATATTTTTTTGAAAAATTCCTTATTTTGAATAAAAAATACATTGTAAAACTTATAAAAAAAAGTAAAATCACTCAAATGAAAATTTAAAACATTTTTAGCGAGTAGTAGACCTTAAAATAATTAAATACTAGAAAATATTAAATCAGCGTTTTTTTGAAGTGTGTTATTCTTCTCTGTAATGTTCATTAAAATACTTTTAATTCAATGGTGAAATATCAATTGGAAATTAAAAAGATACTTTCTTAATTAAAGTTCTTTAAACATCAATCACTGTTTCCTTTCTTGTTATTCAAAATCTTAATTTGTCACAAAGAAATAAATAATAAACTTTTGTACTTGTACATTTTCATAAATCAAACCATTAGAAATTAACAATTAGAAAATAAGCAGTTCTTATGTTCAATAATAATTATTTTTCGATAACTTTTTGTTTTTTGCTAAATTTTGTTTTCTTAGATATCCTTAACAATCGGAAATATTGAAAAAAAATAAAACGAGTGGAGTAAATGTTAATAAAAAACTTTAAATGAAAATTTAATAATACAAGAAAAGTCTACCTATTTATAAAACAAACTATTTCTACCACTTTGTCGTGGCGCGTTGTAAAACTTAGGTTAATATTGCATTGTTTTGTTTTGTGAACAAATGACAGTTATTACAATTTATATCTATTGCTAATTGCTAAAAACATAAATTGCATTCTATCTTTTTAGATTAATTCAAATTCGAACTCAATTTTTCTAGCATTGTATTTTAAAAGTATGTGTTACATTAAGGGAAAAAATTAATAAACATCATAAGTTTTTTTGTTGAGTCTGTTGTTTAAATAAATTAAAGCTTACAATATTTCATTTCTTATCACTTAATAGCAAAATGATATATTTAAATTAATTAATTATCAAACACTCTATTTTGTACAAATTTAAAACTTAGTCTTAATAAGCTAAAATCTAATGCAGAATTACTTGATTATCTTTTTATTTGTAAATTTTTATCTATAAAGTGAACTCAAAAAGTTTATTAAAATTTTAAGGTATATTTACTAATTTTTTTATTTATCAAAAACAAACAAAATAGTAACTGTTGTTTTTTGTAACAAAAGTTTAAATTCAAATATATTAGTGTACAAATTAATATCACTTTAAAATTACTACTAAGAATGTATACAAAAAAGTTTGACATCAAGTAAATAATCCAAGTAGAAATAACACTTATGGTTTTCATTTATGCACAACGTTCGTTTGTTTAATCCGACAAGTATTTGTTTACAACATGTGTATAAATAAAAAACCCTTTACATCTTAACTTATGCACAACGTGTATTATTTTCAACCGTAAAACGCAGTTTTATAGCACAAAAATATTCTCAAAAGTTTACTTTTAGTTTTATCAAAATTATAAGTTTCACATTTATAAAAAATTTACCTACTTTTTACTGTCTTATAATCTGTTTCAGTTTGTTTTAAAAAACTATTAAGAAAATCAACTGATAGTTAATTTAAATATTTTTAAATTACGATGTTTAAATTTAAACAAATACTTGTGAAACGACTATAAAACAATTTTTAGCGTATAAGAAGTAGTGACGTCATTACTGAGCCCCGAAACACTTGCTTTCAGTTATAATATTTAAAACAAGCAAGTTGAGACATTTTAGTATGCTCGGAAAAAATCAGTTTGAACCGCACAGAGCGGTTAGAATTTAACTATTTTTCTAATATTTTCTTTTATATTTAATGAAGTTTACTTAATTCAAAGTATTAGTTTTTTTTTTAATATTACCTCTTTTTACTTTAAGAAAAATATTTTTATGTTTTAGTAATTAATATCAGTTCAACTTTTGATGCTAAAACAAAAACAAAATTCAGAAATAAAAGTTGATTAAATTTATTCGGTTTTTAAGTAGACTCGTCAAAACATACCTTTTAATTAAAAAAGTTTTTTAAATAGTACAAAAATTTGTTTTTCCATTTTGTAAACTTAGGCCTTAAAGTTTTAAAGTTACTAGAAAATGGGAATTTTTTTTAACTCAATGTTCTAAGAATAGGCACATAAATATTTTTTTCCTTAAAAAAATGCTGCCCTATTGTTTTTTAATGAAATAAAACGTTTGACTACCAATAGTTCTTGTTTTTAATTTTACTTATGTGAATTTAAACAATTATAATATATTTTTTTAACAGAGCTTAATGATAACATTTATGAGCTACATTAAAATTCTTATGAAAAAAAAAATTGCTTGTCATTTAAAATAGATGTATTTAAGATTTTAATTCGCTCAAAGTTCTACATTGTTCTTGTCTTAAACATTTACATGAAATGTTTTAAAAATTTATTATATTTAGTTTGTAATATTATTTACCTAGAATTGTTTTTTAAATAACAAGAAAAAGAGCTACAATGTTTCCAAAAAAATATAAGTAATGATAGTGTTATAATCATTAAAGATAGTTTTGTGTAAATGTATTAATAATAAATTTTATTAATACTATTTAAAATTTCAGATTTTAGCCGTTTAAATTTTTTCCTGTAAACTAAATGTTAAATCAAAATCGATCTTTAATTAATCTTAACTTCAATTTTTACTGGACACTACATTTAAAATCATTAAAAAAAACAGTAAATCTTTATTTATAATATACACTTTTTCAAAGTATTACAAATTAAAAAAAGTTTCTGAATGTAAACTATTTAAACCTTTTTATTTAAAGTATTCAGCAAATGAAACAAAAAAGTTTACTGCTTTAATTTAATCAAATTTCCTATACTACAATTGTATGCAAACTTTTTTTAAGACATTACAATCAAAATTCATCTAAGTTAATTAAATGTTGCCTAAGTTAATTGACACAAGCTTATAATTTTTAGTTAAAATTATGCTCATGCTAAGTTTTCCGGAACGGGTCTAAATTTCACTCAAACAAAATTGCACGAGGCTACTAAATTGCACGAGGAGACTACATTGCACGAGAACAAAATTACACGAGTGCACAAAATCGCACGAAGCCTTATTTGCATGAGGGCGCAAAACTGCAAGAATGAACAAATTACACGAAGACGATTTTTAATGATTTTCATTTTTACGCGAGAGTAAACTAAATACAGAAAAATAAAATAATGAATAAAAAATACAAAAAAGTTACTGACCGAGGGTAAGGATAAGGAGTAACAGTGATAGAAAAATAGAAAGAATAAAATAATTAACATAAATTAATAAGAAAAATAATAATAAATAAAAAAAAAAGACTTCCGACCGAGCGTAAGGGTTAGGGGTAACAGTGATATTAAAAAAAAATTTAGTGAATAAATAAGTTTATATAATAGTAATAAAAAAAATAGAAAATAAAAATAATAATATCTTTCAAAAATATCTTAATGCACATTCTGCCCTCATGCAAATTAGTTTTCGTGCAAAATTAACTTTCGTGAAATTTTGTGCACTCTTAAATAAAAAACTAACAAACTGAGTTTATATCATTTTTTGACCTCGGTTTGTTTAAAGTTAATTGTTGTATGAGTAATGATAACAGGGTTTTTATTCAATTTTAATAATAACTATTTTGTTATATTTTATAAAGATTAGCATTTATAACCAAGTGAACAACTTATAAATACAAGTATTATTAAACACTTCTATTTATAACACTAATAAAATAAAATAAAGGGGTCTTTTTTCATTATCGTATAATTTGAAATTTCCTTTTTTAATTTACGCTATTGTTAAACACGGAATAGGGCAAAGGAAAGAAGATTAGTTGAGTAAAATTTGTTAGTGTTTTCATTTAAATTTTTCTATTTTTTACATTTTAAGTACGAAATATAGGTGATAGTCTGAAGAGCTCTATTACAGTACAAAACAAAAGTGCTTGGTAAATAATTGGATTAAATAAAACTATTAAATCTAGAGTGTGTATTGATATTAGTTGTAAAAAATATTGTGTATAATTTTTAATTAAAGATGTACTAGATGTATGTATATCACAGTATTCCATTTTTATTAAAGATTAATATATTTAATTAAATGTTATATTGTTTTAAATTGCTACAAGATGTATTTTTTAATTTATTTAAAAAAGTATGTAGTACAACTAACTAACTTATTTAATCTTTAAAAACTTACTTAAGTTTAAAGAACACATTACTTAAGTTTATTTGTAACATTGTTTTTGCGTGTAGAGAATTTAAGTTTAACTAAGTGGAATTGGAAAGTAAAGTTAAACTTTTCATTATATTTTCGTTAAACTTTTTTTATCTAATTTATCATACATGACAAAATTTTGAACAGATGTAAAATGTAAAACAGTGTTTATAAAATTGAAGGTTTGATACTTCACTTAAACTAGCAAAGTGTTTCATTGAAAATAATAGAGGGTTTAAGTACAAATAAACCTGTTCTTAATTGTATGCAACACAAAAAAATTATTTCGTTACGTATTTTAAAATAACCAATAAACTATCGTGCGGAAATATATATAAATAATCACTGAGTTGTTTAAATTCACATCTGTTTTTAAGACGTTATTTTGAACGGCCTAAACCGGCTGAAGACGTTTAATTATGTTGAATAAATATTTGAGGTTTTAATTTTGTAACTATGATTTTTATATCAGTTAGAAAAAAATCATAGTTAAAAAGATTTAAGAAGAAATAATCTCATAGTTATATTATAAATAAAAAATATAATGACGGGCTCGCAATCAGCCTAACCGGCTATGCGTACTTTTATAGAAAATAAAATATAAGTATTATAAGAATTTCATCGTACAATTTTAGAATATACCAGTATAAACTTTTAAATAAGAAAATAAATAGTATTTATTAAAATCATTTAAATACTCAATTGTATCAATGAAGCAAAAGTTTAATAGCAATTTAAAACTAACAGTTTTTATTTAAAATTAATGAACATTTAGCTGTCTTTTAATTATTTATTGTCTTGATGATTGTTTTAATTTGAGCTAAATAAAGCTAAGTTAAATAAAATGAGATGTTATTTTAGGTTTGATCAGTTTAAAACTTTGGACCTACACGACTAAAAACAACTTACTTTATTTTATTTGTAAACGGCACAAAATAAAACAGAAAGCTTATTAAAAAAAGAACTCGTTAAATTTATTTTAACTAAAAGTTTACAAATGAATTTTGTAAAAAGTTTTATAAAGATTTAATAGTCTTGTAAAGAATAGCTTACAAATAGTCTGTACAAAAAAATTATAGGAAGTATACATGTAATGTAAACAAAATTGAATAATGTACTAAATTGTGATGCGACAGCTTGATATTTTCTTTAAACGTCAAAAGCTGATTTGTATAAATTTATATCTTAAGTATTATGATGCGGAAATATAAGTGAAATTTTATAAGTCACTAAAAATCTACTTGTGTAGATATTATAAACTTTGTTTGTCAAAGCAAACTAGACTAATATATTTTACAGTTTGTTTGTAAATAAATGTAATACATTAAAATTAGTTATAATAAAATATAAAATTACGTCAAAAGTATTCCTGAAAAATTCTTTATTGTAATAATTTTCAAGTATGACCAAAAATTATTTTTTAAGTTGTGGTAAAAATTTGTAGTTTTTCATCATTTTTTAATGAGTTTTAATCAAAAAAACCTTTTGTGCTGTTTTATTGGAATAGAATTAAACAAAATTTACTAAACAAAACAAAAATAAATGAAACTACAACAAATTAAAATTCGGTTTTAAAGTTTATTTACAGTCTTAAGTAAATTTAACGTTAGATTATCTAAAAACAAACCAAAAACTTAGATAACTTTTGTATATACCAAAAGTTGATATTAAATGTCAAGTGAAGTTAAAATACTATTCTAAGAAAAGATATTAAAAAGTATCCAAGTGGTGTACAACTTGATAACAAAGCATTTTTTTACGTGCACCAAGTCCTTAAAGCTATTTTAGTATTCATTAAACAATCTTGTGAAAATGTTTTCCATGACTTTTTGTTTTTATTTAAAAAACTGAAAACGTATTTGAAAAGATGTTCTTTTTTAATTAGCTGAAACTTTTGTACAGTTTAAAAAGATAACAATATAACAATCGTTTTAAATATACAAAATAACAAAGGTTAAGTATGTTGATACATAGCAAGATACTAAAACATATTAGCTTGTTTAGCTTAATTTTTAATTTAAAAATGATAGTTTTTTCAAACCGCTTGATGCAGTTAAAACTATGAAGTAACCAATAAAGATTGATTATAAAACCATTTACAATTTGTACTTTGAATGTCAGTAGTTGTTTGTGTGTTTTAAAATACTATCTAAAGCAGGAAAACCAAGTGTAAAAATAAATTAGTCCGATATAAACTTAAGTCGTTAAAAACTTTAGCTCTATAAAATTAACAATAAATGTATTAACCAAATATATACGTCACTTAAGTACTTGTTTTACATGATGATTAACAAAAAGAAATCATTTAATTCATACTTTACTTTTTAAAATAATCAAACGGTCGAACATTTTATTTTTTTCTAAGAAGATTTTACTTAGTGATTAATTTCATTAAAATAACAAACCGTACGAACTTTTTTGAAGGTTTTAGCTCTTTTAAAGTAAATAAATTTAGAAATGTTAGTTAAACCTTGTATTGTTTATGTTTTATTTTAACACTGCAAAGAACAGTGGTCACGTTTAACTTATAAATTATATGTTCAGTTATTAGAATTTTTGTTATTCTCAAAATAAACTATTTGAGTTAATTTTTAGAAATACTTATTAACTGTATATAATAAAGTTTAAGAAAATTGACCTGACATAAAAGTTTCATTTTTGTTTCGCAATTGAGTAAGATTTTACGATCAGTCTAAAAAATTTGGTTTATAAATAAATAGAGTTAATCAAATATGTTCATAAGGTTTCATAGTATTTTCGATTTTCAGTTTTTTGTAAAGCTAAGTTAAACTTTTCATACCGTATCACTTGGTTTTAATTTTACCTCATAAAATTAAGATGTTTGCAAGAAAGCATTGTATAAGTATTTACCTAGCTTTCATTATGTTTTCTTGTACAGATTTTATCATTCTTTTAATTAGTTTGTAAATAAACTCAACAAAGAAAGATATATTTATTTATGATAAAATCTTATTCAATGGGTATACACCATTTCTTTTGCAACATGAACTTTACCTTTACATCTTTAGCCACTAATTTCATAAATATAGCACCAGTTATTTTGATCTGTTCTCTGTTGGCCGCTAACATTTTCCTTTTAACTGGTATAAGACTTGACTTCTTAAAACCATGTTTTAGGTAACTATTAAGGTCCCATAAAAATGACTGAGCACCCGTATCTGTAATGACATTAATTTTGCAATAATTTTGTCTAGGGCATTTTATATTCATCTGAGTGTATGCTTGTTCATCAATAGAAGCTTTTAATTGAATTGTTGGGTGTTTCAGTGACACTGATGCTTTCCATCCATTCAAACAATCAAAGACGTAATGATCAAGTTTTACTACACTATCATTAACATCAACTGACTGATCAAAATTTTGTGTATATGATCCACCAACTAGAAGTGCATTCGTCTCATCTGCACAATTGTTGTCACCATGATAAACTTTTTTCCTGGATTTAATCCAGCATTGCTTACATGTATTACACTCAATATACTTGTTATTTTTCCTGCTCCAAATAAATTTTGTAGATGTTTTACTACATATATTACAAGTTATTTTACCACTTGGTCGTTTTGTAATTTTCCTAAAGGATTTGTACGAGGAAACTGAGGCAGTAACAGCAGGTTGTGTCATTGCATCTCGTGCCATCTCTTTTGCCTCAATAAAACTAATTGTCTCATTGACATCTTTCTCGTCTAAACTACCCCATCCTAACACCTCTTTGCGTATATCCTCATCAGCTAAACCGGTTACCATGACATCTTTAAGGATAATGTCTGTGAAATCTATCATTTGGTTACAGCCATCCTTTGGGCATTTACATGAGTACGAGCATGTACTAGCTTTTCCCTTTAAACGGGCAGCAAATGATCTCGTGTTTTCAGTCAAATCCTGTCTTGTACTAAGAAAGTCTGATCGTCGTACAACAACTGAAACAGGAATAACTGCAAGCTGCTTGATCATCCTTAAAAGCTCTTGCTCACTTAAATTTACTACATCATTATGTCCCTTCAAAATAGCATCGCCTAGATCTTCCTCACAGCACTACAACCAATTGACTTCTTTGATGATTGTGTTTAAGCCATTATTAAGTCCAAAAACTAAATTTTACTAGAATGATGAGCTAGATGATACATTCTACAAATCAAGAGAAGCTATAGTTGCAGCTATAACAAAGGGAATACAAATTTTTGATTTGGGAAAGCCCACTTGTATACAGCCAGATTGGTCTACAACTGGTATTGGTTACTTTTTGTCGCAGAAACATTGCTCTTGTAAGTCTGCTGTGCCAGGATGTTGTCAAACCGGATGGCGTATTGTTTTAGCAGGCTCTCGCTTTCTTAGACCTTCTGAATCACGTTATGCTGCGGTAGAGGGAGAAAGCCTTGCAATTGTATGGGCACTTGAGCAATCACGGTATTTCACACAAGGATGTGATCATTTGTTGGTTCTGACTGATCACAAACCACTGGTTAAATTATTTGGAGACAGAACACTTGATGAAATTTCAAACCCCCGTCTTTTCCGGTTAAAGCAGAGAAGTCTTTTATGGCGATTCAAGATTCTACATAAACCTGGTAAACTACACCTTGCTCCAGATGCAATGTCACGTCATCCAGTGGTTATCGTACATAAAACAAAAGATGAAGTTTAGATAATTGCTTCTGAAATTTTAGCTGGAATACGTTTGCCAGACAGTGAGTGTATTATTGCAAGTAATCAAGTAGGTGACAATTTTCAAGCTGTGACTTTTGACCGAGTTAAAGAAGAAACTTTAAAAGATAAACAAATGATGAAGCTTATTCATTATGTTCAAGTTGGTTTTCCAGAGACCAAAGACCACCTACCATTAGAATTGCATGAGTTTTGGATAGTTCGCTATTCTTTGTTTATGATGGATGGGGTCATTATGTGTGGTGATCGTAAACGAGAACTTGATCATAATAAGTTTCTATCAACTAGCAGTATACTTAAGGATGATGTGTATAGAATTGTTATTCCTCCATCATTAAGAAAAGAGGTTTTAAGAGTGTTGCATTCTGCTCATCAAGGAGTCACTGCAATGAACGAGCGAGCATAATCGATTGTTTATTGGCCGGGAATAACAAATGACATTCAAAGCTGTCGGGAAAATTGCAATAGTTGCAACTTAATTGCACCAAGCAATCCTCGCCTACCTCCAATTGAACCATTGATTCCAAAGGTTCCTTTTGAGTCAATTGTTTGTGATTATTTTCAGTTCAAAGGTTGGTATTATTTTGTAGCTGCCGACAGACTTTCAGGATGGACAGAACAACAAAGAATCAAATTGGGTACAAATGATTCTGGTTCAAAAGGGCTGTGTAAAGCTTTGCGTCATATTTCTGTGACTTTTGGTGTTCCAATTGAAATATCTTCTGATGGAGGTCCAGAGTTTTCTGCAAAAGTTACCAAAGATTTTCTGAAACGATGGGGTATACACCATCGTATGTCATCTGCATATCATCCAGTGTCAAACGGTAGGGCGGAATTAGCAGTAAAGGCTTCTAAGCGATTGTTAATGGAGAATGTTGGTTCAAATGGTGAACTAAATAATGACAAAATGGTACAAGCTTTACTTATGCAGAGAAACACGCCTGATCCAGGATGCAAACTATCACCTGCACAGATCCTTCTTGGAAGAAATTTAAAGGACTCCTTGCCTTACCTCAGGAAGAGTATCATGGCTTACAATAACCCGCAGATCTTAAACATTTGGCGTAACGCATGGAGTAAAAAGGAAGAAGCTCTTAGGTCTCGTTATGTTAAGTCTCTCGAGAATTTAAGTGAGCACACAAGATTGTTGCCATCATTGAATTGCGGTGATCATGTCATGATACAGAATCAAGCAGGTAACTTCCCTAACAAGTGGGGGAAAAGTGGTGTAATAGTAGAGCTAAAAGACTATCATCAGTATGTTGTCAAGATTGATGGATCAGGTCGCTTAACTGTACGAAATCGAAAGTTTTTAAGAAAATTTAACCCTCCTGTTTGCAAATCTCAAAATAGTATCCCTTATCTTAGAAAAGCAAACATACCAACGCAGAAGTTGGTTTTTTCTGGCAACTATGAGAGAAAAGATTCCAAGGAAAGTTTTGATTGTGTGCGCTCCCATAAAGGAATACGTTTCAAAGCTGGAGATAACTTTGACAAAATTTGCAAAGCGAAACCAGCTACCTTCCTTTCACCTGAGGACTCAAATTGCACTGATGAAAGCCAATCCTCTACAAATCAGAAAAATGGTGTATTGTCTCGTTTGGACGCTAATGATAAATCTAGGGTATTTGAAAGAAATTTAAATGACGATGGAGTATTTCCAGAAAATGAACTGCGTCGTTCCGGTCGTGTAAGAACCCGGAGAAAAATTTATGATGCCGAAAGCGGTACATACAAACCTGTTTAAACTGTTGTTAAAATTAATGTTTTTGTACAAATTGTAACTATGTTTATTGTAACATTTTAGTGGTTTACGTTCGTTTTGAGTGTTGTTTCGTTAACGTTAGCACAGAAAACGGTATTTAAGTTTGCAATTTTGTAAATAATTTGTTTTGTTAGCTAGACGTGTCGTTTCATCTCCTTGGTGATAAAATCTGGGGGGAGATGTATAAGTATTTACCTAGCTTTCATTACGTTTTCTTGTACAGATTTTATCATTCTTTTAATTAGTTTGTAAATAAACTCAACAAAGAAAGATATATTTATTTAAGCATTATTTTTGAACTGTATTTGAATGTATTCAATAGAACTAAATTTGGTATGTGACGCCAGTAAAATATTGTTGCTAAAAAGTACTTTTAAATCTTTTATTTATTCTGTCGAAAAATAATATTCTTTAATCAAATATTATGTTGTTGTTGAAAATCGTTGTTGTATATACAAATATTAGTATAAACTATAATCTTATAAAGATACGATAGAAAACTGGCAATAGACAACACTTGTATAAAAAGTTAAAAAGTTAGCAATGTAGTGTTTGCTACGTGTTTATATTACATAAAATACAAAAAAATAATTTTTGTTTTCATTTCTTAAGTTTAATGTTTTATTTATATTATAAATTAAATAAAATTTTAATAAAATTATTTGAGCTTTCTATATTTTTTTACAAGAAATCTACAAATTTCCATATAAAGATTAAATTCTTGAACTTTGATAAACTTGTTAAATTTTTTGACAAGTTTATTAATACTATTTCGACAACAAAGGAAGATTTTAGTTAGTAACAATATCATTAAATTGATTCGAAGTAAAACTGTTTTATTTTTTTTAAACAAAAGCAAAAAACTTTTATCAAAAAAAGAAGTTTAAATAATACTGTATAATAAATATTTTTAGTTTTAGAAATTACGTCTTATCCGTGTAAAAATTAAAGTATTTGGATCAAAAGTCTATAATTAGCAAAATTTTAATGCTAATGAAAATATTTACAAAGGACATCATGCAACTTATTTTCTAATTCAATGCTTAAAAAAAGAAAAAAAAAAACAAAAAATTATTTATCGCAATTCCTCTTTCTTGTAAGTAAAAGTAAATATTAACGCAAACTTCTTTTAATTGCTTAAAAATAAATTTGATTATGTCGATTGAAGTTCATGAAATGCAACTAATATTAGTTGAAAAAGGTATTCGAATTTGTTTAACAAGTATTAAGCTATAAATATTTATATTGTAACTGTTCTATAAAACAAATATTGATCATAATTACAAATTCTTTGGAGAAATTTATACTCACACAAATAATCACACAATAACACCTAACTTATATATAATTTTAAAGTGAAGTAGTTAAACTAACACAGAAATATTAGCTTTAAGTTTGTCTATTAATACTAAATACATTTTAGTTGTTTTTTACTGTAATAGAAACATTAAAAAAAACAATTAAAGCTATATTGACAAATGGACCAAAACAGCAAATGAAGGTTTAAACCTTTTTTTTAGTTTATAACGATTAGTGTTGGAGCATTTTATGTTAAAAATTTTACTCTATTAAACAGGTTAAATCATCTACTGAAACTTTGTTGTAGGTGCTTTATTTAGCTTATATTTCTTTATTGTTCATTATAATCTTATCTTACTGATATTCACCCTAAATTAATTTCCAATAAAACAACTTAGTAGTAAAACACTTATTTTAAATTAAAATAAAATTTCTTTTTTATAAATAGTGATTAGATTGTTTGTTGTTTACAATTAATGAAACATTGACGTTTTATACATGTCCCACAAGTTAAAGTTTGAAAATATTAGTATATAAAAACGACACTTTTTACTTTGAAAAAAATAGCTTTCTTTTAAAAATTTCAATTGATTCTAAGCGATGATATGAGAAATTGTTTTACTTATTCATTTTAGTTTGCTTAGCTATTTTTCTAGTCTTCGATTACAATTAAGTTCTGGAAAACTACCAGATTTCTTACAAATTAAGTTACTAATACTACTAGTAGATCATATTATATTATTATTACTACAGTTAACTTATAACAGAATAAAATAATCTAAATTATTAATTTACTTTTGTTTAAAGTGTGACTTCACAAGAAAGGTAAATACAATAATCGATTAAAATAGAATTAGATACCTGTTAAAAACAATAAACAATTTTTGTTTTTCAAACAGTTTCAGAACAGTTATTGAGAAACTATTTTCATTTAAAATCAAAATAAAAGTAATCATAAATCAAAAAATGCTAATAGTTTTGCAATAACAAACTTGTTCTAAACAATTTATAAACTAAGAAACCAAAAAATAGTGCTTTTTGATAATTACTTACAGATAATAAATCTTAGTTTATAATTTGTGACATAATGAGTGGAAGTAATGTAAAGTTGTAAGTAAATTAATACTAACATCAGATTTTTAAATTACTAACAGGTTAATGTTCATGAATAAGATTTAAATAAAATTTTGTTCATAGTTTTAGAAGCAATATTTAAATATTATTATTGTGTAATTATATTTGATACTTTAAATTCTATTTTACTATACTTCAAAGTTAATTTGGTTAGTTTATACTGCAGATCAGATTAAATTTAAATAATCAAAGTGCACAGTAAAAAAGTATCAATTTTAAAGACACTTCGCTCAAATTTATATAAACTCTCAGTCTACTAGTTGTTGGTCATTTTACTTAATAGTAATATTAGTTGCAATATGTTTTTATTTTCTTTAAGCTTTTTTCTGTAAACGTAGATTTGTTATATTTTAAGAATCGTTTTTTAGCTAACTATGATTTATAAAATCCTTGTTTTTAAGATGTAGAGATCTTAATGTTGTTTACATAATCAAACATAAATTATAATAAATTTATATAAAGTAAACTTATTTTTAATCAAAATACTTGAGTTTAATACAATGTCTAAATTTAATATGTTAAAAGAAAAAAATGTTTAATTCTGTCAGTCAGAAACTTGGTATTATATATATTTGGTCTTTAGTGATTAATATTTTCAACTAAACAAGCTAGTATGACACTAATTAAAATCTACTTAAATTAAATTGCTAGTTTTGTTTACAAATTATGTATTTAGAATAACTTAAATCAACAAACCATTTTACTCGTTTTTAAACTAAAAATAAAATTAAATTAATTTCTCATCCAAAATATATAAATTAAATATTATTAAAATAAAATATAATACTATGTAGTTAAAAGTCACTATTAAAAGTATTCTTATTATGTTAATTAGATATTTTACTTAAAAAAATAGTTTAAAAGCTAAAAATCCTATAAGTACGAACTTGTGACCAGCTGTTAATTAATTCATAAACAAATGTTGTTTTTTTTTTAGACTTTTATTTAGTTAAACACAACCTTAATTCTAAACTTATGATTTTTTTTATTAGACTCAAATTAAAAATGAATATGTGGTTTTGAATATATTTGAATATATCTGTGACATCATTAACAGTATTTTTTTACTTTTTAAATTATAATTAAATAAAGGTAGTAAAGCGTTTGAACAAAAAAAATTTACAGGATAAAATTACAGTATTTGATTTTATGATTTATAAGTTATGTTACTTTAAACATTGTTTCAACGACTTATTTAAACTTTAGGTATAATATCTGTTTAAATAAAAGAAAATTATTATGTTAAGTTAGCTTGACTGTTGGTATTTTTCATCTGTAAAAAAACTTTTTCACTAGTATGAATGTTTAAGTTACAACTTTTTTAGCAAAATTTTTTCTCAAAAACAGTTTTCTAACAATAAAACAAAAAAAAGTTAAATAGAATTTTTAGATAATTTTTATGCATTAAACTTTCTGCAATATATTTAAAAAAAATTTTTTTTGACTCAATATTTATACTCAGAGTTTTTGTGGTTTTAAAATTTAGTCCATTTTAATTATACAACGAAAAAAGTTGTAAAAACCGTAATTAATGTTACAGTTATGTTACATTTACATTTTAGTATAGTTATAAATACTATAAGAATAAAAGATAGAATACTATTCACCCTTTGTAACTTACTTTTGATAAAGGTTTATTTTACATCTTAAGTTAATATCAAGTATATTTATTAAAAAATTACTATATGATAGTTACAAAACTATTTTTATTTTTAATGAAATGTTAATGTATAATAAAAACTTTATAAAAAAGTTGCATTGACCTAAAGTGAATTTTTCACGTAAAAAAAATTCTAGCTAACTTAATAAAAAAAGACTTCCACATACGTTTGATTAGATAGAAAATTTCTCACCAAGTTAAATTAAATCGCCTAAACAATAAAATTTATCAATATTGCATCAAAACTATTATCTAAAAAGTATGAAAGTTGAAAACTTTTAGACATGTTCTAACTGTATTTAAGAAGTAATGGTAAAGTTAGACTAAGTTTACATAAACACTTTTAAAAAATGTTTTTAGTTTATATAATTATATTTTGCATCTTTTATATTGATAATTCAGAGACTATTTTTTCAAATTAAAATTTTATTTATCACGTTTGAAATTGAGTAAAAACACTTTAAAAGTTGATATGTAAAAGTGTTAGTGTTTAAAAGTTTAAAAGTGTTCTTGTGTTTAGCAACAAAATATGTATAAAAAATAAACGACTTCCCTCAAAAATTAAAATAATTTGATACAATCTAAGATTTTAGAGTTCTTAATAACATTTCCAATTTAAACTGCTATTATAATAGATTTTGTATAATAATTTTATAATGCTAATACTTACATGTAAGTTAATTCTTTTAATGCTACCATTTGAATCATTAACTATTAACTTACTTGACAGTGAAACTAAGTAAAACAAGATTGTACAAAAGGTTAGAATTAGCACCGTGTTCAATATAATTGTTAGTTTTATATTATTTTCATTTCGAATAAACTATATCGATAGAAAATATTCCAAATGTTTTATAGATTACTGTATGATTTTTAAAAATATTAAATCGTTTCGGTTGATACAGTGATGTAAGTTTAAAAATTCTGTGTGTTTTGTTTTTTTCAAATTATGAACTTTTATTTAATTACTAACAGTCTGTTTTATTATAACATTAAATGCTTAACAACCTTAATTGGCTGATAATTATAAATATAAAATCAATAATTAACTATATTTTTATAACTTTTTAAATAATTTAAACGCTGTTAAAGATTGGTTATGTGATTATAAAATATTAAATTTGTTAAGAATATAGTATACAACCTGTTTCCTATATTTTATTAATTTTTTTTTAAGCATGTTTAAGCTAAACTAAAAAAATATATCAAAATAGTTTTCGTTTTATAGTAAGTATGTATATAAAAATTAAAAATTTTGTTTCAATTCTAGCTCATCTAATATATATATATATATATATATGAAACGATTTAATTGAAAATTTAATATTTTATTTTAAAACTTATATAGTTATTTTTAAACTTTTAGTTACCAAGTTTAAAGCTTTAAATCAATTTAAGTTATTCAGCCGGTTTAGGCCGTAAAAAATCGCGAAACTTCATTGAGAAACAAAAATTAAAAAACTAGTATCTATTTATTCTAATTTCGCAAAAAAGTATTTGTATTATTTGCAAAATACGTTACACAATCGTTAGTATTCGATACATATTTAAAAATTATTTGTTTATAATCTTTTTCCATCAAATTTGAAAAGGTTAAAACTTATTATATCTTTATACCAAAATAAAAAAATACATTTGTTAATGAGTAAGATAAGGACTCTGCATTAAAACGTTTACATAAAGTTTATTAAAATTTTTTGATATAAAAACCTGAACGTTTTTAATTAATGATTGTGTATGTATAAAGTGTAAAACTTATTATAACCTACATTATTTGGAGATTATTGTACTAAATTCTTATAATTATACAGTGTGCTTTAGATAAACTGAAATTATTTATTAAAATATTCTTTAATAGTAAGCAAATTTTATCAAAAAATAACTTGTTTAGATTTTTATTTCTGAATATATTTATAAATGTTGGAGATTTTTTGACTTGTAAAATAATGAAGTATAAAAATTTTTGACATTTAATTATTGATGTTTTTAAAATCTGCCTTTTTAAATCATTTGTATTTTTTTGAGCATTGATAATTTTTTGACTTTTAATTATTTATTTTAAATTAAATCAAGTTATGGTCACACATATTTATTAATAGAAAAGCTACTGAATGAGATATGACTCTATTTAGAGCAAAGTTATAGCAAACTAAAATATAAAGTATGCTTCCTTGGTTATAAGTTTAACTAAAAGTTTTGTTTAAGACAATCTAAGTATTTATTATTCTATTTGAATCATTGAAGCTATATAAGTCGACAAAAGTATTAAGTTGCTATTTGTAACTTGATATTAAATTGTATATTGTTGTATTTGTTTAATAAAAAAGTTGGATCTAGACGTATGCAATTACCGATGCAGTTCAAGTAGAGTATAGAAAATAAAAAATAAAGTAACAGTTAAGAGAAAAACATGTAATGTAACAAATTATCATTGAGATGTATTTTTCTAAATAGTCACAAAACTATTTCCTAAAAGTGTTTAAAGTTTAAATAGCTAACTTTTATTCCAGCTTTTACATTTCTTAAATCATACTATATTGGACTTTAACATGTTTAAGAACTTTAAGTCCTTTTAAGTGTTTTCTAAAGTATAATGACGTTTTTATTTTTGTTAACTAGTGCATTTGTTTTTTAAAGTTTAAAATAACCATTAACTGTCATGCGTACTTTTTAAAAGTACTTTTAAGTATCATTTAGTTTCAGCATTAGTTAGGTTAAAGTTTTTTTAATAGTGTTAAATAAGGTAGGTGTAAGACATAATTTAACTGGGAACGGGACTAAATTGAACAAGAACTTAATTGCAAGAGGGCACAATACTGCATGAAGCTAAATTTTCACGACTTACATTTTTGCACGAGAGTAAAAAATACAAATAAAAAAACTGGAGTAAGATAATCAAAAATAAGTAAATAAAAAAAAGTTACTGACCGAGAGTAAAAGTTAGGGGTAACAGTGATAGTAAAAAAAAGCAAATATTTTAAAAAAGTTAATAAAAAAGTTAAAAAAAAATTAGTCGTGCAGAAATGTCTCCGAGCAATTTTATCTCGTGCAATTTTATTACCTCGTTCAAAAGTGTCTTCGTGCAAAAGTATTTTCGTGCAATTTTGTTCCCTCTAGCACTTTTGTACGCTTGTGCAAATTTAACAGCTACTCACTTTAACTATATCATTTTTTAAGGTTACCACTTTCTCTGTTGGTTAAATTTTACCTTTTTTTAAGTTGAGTTTTAAATTGCACGAAAACAAAAAGTTGCACGAAAACAACTTTGCATCAAGGGTTAATTTTGCATGTATTAAAGTGTAAAAATAAAAAATATACAAATAAAATAAAACTACAAGATAAATTAACGGAAAAACAAAAAAGTAAAAATTTTACTTTTTTTTATATGATGAATATGAATTTAAAGTGTTTTTATTTGTAAGCTTAACTAGTTACACAAAATAGACCTAATGAAAAAAATATCTCAGTTATTGTTTTGCATGACTTTAAATACTTAAACTTTTATAGGAATCGATATAAATAACTAATATTCTAAATCAAACTGATATATTTATACATAAAATGCTGTAATATAGTTTAAGTTAAAACTTTAAAAAACAATTATTTTATAAAGTATGTATGTTCTATCATATCCTTCTCTGTCATCAACACTTAATATTGCACAATAAAAAGAAAAACATTTTTCTATTAATAATTAGATTAAGTGTGTAAACGAAACAAAAACGTTCTAATAAAACAAAAGAAATATTACTACAAAACCGATTTTATTTAATAGATCGTTTAAGTTTTTAGAACACTAATTAAAACTTTGAGTATCAATTAAAAATTTATTAAAACTAATTTGATCTTAAAATTTTATCAGTTTTTTAAAATTACAACTTAAAATGAAGAGGTTTAAACTTTAAAATTTTAGAATTCTATATATTTAAGCTAGAAATCATATGTAAACAAAAGAGTTTAAAACGTATATGTTTTAGTAATCTACTGAATTTAAATAAGAAAAATTTTAAACTTAAAACTGTTAATATTATTAGTTAGCTTAAGTTTTATTCTGACTTGCTATTGCAAGCTTATAAATTATTGCGTAATAAAATGCTATTATATTTTTAAAATCAAATTCATAAACTTGAAAAAGTACTCATGAATTATAATGTTTTGTTTAACTTCGTCATATACAGATATTAAAAAAACTTAAGAAATACTTGCTAACTATTTTATATCAAAAATTACGTAATAAAGTATTTTCAATACGAATATATGACCCAGTTTAAGAAACTAGTTCAAAAAGGTAGTAGATAAAAAAAACTTACCAAACAAAGAAGTTTCTACATATTATGACATTTTTCAACTGTAATATTATTTTCACACTGTAGAATTTGCCAAATTAATAATAAAACAAACATATAATATATTTATAAATATAATTAGTTTATTATAATAATTTTTGTAGTATAGTAGTAGATAATTGTGATGCATTATAAAAACTTAACATTAAACAAAGTGCATAAAAACATTGTTTTTTTGGTATTAATGAAATGTATTTTTAAGAGTTAATATATTAGTCGTGTTTTAAAAAGTTATTAACTTATGTTTACTGACTTAAATTGTGTTCAGTGGTTAAATACGGCTTAAAGTATTTTTTATTTATGGAGTTAATTTATGTCAACTAATTATATTTTGAAAGATATAAAACAGTAGACAGAAATAACCTACTACAAACAATTTTTAATAAAAAACCAAAGAAACATGTTCTGCGTAGCAAAATTAACAGTTTTTATAGAGGAAATTTCAAACTGCAAAAAAAACGTAAATCAAAATCCGATTAATGAAGAATTCGGTTGAGTATACTATTTGAAAGTTTTTTAAATAAGAACTTTAATATGACCGAAGTTTTCTAAAACAAGATATTTTCTTTGATATTTATTTGAATGCTACTCGTTATGGTTAAAACTAGCCAAAAAAAATTCATCAAGATTAAACAAAACCTTATCATATATAAATGATCAAATTATACGTTTGTGAGAACTCCATTTAATATTTTTAGTATTTTACAACTTATTAAATAGAAAAGCTCTAATTATTAATAAATTGCAAAAAAAAATACTTGTAGGTTAAAACAGCCTTTTTTTCTACAAATTGGATATTAAATTTTTCAAAAAATTTCTTATAACAAAATAGATGTGTATCTATTTAAGCTGTCTAATGATGTACTAATTGGACAACAAAGTCTAAAATCCAAATTTATTTACAGCTGTTGCAATATAACTAAATTTAATCTAACTAAACAAAAGACCATTTTAAAAAAATAAAATTAACTAAACCGATAAAGACCCTTTAAGTCTGTAGAAACTTTTAATAACATAAATGAATATTTACTGAGTACACAACAATATGCTTGTGAAAAAATGTATGGTACTAAAAACAACCTTTTCTTTTATTTAGTTTGTTTGTTCATCAATATTTTACTAATTGTGTTTGACAAAACAACAGAACAAAAATTTTTAAACATTATTAATACCGCTTAATGCAGTTCAAACTTTCATGCACGAAGCAGTCAAATGTTACAACCCCTTCCTTAATAAGTACTTTAATTAAAATCAAGTGTTTATGAGTTTAGAACCAACTTAACTCATAAGTTAGTTGTTATGTAATTGATGATTTTTACAAAGTTTACAATTTAATTTTTATTTTTACTTTTTTTTATTATAATGAATGAGTTATTTTATTAAGAGATATGTTGGTTGGTCGATACTTTTTAAGTTTTGATTGATTTTCAACTAAAAAGAGTTGTCTACAATTATAATTAACACTAAAAAATATTCTTATTGTGATTTTATTGTCATATCTTTCTTTAAAAATTATCTCTTTTGTTTTTACTTAGCAAAAATAAAGACATTTTGTTTTCAAAAATCTTTTAACTTAAATAAAAACAAACAAGCTATTAATTTTAAATTGAAAAGTTAATTTTTTTCCGCTTTTCTCATATATCATTTGATTTATACTGCGGATAGAAATTTAACAAAAGAAAACATTTTATTATTTTAGTTAAATTTTTATTATTCCTTTTAAATTGTTTTTCAAATCTTTCTATTAGACTGATTTATTAAACGCTAAAACTTTTTATAACTTGATTCATAAATTGTGCTTATTTTTTAAAACGATCTAATAGTAAAAGATTATTTTTATAATAATTTTTTTTTTATCATCACATTACAGTTATATGGTTTTATAACACAACATTATACGAACAAGCTTCAAAAATTACATAAAATATTTCGGTTGTAATAAAATCATAAATTATAAAAACTAGTAAACTTATAGTTTTTATAAATGGTTAAAGTCGTTTTCTATAAATATATTTTTGAAATAATAAATAAATACATTATTTAATAAGTTGACAATGAACTTAAACTTTTTAAAGGAAGTTTTTCTAATCTTTTTTAGTAACAATGAAAGATATTTGTTTTTGTGATTAGTATGTCTAAATATTTAATTTATGAGTTATTACGTTTGCTTAGTAACTTTGCGAATTAATAAAAGAATTTAAGTGGCCAATATAAAAAGTTTAAAATTAAAAAAAAAAATATTCATTTAAGTTATTTGTTATCAATAAACATTTTGAAACAAAATTAAGTATAACGAAAAAAAATATGTATTTAATTCTAAAAAGCTATATGTTTTTCTAACCTACGTTTGTAAATTACTTCTGCAGAAATAAAAAATAAACAATTGTTTCTTTAATTTAATTTACATTTTTAATTTTTCGTAGTGTATTTCTTTCGTATCTTTTTCAAAACATAAGATTTAATTGACTTATTTATAAAAGACATTATTTTAAATTTCAAAATATCAAGCTTACATATTTTTTATTTAAATAATAAATAATTTTTTTGTTATACTTTATTTGAAAATAAATTAAGTTCGACTAAGCTACTTTGTTAAATAGTTGTACTAATTAACTGTAATCAAACTATTTTTATTATATGCTATAAAGTTAGTTGTGTTTATATATATATTTGAAGTATTTTGTCGCAACATAAATATGTGCACTAAATAATTAAACCTTAAGTCTAGTGCTTTTCAACAGAATAAAATCACAATAATTTTAAACAGATTCATTTAATTTTGTTGCTCGAGTATTCGAGTTCAAAATATACCACGAGCAGTAGAAGGTTAACACAAAGTATAACATAACGCAAATTGAATATTTTAACATAGCTAATTTCAATGTGAATGTTTGTGAGTTTTTAATGATGTCAATAAGAGATTTCAAGTAAACTGTTTAAGTTGATTTATTGTAAATGCGACGTTTTTTTTACACTTTATGGTTTGTTATTTTTATTTTTAATTATACTCGTATCAAACAATATTAATTATTTTATTTTATGTGGTTTAAAAATCAAACGCTAGTTGTTATAATTTTTTACCAATTGTATTTAACATTTAAGTATCAATACTATAATTGTTCTTGATCTTTTTATTTGTTTCATATAATGAAACAAATCTTCATAGATTTTCCAACATAAATTTAGTGTGTAACTATGTTTTTCAAATTTCAATTGATATTATTAAAAAAACTTTATTCTTTATGAACTTTTTTATTAAATTTTTTAACTACTCCATAAAGTTTAAAATCAATTATCTTAATTATCAGATATGGTAGATCGATTTTTGAATTGAATATTTGTAATGTACAATGTTCAATTCTTACGTCATATTGTTTTTGTTTTTTTGTAAACTTTTGCATCTTTGTTTACCAAAGTCCTTTTTATTTTAAATTTGAACTGGCTGAGAATTAGAGACAATCTTTTTTTTTCTTTATGAAATATATTTTCCAGCATTTTTAAAATCGTTATTTCAATAAATTGTATATATATATATATATATATATATACATATATGATTCGTTTTTGTTTAGTCTACTCGTTATTGGGTTAGAATTCTTAACTACACTGAGTTGCTAATACAGTAAACTTTTTTTAGTCTAACAGACTATTTTAATATAAATGAAACGTGCGTTGGTTTACTAAAAAAGTTATAAAATATATATATAAAATTCTGTGCACTGTAGTATTAGTCAATAGAAAATCTATTTACTATAGCTAACCTAGTTTAAAATTTGATGATATTTTGCTTTTCAACCAATAGTTGATTGATTACTATAAGTTAAAACTTAACCACTCGTATTATAAAAGAACAAGTATATATTGTTGTTTTTAGTTATATCATAAAGATTTACCAACAAATTCTCTGATATAGCCAATACAATATAAAAAATTATATTCGTATAAACTTACCAACACTAAAATCAAAAAATTTTTAAACCTCCGCAAGGCAGGTTAATCAAAAATTTAAAGATAAATGTCGAGTAAGAGACAGTATTAGTTATTTAAAAACGTTCATGCATAAAACTTGTAAATAAGGTTAACAAATTTATACAACTTAAATACGTAACTAAACTGTTATTTACAAATTCAAAATTCCAAATAAAGAGTGTCTACTACATCAAGGATAGTAGTAATAGTTTAAAAGGTACTTTGTAAAAAAAAATGATTGCAGGCCACACTGTAAAACAAAGGTCTTCTGAGGGTCTTAAATAGTTAATTTATTTCAAACAGATCTAAAATTTAGTTTATCAAATATAAAATTCTTGCTTTATTTTTAACCTCACCAATGTTAACATTTTTAAATAGCAGTTTTAGTTTTTTTATGACAAACAGCCGATTGCCTCCTAACTATAAAGTACAGAAACATTTTATGTATTAAGTTATTTTGTATTTTGACTTAATCAATAAATACAGTAAAATAAAACGACCTTTATGTTGTCCTGGCAACACTTTTCTCAAAGATTTCTTTTGTGACATTGTTATTGTAAGTCATTTGAAAATTTTTCTTAGTTGCTTTATTTTTGTATTCAGTCTAAGAAATTAAGCTTAATTGATATTATTTATTTATATTTTGCTTTTTCAATTATTGTATATATTTTACAAAGATTAAACTAACTGCAGTAAATATAATATATGTCAGAAGTTCAAACTTTTTTTTATTAAAAACATTGTAGTTAATTGTATTTTGTTTGTCGAAATTCTGTTTACCAAAACGAATAAAAAGCTACTCAAATAATTAAAAAACAGTTAGAAAAAAAGTTTAAAAGGTAAATACTTAAAATTAAAAATAAATATATTTATAGAAATTTATAATTGAGAAACCAACCTTTATTTTATACTTTTGGAGGTATAAACCTACTGAATTTTGTTTTATAAAGCTTAAAAAACTCAGACGCAAGTATATCAAATGAATTAAGCAAATGATACAAAACTGAACATAAACAACATCAATATATATATAGTTTATGGTGTTATGAAGTGACTTAATTTGCAAAAGAAAAGTAATTTTTTGTTGTATATTATGAAAAAATATGTAATGAAGAAAAAAAAAGTTTTTGCATTGAAAAATGTAATTTTAACGGCCTAAACAGGCTGAAAAACTAATTCGAAATAGTAAGTTAAGTGTTGTAAGATTAAGTTGTAAGATTATATTCCTATGTTTATCTGGAGTTTTTTTTTTAACTGTACTTAATTAATTATTAATTGTAAAATTAATGTTTTTGTTCTGCAAGTCACATTTACATTTCGCGGTCCACAAAATTTTCTTTCGCAGGCCGCATTAAATTGAAAAAAAATAACGTGCTTGCGGGCTGTAGATTTATCCTTCGCGGGCCGAAGTTTGCCGACTCCTGATATAAAGTATAGACTGACATGTTTGCTTATTTTACTTTTAAATAAAATGTTAAATTTTCTACATATTTTTGTTTAAAGTTTAGTATTAATTTGTACTGATATAGTTAAAACCGTTCAAGAACGGTAAAAATGTTGATGTTATCAAAAGCTATAATAAAGCATCTACTTTTCTTTTTAATTTATCTTATCACAAGATCTATAAATTGTTTGTATCTGTAATGACGTCACTACGACTATAAATAGTTTTACCTTCTTAAATGTGTTTTAGCTTTAACTTTTTTATTTAAGAAATTGAAAAAAAAACCTTAGTTTAAGATATACCTAAAACTAATAGTTTCTATATTCTACTAAAATAAAACATACTTTAATAAAACATGTTATTTTGTTTAAAAATAAAAAGTTAGTTTTTTTTTCTGTCATAATTCTGGCCTACTATTAATTTTTTGATTTTAAAAACTTTCACATTTTAATTTACTTTAAGAATCTTTAAAGTTACAAAACTATAACTTTATAACATTAAGAAATATTCAAAATATTCTTGAATTTATTTTCATAATAAAACTGAAGGTATAGCAAATTTCTTAGTTCTCAAGTTTAAGAGTGTGTAATATACTTAAAAAACACACTTGTGAAATTGTAAACTAATTAATTAGTTATTAGTCAAAACGCGTACAGAATTATATATCAAGAAACTATTTATGTATTATATTAATAAAACAGCATTTTTTAAAAGCTCGTTACGTTTTTATATTACGTAATAGTTATTATTTAGTAAAATTTGAAAAGTTTTAATGGTTAAAATAAATTTAATATAAAAAAAAAATACGATTATTCTCGTTTCGATTTTAATTGCTTAATTTCAGTTTATAAACTGAATTGAAATTCTAACTTATAACACATCATTAAATTTTTTTATAATAAGCTTATTGAACCTCTTAAGTGCGGTAAAAAATTATGACTTTTAAAATTACATGGTTTTATTTTACTTTTTATAACCTGTATTTAGTAAAAAAAATTAACTCATATTTTATACTATCTACTTCACTATGACTTTGAACAAACTTTTTAATAATTTTTAATCTTTTCGTTAGACATAACTAAGTTAACAGACAGACTTACCTTAAAGTTCATACATCATGTTTTTTTTTTCTTAAATATCAATTTAAAATGATTTACTGTTAATATTTAAGACTGGGGAAGATAAGTTTTTATCTAGTTTTATAGTTAACCTCTAATTATAATTATTAATATAATTTCTGTATCAGTTCAAAAACAAACTTAGTATAAATTATTGAAGCGCTTAGTTGCGGTGTAAAATTTTCTATATATGCAAACTCTAATATTTAAGATTTTCGAAAAGTATTTAATTATTATAAAACAACAAATTGTTCTATTTAATAGTTACGACACTAGGAGTTTTAATGAATATTTTTTTTTTAAGGTTGATTTTCAAATTTGTTAGTTTTATTTTTTCAACAGACATCATTAAAATTATAATTTACTTGAATACTCTTAAATTTAATTAAAAACTAATAATTGTTTATACTCTGTGTTAGTCTTCTGCTTTGTACTACATTGTTTTAGATCAGGGGTCGGCAGGTAGTTGGTGGTCGCGGGCCAAATTTCAAGTCTCCAAAGTCTTCGCGGGCCGCAGTTTTAGTTTTAGTGAAAATTGAAAAATCATTTGGTTTTAGTTTTAGTCACACTAGAGAAAAGTTTTACTTTTATTCACCTTATTATTTTAAAAGACTTTTAGCTATACATAGAATGCCTATTTAAATTGATATTTTTTAGAATAGAATATACGTTGACTAATAAACATAAGTGTTAATAAACTATGTACTTTCATAAGCACTTAATAAGTTAAACTTAATATTTATTTAATTTTATCTACAACCTAACTTTCTATAAAAACCTAACTTGAAAGACAATTTATGGGTTACTTTTGTACATTTGTTATATTAGTTATCTTTTTTCATAGTTCTAAGAATATTTACTTTAAAAAAAGTTTTTGCGTGGTAAATAATTTACACTTATAAAAAATTTAGTAATTAGTTAACTTAATAAAACTAATACCTTTTTGTATTCCAGAAAGCTAAAACAAGTTCTGGAATACTTTAATAAAATATTTTATTAATAATTAGTCTTTTACATGGTTGCAATTTAAAAAGCAAAAATGTCTGAGTTGTATCAAACCAGCCTAAATTTATTAGAAGTTGTTAGAGCTAATAAATAGCTGTTAATCAAGCTTAAATACCTATTTAAAATATCATCATTATCAAAAAGTACACAAAGTGTAAGAAAACAAGAAAAAACTACAATTAGTATACTACACTACAGTCATAAAAACTATTTTGGGAATTAAAAGATTTCTTTAAAGAGTTTGAAATAAAAGTTTCACACACACCTGAGTTTTCAAGCTTTTAAAATAGCCTGTTTGTGTAGCAACCCAGTTAAAATAAAGTTTACAACATAAAGAAATTACGAAGGTTATTAACAGTAAGTAAATTACATGCCAAAAAAAATATAAGTCAGCTTGATTGGACAATTAAGTTTCTTAAAGAAATTTAACAAAAGTATAAAACTTTATTGTGTCATTAGTGAAGTAGAAAAACTTATTTTTTATTAAGCATTCTAGCAATTCTTTACCTGCAATGAAAGTATTGCATTTAAAAATAGTGCTAGTAAAATATAGGACGAGCTACAAGAATAAAAAGCCGTTAGTTAGGAGTTATTGCGAGAAACGATAAAAAACAAATCACCAAAGTCAGTTCCAACAAGCACATGATTATCTTCAGTAACTACAGAATGATCAGAAAAAACTATTAAGGCAAGTTATAAAGTAGCAAAATTTATTACCTAAAAAGAGATACCGTTTATAATTGAAAACTGTTTTAAAGAATTTATGTTTGCGGTTATGAAAAACTTTTTTCTTTAATGACAACAAAAAGTCGTGAAATGAATTAAGGTTACAAAGTCGAATAAATCAAATTAAGACTTTAATAAATCTGTTATCATGAGAGCACTGATAGAAAAACCTTTGCTCATCTGAGAATTTTTATTATAGATTTTTTTTAACTTAGACATTTTAGTAGAATTTCTTAGTTTAGTTCCAACGCGAAGCACAACAACCGGTGAAATTTTACAAGTAAAGGTGCAATGCACCAATACAAAGTTTTTGGAAGTACATTACTTCTTTTATTTTTAGTATAAAGTTTGATTAAAGTTAAAAAATGTCGTAAAAAGTAAATCAATATTAAAAAATACTGTTAAGCTACTTTAATATACTTTTTAATAAAAAAATATTTATTTGGTAAATTTTGACTTCATAAAAAATATTTTGGAAACTTCATTACTTTACATGTAAAAATTGTTTGAAATTCAGGTTTATCAAAAATTCTCAAATACAAGTTTTTTTTCCAGATTTTTTAAGCATAAATTTTCAAATTCAAAGCTTTTACGGGATTCAAGTTTTTTGCTTCACTGATTGTTCACACTTAAATGTACACAATAATATAAATAGCATTTTAAAATATATTAGCTGCAAGACTTAAAATTTAACATATATTATAGCTCGAACTAACACTGTGGATTGAGCAAAACATACATTATAAGTTTAATTTGCCACTGATTCAAGCGAAAAAGCCAATCTGAGTCAACAAAAACATTCCTTTTATTTTTGTATACAAAAATCAATTCTAGCCAAAAACTTAGAAATGACTTAGTTGGCCTGAGATTTGAAGTCTTCAAATAGTGATAGTCTGAGTGTGTGGTAATGTTTAGTTGTTTATTTGCTTGAATTTGAACTGTTTTGAACAATGTGCAAACTTAATAAACTTACCATCCTTAAATCTAGTTTATATTAAATAGGTAACTCGAAAAAACAGTAATTGTGTGTATTGGTATGCAGGGCATTTAAATTAACTTAGTTTGACAAAAACAATGTTTGAAAAATAAAAATTTATACCTAAAAAAAACTGTAATACTTTATGTCATATATATTGTTTTAAATGTGTCTGTACAAATTTAGGTATTACATGTAGAAACAACAGTGTTAGAAAGTTATGCATAAACTAAACTTAAACTAACTAAAGTATTAAATAAAAAGTTGTTTAAAATATGAGCATCTTTTTAAGTTGGTATGGGTAGAAATTAATTTAAAGTGCAAAGAAAACTTCTAAAAATTTAAAATGTGTCAAAAACCTTATTTCTTATTACTATGCTATTTTAAATAATTTTACACCAAAATATAACATTTACAAATAAAAATCTATAAAAGAAACTTAGGTATAAAAATTATTGGAAAAAAATATCTTAGCTATAAAGAAATGGTACTTTAGTTAATTACTGTGCAATACTTTTGCACAAATAGAAAACATTTGCATTTACTTATTTAATAAATAGGTGTCTTATAACTAACTTATTAAATCCAAGCACTCTTTACACTCTTTTTTTTTAGATAATTACTAGCTGTTGTAAAAAAGAAGTTATTATGAAACTGAGAAAAATATCCTTTCAGAATGATAATCTGTCTTATTAACATTTTTTAACTAAAGAAGTAATTTCTTCTAATTTTTTTAAAATGTTATACAGAGATTTAAAACCAAACTAATCAAATTAAATCGAATTACTGAAAAAAATTTATCATGAAATATTTTTTTGCTCAGCGGGCCACATTTACATGCTCGCGGGCCACAAAATTTTATTTCGCGGGCCGCATTCCATTCAAAAAATAATGTGCTCGCGGGCCGCAGATTTACCCTTCGTAGGCCGCAATTGGCCCGCGGGCCGCAGTTTGCCGACCCCTGTTTTAGATAGATTTCGATATTTTTTATCAAAATTATGCAGTAGTTTTCTTTTTCTAGCCGGAATAGCGTATTTAAATTAACATAAAATTTTTGACTGTCAAAGGTTTAATGACATCTTTTAAATTGAACTAAAAAAGAAATTTTTTAAGAAGCCAAAACAAAACTTTAAAAACCTACCAAAAAACTTCATTCGATTAAACACAAAACTGAAATTAATTAGTATAAACTAATTAGTGAACCAAGTATCCTTTTTAACCGGTACAAGATATGAATGCATTACTCAACAAAACAAATTACAAATTCATTCAAAACTAATACTAATGAATTATGATACTTATTCATTAAAATTTGTATATACAAAAATTTTAACTATTACTATAAAACATATAAAGATATATTATTTTAAGTTTTTTACGCTTACACCTTTGCATTTAACTGTACAACAGCTTGCCATAAACATTTTACCAACTAGACTAACTTTAATATTGATGTTTATTAATAAAAGTAGTTTGTTTAAATATAAATTATATTTTTTGGCAAATTACTTTATTGATTGCTAGTCCGTAAAACTAATTTTTCAATTTATTTTTACTTACTAATATACTAAATTCTTAATCAAATTTTATAACTTAGTATTTAAAATCATAAATAATTTAGTTTAAGATTTAGTATGCTGCATTTTGCAGCAAGTGAAAAATTACTTCTGTTAACAATTATAAATTGAAATGAAAACAAAAGCTTTTTCAGTTTTATTATACACGCAATTTTTGTTTGTGTTATTAAAGGATATCATTAATTTAAATTATGAATGAAATATTGTAAATTAATTTTTTTAACTATGTTTTTTTATTTATGTAAAAATAGTTATTAAATAAATAAAGTTTAAAATATTATATTATTTTTCATCTCTAAATATATATTATAGATGACATCATCCTTAAAAGGTGATTTCGTAACCCGTAAGGGCGATTTTGAATACTAGGAAGAAAAAAGGAAATGGGGAATTATTTAAAAGTAGAGGTGATTTTCAATAAAAATGGCAATTAGTTTTTCAAATGTTGTGAAGCGAGCAACGATAACACAGACAGAAAATTTTAAGAATTTATTCTTATTGATAATCTTACACAGTTTGAAATATTTTTATATTAGTTCCAATCAAGAAACATTTTAATTCCGTATATAACTTTTACTATTTTTAAAGTTTCAGTTTAAAGTAAAATTTTATAGTTTATTAACTATTATTAACAACATCTTTTATGTACTAGATCAGAATAAATTTGTTAATATTGAACACCATAGGGCACCGATAAATTTTTTTGAATTTTGAAATAATGAAACAAGCCAAACTGATTTAAAACTTAAAAAAAATATTTACAGATTTTAGCAAGATAGTACAAAAAATTTAGTTGTTTATGTTAAATATTTTTTGCACCAGCGTCACTTTAGCACGATGTCACTTTTATACATAGGATTACTTTTTTACGCACGGTCACTTTTGCACATAGGGTAATTTTAGCGCGTGAGTAAAAAAGTATTAAAATGAAACAGAAGCAGAAACTGTAAAAAAACACCAAAAATAATATTAAAAGGTAAATTAACAAAAAATTAAAACAAATTTACTGACCTAGAGCAAAGGTTAATATTATAAAAAGTAAAAGTAGAAGAAAATCTAACTAAAAAAAAAAGAAACAGAAAAAAAAAACTTGGAAAAAACGTTACTGTCCCAAGGTAAGAGTTAGGGGTAACTATAATAGATAAGAAAATATATAGCTAATAAAACAAAACTTATTATTTTATAAAATATCAGGATAATAGAAAATTAATAAAAATAAGCTTTCAAAAAATAATTTTATTAAGCATAAAATTATAAAACTTCAGGTAATATTTTACAGTATGATTTTAAAATTATATTTATATACTTATAAAAATGCCGTATTATAACTTATTTCATGATCTATTTTTGAATAATTTTATCGTACAATTTAAACTTATCCTTACTTAGAGCACTATCAAAATGCGAATTACTAAATAGTAAATCGAAATGCGATAACTTGTGATTGTTTATATACATCAGAAAGAAAAACTTATAGTAATATGTTTCCATTTTCTCTAGGCTTTTTTTGTTTTTATTTTATGATTTTATTTTAATTATGTTTCTTCAAGATTTTTGTTTCAAGAAATATAGATCTTAATTTAATATATATAAACAAACTTAAAGAAACAAATTATTATTTTATTTAAAGTACATTAAGTTCTATGCAGAATATTTTATTATAATCTATAAACTTAATAGTCTTATGCTTGAACAATTGTGTCAGTCAGAAATCGTGTTTTTATAAAGGTGTTTAGTGATAGATATTTCTCATCTAAACTGGTATTTAATAATAGATTAGTATAGGTAATTGTTACAGTATATAAAATAAATTTTGTGAATTATATAAATTTCTGCAACTTATTAAAAAGTAAAAAAAAAGGTTTATAGTTTACAAAATTTATTGTAATTACTTAATAAAAAACCTACACTGTTTTACTAACATTTGTGTTAGAAGAACATCGACCATTCTAAATATTAAATGTTTTAATTAATTTCAAAGAATAAAATTATGTTGTTACTAATCTAGTATAATTGTAACAAATATAATTACTATTTGCAACTAAAATTTAATTGAAATGAAATATATGATATAATAAAACACTTAATAAGGATTATATTTTTCTTTTCTTTTAATAGTTTTTGGCTCGTTGTTTACTAGAAATTAAACAATTTATCAATTATTAAAGATTTATATGAGCTTCAAAATTAAAGTTTATTGAGGTTCTAATGTTATACAGACGCTTTTTGTTAATTTGATAGTATCATGTTAAGTGTTTAAACTTTTTTAAGCGGTGTATATGACAAAATATTTTACATATTAATTCAAATTTGTTTATACGTTATATAAGAATCAAATGAAAATTAAATTTTAATCAAAACTACCAGATTGCACACAAATTAGAAAATTTATTACTATCGGTGGATCATATCAATTTCTTTATTATTGCAGTTAACTTATAGCAGAAAAAAATGTTCTGAATAATCAGTTTAATTTTATTTTAACTTTAAGTTTTTACGTAAAAACATAAATTTTCTCCTATTTAGTAAAGTAAATATAAAGGGCTAATAAATAAGATTTAAAACTTGTCAAATATATATTATATAAATAAGATAAATAGAATTTTTTATAATAAAATACAATTATTATAAACATCTAAAGTAGCGATCACTAATAATTTGAAAATATATATTGATAAATTAAAACAAGTTAACTAAAATTGAGTTACAAAACATTGATAATATTGAAACAGTTTTATTTTTTTTAATTTTTTTTAAGGTTGAGCATCTGTTCAAATGCTTCATCAACGCTCCATTAAGTGATAATTAAAAATAGAAACTGACGTCACAAACATTCTCACAAATCTTCAACAAACATTTTTCTATGTATTTTAATATCGTTATTAAAAAACTACCAGATTCAAGTTGTTGCCTGTTTGAGACCGCTTAATGCGGTGTTTGTATATTTATTAAGTTATGCTTATTAAGTTTTCAAATTTCTAAAGTTAGGTAAAATTTTCTACCACCTATGTCAGTTTTTAAACCAACTTTGTATAAATTAAGGTAGTGATTAAAAAAAAAAAGAAAACTAAAAAAGATGTATGTTTTTAGAAAATTGTTAAGAACAATAGTATAATTAAAATTTTTATACCGTATCAATTGTGCTTCTTAAAAAAAAATATTTAATCTGTGATCAAACTGCTTATTCATTTTAAATCTCTAAAAATGTAATGCAACGTTTTAACTTCAAGCTGTCAAAGTTTTTAGTAAATTAATTCTCAAAACAAAGTTAATAAAATAACTCAATTACATTAGTAATTTATAAAAGTTAACTTTCAATATATTTATAGTGATACGATTATTTTCTAACTAGCTAATATATTTGTATATTGTGTATGCTACTGTTGTGCCAGTAAATATTTTAACTTATTTTAAAGTAATTGAAAAGAAGCAACGTAATTTTAAACTGACAACATTTTAAAACTTTCACGTGTAAAAGTTAAGTTTGACACTTCTTGATGTATATTTTATCTATATTTTAATAACCTCTTTAAAAGCAAGTTAGTTTATAGCTAAATAGCTAATAACTTAATTGTTTTTAAAGCTAGCACAACTAACATATTTACTTTGTACAATCTTTTAAAAGTTTTTATTATACTTGTTAATTCGCGTACTTTATACTTTAAAGGTGGCAATAATAATAGTTTAATATCTTATTCTATTTGAGTAACATTTCAAACAACTGAAGATCTCGTTTTCAAACGAGTGAAATATTGTGTTGTTAACAAAATTTATTATTGATACTTGTTGATTATTACAGAAAAAAGTATGAGCTATATTTTTAAAAATCTTTTTTTTTTTAAATTACATCGGTCGTAGTTTATTTAAGTTTATTTATTATGTGTTATGTTTTAAGTTTTGAGTTTTTAACTAAGTAAGTCTGAGAATATACTGTACTGATTTTGTGACTTATAAAAAGTGAAAAATTGAATAAAACAATAATTAAAAGTCTTTTAACTTTAATTAAAATGAAAGCTTTTAATCGGTAGTCATAGTTATTATAAAAAATAAAAAAAAAATTCTTTTTTATTGTTTAATTTTCAAAGATACAACGTCTAGATTATTTTTGAATAATAATTTGTTTAAAACTAGGAAAAATTGCGGACCTCTGTATTAGAATAATATATAGTTATGTTATAAGCCAAGGTACATATGAATGCAAACTATGAGAAAATAAGAAATAATTTTTTATAGTTTTAGAAAATTATGTTCTAAGCATTTTATTAGAAAAAATATTTTTTACTAAGTCTGATCTGAAATTGTATGTTCTATTATAAATGTTAGCTCGTCTTTATTGCATCCTACTTTATTGCATACTACAATATAACTTAAATGCAAAATAAAAGAAATTAACTAACTTTATAAGCGTTATTTTGAATTATTTTTTTATGTTATTGTAGCTTAACTATGCAAAATTTTGGAATTCCACCGAATCCAAAAACTTTGGGGTTTTGATCTGGCCGAGTCCGAATCTGAGTCCTATCATTATTATTTTAGAATTAAATTAATATTTTTAATTTTTAAACGAATGGTTAAGTGTTTACACAAGTGGCGGCACGTAAGGAATCTTAAGTGCCTAAGAGTAACAATGCCTTCCTTGTATATACTTATTAATTACTCTTTATCAATATTCCATTTATTTTGAAGTTTTATTATAAGTATATACTTTAATTTCAACTGCTTTTATCTTAGCAAAAGAGTTAGTTTGAAAAGATCTCTTCTTGCGTCATCGCGCTGTTGTTTATGATTTTGTTGTAAGATTCATAATTTCTCGAACAAGCTATGTCCCTGCTAAAAACGATTACATGCATTTCGCATAAATGTTTGAAAATATTCGAAGAATCGTTTAACGAATATTAATAAAATAATTAATAATTTCAACGATGTATGCAAATTAAAACAAAATTTTCATTTGAACTAATGTAAAATATGACTAAATCATTTTTTAATAACATAAGATACCATTAATCTTGCAAGAAATAATTCTGTTTTGTGACGTTGAAGTAAAACTAAGTTTATAAAGTTTAATTTTACATGACTCTAATGTAAGAAAATTTTATTTAAAACAATGCACATGTTTTATGTTCTGGTTTTAACAAACATTGAGCTATTTTGCTTCATACAGTGACGTAAGAAATATATTTTTTCATAATTTGTTTTTCTTTCAGAATATAAACTTTATTAAATTACTATCAGTCTATTTAGTAACAATCTTTAAATTTGAACAGCCTTAATTGGTTGAAAAATTATAAATAAAAACCATATATAAGCTATTTAAAACTGGGTTTTAAATATAACGTTGGGTTATAACCAAATGAAATGCTTAGTAAATCAGCTCTTCAATATAATCTTCATGTCGTCTTTTAAACAAATAAGAAATAAACAAAGTTAGATGTAAAACTAAAAAAGTTTTTTATTTATCAAGTAAAACAAAGGTTTTTTAAATTTTATACTAGCTGCAGTATTTTTAAGCAAAAAAAGAATAAAATGTCAAATTTCTTTATTAAAGGTTCATTTAAATTGTAATACGTACAAACGTAATGTTTATTTAAAGGTTTTATAATTTAAGATCATAAGAAGTAAATTAAATATGTATATTATGCGAATAACTTACTTCGCTATGAAATAAATTTATGAAATTTATTTGTCAAACTGTTTATTAAATTAACATAGAAAAAAAATATATTTTTTTATTACTCTAAGAAATACAATTACACCGCAAAGCGGAATTTAAGTCTTTCAATCTGTAAGAAAAATAAAAATACCGAAAAATATAAAATGTATGTGATAAAGTTATGTGATGAAAAAATTTAAACTAGTTAAAGACTAATATAAACATTAATAGCATATAAAGTTAATTTTGAAAACATTATTAGTTTTATAGACAAAAATTCTATATAGAAAGTAGATTAATTTTTTTTAAATAAATTAAGAACTCCAACAAAACGATTGCTAATTTTTCAGTTTTACTTAAGATTTATTACTGTTTGTAATCAAAACAATAATTATATTTGACGAACTATTCTTTTTAAGTTATCCGTATCCAAAAAAATATAAATTGTATAGCCTTCAATGGTAGATAAGAGTTTTAGTTTTTGATTTTTTAGCTTTGTGCAGAAGATTTATGTAATTGGCTTACAAGTCAAAAATTCAATAAACAAAGTTAATTTGAAATATTCTTATATGTGTATTCAGTCAAATCGTAACAAATTTTGAATTAGGTAGCTTCAATAAATCGAAAAGACAAGATATATACTTAATTTGTTTTAAACAAAACTTATAATAAAGCTAAGCAAATACTTAAAAATGCCAGATAAAATTTGTCTCCCACATTTTGCTCGAGCTTTCTAAAATGTTTTAAATATTATTTAGATCCTAAAGTGAAAAATGCTAAAAATGATCTAACGAGTATTAAATTTTTGATAAATAGAGTTCATAAATAAACTAAATAAAAACTAACAATTAAATTAAAACACAACTATAAATATTTAGCTCGAATAGTCTGAAGAAAATTGTCTGTTTTTTGTCATTTCTGTTTGTAATAAAAAAAGTTTAATATAGTTTATTAGTTCATAAGTTTATAAACAAGATGATAAACGTTTTAGTCTAGTTTGCTTTAAACATGAAGTTTATATCATTTCACAACAAGGTTTTTTCTACATTATAAAATTTCTCTAACATTTCTGCATCATTAGAGTTAAGAAATGTTGTTATACAAATCGCCTTTTAATGTTTAAAAAAAAATCACAAGTTGTCGCATCACAATTTAGACCAGGGGTCTGCAGGCAGTTGGTGCTCGCGGGCCAAATTTCAAGTTTTCAAAATCTTCGCTGGCCACAGTTTTAGTTTTAGTGATACTTGAATAATCTTTTGGCTTTAGTTTTGGTCACACCAGAGATAGTTTTACTTTTAATCACTTTATGACTACAAGCTACACATAGAATGCTTATTTAATATATAAATATCTATTTGAGTAGAATTTTCATTCTTTAATATAGTTAAGTCTTACTAAAATATGCACTTGTTAAAAGACTTTATTAGTTAAACTTGATAAAATATTTTTATTTTTTACTTACAACCTAACTCTCTATAAAAACCAAGCTTGAAAAACATTTATAAGTCACTTTTATACATTTTTTATGTTATGAACCACTTTTTCATATTTAAAAAAAAAATAACTTTTTAAAATAGTTTTTACGCTTAAATAGTTTTCATTCTTTAGAAAATTCAAAAGCTAGTTAATTAAACAAAATTAATACCTATTTGTACTCTAGATAAGCTAAATCAAATTTTTGACATATTTAATGTTGGAATACTTTAATAAAATACCCTATAAGTAATTTATTAGTCTTTTACACGGTTGCCACTTTAAAAGCAAACTTGTCTGAATTATATCAAAAGTTTTTTTTAAATTGTATAAAAAACTATTAAGCTATTAAAGAATTTAAAAAACTTATTTTTTATTGAGCGTTTTTGCAATTTTTATCTCCATTAAAATTTTGTATTTAAAAGAGGAAATGTAAGTTATTAGACGAGCTACAAGAATTATAATACGTTAGTTTCGAGTTATTGCGAGAAACGAAAAAAAAAATCGTTTATGTCAGTTTCAACAACGCACATGATTATTTTCAGTAACTACAGACTGATCAGAAAAAACTATTAAGGCAAGTTATAATGTAGCAAAATTAATTACTAAAAAAAGATACCGTTTAGATTAAAAACTTATTCAAATAATTTGTTTTAGGCTAGTAAAATATTTTTGTTTATTTCTTCAATATCAACAAGAAGTCGTGTTTAGGAAATGTCTGAAGATTATAAAGCCGCATAAACCAAATAAGGACTTAAATCAATCTGTTAAGATGTTAGAACTAATACAACAGATATTGTCGTTTTAGAATTTTTATTACAGGTGTTTTACTAATTTTGACATTTTGAAAAAGTTTCTAGGTTTAGTTCTAATACAAAGCACAACAATAGGTAAAGACATTTTAAAAGCAAAATTGCAATGCACCAATATAAAAACTTTAAAGATAAACCATTTCGCTTCTATTTTTAGTATATAATTAAGTAAAAATTAAAAAAACGTCTTAAATAATATAGAAAAATTTAAAAAATACTGTTAAGCTACTTGAAATGTGTTTTTGAATAAGAAATATTAATATGGTAGATTTTTATGTCAAATCGAAATTTCATTACTCTATGAAAAAATTGTTTAAAATTCCAGGTTTTTTTTCGACTATTCTCAAATTTAAGGCTTCTACAGATTTTTTAAACTATAAATTGTTAAATTCCAAGCTTTTCCGGGATTTTTAGCAACACTAATTGTTCAGACTTATATGTATACAATTAATATAATAATTCAAACTATATCAGCTGTAAAACTTAAAACTTAAAACATATTTTAACTTAAACCAACACTGTGCACTGAACATAACATACATCATGAATTAAATTTACCACTCTTTAAAGCAAAAAAAGTCAGTCCGAGTGACCAAAACTAGCTTGATATTTTAGCATACAAAAAGCACTAAACTGGCTTGAGATTTGAAGACTTCAAATAGTCATAGTCTGAGTGTTTGACAATTTTTATATATTTATTTGATCGAGTTTGAACTATTTTTATCGTATTGTAAAACACTCAATCTAGTTTGTGTAAAATAAGTAGTTACATAAAACAGCAACTGTTTTTATTAGTATTCAACGCATAAAAATTAACTTATTTTGTCAAAAATGTTGTCTAATTAAATCAAAAAGTATAACTAACAAAAACTTTTTTAATTTATGTACTATATATTGTTTTACATGCGTCTGTACACACTTAGATATTACATGTAGGAACAATAATGTTAAAAATTATGCTTAAAATAAATGTTATCTCGTTAAGTATTAAATAAAAAGTGGTTTAAAATATAAGCATATTTGCTCGTTGGTGTGCATAGGAATTATTTTAAATTGCAAAGAAATCTTCTAAAAAATCAAAGGTGGCAAAACTAAAAAAAGTTAACCTTATTTCTTTTTATTGTTATTTTTATTATTTTTAATGCTTTTTTGCAAACTAGAATATAACATTTAGTAACAAAACATCTGTAATAGAAACTTAGGTACAAAAAACGTGTAAACTATTAAGAAATAACATTTTAGTTAATTACTGTGCTTACTTTTGTACAAAACAGAAAACACTTGCATTAAGTTTATACAAATAGGTATTATTTAACTATCTTACTAATTCAACGCAATTTTTACAGTCCTTTTTTAGAAAATAATTTGCTGTTGTAAAAAGAAATTTATTATAAAGTTGAGAAAAAAACCTGGTGCAATACTAACCTGTCTTTTTCACATTTTAAGCTGAATCAGTAAAGTCTTTTAATTGTTTTAAAGTATTATACAGGAACTTAAAACTAAATGAATCAAACGAATTCAACTTAAAATATATTTTTGCTCAGCGGGCCACATCTACGTGGTCGCGGGCCGCAAAATTTTCTTTCGTGGGCCGCATTCCATTCAAAAAAATAACGTGCTCGCGGGCCGCAGATTTATCCTTCGCGGGCCGCATTTGGCCCGCGGGCCGCAGTTTGCCGACCCCTGATTTAGTATATGAACATAAATAAATATTTCTACTGTCACATTTATTTATACTTCTTATAATTTTTTTCATACAAATCATTTACAAGACTTTCTTTTATTTTTTCCAAACTTTTCAGAATTTTGTTAACGGATTTATTAATTTATAGAAACTTATTAATCACAAAATAAAAGACTAATAAATATAAAAATGTTTCATTCTTGCAATATTAGTAAATTGTTAGTCGTAATAAAATTAATAAGTTTATTTATAAATGAGCTTTCTGTATTATTTTGTGCCGTTTATAATAAAATAGAAGTTTATGTTTTTATTGTGTAGGTCCAAAGTACTAAAATTAAAAAAATCTAAAGTATTAATTATAACTTAAAAAGATTGAAAATTGCGGAGAATATCCACAAAAACAGATATTTTAAAAGAACAAAATATCACTAATGTATAAGTATTTACCTAGTTTAACTATGTTTTGTATTACAGACTTTATCATTCTTGTAATTATTTTGTGAATAAACTCAACCAAGAAAGATATATTTATTTATGATAAAGTCTTTCTTTTATTGAATCAACAATGCCTGTGATTAAATGCCCTCTTGAGATTTGCACATTTGAAACACCAGACGTCGATGCTACTGTAGTTGCCTCTTTGCTTATCATTCACAACAACGTTCACATTTATGCAAATTCCTTAAAACCAAAGCCTCCAAAAATGGACCGTCCTCGAATAAGGACAGACTGCAATGAAGAGGTTTGGAATATATTTGGACTATTTTCAAAGATAGCATGGAGATGACAGAAGTAGAAAAAAGCCGTCAACTGTACAAGTGCTGTGAGAAAGATTTAGGCGATGCTCTTCTGAAGGGTAATGAAGATGTAGTAAATTTAAGTGAGCAAGAGCTTTTAAGGATGATCAAGCAGCTTGCAGTTATTCCTGTTTCAGTTGTTGTACGACGATCAGACTTTCTTAGTGCAAGACAGGTTTTGACTGAAAACACTAGATCATTTGCTGCACGTTTAAAGGGAGAAGCCAGTACATGCTCGTACACATGTAAATGCCCAAAGGGTGGCTGTGATCAAATGATAGATTTTACAGACATAATTGTAAAAGATGTCATAGTAATAGGTTTAGCTGATGAGGATATCCGTAAAGAGGTACTAGGATGGGAAAATCTAGATGAGAAAAATGTCAATGAGACAGTCGGTTTTATTGAAGGTAAAGAGATGGCACGTGATGCAATGTCAAAACCCGCTGTTACAGCCTCAGTTTTCTCATACAAATCCTCAAAGAAAACCACACAAAAACCAAGTGGTAAAATAACTTGTGGCAAATGTAAAAAATCAACTGATAAATTTGTTTAGAGCAGTAAAAAAATGAGGTATATTGAGTGTTCTGCCTGTAAAAAATGCTGGATAAAGTCCTGAAAAAAAGTTAATCAAAGTCACTAAAATTATGCCGATAAATCAAATGCACTTGTAGTTGGTGGATTGTATTCACCAAATGTATACAAATCCTTAAAGAAAACCACACAAAAACCAAGTGATAAAATAACTTGTGGCATATGTAATAAATCAACTGATAAATTTGTTTGGAGCAGTAAAAGTATGAGGTATATTGAGTGTTTTGCCTGCAAACAATGCTGGATAAAGTCCCGTAAAAAAGTTTATCAAAGTCACCAAAATTATGCTGATGAGTCAAATGCACTTGTAGTTGGTGGATTGTATACACCAAATGTATACAAATCCTTAAAGAAAACCACACAAAAACCAAGTGATAAAATAACTTGTGGCATATGTAATAAATCAACTGATAAATTTGTTTGGAGCAGTAAAAGTATGAGGTATATTGAGTGTTTTGCCTGCAAACAATGCTGGATAAAGTCCCGTAAAAAAGTTTATCAAAGTCACCAAAATTATGCTGATGAGTCAAATGCACTTGTAGTTGGTGGATTGTATACACAAAACTTTGATAACTTTTACAGCCAAGGTCGTAGGAAAAATATGTTCGAGCGTAAAAATGTCAAGAAGAAAAAGGAGGTACAGGGACAGAAAAATGTATTTCTACACACTGGATGGCGACGAAAACCGCAAAAATCCCAAAGCAATCCTCACCTACCTCCAAGTGATAAGAAGTCATTACCTTACGTCAAAAAGAGTGTTATGACTTACATTAACCCGCAGATCTAAAAAATGTGGCGTGACGTTTGGATAAAAAAGAAAGAATCTCTCAGTATTCGTTTTGTTAAGTCTCTGGAAAATATAAGTGAGAACACAAAATCTTTGCCACCTTTGAATTGCGGTGATCATGTCGTGATACTAAATCAAACAGGTAACGTTCCTAGCAAGTGGGGGATAAGTGGAGTGGTGGTGGAAGTGAAGGACTGTCATCAATGTGTTGTCAAAATTGAAGGATCAGGTCGCTTAACTGCTCAAAATCGTAAGTTTCTAAGAAGATTTACCCCTCCTGTTTGCAAATGTCTAAGTAGTATCCCTTATCTGAGAAAAGCAAACATACCACTGTAAAATTTTGTCTTTATTGGTAAAGTTGAGAAAAAAGATGTTAAGAAAAATTTTGATGTTTTGTGTTTTCAGAAGGAAGATTCTTTTTGAATAACATTGTGCAATTTCCCTCTGTACTAATGGTTTTCTTTAAAAATGATGTTGAACCGAAATGTCTCGGATTTGCTTTGATCTATATTTTCTTGACTTATATTTTATACAGAAAAGCAAACAGACCGCCAAAGTTTACTTGCGAACAACAAGTCCGGGATGAGTGTGTGAAATAATCGGATTATTTGCAGCGTTTCCATGTAAGACTTTATGATGCTTTTCAAAAGCTTCGTGACACCGATGTTGCTGATACTCATTTATTGTCAAGTTGGAATGTTCACTGTAAATTAATGTATTATGGTCTAACTAATGAATGAGTTTCAGTCTAATGGTGACGTCATAAAGTTTGTAGTTGACTTTGCAGCAGACTTGTCTAACAGCCATCTGTTCAAAGTAGTCTTGGATGAGGACGCAGGGATTGACTTTCAAAAATTCGAACTATTAGTTGGTATCGAGTATTTGGAAAATAAGTGTAGCAGTATTACCTCAGTGTTTAATGCCATCAGTAATGCACATTCTACTTTGTTTGAAGTCGAAATTATGATAAAATGTTTATCGGCAAATTAAGTGAAGTTTCAAGTTAATTAGATGAGTGGCGTGTGGTTTCGTTCTTCAAAGCTGAAAAGTTCAAATCGGTGAAGCAAGTTTTTGAATGCTAGTATTCAGCAAAGTGAAGAAAAGTAAAGATTAAGTCTCAAATTTTTGTTACTGTTTGTTTGTTTAAGTTGTAGTTTGTTTTAACAAATCATTTAATAGTGAACTAAGTTAATCGTAATTTTTAAATGTTTTTATCTTCTTGAATTTAATTTCGTTGAATTTTAGACCTGAAAAATGTGTTTAAATAGCAACAACTTAGGTTTGTTAACAAATTGTTTTAAAATAATTTTGTTTCGCTAGGTAAAATTATCGTTTTATCTCCTTCGTAGAAAAAATCTGGGGGGAGATGTATAAGTATTTATTTTTTTTAACTATGTTTTGTATTACAGACTTTATCATTCTTGTAATTAGTTTGTGAATAAACTCAACCAAGAAATATATATTTATTTAACCAACAAAATATAAGTTTATACATTACTAACACAAAAAATATAGAATGAAATTATGTTAAAAAACATGAAAGCAGAATATTATTACATAAGTTAACTTTTACGATATTAAAGCAAACCATAAAAAATTACGGTTGAAAAACTAAGACAAAACGTCTAAAGTAATGACAATTTAAACAAAAAAGTAATTATAGTAATTATAATTATATAATATAATTTTTGCGAGTAAAATTCAAAATGTGAATTTTTTGCTAAACAAAATTTTACATCAATTTTTATCGTGACGTAGTTAGCTTACAAAACACAAACAGTTGCATATACTTTTGGTTAATAAACAAATACGATTTATTGTAGTAAACTTTTTGCTTATTAGCTTGAATACGTTTTAAAGTTTAAAACCCGAAAAAGTTTGGGTAATTATTAGTAGACAAATATTTTAATTTGAATAGTATTTTACAAAAAAAACATTTTCAATCACTTTTTTTTTTTTTGCTAAATATCGGAAATATTAACAGTTATGTAATTTTACGTTGTTTTAGTTTAAAATACTTAATAACGATTATTTTATTTCTTTCCACAATGAGTAAATATCATGTTTTTTACAATTGTAATAATAATTATACTACTACATTATTTTTATTGTAGACAAAAATATGTAATATATATTTTGCTAATACAAAAACAATTATTTATTTAGTAATTTTGTTAACTCTATGTTATTTTAAAAACATTTTCATTTTTAGTAAGAATTTGGGTATTTAAATTTTTTTATGTCATTAAAATATGTTACAAAAATAAAAATGTGCTCTATTAGCAGCATTTTATTAGGATTTCATGTTAACCAAAAAAAGCGTTAAAAATGAACAAATTGGTAATTATTTAATTAGTTGCTCTGTTTATATTGCTAGTTTAACGAGATAGTTTTTTTATTTAAAAAGGTTTTATGGTGCTACACAAAGTTATTTTAATAAATTTTCTCTCAAAATACTAATTAACTGTTTAAAATATTGTAAAAAAGCAAATAACTGAAATACATTAAAATGTCCATTTTATACCGTGAATTAGTGTAACAAATTTCAATTTAAATTTTACAATAGTTCATTAACGCTAAAACAATAATTTAAATGTGATATTCTGATTTATTTTAAATTAAAATCCAAAGGAAAATATTTATTTAGCACCATATTGTTATCTGCTTAGAAACATAATAATATAAATAATGCAAACAAATATCTAACCTATTCAAGTTTGTTTTAGTTTTGCTATATAATTATATAATTTATACAAACATGTTGTACATCAGGGGTCAACAAACTGCAGACCTCGGACTAACTGCGGTCCTCGAAAGGTGCAAATATGACCCACTGAGCAAAAATGTTTTTTAATTTTTTTTTTGGTAACTTGGTTTAATTTAATTAATTTCGTTTTAAGTCCGTATTTACCATTTTAAGAAAATTACGAAACTTAGCTTTTTTGCCTTTAAAAAAATAAAAAGTAAGAATAGAATTCGAGTAGTGTTTTTTCTGAGTTACGTATTAATTTTCTTCTTACTGAAGAAACTTATGATCTAAAAAAAGAATGTTAAAAGTGGATCCTGTAGGTTATTTTTAAATATACTAAGTGCAAATGTGTTCCATCATGTGTAAAAATAATGATTAGCCACTAACAAAAACTACATTTATTTAGAGTTTAGGTTTTTTGTTAAACATATTTATTATACCTCTTATATCTCTTAAGATATCAAAAATACATAAAAAACATTTAAAATAATATAATGACATAGTATTAAAATAACATAGTATTAAAAGAGTATTTTACATTTCAAAAATAACTTACTTTCTAGGTAACTACCAAAAATATTAGAAAATATTGAACCTAAAGGTGAATCTATTGCAATTGCTATCTGTTGAATTTTACCATTTGAACTAATCTCAACACCTAACACAGCTATGTGTAACATTTATTTGCACACAAATTCCGGCATCTGAGTGTCTTTTAAATCGGAATGATACAATACCTTTAAGCAAATTTCTTTTACCTCCACTACTTGAATATTAGTGAACATCCTTTTCATATCATATGAAATCATACAGCTATTTTTGACTTTGGAACGAGGATTTAGATTAATTTTTTCTATAAATTGGAAAGAATCTCTAAGAGAGTAATTTTAAAATTTGTGTAAAACTAGTGCAACTGTTTTTACTAAGAATTTTGCCAAATCATTTTGTGGCGAACCTATCAATAATAAAACTGGCTTTAAAAGGCAATCATTTTTATGAATTTTAGGAAGACCATAAAGTTTTGGACCTTGAGAGCTTACCGGTCTGATTGAAATAAAATGAAAAATAACTTTTGTGTTTTTTAAGGAATACAGTCTATGACATAATTTCTTGTCACACAAGAGTTACTCAATTTAGGCTTTTTTGTTTTAAAAAAGCTGCCAAATGATTTGGTATTCACAAAAATGTTTTAAGCTGAAATATCTTAGTTAATGTAAGTTGTTGTTTTCACAGTATATTCTTTTAATTAACGATTAATAAGTTTTGTATATCTACTTGAAAAATTTTAGTTCTTTTTAATATATGACTTTGTTGTTAGGATTACTGCTAAAAAACTGTTAAAATAATACCAAAAAGAAAATAAATTAGCACAAAATTTGTTATAATTAAAAATAAAAAAGGATTTAACTTTATTTTTTATAGCTTAAATAAAATAGAATAACTTAATTTATTTGTAATGATTATATATTAAATAAATGACATACTAATCCCTTTATAAAGATTAAATTGTAAAACAACATTAAATATAATTTAATTTGAATTATAAACTACTGCCCGATATATCGGGTTTTAAAAATTGGAGTAAACAACTCAAAAAAAAATTTATCACTTAAATGGACTTTATATATAGCTTATTTAAATGCGACAACTTTTGGGTTGTGATCATTACGTCACAGGAAGATTAAAATTTCGTCGCAATAAGTTTATATTGAAGGTACACGTGAGTTTTATATGAAAAAATTATATTCATAAAGAAATATTGTCGTATTATCATGGTATAAAAAGGACATTTCAATATATTTCAGTTATTTGCTTTTTTACAATATTTAAAACTGTTAGTTAGTATTTTGAGAAAAAATTTATAAATTAACTTAGTGTAAGACTATAAAACATTTTTAAGTAAAAAAACTATCGCATTAAACTAGCGATATAAACAGAGCAACTAGTTAAATAATTACCAATTTGTTCATTTTTAACGGTTTTGGTTAACTTGAAATCCTAATAAATTGCTGCTAAAAGACCACATTTTAATTTTGTAACATATTTTAATGACATAAAAATATTTAAATACCAAAATTCTAACTAAAAATGAAATGTTTTAAAATTACATAGAGTTAATAAATTTACTAAAAAATAATGTTTTTTTTATTAGCAAAAGATATATTACACATTTTTGTCTAGAATTAAAATAATGTAGTAGTATGTTTATTAATAAAATTATAAAAAAACATGTTATTTACTCATTGTGGAAACAAATAAAATAAATATTAATAAGTATTTTAAACTAAAACAACGTAAAACTACACGACAGTTAATACTTCCGATATTTAACAAAACGAAAAAAAAAGTGTGTGAAAATGTTTTTTTTTTTGTAAAATACTATTCAAATTAAAATATTTGTCTACTAATAATTACCCAAACTTTAACAGGTTTTAAAGTATATAAACGAGTTCAAGCTAATAAGCAACAAGTTTGTTGAATTAAATTGTACTTACTTATAATCAAAAGTAAATGCGTCTGCATGTGTTTTGTAAGCTTACTTCGTCACTATAAAAATTGTTTCAAAGTTTAATTTAGCAAGAAATTCACAGTATGAGTTTTACTCACAAAACTGTAACTATTTTGTAGTTGAAATCGTTATTACTTTAAAACTTTTTGTCTTAGTTTTTCAATCGTATTTTTTTAGTTTTTCAATCGTAATTTTTTTATGTCTTGCTTTAAAATACGTAAAATGCGTAAAAGTTAAAATTTATGTAATATTATTCTGTATTAATCTTTTTTAACATAATTTCATTCTATAATTGATGTAATAGTAATGTTTAAATTTATATTTTGTTTGCGTTATTTTGTAATTTTAAAGTATCCGTTTTTCGGACATTCTCGGCAATTTTTAATCTTTTTTAGTATTAATTAATACTTTAGATTTGTTCATTTTAGTACTTTGAACCTACACAATTAAAAACATTATTTTATTTTATTATAAAATGCACAAAACAAAAAAGGAAAGGTTATTTAAAAAAAAAATCGTTAATTAAATTTTTTTTTACTTAATTTTCAAAATACATGTAAAATTAGACCTGCAATTTCAATCTGTGTCAGCTGCATCTTTATTGTTTACAAGTTTTCAATACAATAATCTTTGATTTTACAAACACAAATACATAAGTTTCTATTTTTGTTTGCTTTTTTTGTAAATAATTAATTGTGACGTCATTTTTCGAGAATTACTAGTTGGCTTCATGCATAAACGAGAGTACAAACAGCTTTTGCAAACATATATCTTTTTTTTGAGTTTGTCAGTTTACTGAAGAAAAAAAGACTTTTTAAAGGTATTAACTTTTATAAAGTAATTAACTATAAATTTTTTTATGTTCAAACTAATATTAAATCTTTTCTTAATTATGTTGTTTTTTTTGTCTTTGTGCAACTATGAAAGTTTTTATGATGCTTGATTACCGAGATTTTTTTTATGTTCGATCATAATAATTTACACAAGTAGAAGCTTTGTAGAACTTTTTTAACTTTAAAAACGTTTTCGCAACCCTGATATACAGTATTAAAAACCCATAATTGTATAAATCTTTTTTTTTTCATTTTCTTTGTTTTACATTAATTTTTTCTATTGGCAACTCTGATATATAATAAGAAAAAAGTTCATAATTGTAAAAGCCATATTTGTTTTATTATACACATATCAAATATTCGAGTTTTTAAACGCTACAAGACTGTCATTATTTGTCTCAAGAAGCTTAAAAATATCTTAAAGTTTTTGTGAGAGTCTGAGCTTTTTGACAGTATCTTTAAGTGACCGAGTAAAACAATCTAAAAACCGCTTTGTTGCAGTAAAAATATTCACCCTTGCTTAGTAGATATATTGATAAAGTTGTTTAAATTTTGAATAAATTTCAAACAGCACCAGTTTGTGGTTTTATGAAAATGACGTCATAATTAGCTTTAAAAAATGTTATTTTAAGTTTCTATTGCTAGTTTAGACCCTATATATTTGAAATATAATTAAATTATTCTAAAAAGGGTTCAAACACAGTCCTAATGAGTTCTCGATGCAACAATTAGTATTGGTTTTAAATGCATTAAGATTTATAAAGTAGTACTTAAATATTGCGGAATAAAACTTATACACTCACTATTATTTTATAAGTGTAAACTATCAGATTAGATGTAAATATTAATAAATTTATTTTTAACTTTGAGTGTATTTATGTTACAAAATGTATATTTCGTTGATTTTAAATAACCGCCAGGGGGCGTTAGACGATTGCTTATCAAAACACACAATAAAACTTAAACAATATTTGTTATTACGCTCTGTTAGCCATAAAACCGTGCATAAGGCACATTAATTTTAAAAAACTAATTAAATTTAAAAACTTTTTTGTGATTTTAATTTTATAAGATCTTTACGCTTATTTGTACTGTTGTATTGTGTTATGCTCAACTTAGCCATCGTTGCGCATGATGCACGAGATATATTAAGACTCTGGTTAATTACAAAAGACTTATTTTTGTATTTAAGATTGTGTAACTTAGACACTTTAAGAACATTTTAAATTGTAGACTTTTTTGTTTACTTGTCGTGTTTATATTCGCAGTTTTACAAATTTAAGATACAGATGATATATTAGTTACTTTATCACTTCTATTTTCTAGTTATAGTATTAGTATATTTTTTCAATAAACTAACTTCATCAAAGAAATTATACACATTAAGTTTATTACATATTTATTAATCATTAACTTAAACCTAATGAGTAAGTTAAATTCAATAAAAGATTTAAGAGCTAATCGCTCAAAGCGTTTAGCACAAAACAGGGGACTTACCCGAATTAAAAGTAGTTCCTACTACAGGCCTAGGACTACAAATGGTGACCCAGTGTTTAATATAAGTATGCAACCTTCTAATGCTTCTGAAGTAAAAATACTAGATTCTATAAAATTATGCAATGCTTATAGTACCATGATGGCTGACCATTTACCACCACAATATATTCCTTTCATAGAACCATCTCGTTACAAAGAAACGTTAAGGTATGCAGCCAGCCCAAAAGACCATAATACCTTGCGACACAGAAAGCTTCAGACGGAAAATTATAACATGGATTATAACTCATACTCAAAATCAATTGATTATGGAGACAATAGACTTAAATTGCTGAAGTCATTTAAATTTGATATTGAAGATTTAAAGGCAAATTTTTTTTATTTCGATAAGCGCTTAGCTAAAATCCTTTAAAATCAAAACGTTATCTAGTTTTTGCATTTCTAATGATTTAAATTACCATTCTATAAAATTTTTCAGTTCTAGATAATAGTAAAATATTACAAATAAATTTGGTATTATTTTCCAACCTTAAGGTATTAATCTTAATCTCGATTGTGTTGACTTTAACTCAAAAATTGAAAAGACTTTTTTTAAACCGTATTATACGGTTGCAAATATGAAAACAACTTAAAGATTAAAATTATAAAACTAAGTTTAGATTCATATGTGAAATTGAATTAAATAATTGTTGTTTTGAAACTGTTACGTTATTATGATGCTTAAATTTAAAATTGGTATTTTGATAAAAAACAAAAAACTGACTTCTTTTTTTCTAAATTTATTTGCGTAAGAATTTTCTTCTTCATTTTTTTTATTATCTTTACATTAAAAATATACCAAAACACATTGTTTTTTTTATATAATTTATTTTAGTACTTTCATAATAAGGCTCATCAGAGTTTGTATCTTACTAAGTTAGAATATTGAAATTGTTATATTTGTTTTCCTCGAAAATACAGAAAATGTTTGTAACATTTTTAAATGATGTGTTTTCGCCAGTTACAAATTACTTTCTTTTAGTACATATCTGTATTGCAAATAATATATCTTTCAGTATATTTTACTTTTAAGCGATAACTTTTTGTCTTTTCTATATTGTAAAAAAGACAAAGCTGATTAAAACTAATCTATGATGTTTCTAGACAAATAAATAAAATGTTTTGTTTTAACTTTGTTTAAGTTGTGATTTCCACAAAAATAGTAAGTTATGTTAATTATGTAATAATGTAACGAAAACTTAAACATACACTAGCTTTAAATCAGACATTTACAACAATTTTTTTTGTATGAGAAGAGCATTGATATAGTTGTGATAGGGTTAGTTTTTAAGCAATTAATACAATGATAATAAAAATGAATCGATACCTTGTTGAGCCAATACAGATTAACGTGTAAATAACATTTAATGTATTAAGTATTTGAAATCGTTTTTTTAATTGACTAAATTCAAAGTTCTCAAAGCGAAAGCCGAGATTAAAGTAAGTAGATTTGTCTATAAACTTTAATAATATCACTATTAAACTTAATTGTTTGAAATTGAGGTAACTTATTTTTTTAATTTATTCAAAATCTTCATCTTTAATCTGTTAATATAAGATAAACTAATTGTGTAAGCAAAAAAAGACCACAAACATTGGTTTACAACTACCGTATAAATTTCTTGTACCTACATAAAAGATGTTGTAGCACAAATAATTGTGAATTATTAAATAATAATGTGAATATTTTAACTGCAATAGGCAGCTATGAATTTAAAATGAGTATTAAATATCTAACTTGTCTCTATCTTAACATTTTATTAATGTGCATCTAGCAAACGGTAAATTTGAACAAGTTAACTGTTTTAAAGTTTATTTAAATTTCTGAAAAATCTTAAATTTCTGCAGTTAGCACAAAATATATTAATAGCATATAAAATAATAAACTACCTAGAAAAAAAAGTTAAAAAACTCAACAACAATATATTAAGTATACTTACAAATATGTTGTGCAGTATTATTTATGATATTTTAATGAACAAACGTCAATATGTTATAATTTATGTTAAGAAACATGAATTAGAAATATACTATAACACTAAATTTATAAACATTAAAAAAATTAGCTTTCTATATTTTTTACCTTAAATGAATAACAATCAATGTTTTTTAATAAAAGTTTCACTGTAACTCATCACAATTTTACTGCAGACATTTGATAAATAAAAAATATTTTTATTTTAACTAAAAAAAATAAACTCTAGAAAATTACTTAAATAATTAGATTGTTGTAAAAAAAATAATCAACAGAAATCAACTAATGTAAAATAGTAATAAACGCATAAAGTTTTCAGTTAAATTACAAAATAGTACAAAATGTTTATAACAAAGAGACTTTTGAGTAAATAAAATAACACAATGTTTTGTCGTTAAAATAAAGTTAACATAGTTTCTACTAATCGCACTTCTTAGACTTCTTAAATATACTACAATTTTAAATTATTTTACTAAATTAATTAACTACGAATATTTTGTAATGATCTAGCACAAAACTTAAAGTAATTTTAAAAATTTCAAAAAAACTCAGTTCACGATTTATAATTTGGTATTAATAGCTGTTGACAACATACTTCTGAGCTTTATCAACGTGCTTTTTTAGTTAAAGTCATGAAAATTTACTTTTTTCTTTGACTTTGAATATTTCATTAAAATATAAATAATTGTATTTTACTATTACGATTAAATAAAGTAAATAAATAGCCAAAATTTTATTAAAATTTTAGTAAACTGTTCTATATCTATATATCTAAAGATTTTTAAGATGGGTTAAAATAAACTTGGCTAAGAGACCGTAATGTGATTTGTAGAAAAGTAGATTTGTTAAAGTACAGTTTAGTAAGACGATGCATTATTGCTGTTTCTATATTCATCTATTGCATTAAACATTTATACATCATTGTTTATTAAACTTTGAGTTCTAAGTAAGTATATAAACTTGATATGAATGTTAATTAAAGTTTTTGTTCGTTTTTTATAGCCTGTTTATTCATTAAAGTTTGAAGCTTTGTTTTGTAACTAATTTAAAGAAAAGATTAATTTTAAGTTTGCAGAATTTCTGTGTTAAATTGTTTACAGAAAGTGTTAATATTCATGAAAAAAAGATACAAATAGTTTCAATAATAGAAAAAAAGACAAATTAATTGAGATATTTTACTAAAAACAGAAGTTAAGTTGTTAATTTATTTCATAAAATTATGGTATTCAGTTTTTTTATTATTTAAATAATGTTCGATTTAAATAATTGAACAAATAGTTACATTGTTTACTTACTTTATTATATTTGTTTATTTAACAAAAAAAAAAACAGTGCTTTCAAAATATTTGATATTAAGACAAAAAAATTATTCGGTCAAACTTTTGAAAGTTTAATAATTCTTTTTTTATAAAATATATAGTATTTAACGAGTATAAATAATAACTTAAACTGAAACTATTACTATAAGTTTTCAATAACATTTATTAAAACAAAAAAACTTAAACTCAAAAACAGTTTATAATATTTTCACACCAAGGTTTTTACTACCTTATAAAATTTTTCTAATATTTCCGCTTTAATTAAGTTATAAGTTTATACTTTAATAAAGTTAAAATTTATTTTTTTACAAATCATCTTTTGACGTTTAAAGAGAATCACAAGCTGTCGCAACAAAAGTTAGTGCAAAAACATAATTTTTTTTTTAGGTTTTATTCATACTTCATTTTGTCTTTATACAGTCTATTTGTAAGACTTTCTTTAAAATGTTTTTTAATTTTTATTAAATTTTGTTTCAGAATTCAGAATTCATTGATTTAAAAAAAACTTTTTAATTAAAAAATGGCTTCAAACATCAAAATTGTACATTCTTGAAACATTAATAAACTTATAGTTATAATAAAGTTAAAGAACTATTTTTTTAAATAAGCTTTCTGATTTATTTTGTGCCGTTTACAAAAAAAATAAAGTAAGTATTTTTAATAATGTATGTCCAAAGTATCAAAATGAATAAACCTAAAATAATATCTCATTTTATTTGATTTAGACTCAATAATCACAAATACTATTTAGTTTTTTAACAGTCGGATTTAACATCATGATTTTATTTATTATCAATATTAACATATAAAAATCTATCGCAATCATTTTGTTTTTATTGGACACATGTTTACACCTACTTTAGTATCTATTCTTTCCTAACATTTTTTTTTACATTTCCCGTTGAAATGTGTTAATTCGTAAAACATGGAACTATGAGTTAGTTTAAAAAAAGAAGGATATTGTATAATTTATTATTATTAAACCATAAGTATTGTAAAATTGTAAAATAACTTCAATAGAAAAACTTAGCTTCAGAATACTTAAGTTAGTTTGTAAAAATAAGTTGAAATTCTACAATTTTATAGTTTTACTTATTTCTATACTATATTATAGTTACATTTAAAATATCTAGTTTAAATTTTTTATGTATTAGTAGAGTTTAAGTTTCAAAAAACTTCCGTTTTATAAATGAATTCATTTTGTTTTCAGCCGGTTTAGGCTGTTTAAAATAAAAATATGATTGTGCTATATATTTATTAATTAAATAAGTTTTATATAAAAATTATATTAGAAAACTTTTATGGGAAAACTCAAATTACGTCATTAAAGGCATAAAAAAAAGTAAGAAAAATAACTAATTAATAGAAAAACCATACAAATTTTATTCAGTACTAAGAACTATAACTTAAGAATTTGAAATGTTTAGTACTAAGAATTTGAAATAAAGTAAATTGCATTTATTCAAAGTGTGTTTTATTCATAACTTAGAGATAAGTTTTGTAACTTACTACTGCTCTTCCCAAAGTACAAAGTTTTGTCATTGGTTTATACCAAAACATTATTGTACATTCTTTAATTAAAAAAAAAATAGTTAAAATAATATCACAGTAATATTTTTATTAGTTTTTTGTTCTAGGATTTTTTATCTTAGATGATTATATTATACAGAATATTTGAAGGTAAATTAAAGACACTTACTAAACTAGAGTATTTTAAAATTAAAACAAATTATTATTTTTTAATCATCAGAATAAACGTTAAAATGATTTCTTTAGATGAATTTAGTTTCAATTTAGTTATCAATATAAAGATATTTAGTGTAAGCACTTTGAATACAGTCAAAATTTATGTATCAAAAAGAAAAGTCTATTTAAAAACCTGCATTTAAGCACAAAATAGTGTCTAAAAATACTAACAACGGGAAGAAAACTGTAAACTTGTAGAGACATAGTAATCTTAATATTTAAGTATAGAACTTGGAGTTTAATTTGTTACAATTCATGGAATTATCCAAGCAGAAGCTAAAAACAAACATAACAAAGATAAGCTAGCCGCAGTACTAAAAACTAAAACAACAGGAATGTTGCTGCAAAAACAAAGTAAAATAAATAGTCCTAATAAGGTGTAATGTTAGTCGTAATAAGTTGAAACATACAGCTGCAACGTTAGTTTTCTTACTTTTATGTTACCGCATTTGGTTGCAGTTAAAATACTAACCTACAAATATTGGACTACTACAACTAATCGTGTATGTTAACATAATTTCCGATAAAATAAGCGTTTGTCAGGTTTAAAACTTACGTCATGATGGCTGTAACAAACTAAAAGTAGTAAAACTGATAGAAAACTATTTTAAAATCTAAATTTATCTTACACTAATTAACCACATATTACTCTTGTAGCTCGTTTACAAACTAATGACTGAATGTAATTTGTTGAAATGCATACAGTGTTGTTGTTTTTCATTCTATGTTTCATTTCAAACTGAAATAAATATTTTTATAGAAACACTGTTAACCAGTATCTAAAAAAAACAACTTTAAATAGTTTGTTTATAACTTTTTCAAAACAAAAAAGCAATTTACTAGAAATATACTTAAACATAATAATAAGACCATATTAAAATAGATCATTTAGTTTTATATTAACTGCTTGTGGTTGCGGTGAAAATTTCTGAAAAATTTCACAACTCTTAACAAAAACGTGTTGGCTATTTATTATAGCGCTGAAATTAAGAAATTATCGGAATGAATAATTACGTTATTACTGAATAAAGTTTTATAAATAAGTAGAAAAATATTACCCTATTACTTAAAAAACTATTGAGCAAGCCTGTATTAATGAACCTTCAAACTACAAAGTCAATTATTATAACTTTTTTTTGAACTTTTTTAAACAACTCTACGAAAAAAACTTAGAAATTTGAAAATACACGGCTTTTCTACTTGATTTATTAATATTTTTTAAATTGGTTCTTAGCTTATATAAAAATCACACTTAATTTATTTTGTGATATCCTATAAAACTGAAAAAGACTTATTTAGGCTTATAAACTTAATTAAGGAAAATTGTACCAACTTTGTTTTAGCAACATAAAAAATATCAAATTATATTTACTACAATCTCTACTTTATCAAGGAAAAGACGTAAAAATGTATTAAACTGGTTTACGACATGAAAACCGAAAGGTTTTTTTCTATACATTTTTGTAATATATAATATATATCTAAACGCTTCTAATATATAATAGAATTTTGTAAATCCTTGTACAAAAACTATGTTTAAATTTTTCAAAGTACAACTAAAACAAAAACTTCTGTGATTGTAAAAACTTTAAATTCTGTTATTATTATTTATAAACAAACTATTTTTTGCTTTATTACTTGTTATAATTTGAAAGCAAATCAAATTGTATTTTATATATACCGCTTTATGCAGTTCAAATATTGGAGATACTGGACCATGTAATGATTCAAAAATAGACATGCATTAGAATAAGTTATGTAAGCAGGAGCTTATGTGAAAAATAATTGACTTTAAGAAAGCGGTAAAAATACTTAATCCGAAATGAAATTAGTGCATAAGTGTTTTGGTCTATTGAAAAATTAAATTTTACACTTTAAACGTTCACGTTTAACATTTTTCGAAGTTTAGGCATGTGATAAAATTGTTAAACATACGGATTTTATAAAAATTAAAATAGCTTATATGAGACATACACGTGTATCTATTAAAATTTTTGAAGTGGTTAACGCATTAAATGACACTATTATTGTTTGACTTATAAATTAAAATCAATAATATGTACTTTATACACAAGTAAAAAAATTGTTTTAAAATGATATTAAGATTGACAGCTGTTATGTTTACAATAAGTTTACATTAAGTTCATACCAGTTTCTTGCTATACATTTTAATAGTAGTATTTAAACTTACTTTACTAAAATAAGCGTTTAGAAATAGTTTTTATATGTTATGTTTTTATTATAAAACAAAAATGAATAAAGAGTGAAACACCATATTACACGATTTGAATCTTGTTAACGTGTACTAATTAGCTATTTTGTATATATTAATAATAAATTAATTTCAACAACAGTTTAATGTGAAGTCAGAAAATAAAACATAGAGCAAAAAGTAAATATTTATTTTAGATACGAAAAAACTCTTCGCAGTAACAAATATTGTACAAATAACGTATTACACTGTTTTAAACTGTTTTTTTAACTTGGTTAAAGCAAAAGCAATAAGCAATTGTATACATATGTTGGTGTTTATGTGACGTTATTTGGTCATCTTTTATATTTTTTTTTACTCTCGTTACCACTTAAACTAATTGTAAAACTGCTTATAATAGTTTTTGTAATAATATATGTTGTGTTTTATTTGGCGAGTTTGTTTTAACTGAAGAGCACTGGTAGTGGTAAAAAATTTATTTATTAAATCATAAAAACTTGCTAAAACACCTTTAAAATTATTTTTCGATAGTTTTTACTGAAGTTAAATAAAACATAGTTGTTATAATATATTATAAGTATAATACAAAATATAGTATTAAAAAATATAATAATATATGACAAAAGTTAAATTGAGTTTATTACTTAACAATTTTTTCACGCTAAAGCAATGATCACAATTAAAAAAAGTAAACAAACGAACAAGTTGCAACGAAGAAGCGCTTTATATAGTTTGAGATAAGTAATTAATTAACTAGGTAATTAGTTAATTCTCTCTGTTTTAGTAATTTTCAGCAAGATAAATTATCATAAACGTAAAATACAAAAATAACAAAATTCAGAAGACAATACATATTTACAAATGAAAACAAAGGCAAATTAAACTTAAATTTAGTAAATTAAGACTTCAAATAAAATTTTGTATAATGTCTACATTTTTCAACCAGTTCTGATCTTAAATTTAAAAGTTTGTTGTTGCCTGCAAATGCAACTTCGAGTCTCTCCAAATTGCAGAGTGTGCAAATTTTACTAGGTATATTTTGGTTACTGCGATGAATAATCTCCCATTTTATCATTTTTCTCAAATCAGTGTTGCCATTTTCATTTTGTGAATAAATCGACTTAATCTTTTAATTTCTTTCTTTTTTTTTTATTTATAAAGGATTGCGTATGTTCATGAAATCTAAATTTAATACATTATACTTATTTCAAGAAAATTACATTCTATTGAAGACCCAAATAATAGTATTATTATATTAAAAATTGTTCAAACTTGTTAAATCTATTAGTTAAATATTGAATATACTTGTTAAATATTAAATATATTTAATCTAATATTTTAGCCTAATACTTAGTTAAACCTAAAAGTATATTTTTAAATTATTCATTTTATAATAAGGATATATATCAAAACTTGTATAGTTTGTTTGGAATGTTGTTTTGTATATGTGTTTTAAAAATTATTTTCTTATCACTACCTTTATTTGAATAAATTATGTGCTTCATATTAAACATTTAATTTAAAATTAACTATGTAAACTTCAATTTACGTTATTTAGTTAATCTAATTTTTCAGCCGGTTTAGGCCGTTAAAAATAATTATCAATGATAAAAGAGTAATTTTTGCAATTGAATGTTTATCTTTTTACATTATGTAACAAAACTTTGTGGTATTTTCAAAATATGTCACTATATAACTATTATGTAGTGCATATTGTTTAAAAGAGATTTATTGAAATTTTTACCTTCTTTAACTTTTAACCAATTATTGTGTTTAAATAAGTAATGTTGAATAATTCAATTTTCTTATTACTATTTTGCTCTTTACACCCATTCTCAATCATTTTATATTGATATATTACGTTAAATAAAGTATTTAAAAGGAATCTAATCTAAGACTTTCTATCAAAGTTGAATTACTCACTTTTAACTATTAAACAACAAAAAATATATTTAAATCTAGTTAACTATAATAAGGATAAGAGACACTTAAATTAGGAAAACAACTAGATACTTAGTTTTTAGCTGTTTTTTTTTAACAATAAACAAAGTTTCTTTAGTGAAAACTTACATAGGTACTCTTAATTAAATAATTAAGGATTAGTAAAGCTTGTTTTATTTAATTTTTTGGTTCAAAAAAGATTTTTAACAGTTCATTTGTTTACTGCTTCCTACCAAAGACTATTTATTTTACAGTGATGAATATTTTATTTAAGTTGTTTTTATTTAACAATTCAGTCGTAGTTTGATATGGTTTTGAGACATTTAGTTAACATCATGTTCAAAATAATAATTTCTAATATTACTTAATAAATTGCTTTTGAAACTAAATCTCAAACTCAAAGCACATACTTTTTTTTATAGTTTTAGTCATGTACTTATTCCGACAGTTGTATCTCACTTAACACTTTATATACACTTAATATCTATGACTCAAAATAAAACAATCTTGTGATAAATAGTCTTAAAAAATAAAATTATTTTTATAAATCAAAATAAATTAGACTAACATTATTATTTTTTAGGTTAACTAAAAAAAAAATTAAAACTGAAGGTTGTTTTACAAACGCAAATAATAAAACAACATTGTTTTTTTCCTTTGTTATTTACATCATAATAACAAAATAAATAATAAAAAAAAAACTAAAAAAAAAACAGTGGTTAAAAATACATAAAATCTAATAAAAACTATTAATCACAAAAAAAAGAAAATAAAAACCCTAACCTCCGACCGTTGAAAAAGGGTTAGGTTTGAAAGCAATAAAAAAAATAGTTAAAGTATATAAAAACATTTAAGCTGTGCAAAAGTGCCTTCGTGCAAAAGTAACCCTCGGTGTAAAAGTTAGGCCTTTCAAAACTGTCCATTCGTGCAAAAGTGAATCTGCGTCCAAAAGTCTTGCAAACGACGCGACAACGTTTACAAACTAATAGTTGTAATAAACTGTTTTACTAGTTATTAATTAACCCTAAACCAATAAATCATAGAATCACATAATTTTCATGTGTTTGATTTAGTTTTATTTTAAATCTAAAGTGCTTAATGATTTTCACATAGAAAAAGTGTTAGGTATGAAAATGTTGATCAATAAATTTAATTTCATACTATCTTTCTATATAAGAAATAAGCTTATTTCTTACACAGGTTTATACGAAAATGATATAAGTAATCAACTTCTCTTTAAAAATTAAAGGCATTTTTAATAAAAGTTTATTTTAATATAATTTGTCCAAACTTGTGTGCAATTTAATGACGTCAGGCTGCGCTTAAAATGTGATAAAACCTAAAAGTTCTTATATATATATATATATATATATAATTAAAAACTCAAAACATGTAATCAAATAGTTATTCTAAGTAAAAAATTTCATTAGTACACAACTTTACATCTTTTAACTATTTTTCATATTTCATAAAGTCTTTAAAAACAACTGATCATGAAAATTTATAATCAAGACGAGCAAACTGAAACTAAAAAAGTGTTTTTAAATTTAAATTACTATGAATAAAACTAAAACTCAATTCATTCTCTTTTTTATTATTATCCAAGTAGTGCAATTAAGTTAAATACTAATAACATATATCAAACACACGTCTTAAAAATTGTAATTTTTAAAGTTAAAATAATTTTTTATATAAATTGAGGCTAAACTTTTAACTATGTGTGAAACCCTGCGAGTAAAGATAAAACTATGACTAAAAAGATAACAAAAAATTTTCTATTGTAGCAGCATATCAAATTGCACTTTATAACTGTTTAAACTTTATGGGAAGTAATGTGCCAAAATTCTTGCACATCTAAGCGTTAATATCATATATATAAAAATACATATCATTATTCACAAATAATGTTAACTTTAAAGTTAATATTTTAAAGTTTTATATATGTTTGCTGATTTTAACACATTTTATACACTATTAAACTTATCTTTAATTTAAAACTTTTTAACTAATTAAAGATTCAATAGTTTTTAACTTAAAACACAACAAACGTTTAATTAAAAACTTTGATTATTTAGCAAATTAATTTAAAAAAATTAAGATATATTGGTACATCTTATTTTTAATAGTCTAAACCGATTAAGTCTAAACAACTATTCTCTTGAGTGGAATAACTTATCTTTTTTAGTCCAGAATTAAATTAAAATGCCTTAATGTCATAAAACAAAAATTAAATTGAAAAAAAAAACTCTATATATAGAGTATAAACCTAAGAAATAAAACTGTTAAAATTTCTTAAGTAGACTAAGCTTGGTAAGAATAAATAATTTAATATCTATGTTTACATTAAAACTTTTAAAATTTTTTTTATTGAAATATCAGTAGTAACAAACTATTAAATACATTTAAAAACATTTTAAAAGTAAGAAAAAACTAGGTTATATTTACTTATACTTAACTTATACTTAAACATTTTAAAGAACCTTAAATAACTATTTTTTTTAATAATGATAAAAAAAAAACATACCATTAGTTACAACTAAGATTAAATTTAAAGTTAAAGGTGGAAAACAAACTGAAGTTAATTAAGAAAAAAACTACTTAATTAAGGCTTATTTTAATAGATAAAAAAACTAAAGTTTAATAAACTCAGATAGTTTTATCTCTAACATTTACTTAGTTTATTAACAAAAAATGTTCATATAAAATATTCTACAAAATACAACGAGCATAAGCAGATCTTAAGGTAGTAACGTACTAAGTGTTTTACTGTTAAAAAAAATCACTTGACCATACCTGCTCACAAAAATGAACAGTTTGTTTTAAAGTAAGAACAAAGCTACCAGAAAAAAACCTTCTGTTTTAGTAAGTAAACGTAAAAAAAGGGTTATAGTTTTATTTTAAGTTTGAAAACAGATATTAATTTTTTTTAAAAGTTCCATAATTCATATATAAAAGTATAATAAAAAAGTATGAAATACTTCCATACAAATTATTTTTCTAATTTAATTTAATGTAAATACCAAAAATATTGTTATGTTCTAATAAATACACAAAAACAGTATAACCGATTTTAGTGTAAGTAGCTTACTAAATATCTGAAGAACTGTTTGTGGCAAAATTTAAACTGTATAAAACGGTAAATATTAATTAAATTTCATACAACATGTAAAGAATGAGAATTAAAATTGGTTATTATTAACTTCAACTCATTCTTTAAAGAATATATTTTGTACATATATCACAAAATCAAAGGCTTTATAGGGTATACCTTATTTTACTACTTTAATAAAATGAATATTTTCTAAGTTTCAACCCATTTTTTAAGTAGTGTCTGTACCGCAACAGCTATCTAACTTTTAATCCTGTCAAGATTTTATATAAACATTTTTTCAACATCGAAAACTAAATTTTTATTTTACTATACATTTTTTTTTTTGATACGTTTAGTTCAATTTTCTCATAACATATAAGTGAGAACTTTTGTAATTTAATATATGTATTATAAGATGTGACAATTTAAGTCGCTAAATCCTAAAGATCCTGATTAGCTAAGCTTATCAAAATATATCCCACAGATGTTTTTGTGTTAAAACTTTATACCGACTAACGGCGTTTCACTGATCTCAAATAAATTTAAGAACAGATCTAAGGAGTCTTTAAAATATTAACAAAAATCAGAAAAAAAGAAAGTATAACTATGTATAATTTTTATGTGAGTAGTAACTATAAACGAACTTAATGGTTTTAAAACAAAGTTTGAAATAAAAACATAATAATATAAAATTGTCTACAAAACTACAAAATTAACAAAAGCATTTACTAACCTCAAAAAAGCTCTAAGAATAGGCAAATTTTTCATAAAGAAACATGAATTAAGTTGTTCAGAAATGCTGCGTCATAATAAATTCAACAAATTAATCAACAAGTTTTTAAGCTTAAAAACTAACTATGCAAAAAAAGGTTTATTAAAAATTTAACCTAAATTTATAGTTTTTATACAGTTCAATTTACACGGTATATAATAAAATAGAGGAAACATGTAGTACTAAACTCAATGTTTGTGATTGTATATGAAAATGCTGTGAAATAAATAAGTGCACAAGTAGACATAGTTATTTAAAGTAGAATCGTCGGTTGTGAGGACAAACATGGAGTAGGGTTTTTTTTCAAAGATCAAGCATAAATGCAACCCAGTAGATTAGCCCAACTTGCAATACTGAAAGAGCAGTAATTGCAGCAGAAGATATAGACCTACTTCTAAAAAGCGACAATGTTTGTCCTTACAAGCGACAATTCTACTTTAAATAACCCTAAAAATAAAATTGAAAGTTTACAGTGTTTTTTAATATAGATTATCAAAGAAATCAACTTGGCACTTAATTTTGCCTTTTTTTGCAAATATTGAAATTTAATAAAAAGAAATAGAGTTTTATTTTAAAAATTAATTAAGATCAAAATTTAAAACCAGATTAATCTTAAAATTGTTACAAAAAGTTCTCTAAAAAGTTTAAGAATCTAGACTGATCTAATTTAAAATATTACAACTTATTTCAAAATCTGACTTTTTATAAAAGTTTTTTAAATATTTTCTTTTTTTGTTCTAAGAATTGAATAAATTAATGTGTTTAAATTTATTAAGTTACAAAAGCAAATGTGTTTTTTGATAAGTATAACTTTTGCTATTGTTTAGATATAAGTTTGTTGCTATTTTGTTTATTTTATATTCTAATGTTGTACTTGTTCTTTTATAAAAAAATAATTAATTACATAAAGTCTTAAACTTAATTCTATGTTTGATTTTAGTTCTAACAATTAAATCTACAATAGAATAGTAGTTTTTCGGTTGTGGCTGATTGATGTGTTCTAATAAGGATGAAACCGGTCTCAGTCTACCGAAAGCTTGTGGTCTGATGATCAAATTGGTATGATCAACTATTATTTTATATATGAGTTTATACATACGTCATGATTAAAACTAGTTTTCAACTTGTTTTACTATTAAATATGTTTTGTAATTCATTTAACATTCACATTTCGAGAATGAAACTAGTATAATTTTGAAAACGCTTGTGAAACAAAATATAAAATATAAATGAGTAATTTCTACGTATTTAGTTGCAAGTAGTATTTTAATACGTTAAAAATTCTCCTATAATTCTACAACAATTCTTAATTATGTCGTAAATAATACTGAACAATATTTCTTAAATTGAATTCTATTAGTTTTTAATAAGCTGCTTTGTTTATTTATGAAAAGGATGACCAATGTATACATGGTTGTTTACTTTTATCTATTTGTTTTAAATAGAACATTTTGTGGCATTTTTAAAACAACATCATAAATAACTTTAGAGATATGTAACCTAACTTTTTATTTTAGCTTGACAAACAATTTGCAATAGTATTTTTTTTTTTTTGCATAAGTTAACAAATAATAATTTTTTATTTAATTTCAGTCGTAAGAGCATATTGTTATAATTATCGAAACGATTTAAGTCATTCAGCAATGCCTGCCTTTTTCGAAAAACAAAAAATAATGCATTGAAAGTACATAATGTATTGTTTATATAAAACAAATAACAAAATTGAGTGAAACTAGAAGTTTAAAACTATAAAATTAATATAATATACAATAACTTTATTCATGTAAATATTTTGTTCAAGCAAAGGTTTGTATTTAGCTATCATTTTTCTTTAATGTTCGTTAACATTAAGATAAGTCAAGTTTAAGTAATATTAGGGTTTTTGTTACACTGCCCGAGATTATTCGGGTTTTAGATTTTTAAAAGCAGCTCTGTTGAATTAAGTGAGTTGCCTTTTTTTTTATACTGCAAAAATTGAAGCGAATGTTTGTCTTTACTCACTACGTCACGATATAATTTGTTGCAAATTATAAGTTTTACGCGCAGAATTGTTGGTGAATTTTTATTCTTGCTTCAATCGTAAAAAAGTTTATATTAATTTTTATTAATATTTTTCAAAATACAATTTAGATTCCAGTTATGTAATTTCATTCTGCGTTTTCTCTATGAGACATAGCTTAATTTTTTCATTGTTGTAGTAGTAATACTTCCGTATATCATTTATATGTGTTGGTTTAGAGTTTTTGTCGTTTATAGTTTAACTACTTTATTATTAAATTACTTTAAAATGTTTGTTTTAACATGAATTTTGGAACATCATAACTAAAAACATTTATTTTTATTTTATAGATTACGACACAAAAAAAAATTAGAAAGTCGTCTTTAAGTTATTAATTTTATCACGAGTATAAAATTATTATAAAAAGGTTTTTTTATAACTAATTTCTATACATAGTTACTAATAAAAAAATTGTATTAAGTATTTTCAGCCTTGTTTAAAAAGGCTTACAAATTAACTAAAAATAACTTAATTGAAAACGAGACCTGTAGAAAGTTGCTTTTGTTTATGTACTAAATTTCGATGCGACAGTTTGTGATTTTCGCGTGTACGTCACCAGGAGATTAGTAAGAAAAAATTTAAAAACTATAATGATGCAAAAATATTAGCGAGAAATTAGCAGTTAGAATAACATTTTTCGGGAAATATTTTATAAATAGTGTTAGTGCATCAAACTATATTAATACTGTTAACATCTTGTTTAATAATTTATAATAATAAAAACTATAACAGACTTTTCTATTACAGACATAACTTTTTACAAGTTTATTCAAAATTAATTCACTTTATTCAAACGGAATCTGTATTGTTTATTTGAAAATAAAATTTTATTCATTATTACTTAATTACTCTATGTAAGAAAATTACTACTATTTCATTCTAAATATTTTTATACTTCAAAATTTGTTGTTTTATAAGGTTAAATAAAATATAAAATAGCTAAAACAAAATGTATGAGACAAGTTTTTAGTTTAAGACAAAGCTTTTAGTTTTAGTCGAACTAGGTAAATTCCTTTTTCATTTAAAGTATTTTTTTAAACATGAATAAAGTAAAAAAAAATTGCTAAATTAGTTTTTTAATACAAGCTGGTAGTTTATAAAAATTATTGTAACAACCTTAATTTTTATAAATAAAAAAAGCCTTAATTTTTCAAATGTTTTTTTTTTAGTTTTACTAACTACCCTTAAATAAAAAATTTAATAAACCTAAACTTAATGCGAGTATTTGCGAAATTAAAACTCGAGTCTGAGAAAACTTTAAGCTTGTTTTAAAACACGAGTTTATTTTATAGCGTAAAACTACTATCAAGTAAAATATTTACTTTTAGATTGTTTGCCCGAATGTTCGAGTTTAAAAATATTATCAGGAGTATTACGTTATCTTCACAAAAAGCTGAAAGTTGAATTTGTTTTTATATATCAGTTGAATGCAAATGTATGCGAAATTTTTCTAATGACGTCACTGAGTGATTACTTGCAAAAAAAATTAATTTTAATTTACTGGTTTAGTAAGTTAGTTTTAAACGTTTTATATCTGCCAAAGTTTAGTCTTTTGTTGAAAATTTAATTTAATTTCAATAAATATTTATACTATAACTTTTTTCTGTTTATTAATGTAGTTTGATTAAGTATCTTTTTTCTCGCGATTACTTAGTTACTCTTTTAATTGATTTAACTCCAATAAGGTTTTTTACTAATCAAATACTTAAGTTTTTGAAATTTTTACAAAATTTTATAACAAATAAAAAATATATGTTTAATATTTTTATGTATCAGTTATATTTTGAAAAATTTTTTAAATAAATTGAAAAAAATCGTAATAGATTTATTTATTTGTTTAATGTTAGATTGTGTGTTTTTTTTTTGCACTTATAAATTAATAGAAATAAAACATGGTTTTAGTAGTAAACTGTTATTAATAATCAAAATGCCATTGACTATTAAATAGTTTTATACTCAGTTTTTTTTTTCTCATATCGCATAACAAAACTTTAAATTGTAATTAAGTTAAGTTAAACGACTGACTTTACGTTTATCTTACTTCAAATGCGATGTTTTTGTGTCATTATAAAAATCGTTGTTTTGATTTTAAGCCTAAGTAACGTAAGTAGTTTTTATTTACAAAAGTAAAGGCTGTTTTATATTTGATTAACTATATTTATTAACTTAGAGTTTTATTTCATTCTTATATTAATGTTTTTATTGACTTGAATGTAATAAAAGTTAAGAAAATAACTTAATAATATTTTGAAAGTATATTTTGTCTGATAAAATTTTACACAACGGTTTTAGTAATCAGTAATTTTTTTTGTAATGAAAATGTTATAAGGGTATACAAATAAGTTTATAAAGTAAACTGTCTTGATATTTGTATTTTTTTACATGTGAATTGTTTAACTACAGTTTAAACATTAAACTAGAAAAAGAAATAATAAGTTTGTAAATACATTAATCAATTTTTGAAAAACTTTGAGTATCTCTAAAAAAATGTTATTGTACGAGTGAGATTCGATAGCAAGAATATTTAAATGTTAGTCTGATTTGCATATTCGTTAAGTCAGCAAAAAAAATTTTTTTTCTATATTTTGTTTATTATTAGTTATTAAACTTAATTTTTTATTTAAACTTTAATATGTTTGAGGTGGGTTATAGATAAGGGTATAAACAAAAAAGTCAAAAAAAAAAAAGCATTTAAAAATTATGCTGACTCAGCAGAAATTTAAATCAGACTGATTGTTAAGTTAACTTTACAATTCAATTACATTGAAAGGTGACCGCATATTACGGTTTTAAATATTCGGTAACAGAATGAAGATTATGCTGATATCTTTCAGAGTGTTTTTTGTTCTATGTTTTAAAATAATTAAACTGTTTGCGGTGTAACATATGTGACGTCAATAAAAACCGTTGCAAAATAATAATGCAACATTTTTTGAAAGTTATAAGCTATATTCTTTTATGAGCTTTATAGAACAACTAGTTAAAATTTTTTAATTAGAATATTTTTTATTAAATTTTAATTTTTTTTTGATGTCTTAATATGCCAGTTGTATAATAAAAAACTTAATAATAAATTTGCAAAGTATTGTTATTTTTTGCATTTACGAATTAAACAAAAGTTAAGTTTCATACTATTATGTTATAAATATATATTTTAATTAAACTTAATCTTTTTATGAAATTTCATTAGAAATACACGATTAATGCAACAGTATAGTTATTAAAGCATTATCGTTTAGCTTTTGTGTATCACTTTTTTGAACTAACAGTATTTAGAAAGTGTCATTATCGAAAATGTTTTTATTGATTAACTGTTTCATTTTTTTAAACTTAGCCTGAAGTTGTTAGCAAGAGTTGTTTAGAGTTTACTCAATATTTATTTTTATTGCAGTAAAACCTAAAAACAACTTTATTTAATTTATTGAGATTTAACTAAATTCTTTAATGCAAAATTTTTTATCGGGAAAGTTATTAATATGAAATGAGTTTATATAAGATTCAAATTAAACTATTTCATTTAAATAAAAAATTTATCAAACAAAGGTGCAATAAAAACAAAAACAATCAGTGTTAATTTTGTTTTCATATTGCGTAAATATTCACAAATTAAAAACATATTTATAGCTTGAAAAAAACTTAAATGCAAATGCTTTTTCATCATTGTAGTGATCGTTAATTTTTTTTTTTAGTTTTAGTCATGTTTTTTTGTATTTTCCAACTTTACAACGTTATTGAGTGGCTTTTTTTTTGTTATAATTAGTATGTAATATTAATTCTAATTCTATTCTAATTTTAACTTGTAAAAGCTACACATTAAATTATACTTTACTAATAAACTTATGTCCAGTAAAAAAGAATGAAAAAAATATAAGAATTTAATAAAATTTAATGTTTTTTATTTTTATTTTATCCTTACAAGTTTTTAGTGAAGTTTATAATATTATAAAAAAAACACTTACATAAATACATGCTCGCTTTTTTTACAATAGTATCCATTAAAAACTACTTTATTTAAATAAAAACTATAATTCTGAAAAATATTTAGATGGTATATATTTATAAAATATAGTTCCTAAATCTTTTAAAAATTTTAGCCAATAACATTTGTTTGTATTTTTATATATAAATAGTAATTAAAACGTAATAGCAGTTTATTTAAAAGCAATAAATTAAGTCTTAACTACATTCAAACATAGTCCTTTAAATATCTAACCAAAAGAAATGTTACAATTAAACAAAATTTATTATGCTGTAGATCATGTTATGTTACTTTTGCGCTAAATAATACCAAGAAAAAAAGGATTTAAATAGTTTATTAAGTTAGTTTAAATAATAGTTAATTTTAATATTCAAATAAAAAGTAGATAATCACAATATCATTTTGATTAAATAAGTCTATTATAACTATAGTTTTATTTTTTTGCCTTTAGAATAAGAAAATTTTTAAATTAAAAAGAGAATGTTTGAACTTACTGAATCGTGCACTTATCTAGTTTTAAGCTTAAAAATGCGACAACTTTTTCAACGTAATATCTATTGTTAAATTTGTTACTAAATGCAACATTTTTTATCATCATATTATACGGTGGTTTTTTTTTAGTTTTTTAATACCTTTTAAACATTTAAGTTTATTTATTTTTTTTTTGATTATCACTAATTTAAAATAATACAATATAAAAGAATCAATACATTTCAATTTGTTATTTATTCAACATATTAAACCTGATATATTAATACAATTTTTAAACATTATAAGCTATCACTTGTGCTTGCGAACTATCAGATAATTCTGCCCGAAATTTCGGGTTAAAATATTTGAATTGAACAGACTTGGATTTTAATATACTATTTTTGTTGGATTTTATATATAGCTAAACTACATGCAACAATTTGTGGGTTTTATTTTTACGTCACATGAAGAATAATATTACGTCGTGGAAAGTTTGTATTAAAGTTACAAGTAAATTCTATATGAAAACAACTACATCTTCTAAATACAAGCTACGTTTATATATAAAAAGATATATACTTTCACTATAAACTTGAACACAAAAATTAAAAAAATGTAAAAGTAAGAAAAAAAACTTTACTATTTATATTGGAATGATTAACAGACTTTGTATTACAGTCTAAATATTAAAAATTACGATTTTTGAAAGTTTAAATATCATAACAAAATTACATTGTTTAACCATTGTGTTTTTACGATTCATCAAGTGGTTACAAAAATTTGATAAGTCATCAAAACAGTTACGCTAAATAACATTAATTAAAAAAGTAAAAATTTATTTCAACAGACATGAAACCTAAAAAAAGTGAAACTAGCGATTTTTTAATACTTGCTACTAAACATGACAAATAACTTTTTTTTAGACTCTTTTTTTGAAGTATTTAGTTATGTTTTTAACAAGTTAATTTAGTTAAAGTACAAGATTTTTTTTATGAGTAAAACGAAAAAAACAATCATAAACAAAAACAATCATAACAAGAAATTTATAATTTATATTTCTTAATTTATCTGTTGCAACAACTTTTGTTTAACTTAATAACTAAACTTTTCAACCTTAAACTTCTGCAAATACCCTCGTTCGGTTCAAGTAGATAATTCTAACTTACTTTTTAAAGTATTTGCATAATCGCGTACTTATCAGAAATTTAAATACTTCAGCAATATGCGACCATTATTATAAATCGCATTTATCAAAAAATAATTAATAGTTTACTATTTCTTATCCTTATAAGTGAACGCCATGTTATACACAACATAGCCCCAAACTAAGCGATATTTTAGGTTCTATACCTTGTAACAAATAGTAAATTTTATAATGATTCTCTGCATACTGAAGATTTGATTTTAATTCTATAAGCCAAAAACTTCATGCTCGAGTAAATTTTAACGAGATGCTCATCGCCACAATTGTAACTATGCTTTATACCGTAATTCACTGTAAAAATATCTGTTAGCGTATAACCTGATCCTGGTTTTAAAAACTTTTATTTTTTTAAATTTTTTAAGTTTGAAAAATAATAATGCTGGGTGGTAAAATTTTAATAAAAATTACGAATTAAGTTAAATTAAAACCAAATATAAATAAAACAAATAAGGAATAATAAATAAATAAACAATTCTCTAAAAAAATCACTAATTTATATATCGCCACAATGGTTTTTATGTTTTTTATCGTATTTCCTTGTAGAAATATCGTTTAGTGTAAAACAAGTTCCTTGTTTTAAACATTTTTACTTTTTAACTTTATTTTTTTTAAATAATCAAGCTTGAAAAATAATAACGAAAGGTGATAGATTATTTTGTACACTTTCCAAAGTTAAATCGAAACCTAAAACATATTAAATAAACGGCATACATTGAAAAAATATTAATTTATAGATGTCTTTTAAATGTAGTTTTGAAAATTTTAAATCTTGCAGATGTATCGGAAAGTTTAAGTACAAATTGTTACGGATTTAAGTCTTAAAAATATTTAACGTAGGAGTCGGTAAAAACTTCAAGGTCGTAGGAACGTTTCTAAAAATAAAATACTTAATAAATATTCGTAGGCTGCAGTTTTATGTGTGCTTCTAACCTTCATAGCAATATAGTTTGCAGACCTGAAATATCTCGTGTAGTTTTACAATTTTTACTTAAATTTTACTGAAGAGTTTTTTTTTCATTTACACTTCGCTTTAAAAAATCAATAAAACATTTTAATTTGTATACTATTAGATATAAAAATGTTTTTGAACAGATTAGTACATTTAATTCCAAATTAAATATTTTAAAATGCAACTCCACCTCTTTATGTTCCTTGACTTAAATTAGACATTTACAATTAGAAAAGTATATTTTTTTTTTGCTGGATAGCATTTTAAATATATAGTTTTTAATTACTTACGTAAGTATTTAGATTTTGCTTTTTGTTTTAATAGATTAATTATAATTTTAAGTATTTTAAGACTTTCAAAATGTGTTATTATAATTAATCATTCTATCATATTCTGTTCTATTATTCTTACTTATTCAGGCTAGTGTTAATGACTTCAAATTCAGTTGATTCCTAAGCTAGATTTGTGAAGTGTTGCTGCCAAATTTTTGAAGTGATTTTTGACTGAATTTGCCGTCATAACGAGTGGCAAATAGTAGCTGAGATGAATGTTCTGCAAGATGAAGACAGCTTCTGAAGATTTGACAGAAATGCTTGTTACAGGGATTTGTTGCTTTGGAACGTATAATTAGAGATTGGTGACTTTGGAATTGTTGAATATTTTGTTGTGAAATTTTTAATTTATTCAGTTTTTGCCTTGTATAAGTTTTATGTTTATGTTTATTTAATCACTGTAATTTGTTTTTTCTTTTTATGTTAGTGTCTTTCAGTTTAAGCGGCTTAGGTTTTAATGCCTAGGTCCTTCGTTGGACAATAAACTTAATAATAATAATAATAATCTTTTTTTTTTAATTTATTTTTAATACCTAATTTTGCTGTCAATTTAGTAATTTCAAGAAGTTAAAGCTCGATTAACTCTAGTTTATTTCAAGTTTTGACCAATTTATTTTGTATTTGAATAATCTTATCAACTTCAGGCAACTCAGGCTAGCTTTTGCTCATTCAGATTTTTATGCCTCAAAAAGTGACAATCGTGTTACTAGTTCAAAACATATTGCATATTTAAAACACGATATCTAACTAATTTATTGATTTTCTTACTTAAAACTTATTTGCTATTTTTAATATTTCTTAAACTTTATTTTAGTATTGTAAGAAATAATTTTTATAAATTCAACTAAATCTAGCAAACAAATTTTAGCAAAGTATAAATAAATATGTAAGTATTTGACTTCATTACAGGGGTTGGCAAACTGACCCGTATTATGGCGTTTGTTTATTTATAAAACCATTTTAAATACTAATCAAAATATTTTTTTGTTTTAGAAATAATTACAAGACATATTCTTAATATAGACAGATCAATGACTCAAAAAAAAAAACAGAGTAAATCTAAAAACAACAAAAAACCAAACTGCAATATAAAGTAGCTGGAAAAAAATGTGAACTGTTTTACAATAAACAATATTTTTAATAAAAAATTGTTAATGAATGCTCGGGAGGAAAATATTAAGGAAGATTTGCGATTGAAAGAAAGTCTATTCTACTTAATAAAAATATTTATTTAGAATAATAATCTTTAAATTTGATTCAATCAGAAAAAGCAAGAAAATTTTTAAGCCATCAAAAAGTATAAAAATAAAGAAATTTGAAAACATAAATGACTTTGATTTAAGACAACATAACAGTTAGAACCATCAAAAGTGAATTTCAAAAAATTAAGTCCAAATAAAGGAGCAAGGTAAAAATAAAATAAAAAGTTCGTTTAATCTTTTCTATATTAACTTTTACATTAATACATAACATATAGTCTATATTTCTAGTTAATAGTAACTTTTTAGATAAAAGTGATCTAAATTTCATACTTTTATATTTCTATAAGAAAGATGCAATTTGAAAAAGCAAAATTATACTTTGTCACTAAAAATTTATGACTCACCTATAACTTTTTAGAAATCGTTTACAACTTTTTTTAATGTTATAATATATAAAATAATTCTCCCTAAGGTATTGAACTTTTTTTTTTTTACAAAAAAAAGAACTTTTTCTTATTTTCGTAAATGAGTATTTGTGTTTGTTTTTGTTATTTTTTTGTAAATTTGTAGTCTCTAGCTAAAAAAAAGAAGTAAAATATAATTTCATTATGCTTGTGTTACTTATTAAACAATTCTGACTCATACATCAAGCTTAGATTTCCATGGCTGCTTAGAGGTAAAAATAAAAAATAAAATTTGGAACACTTTCTTATAGCATTTAATCAATTAATTTTAAAACTTTAAGATTGGTGAACAACTTAAAAGTATTATCTTGCTTTTAGTAAATTAAGGTTAGTTATTTTGTAACAAAAACCTTGTATGATGAGCTTATACATTAAGAATTATAAGATTCTTTTCAATATATTCAAACTAAACAAAAAATATTTAAAATAGGATATAAATTTAGCACTTCATTGAGCATTAGTTTATATGGTAAAGTAAAATTTAAAAATCTATATATTTTTTTTAAATTAACTAACATAACTGACATAAACTGATGTTTATTTACTTGTCTAGATTTAAATAATTTTAAATTGGATCATAAGATTATTTTGTTGGTAGTTAGTCTTAAGATAATTTTGGTTAAGTCCCGTACTTGAAGATAAGTAAAGTTAAAAATTAACAACTATGAACAGTTTAATTGTGAAAGACGTATAATTTTTTTGTTAAAGAAATTATATTATGCCCAAAGTAATTTCGCTAGTTTATATCAAAATCGTTCGTTAAATTACAGCAGGTTTAAAAAAGGGCTTTCAATTATCTATTTTAACGTTTGTTTTTTAGTTTGTAATTATTATTTGGTACTCACAAATAGCTTAATAAGTAACGTTTACATGGTAATCGATTTACACTTGGTAACTAAATATTTTATTTAAAAATGTGAGTTAATGGTTTTTGTACTAAATTACCAAAAGTATTAATATAAAAATTAAGTAAAATAATTACATTTACCGTTTAATGCGGGATAAACTAAGAAGAAGTTCAAAATAACATCAATTAGCTTTAATAATAGTTCTTTGAGATATATACTTTTTTAATTGTAATTTATTTCAAAGTATATTCAATTTAAACATTGCTTACTCAAATTACCAAAATTTTCACTTGTGTAATGCAAGATAATAACTTGAACTAAGTATTGAACCCTAATTCTATCTTTAATGACCTATTTTTAGTTCAGTAGAAGTATCACTTTTTGATGTAAAATCTGAGTTTAAACTATTGTTATATTTTTTATCAACCTTTACAAAGTCATTAAAAAAATGTCTGATATTGATTGTTTACTAGCAAAATTTCACATAAAACATGCTTTAAGTTTTTGATCTTTCTAATTTTACAAACTAAGTTTAAAAATCTATAGTCATGGTTTTAGTTTAATATTATATTATTTATTTATTTATTATATAATTAATAAAAACTGTGAGTTTTATCTTCCAAAAATGTTTACTTTAGTAACTTAATATACTAACCAGTAGATGTATTTGACCTCAACTTTAATATGTTATATTCAAAACACTCTAGTGTTTCAGACTAAATTAAAAATTTTAATAAGTTCAAATTAAAAAATATGGATTTATTTATGTTCTTGAAACTTGATAAAATATTATTACAAAAAAAACTCAATTAGTATAATCTTTAAATTTTAACTTTAATTGTTAAATCGCAACTTTTTTTTCACATAACTAAGGTACCTATAAAGTAAGATGAAGTAATTTTTATAAATAGATTAATAATTGTTTTTTTTTTTTTGGTAATTCTTTTTGCAGGATTTTTCATTAAACTTTAAATTAGTAAGTTGAAAAAGTTTAAACGTTCTGAAATTTAGCTAAATAAACATAAATAGCATTAAAACCCTTAGTGACATCATTGTTTAGTTACACTAAAGTTTTGTTTCTTAATTCGTTATTTTAACCATATACTTATCTTAAAATTAGTTTATTGTTAGCTTCTTTATACCACAATTTTGTGGCAAAATATATTAAAAAAAAATTAAAAACTAAAAATACGAATATAAAAGCTAGCTGGTCAGGGAATCGATTAAATTTTTGCTTAATAACAATTATTAAAGTAACAACAGTTTTTCAACAAATTTTGTAGAATTACAATAGGTATATGTTTAATAAATGTGTCATTCTAATTCTAAATGTCTGTAAAATAATGTTCTATATAGTCCTGAACATGACGTTAAACTGTTCTGGTGCATTTAACCGAAATGTATTTTTTCGTGCAACAAGTCCTTGGACCAAACTTTTTGGGTTTATTGTCGTTCAATAAATTTAAATTTTGCTGAAAATTTCTGATTCATTTTTTTATTTTCGAAAAACAATAGCTAGAATTAGCGTAAAAATTAAACTACATATAGCATGTTTTGTTTTGTTGATTTTTATTCAAACTGTTAAAACTTCTCTTTCTATAGTTTTGGTGTATTTTAGCCGATTAAAAGCGGAAAACATTACTTATAATTCAAGTATAATAAATAAAAAAATATATTATGAATAAATTTTATTAGTATAGTCAAATTTACATTTGTTATTATTTTAATAAAAACTGTGCATAAATTTCAGTAATATTATAATTTAACGTTTTTTTAAACTTAAAAATTATAGTTAATATTTTAAGATTAAAAAGTTAGTCGACTTTTTTAAGACTTCTGTATTTATATAGTAAAATTATAATATTTTAGCTATAAAATTTAAAAGTAACAGAAATATTACTAATAGTTAGTTTCTGTAAATTATGAAAACAACTCAAAAGTAAACAAAAACTACTACATGACTTTAAAAATACCTTAAATATTATTTTGTCAATATAGTTTTCTGGGTAATAAATGTTATGTTTTTGTATTAAAAGTCAAATTATTTTGATAAAACTGACTAAAATAAACTTTAAGAAAAAAGTTATATTACATATTCACTTAATTTATTTTTAAAATAAACATTGTATAAATAAAAGATTTTACATTCTCGTAAAGCTTTTCAAAAAATTAATTTGATTATAAAATACAAATGCATTACTTTTTAGTCTGCAAGTTTTAGTAGATAGCAAGGTTTTAAATATTTTCAGTTTTAAAACAATTTATTTTGCAATGCTAATGATTTGCATATATTTCTATGATGTTACCTAGTCGAAGAAATTTAATATATTAAACTGCGTTTTAATTTTGCGACAGTTTCTTACTGACGACATCACGCGAACGCTTGCTTCTCTACTCATTATATTAATATAGTTGTTTTATAGATATGCTGCAGACAAATTTCTTGAAAAACGATTTATTTTAAGCTGCGCAATGCAGCTACCTATTCTTTTTATAAATTTAGTTATAATATTTAACAAAACGAAATAAAAAAAAATTTTATATCATCATACACTTTAATTACAAACTTGTATATATAAATATACTTGTCATAACCATTAAATTATCTTTAGCCTATAAAATTATCAAATTAAAAAGCCTCAAAACGATAAAGAATAGACTAGAATCGTAAATACTATTACGAATAAAAACTTTAATTTAATATAAATTATTGTAAATATTTTGAAAAAACGTTTTTTTATCTAAATAGTTTAATCTAATTTACGTTAAGGAAAATTAAAATGCTTTTATTGTATCAGAATTTCTTACCATTTAATTCTATTTAAGTAAAACAATTGTATTTTGTAAAATATATTTAGATAATACAAAGCATAGTTGTAGAGTCTATACATTTGTATTTATTGTCGTTTTTGTTTCAAATGGTACACTTCAAACAACTGCTATCTTTAACGAATGTTAGAAATTTGGCTTACTCAAAAGATTCAATGTCATTATTAGATATAGTACTTACTAATTTATACGCATTTAATTTTAATTAAAAATTTGTAAATGTTTCTTTTGTTGTTTACGATTATCATCATTTTATTAATTACATTTTAATCACTTAATTATATTGAGCAAACATTTAAAAAATAGATAAACACATTTACTTTTATATAAACTAATTTAAAACCTTTTAAAATGAAAAATATGACTTTTCCATCATATATAAACTTGATTAATGTTAGAATACAACGAAATCTCATAATAATATATAATAATATAATAATAAATATCAAAAATTGTAATGACGTAATCATCAAAACAAACAATATTTTTCTTTCGTGATAACTATGAATAACATAAATAACTTAAGACTAGTGGTAAATAATCGAAAACAAATTTCACTGATGTACTTACTTTTTAAAAGTAAACCACGAAAAGTGCTGAAAAGCCTATAACAAAAATTTATGCACCTTACTTTTAATTGAAATACGTTCGTAACAGTTAATTTTTTTATAAATATCTAATTTAAATTGTATTGACCAGTTCTAATTTATTACATTAAAAGTACCAATGTTGAATTAACAAACCCTATAGAATAGTAGTTACCTTATAGTTAACGGCTTGTAATCTTGTTTTTTTTTGAAAGTATCGAACGCTTTTTTTATCAATAAAAATTTAATGATCACTTAAACAATTCAATTAAAAAAGGTTTAGTTGATTTTTTTTAATTCTCAAAAAAACTACAAAAACTTTTATTTTATTAAAAACGGAAGGTAAAGTTGTCTTTTTTAATTCCACAAGCTACTATTTTTAAATCCGTAATAACTTAAAAAGTTTTTTTACTGTAGCTTATTTTACCGCAACTGAGCAGTTAAAACAAAAATCATTACATTTATATATATGTATTGTACAAATATATATTACAAATTATAACATGTTTTTATAAATTAAAAAAACCTAGAATTTAGAAAATATCGACAAAGTATTTTGTTTCATAATTTAGTAATTCCGTTATACTAAAATTCATATTTCTAAATTTGTTAACTTTTAAGCTTTGTTTCATTTAATAAACTATATTTAGATTAAACAAAAAACTTAAACAAAAAAAGTTTTTTTTTTTTTTCTACGAAAAACTTAATAAATACATGAATAAGTTTTACAATTAATATAACTGTTTTATGCTTTATAGCGCTAAACTTGCTATAAGTTTTTTTTTGTAAAATAACTCGAACATCGTAGCACTTAACAATTGTTTTTTAGAAGATAATTTTTGGTACAGCATTTTAAATTAGCCAATATTTATAATAATCATTGTTAAAACAAATACTTCTTTTAATAATTATAACCAAAAAGTCTTGTCGTGCAACAAGCCTTAGGATCAAACATTTTAGGAAATTTAGTCGTTCAATAAGTAATAAAAATATTATACATTAACTAATAATTTTATATTAGTTAAATATATATTTTTGTAAAATTTAATTGAACCTCCCACAAAACTTAAGTAAATATTTTACGCAATATGTATTTTATGAAACATTTAAATAACATAATTTGCCTATTGTAGTTACTACAGTAATATTCACTCAAAATTCAGTTTTCAATATTAATTGGTATTTAAAAAGAAAGGTAAATTTAACAGAGTTTGTGTTTATATTGTTGTTATGAATCTATGTAGTTTTGTGAAGCTAGATTCAAAAATAACTCACTTACGCAAATTTAATTTTTTAACAAATTATTTAACTTCATTTGCTAAGAAATTATTATTAAAACAACAAATTTAAAACAAAATCGATTATACAATATTGATTTGATGTTAACCAAGTTTACTCGAAATTTAAGAAAAAAAATTTTAGATTACTGTTATCAACAGACTTTCCGTTTGATTAAAGTTGAATAAAATCTTAAAAGTGTTAGTTCAAGAAAAATAAATATTAATTTTGAAAAATGGTTTATTTTTATAATTTACTCACAAAAAATGTATGAATTAATTTGTAAAATAATCAAATTATATTAGTACAGATATATTTAGACCTTTTAATGTAACTAAATACCATTTTACTACAAGACAAACAAATTTTTTCATTATAAACTTTTTTGAAAACTTAAGCGCTTTCGGAATGTCCAAATTCCCTTATCAAAATGCTAACCACTCCCTAGTTAAACAAACACAAAATAAATTGAGTGAAATTATATCATTTGTGAAAAACACAACTAATTAAAACTACAAGTAATTAACAAAAATGGATTTTTATAAACAATTAAGACAAAATGGATTATTTAAATATATTAATAGTTACTCTTGATCCTTTATAAGGACCAAGCTGATTATTCAAATTTGGCTGGAATTTTTTAATTAGTAGAGCTTCTGAAAATAATAATTTATTATACGAAGTGCACGTTTTAATAACTTTGAAACAATTATAAATGTTTTTACAATTAGTACAAAATATACAATTTTCAATATGTTTAAATACCGCACTGTTGGTTGGATTCACATGTTCTTTAATTCTGACGAAAAGTTGTCTTTCTGTCTCACCAATGTACTGGTTGTTAAGATCACCTGGACACGTAAATTTATAGACAATACAACTTTGATACAAGCAACTTATTGAATCCTTTAGTGAGAAATATTTCCCTACTTTTTCTGATCTATAAGTAATGCGTACTTTTACCCCGATGCTTTCAAATACTGCTTTTATGTTCTTAGCGAATTTCTCTGACGTCTTTTTAACATATGGTATTGTAATGTATTGTTTCTTATCATCTTTATTTTCTATTAATTCAGTCTCAAAGGTGTCTTTCTTTTGTATTTGTTCATCGATAAACTTGACCGGAAATGAGTTTTTCATCAACAGCTCTTTTACCTTTTGCCATTCGTCATTTTGTAAATCTTCTGAAACGAGATTTTTGATTCTGTGATTCAGGTTTTTTACTAAATTTCTCTTCCACGACTGCGGTACACACGAGTTAAAATTTATGAGCACGCCCGTGCTTGTTAGTTTTCTGAATATTGATGTTATAAACTTGTTGTTTTTTATTGTCACCTGTGTATCGAGATATGGTAGTCTACCGTCTTGGCAAGTCTGGATTACAAATTTCATGTCTTGATGCATATTGTTGAGTTTTTTATCAAACTGATCTATTTGTTCTTTATTTTGGAAAATGCAGAAAATGTCATATGCAGAAAATTTTTGCTTGATCAAAAATGACTCAAACAGTATTTAAAAATCTTCTAATAGCATGCTCACAAAGCATCTTTATGTTCAATGGGACCATATATCAACAAACAAACGGTTTATCAATGGGCTCACCTCTTGCCCCTTTACTGGCCAACTTGTTTGTCAGTCAATTAGAGACAGAGCTGCTCAATAAAAATGCAAGGCCTAGAATGTACTGCAGATATAATGACGACATTTTTACTCAGGTGACAATAAAAAACAACAAGTTTATAACATCAATATTCAGAAAACTAACAAGCACGGGCGTGCTCATAAATTTTAACTCGTGTGTACCGCAGTCGTGGAAGAGAAATTTAGTAAAAAACCTGAATCACAGAATCAAAAATCTCGTTTCAGAAGATTTACAAAATGACGAGTGGCAAAAGGTAAAAGAGCTGTTGATGAAAAACTCATTTCCGGTCAAGTTTATCGATGAACAAATACAAAAGAAAGACACCTTTGAGACTGAATTAATAGAAAATAAAGATGATAAGAAACAATACATTACAATACCATATGTTAAAAAGACGTCAGAGAAATTCGCTAAGAACATAAAAGCAGTATTTGAAAGCATCGGGGTAAAAGTACGCATTACTTATAGATCAGAAAAAGTAGGGAAATATTTCTCACTAAAGGATTCAATAAGTTGCTTGTATCAAAGTTGTATTGTCTATAAATTTACGTGTCCAGGTGATCTTAACAACCAGTACATTGGTGAGACAGAAAGACAACTTTTCGTCAGAATTAAAGAACATGTGAATCCAACCAACAGTGCGGTATTTAAACATATTGAAAATTGTATATTTTGTACTAATTGTAAAAACATTTATTATTGTTTCAAAGTTATTAAAACGTGCACTTCGTATAACGAATTATTATTTTAAGAAGCTCTACTAATTAAAAAATTCCAGCCAAATTTGAATAATGAGCCTGGTCCTGATAAAAGATCAAGAGTAACTATTAGTATATTTAAATAATCCATTTTGTCTCAATTGTTTATAAAAATCCATTTTTGTTAACTACTTGTCGTTTTAATTAGTTGTGTTTTTTACAAATGATATAATTTCACTCCATTTATTTTGTGTTTGTTTAACTAGGGAGTGGTTAGCATTTTGATAAGGGAATTTGGACATTCCGAAAGCGCTTAAGTTTTCAAAAAAGTTTATAATGAAAAAATTTGTTTGTCTTGTAGTAAAATGGTACTTAATTATATTAGTTAAAATTAACAGCAATCCTTTTTAAACAAAAAAAATTAAACTTAAAACTATCCTACAAATTTGTTTTTACGTTAGTAAAAAAATATAATAACTAAACTTCAGAATTTGGATGTCAGAAATCTATGAAGACGTATTCGCCTAAAAACTAAAAATTACTAAAATTTTAAATATGATTATTACGTTGTACTCAATAAATAATTCGCATTTTAAGTAATGTTAGCTTGATAAATGCAAGATACAGTTAAAACAAACGTCATAGTGTTTTTCGTTTTTATTTTCTATAACTATTATAACATTACTTTTAAATCGCTATTTATTTTAAACTACTATCAGAAAATAAAAGTTTTTTTTTTACTTTTATGAAACTTATGTCCTAGTTTTATGAAATAAAACTTAACTTATAAATTATTTAAGGGCCTTCAATGGCCTCTGTGGAAAATTAATAAGTTTAAGTAATCACATATATACTCTAAATGAGTTTTATTATATATGTTGTACTAAAAAAAAAATCTAAATTATAGCCATATATTAAGCAAACATAAACGAATTTCAATAACATACTGTTAATAACATGTGGGTAAACGGTAAAAACGAAGCTATAAGAATAGTTTATAATTCTAAAATGCTGATTTAAATCAGTCTGGAACTTTTTCATTACTCTTCAAGCAGAAGAACAATTTTTATGATATAATTTTTTCATATTCTGACAACTGTGCAAAGTTTTGTACAGTGCATATACTTATTTCAGCATAAATTAAGCAAAGATGTAAATTTGTATACATCTATTTCATTTTAAAACAAGAAGTCATTATTGATAGAAAAAAACATTTCTATCGAATAACAACATGTATGGTATGGAAAGAATTAATGTAGTTTCACTAAAGCTATTGGTTTTACTCGTGATAATTAAATCAAACCTCATTTATTTGATATTCTTTAATTCCAGATGCTTTTTAAGTTTTTTTCATACAAATAGTATAAAACTTAAGTGACAATGAAAAACTATCACAAGCATGAGCGCTAAGGTTAAAAGTTTCGCTTTCAAATTTTATATAAAATAAGTTTTTATATATTTAATAAGCTAATGTAAACAAGTACTAGTTGTTTTTCTTTTATACAGAAAATATAATGTAACGATAATAAAAGTAATAATTTTTTAATGAAATATAAAAGTCATATTCGTATAGTTTTTTGGCTATAATCTTTTTGCCAGAATAGTAAATATGCTTCCAAAGTAAACATTTAACTTGCACGAAAGCAAAACATAAATAAGTATTTTTAAAAGTCAATTGTTTTAAATTGTGGCAGTACTTATTTAACAATAACAAAGGAATTTATTTCAACAAAATTTAAAAATTAACTGAAATTTATTTGTAAAACGTTAATCATAGTACTACTGTGTTTGTCCAAAAAATTTTGTTTTTAATTTTTCATAACTTATATAATTCAACAAAGCTCGTTTTAAAATCAATTAGTATAACTTAACTTATTCAATTTATACATGTTATCAATTAAACACTTACTTTCTGTAATTCTACAAATTTATCTTATTTGAAATTTCGTTTAAGACATTTCAAACAAGTTAAATAAAATACTAATAAAAGAAGTATTTTTAGCTATATATTAAAATTAAGCTTTTCAGCAAACAAACATTAGCTTACAAATTAGATACAAGTTTTAAATAATTTCCATGCCGATGAGCTGAAAAAAATCCTAAACTTTTTACCGCTAAAAGCGGCAACTACTTACGAATTAGTTAATAATGTTACAGAAATATAATTTAAAAACAATATACGATAAGCAAAAGCATGTAGTGTAACTTGGTTAATACGATTTAAAAATATTAGCTTTTGATACAAATAGCACGAAATAGGAACCTTAAATTTTCTATTTCTTTATGCAGTTTTGTTTATAGTTTTACATTTTGTGTAATTGATTTGACATTTCAGATGCGTTATCATAATTTTGATGATGCAAAGTCACCATAATGTTTTTTAATGCATCTGATTTTTAACAATTTTTTTTGGTTCATTCACCTATATGTTTATATTTTTACAGTTAATGTTATTTTTTTGACATTTTAGATAATCGTAGTTTTGATGGTGTTATTTTTAAATAACAAAAGTTAGTATAATCATTTAAGACGTTGTAATGACTAACAACTGTCATTTCAACATCTCAGATTTCTTTTCTGATAATTAATGTCGACAATAATTGTTGCCCACCGTTATTATAGGTAGTAATATTGATAAAAAAATATTTTTGGATAACTATGAAAGTTATATCAGGCTAAATCAGGATACATGCATAAAATGCTAGTTTCGACTAAATCTTGCTTTAAATATTTCAATAAAACGTAAATATGTCATCTTTACACAAATTTTTGTTAACTAAAATTAAGTTTAAACACATTCTCGTAAATGTGTAGAAAAATATTTTATAAAAAATAAAAACTTATCAATAGTTTTATAGTATAGTTACCAAAAACCGTGGTGATGTCAAATTATTAAAATTAAAGTAGACAAATATGCATACAAATTTAACGGTAGTCTTAATAACAAAGTTTCTAAATAAAACTTACTTATTTTCTTTACAGTTATACTTTACTTCTTTACTTGTCACTCTATGGAGTTAAAACTATACAACTTTGATCTTACTCAAAGTAATTTAAATAAAATTACTTGATATTAAACAAAAAACTTTAAGTGTACGTTTGTGGCTAATATAAAATTACATCAATTAAACACTTATATTTATGTGCATTATAGTTTGAGTAAAATCTACAAACTTTTTAATTTAAAATTAGAGTATTGGTACATATAGATGTTATTAATGAATTTGTAGTACTATTTATTAAAAATATTTGTCTGTTAATAATGAATTACTTTTGAGACTTATATAAATTCTTTTAAAAAAGTAAAATAAAACATGAATTTTATTGTTGTTTTAACCAATTAATTAGTTTAAATTTTAAATATTAAAGCTATAAAAGCTTTTATGTTTTTTAAGCAAAATACTTTTAAACAAGATACAAAAATTCTTTAGCTTTAATGAAGTAAAAAAAATAAAAATAATACTATTATTAAATAGTTTTTTGTTTTTGTAAAATATTAATAGTTAGTTTAGTAGTTTACTCAGTAATGATAAATTTTATCAAACTTTCCGCTCAAAATAAAAATTAATATAAATCTTTCTATGTGATAAATACCTAAAATAAAACATTTAGTTATAAATTAAAACATACATTAGATAATGATATATTAAGCTGATGATAAAAGCCTAAAATAATCTCTAAGAGTTTTTAATGGTTGTTTTAAAACTTATACTATGTATTATAGAAAATATAAATTTTAGGGGGCAAAAAACTGTAAAGGGGTCGCCATTAAGCTTTAACTTTACTGAAATTAATTTTTATATTATTTATGTTAATTATGTATTTCTTAAGTCAAAAACAACCGGGCATAATTTTAATAAATTATTCTTTAAGTGAAGCCTAGTGACGTCTTTATCTACCCAAAACAATTGTTGCTTTCATAACAAGTATAAATTAAATACAAATAGTTAAAAGTTCTGCTTCTACTCTGGTGGAAAATTTTTACCGCAATTAAGCGGTTTGCATAAATTTAGTATTACTCAAAAATTTAGTATAACAAAGTTAACTATAGCTGTTTGTACGTTTTCTTTTAAGAAATATAAGCAAATTCATAAACAGTATAATAGAACAAAATAAAAATAGATACTATCAATTATAACTTTATAATAGTGTACTTCAAGCTTAATTTATAGAAACTAAGTTTTGAAAAGTCTATAAAAACTAACATTTATCAATTTTTCTAGTTGAATTTTCATGAAGACAACAACGTTGAATATTTATAAAACAACATGACAATAATTACTTATGTAATCATATGAAGCTTATAATTGTATTTATATTTTAATTACCTTTCTAAAAATCAAAAATTGTTTCAAACGTAAAGACTTTGAACCTTGTAACTGTCTATTTACGAACTGGTGCATAATTATTGTTATTTAATAACATATGTTAACGACTGGTAAATACCAAGATAATAAGTTTAATTATGTACTATATACTGTGTAATTTAGATATTCAGAACTCTTATTTATTTTCAAAATATCACCAATAGTCTATAGTAATGCAAGACTAGCTAAAGTTATATAGGCAAAACTTTGAAAATTCTGTATGAACAAACATTCATCTATTTTTGTTTTTATTATTAAACCAACGAGGGTTTTAAAATTGTTAATAAAAACCAGACAATTTTTACTTAATTAATCATAAGAAGCTCATAGTAATATCTATAGCTAAATTACCTGCCTAAAAATCTAGGTTTGTGCGAAACTGAAAAATTTTTTAACTTGTAAAAGTAAAACAAGTTATTTAAAGAAAGTAATTATGCAACATTTTATGTTTCCTGCCTAATGATTCTTTAAAACTTAATTATAAATTATTGGGCTTAAGTATAAAATATAAACTATATAAACAACGTTTTATTTTATTTTAAAGTTTAATTTAAAAACACTTATAGTTTTAATGTATATTAGTGTAAGTAAGTTTCATAAAGTTGTTTAGTAGAAAACAAAATATTTTCATTATCCGTCGCATAACTTACTTTCAACTTAAGTTTTGTATTTCTAAATATATATAAATGTAATGTTTGATATGCTTTAAATTTTTTAACTATTTACGGTGAACTTTTGTAAAATACATAATAAAATAATAAGTACAAAATAGTTTCATTTTTATAGACATTTCAAAAACAACAGTTTGTGAATTCATTGGTATTACATCTTTGAGGAACACCCCTGAGAGCAAGTGTGAAATATCCCGAGCTAAAATTATTTTCGGAATACAACTGAAAGATAGTTTTACTTTTTTAAACAAGCTTAATAAAGTTTCTAATCCTGCGGTGAGATCTGTACAGACAGAAGCATTAACATTAATAAAAGATGTACATCATACAAGATTCGTCAAAAATACAGAATCTATCATCCACAAAACTAGGAAGTTGCGACTTTCGTACGTTGACAGTAGGTGAATACTGCAGAACCAGAGCGACAATTATCCACATAAATGGGACAGGAGTTAAGATTTAATGGAGGTGTTTCCACATGATCAATTTGTGGTGAGAATTGATGGCACACGGAGATTAAAGCGAAAAAATTAGAAAGTTTTTGAGGTTGTACAATCCAATCTCAACGAGTATCGATGCAAATGTAACCTATTGTTAGCGTCGAGATCAACCTAGTTCACATAAGAACAATGCAAGTCATCAATCTGCTGATTCGCTTTCAATGTTTTCAGTTGATTCGAATGATGCCAGAACTGATGATACAAATGAAGCTGATTGGGATCATAAGAATGTTGAGGTATAGCACACTACTGCTCCTATGGCTCCACTAAAAAAAGAAATACCACTTGCTATGCGTAGGTTAAAAAACTTCAGATTGGTAATATTAACAAAGCAAGAATAGATTTACTTTAAACTGTTTGTGTACAAACTATTTGTAATGTATTTTTTTGTATTATAATTATTTTCATGATTTGTTTAAAAAAACTTTTATTAATTAAATTTTTATCAGACCCAAAAAAACATGTTTTAAGTAGGGAAAATAACAGTTTTTTATAAAAGAAGTTTTGAACAAAAAAAAGCATAAATACATCTGAGTTAAGAAGAAATTGCTTAGAAGTTCTAAATGCTTTTTTTTACATTAACTTTAGTATAATAAACAAATTTTTCTAAAATTGCTATTTAGTTTTTGTAATCTTTAGTACACCACTCGTTATGGTTAAAACTAGCTGAAAAAAATTATGCGAAATGTTAAAAACTTGCTAACTATAAACTTAAAAATAATAGTCATAAGTTTGTTTGAGCAAAACTTTATAGTTCAGCATTTGCACAAATTTCTTATGAAAATAAACCGCAATAACAAAAATGCTTATTACTCAGAACAAATATATATATATATCTTTTTTTCGGCTAATTCGATATAAAGTTTTCAAAAAAATTTCTTATAACACAACAGATGTGTCCTATTTAAGCTGTCTAATAACGTACAAATTAAACAACTACGTCAAAAAATAAGTTTTTACTTGTACTCTTGTAGATTTTGTTTTATGTAAATGAAAGAGCTTATTTTTACTTAAAAGAAAATAAACTAAATTTATAAAGACTTTTTAAATTAGTACAAACTTTTGTTAGCAAATAGGATTTTTTACTAAGCACATAACAATATGCTTGAGAAAAAGTGTGAGGTATTAAAAACAATCTTTTTATTCATTCGGTTTCTTCGTTCATTTATGTTTTATTGGATACGTTTAACAAACGAATTAATTAAAATTAAAGTGTTTAACATTATTCATACCGCTGAGTGCAGTTCAAACTTTCATACAAGAAACAGTCAAATATTACAATTTTTTCTTTTATAAGTACTTTAATTAAAAGCAAGTGTTTATGATTTTAACATACAACTTCACAGATTAATTAGTTGTTATGTAATTGTTGCTTTCTGCAAAAAAAAGTTTGATATTGTTATAATGTTATTTAATAAATGAATAAGTGATTTTATTAAAATATATTTTGGTTAACTACTACTTTTTGAGTTTTAAATTATGTTTAACTACGAATTTGTAAATAGCTTTAAAGAACACTACAAAATAATGGTTCTATTGTATATTTTTGCGTATCTTTCTTATAAAACTATTTAACTTACTTTGAAATAATAAATAATGAACAAACTAAAAATTTAACTAAACAAAAAAGCGCTAGTTATTATTTAAAAAATTGTTAGCACCTTTTGGCTCATTTTTTTATTATTTCATTTGGCTAAAACTGCATAAAAAAAAATTCTTGATTTTATAGTAAGCAAATTTTGTAAAAGTTTGAAAGTTTCTGAAACTTAAATAATAAATTAAGCGTATTTTCTAATAGGAATCTAGTACTACAATATTTTAAAGTTTGTACAAAATTTATTGCGCAAAAGTGATGTAATTAACTAAACACACAGATATTAGCTTAAAAACTGTTTTATATGTAATTTAAATGATAAAAAGTTGCGCGAGTTCTACGTTAATATTTTTGTTCGCAATATACGGAAATCACTGTAGATATGTTTACTGCTTTATAAGATGAAGAAGTAATTTTTGGTTAGCTAATTTTAGACTTAATTACAGTTAATAATGTATATCATTTTAGAATAGCTTTATCTAAAATTATTTGTTTTATTTTTAATTTTTTGAATAAATAGTTTTTTTCTAAAGTAGTCGTTTAGTATTAAACTCTAATGTAACTTAGTCAAAATCTTATAATAATAAAAATAAAATAAACTAAGATTTTAGATAAATTTAAACTAGATTTTTAAGTTGTTACTTCACGTGGTAAAAACGGTTTAGCATAAACTATCAACATTCTTTTAATAAATGTTTCGTAAATACACAAAGCTAAAGTAAAACATTTTTAAAATAAACACAACATCACTATTAAATGATAACCACAAATAATAAACATTAAAAACTAACTAATTAAAACATTTTTTCGAAGTTTAATATCTATAAGGTTTCTGCAACGTCACAAAAAAGAGGGCAAATATTACCAACGAATTAAATTGTATATTAAAATCATTTTATGAAGTTGTAAGTGTATCCAATTTGAAAATTGTAAGACCTGACTATTCCTGCAACAAAGCTTAAAGTAAACGTTTTAAAGTTACTTTGGAATTGAAAAAAAAGTGTGACATCACCAATGACGAAATTCCTTAAACAAAATATCTGCAACTCATTTTTAGTAAAAGAACTTTTAAATAGCTAATTTTCATCTAAATAACTAGTTATAACTGCACCGAGTAATAAATTTTCAATTTAATTGATTAAAAATATCATTGTAAAATTTACAGAACATACAGATAAAAGTGTCTTCCTTTATAACCTTTAATTGCAATATATAGTTACTCAATTGGTTACTTAATTAATTGTCAATCTTTTTTTAAATATTAAAATGTTATTGTATTATTATCTTTATGACCGATTTGCTCGGTTAAAAACATTCAACCGACTTAGGAATTACATTTTAATAAAATTACTGTATTCTCCAGTCAAAGGTTATATAAGTGTGCATGTGAGGGCAGTAAATTATCTTTTACTCATTAAAGTCTTATCATTGTAGCTTATTTTTTAACCACGTCTTGTATATTGTAATTAAATTAAACATTTATCTTATAATGTTCCATTCGTAAAGTTTAATTAAACTTTTTATACAATCAAAAAGAAAATCATACTTTGTAAGTTTAATTTTACAAATAAGTTTAAAGAAATTTTTTAATCGCAAAACATTTTTTGTTTCAATAGTTTTTTTATTATCTTAAAATCGTAGCAACTAAATTTATGTAGTAACATTTGAATTTTTTTAAAAATAAATAAGGCTTTAGAAACACATAAAATATTATCTTAATAAAACAAACAACTTAAATGAGTAAAACTAAAAGTTTGTGGGTTGAACTGCATGAAGCACAAAATTAACTATATCCAGGGAAAGAATAAATATCAGCTGTCAGTTTCATTAGATGTTTGGAAACATTAAGCATATATTTAAATTAATAAAACCTATTTTTGAGTAATCTTAAAGTTTAAGTTTATTTGCCTGAGTTTCTTCGGGTTTCAAAATTTTATATTTTGCTTTTAATGATTTTCAATTATCAATACCTGATTTATTTTGTTTATATAGCAAAATCTAACGTCACTTTTTGTGTTTTTTATACTTATTACGTCACTATGAAACTTGTTGCAAAAATATTTTATTTTAACAAATAGTTTGAAAAAAAAATTTGCTTGCATAACTGTACAAAGAAACTTTGTCTTTGTTCATTCTTGACTGTTTTTAGTTTTTTTTACTCTATGCTAAACACCGTGTCAATTTCAGTTGTTAAACATCATTCTGCTCTCTTTTTACTTAATATGTTTTAATTATATTATTTTAGATTAGTTTTTATTTTTTGTTTTAAAATACTGTTTTAGTTAAGTTGCTTCAGTTAAGTAAATTTCAATCTTTATTTTTAATCTAATTGAATAAAAATATTCAGAAACTTATCTATTTTAATGTTCATTAACCTATAGAATTATAAAAGATAAGTTTACATATGCAATAAAAACAAATCAAATTAATTTCACTACACCTAAGGTTTTGCTAATTTTATAAACAATTTAATATTGTTCGTCAATTTCTGTTGCATTAGTATTTTTTTTTAATTAGCACAACATTTTTAAAAATTATTTCGAATTGCCTTCATAAAAAATAACGTCAAAAGTTATCTGCATGTGATCGACTTGACGATGTTTTCATTTTGTAAATTGTGTTAAACAATTTTATTTTTACAGAAAATTTTAATGCAGTTTGTAATAAAATTTCAATACAATACTCTGTTATTTTTGTTTACACTTCACTCAGAAATTAAAAATTAAGAATATTTTTAAACAAAACTAATTAAAAACTGTGATGATCTTGAAAATTCAAAGTACTTAGTTTTATAGTTATTTGATATTTTTTTGTTAAACAAAACTTTAACATTAGTTAAAGAACATAAGGATTTTTCAGCATTATACAGTAATATTCATTTTTAGTACAAACTTTGTTAAAGCTGAAAAAAATGTAATTTACTATGTAAAAAATTATTCTAACCACACGATTTAAGTTAAAAAGCATACAAAATGTAATACCTATCTAGAATATGGGAATTAACGAAAAGATTAACTTTATTTGTAAAAACATCTTAGCATTAACTTTAGGGTACAAAACAAAAAAAATTGATTATTAAAATGCATGAAATTCCCAATTTGGATTATAAAATACCCAAATGTTTAATAAAAACTAGAGCTGTCAGTTTTGCATTGATGTGTACATTAATACCTTACTTATTGGTTTTAGTTATTTTACCTAACATCATATGGGTAACAAAGTTTACAATTTAAATCGAAATTAAGTTATCTACATTTAGTTACTTTTGTTTATAATTCATATTGAATAAAATATTTCTTTGACGTATGTAAGTTAACCCGAAGCCTGTCTTAATGGGATAACCTCTATAAAAAAAAGCTAAGTTAGATTTTTAGAATTAAATACAAGTGAAAAATTTTTTATCTCTTTTAATTTAAACTATTGTCAGCAATGAGAGAAAAAACTATAAGTATGTGTTCAAAGTTAGTTAAAATTAAATCAACAACATCTCCATACACAGTTAAAACATTACCTGCCAAAACATAACGAAAGTGTCCGAAAACTAAAATATAATTTTATATTAAAGGACGATTTTGTTAAATGTAAACAGTTTGTTATTTTTAATTTATTTTTGTCTTACTTGTAGTATTAATAATATCTAATTTATATACCAAATACTATAGTACAGTTTTTTTAGTTTGAATGTTTAGAAGTAGATCAAAGCAAGTAAAACAGTTTGCTGTGATCAAATAGTTTTTGTTTATACGAAAGTATTTGTGCATTCTTATTTTACTTAATCTTAATGAAACTTGTCGCAAAAATATTTTTATTTCAAGTTATACTCGCATAACTTAGTAGGAGATAGACAGTTTATTTTGTTTCAATGGTAATACTTAATATTTTATATTTTTTGAAGTATCATATATTTTGACCTGGTTGTATAGGATTCAAATTTTTTATATTATTATTATAACTGATTTAATTTTCAGAAACAAGTTGCATTATTTATGTTGCAACGGTTAAACGATAGTTTGAGTGTTGCTATTTCATTACGTCACCATTGTTGCAAAAAAAATTATGCTGACTTTTTACTTATAAAATATATTTTGTATACCCTGCTTAACATTTTCTTGTAAAACTAGTACTTTTATTTTATGAAATATTATAATTTACAGTTTAGTTAAAAGTGTGATGTTATATTACTTACACTTTTCGGAAGATTATTACATATAAGTAAATATGCTTGAACTATTGTATATGAAAAAATAAGTGACTTTAATAAAAATAAAAAAATATTCATTCTTTCAACTATCAAAAAATTGTTGTATACTAAATGTTTATAAAATACAACTAAGAAATATTTTTTAGATATAATTAAAAAACATAATTTTAAGTTTTGTTTTTTTGTTTTTAATAATCGATTTGTTTGTTTATTATAGAAGTTTTTGAAACAGTATTTATGTATATCTTACCAAGTTCTACCTCAAAACTAACAAGCAAATCATATTATAAAAAATTATTAACTTATTTACACTTACATTAATAAAAAGTTTAAAAAACTGTTTATTTTTAAATGTTTTACTTTGAACTTATTTTATAACAAACAACTTGAACTTTATTGAAGATATTTAATTAGTTTACACTATTTTATTAAAAATGTAAATTTTTTTAAAGTTTTGTATCACAGTTTATTTTATTGGGAAAACCAGAAGTTTTTTCTGAATTCTTAAATTATATCTTTAGGTTTTTTCTTGGTAGCAATTGTCTTTTATTCAATAAATACTAATTGATTCATTTAAGTAGAAAAATCTCAAAATTTTTTGTATTTGTTCGCAAACTTAATATAAAAATATGTTAAAAATTAAGTGTTAGGAAAATAAGTGAACTGTGTAAGATAATTTATTATTCTAATAAAATTAAACTGACTGAAAAAAACCAAAAATTTTGGAGCCTTCATAGTATCTAAATGGAAAATAGACGATTCTTAACTTTTAATTTTTTACTTGAATTTATTTGCTGATAAGTTAAAATTAGCAATATAGTTTATGGCTGGTTAATATGGAAAGATAAAAATAACTAAATAGTAAATCATTTTAAATTTCTATTATTTAAATAAAAATTACTTTTGCTTTTGTCCTTTAATCAAAACAACTAATGTTTTTAAACTAAATTTATGAAAAAGATTACAAAGTTAACATTCTACAAACTAGCAGTAGATGTTAAAGAAAATGGAATATAAAGATAACACAATGTAAATTCAACTGAATGTGTTACAAGTAATACAAAGCGTAGTAAACAGTCAGTAAATAGAATTTATTTTATTTTAATGCAGTGACGTAAAAAGTATATTTTCTTCGTAGTTAGTTTTTCGTTAAAAGTCTTAATCATACACTATTTCTAAGATTTACTAAAACTTCACTTGAAAACAATTTAAACAGCCTAAACCGGCTGAGAATTCTTCATAAAGAAAAAATTTTGATTTAATTGTTTAATACTGATTTGACGTTTACTCGAAATTAAGAAAAAAAAAATAGGTAAATGTATCAACAGACTTTTTCGCTTAATTAAAAGTCGAATAAAATATTAGAAAATTGTTCAAGAAAAAGTACTATTAATTTTGAAAATCCTTCTTTTTAATCGTACACTCACAAAAGAATATTTAAATGAATTTGTTAAAATAATTAAGTCTTATAAATTATCACATAAGTTTCTTATATACTGTTAACAATTTTTATGATATAAGTTATACCAAAAAAAAATCTAAATTATTACTATATAATAAACAAACGAAAACATTTTTAATAATATACTATTTTATGTGGGAATTCTATTTCAGAATAAGTGAACGGTAAAAACTTAGCAATAAGAGTAGTTTTTATTTTATAATTCTTATAACTTAAAACATACAATAGATTAAATAATGATAAATAGCATTAGTTAGATTTGTCTAAAAAATTGCGATTTAGTTTAACTGTAAAATTTCGTAATAAAACAAACAAATTAACAGCTTTATTGAACAGCTGCAATTACGGCACTCTTCTTTATTTTAAGTTTGTTATAGATTAGCATGAATGAATATAGTGATCATAAGTTATATAATATTATAATAAATATTTAAAAGTTTTATAATGTTTGTTTTAATGTGTAAAATAAAAAACTTTTTTCAATTTAGCAATAGTTTTCAAGTTCATTTTATACTGTAAGTAAATAACTATACCAAGGTTTCGACAAATTTTATATCGTTTCAAACGTTGTTTAGTAGAAAAAAAAAAATAAGAAAATATCATCTACATAATTGAAAATATATGGATTAACAACTTGCTATATCTGTTAGTTATAAAAGGTTATCAACTTTTATTTAAATTTTTGTTATTTTGTTTGTTAATAAAAAGAAAATTTAATTACTTTTATACTAATGTTACTGTAACTTAATTTAAAATCATTATTTAAAAATAAAAGCTTAAAATTTTTTAAATTACATAAATGTTTCATAAAGTTATAAATTGGTGATAGAAAAAAACCTTAAAGTATTTTTTTATATTTCTTCAAAGTTTATGGTTTAAGTTATTCAAACCTTTAAAAAAAGTAGTTATGTTTTTCGTTTTTTTATTATATAAAAATAACATTATATAATTGATTATATAATATTTCGTAATGACGTCATTATCGACTCTAGCAAATTGTTGCTTTCATAATAAATATAAAATAACCACAATATTATTCAATAAAGTTTTAGTTTGGATATTGAAAATTTTTACTGCAATTAAGCGGCTTACGTAAACCTAGTACTAAATAAGAATAAAATTAATATGTAATATGATTGAGTTATTAATACGAAGTCATTTTAAGAAACATTAAAAAATACATTAAACATAAACTTTAAGTAAGTAATAGCTAAAATAGCGACGTATATAGCTAAAATAGCGACGTATATAGATTTTTTAGTTCCTAATACAATTCTAGTACTTTTTTAAATTACAAATTAGATTAAAAACTAATTTTGTGTGTTGACATATTTTCGATGGCACTAGGTTAAGATAAAATCATATGCTATCATAACTTACTTGTTAAATTCTACAACGCTTTTGTCTTAATAAACAAACTTTTAAAATTGACAAATTTTAAATTTTAAAACATTTTTTTTTAATTTATTAGTTAAAATTATAATAAAAATAAATATTAATGAACTAAAAAAAAATGATGTTTATGTAATGCACCTTTATTAATTTATACTGTTTAAGCTGCACAGATACAATTAAATCAATAGTGATTTAGAATAAATAAGCAATCTTAAATTTAAAAACAAATTTTATAAGCTATAACACTTCTATTTTTATTTTCATATTTATGCTGTTTTGTCAGTATTTTTTTTGTTTAACAAATGCAAGCCTTAAACAACTACTTTTTATAGAAAACTAATTTTAAACTAGCATTTACGTTTTTTTAAACAACGTCAGTACAGTATCTAAAAATCAAAATTGTATTTCTGTTTTTATTTTTAATAAAGTTAGTTTCAGAAACACTTTTGCACTAATAACATAAGTTCGCAGTAGTTTTGTCCAATCGTTTGATAAGTTATGTAATTTTTTTTCAGTTTATTTATACTATTTGTTTGTATTTTAACAATGTGAAGTTGTCAATTTGTAAGCAAATTAAGTTTTGTAATGTTCCTACACTATTTATTGTTTTATATTAATAATAATACATTAATTAAACAGTTATTTTTATTGGACAGGGAAATGCACCAAAAATATTATGCTAAAACTAAAATGTTTTATTTTTTGTTTAAATATTAAATTTTTCTAAGAAAAAAATGATCACTCTTCCTAGAAGATAAATAGTATATTTTATTCCTTTAAGATTTTATTATGCAAACTAAGTTGCAGTCATTGACCTTGTCACTTGACGCAATGACGAGGTCTATTAAGAAACTTAGTTTGTATAATAAAGTCTTGAAAAAGTGAAGTATATATACAACACTAATAAAACATAAAAAATATGAAAATTTTCTTTTGTTAGTTACATATTTTATAAGATAACAATTTTACAGATCTGTACAATAGAAAATTTTTTTTTTACTATACATGTTATGAGAAAAATTAGTTGAAAAAATATTTAAATTTTTGCCTGCTAAAAGCTTATCGCAAAAAAAAGCTTATGGTAATGAGTTAAGTATTTTAGTTTTATTACTACTATAACCGTTCTAACATTAAGAAAAAAATTGTAACTTTATCATCGGTTAGTTGTTTCTATAACTAGTACATTTTTTATCTAATTAAGTAAGCCTTGTCAGAAAAGGCTTTTACAGTATATGACTAAATTATTAAATAAAAAAAAAACAGTAGTTCTTTAAATTGTACTTTGTATTTTTATCGTATTGCGATGCGGCAGTATGTGTTTTCCTAATCGTCACGAGGAGAAACTTTATGAAAAAATAATTGCAATATAATCAGCACAAAATATATCATTATTTATTTGATGCAGAACTAATATCTATTTCTCAGTAGTTAAAAAACTTTTTTTTACCTTAACGACTTAGGTTGCGTAAATTAAAAAAATGTTGAAAATTCTTTATTAGTTTGTTTATTTATTAATAAGTCTGAAACTCAAAGTGATAATAATTAGTTTTTAAAGTTCACAAATAGCATAGTATTAAAATTTAGAATTATTTCAAACTAATTTTTTTAAGAAAATAAAATGAAATTGTTTAAAAGAAACAACACGTTGTTTAAAGTAAAACATATTTTATTTATTAAAAATAGCTTTTTACCTTTGTATTTATCAAAAAATAGCTTAAACAAATTAATCAGCTTTAGTAAAGTTATAAGGTGATGTTTTAGAAAGTAAAAATAAACATAAAATTAGCATGAACAATTCATAAAAAATCTATTTTGTTTCTTTAAGAATTGTTGTAGTAAAACAATGCTAATTTCAAGAAAACATTTTTGTAAATAAAATTGTTTTGATGCATAAAATGTTAAATTTATATTGATAAAACCTAAAGATATAATTTAGATTTTAGGTAAAAATTCTGGTTTTCCAAATAATTTAAACTATGAAATAAAATCTTACAAAAGTTTACATATTCTTTAAAAAAGTATAAACTAATTTGTTAACCTTCAATAAAAATCAAGTTGTTTGTTATAAAATAAATTCAAAGAATGATATTTAAAAGTAAAAAAAATTTAAACTTATTATCAATATTACGTAAATAAATTAAATATTTTTTTTTTAATAATATGATTTGCTTGTTAGTTTCGAGATAGAACGTGGTAAGATATACATTAAGACTTTTTCAAAACATGTACTTTAAGTAACAAACTAATCGTTTATTCATAATAAGTAACCATCAAATAAGGTTTTTTACTTGAGATTATTTTTTTTTTTATTTGTACTTTAGAAACGTTTAGTATATTACAATTGTTTGATAGTTGAAAGAACAAACATTTTTAAATTTTGAATAAAAGTTACTTATTTTTATTCAGTTAGTAATTTTTTCATTTACAATACTTCAAGTATATTAACATCTATGCAATTAGTATCCAAACAAGTATAAGTGATATAACATCAAACTTTTAACTAAACTAGAAATTATAATATTTCATAAAATAAAAGTACTAGTTCTACAAGAAAATATTAAGCAGTGTATAGAAAATATTTTTGTAAGTAAAAAAGTCAGCTTACAAAATTACTTTATAATCAAAATTTTCGTATCTAAGTGTAATAAATCTAGTTTTTAACATTATAAAATAAGCCACTTCATTTCTGCTCATTTTAGGTAAGGAAATATTTTAAGTTAGTTTAAGCCGTTTCAACTAAAAAATAACAGAAAAGAGTTTAATCTTTTAAAATGTCTACTGGTAAACACAACTGTCAATAATTAAACATAATTAAAAGACATGTCAACATTACAAAGCACAAAATAGTCTACTCTAAACTTGTATATTTTGTTATATTTCTAATGACCATAACTTAAATTAAAATTGAAAAGTTATAATTAAAGCATTAGTATATTTAATAAAAGTTTCAAATATTCATAAACGAAAATTTTTTTATTTCTTTTATCAAAGTAGATACATAATTAACTTATAAAAATTAAATATTTGTTTAAATTGTATTAAAAATTTAAAATATTTATAGTTTCAAAACACATGTTGACTTACTACTCTTCTTAAGTCTAACATAAATTTGATTTGCAATATCGAATCCGTTCTTTGTAATTAAAAAATATTACTTCTAAAGGGAATAAATTATTTTGGTTAATCACTTTAAAAAACATATCTTATTTTTATAGTTACTTACTGTAAAAGCACAAAAAAAGTTATAAGTAATAAAACCTACAATAATCAGCTCATTTATTAAAGGCAGATTAACTTCAATATTATAAACAAGGTTTTATTTAAAATTCATTTAAAATTATAAAAGTAGTTCAAAAATTATACTTTTGCGTTAATATTTTTGATACTTTAAGTTCTGTTGTTCGTTTAACACCAAAGGTTACTTTTTTACTTAAAACTAAACTAAAAACTACCTTATTTTAAGTTTTTAATAAATTAAGAAGCATAAATTTTAAATGTTTTATTAGAATAATAAATCTTATTGTTTTGTAACTGGGTATTTTACATCAAATTTACGTATAAGGTTTATACAAACCTTAATTTCTTAGTCAGGTTATAATATCTAAAAAATCAACTCTAAAAAAAATAACGGCAATAACTATTTAAGCTAATTTTGGTCGAAATTTTATTTAGTCATAAAAACCGATAATCAGAAAATCTTGTCTGTTTTTAAGTAAAAAATTTTACTTTTTTGATGGCTTGCAACTCAAGCGCATTTTTTAAATCTGTTTTTTTTTATTAAACACTTGCTTAGATAAAAAAAAAACTTAACTAAGTTTTACTATCGATTACTAATAAGTAATTTTCGATTAGTATTTTTTTTGACTGTTATTGACGTCACATTAAAATCCCACAAAACTAGACTTCAAACTGTTTTGTAGAAATGCTAACAATTTTGAGTCGAGTTCAGCACTTGTTGTCAATTATTTTAACCGTGTTCAAACGGTATGCATAATTAATATTTTCCTCAAAGGAAATAAAATGCTTAGAAACAGATGCATGCATCTGAATAACTGTTATAGTACCATATGCTACAAAAACAAAACAAAAATTAGCTAATATCGTAAGATATTTATACATTTATATTTTCAATAGTATAATAAACTGTAAGGACGTAGTCCTTTATTTGAATCTCCTTACAATAAATAATAATATTTTTTTTTTTAATTAGTCATTTTAGCCGACTTTTAAAAATATATGACAAATTTATCGCCTTGGAAAGATTTTCAATAAGTTGTTTATTAGTTAGTACGAAGTTTCCGCGGAAAATAAATTATTTGCCGAGAGAAAAGCCAATCTTCTCAAATCAATTCCGTACTTAAGGACTAAATTAGCTGAATGCGGGCGCTCGTTTTACGATATAAAGTTGCCAAGGACAGTTTTCTTGCAACTCGCCATAAATTGAAGAAACTAATACTATGTTTTGTTCAGCTCAGTTCTTGTGCCATTAAAAGTTTACAGAGTCTTCCATCAATTATTTTATAAAATTTATTTACTTGGTATTCATTGAACAGTGCATCAGATCATCGCATATTAGACCTTGTTAGTATCGTTTATTATAGTTCTTGTATAGTTTATTTAAATAATGTAGTATTTTAAAAAAATTGTTTATTTGTAGTAAATACAAAGAGTTGTTTATATTTATTGCTAAAACTAAATAAACTTATATGATTAAGTTTTTATTATTGTTTCTAGAAGACTTTAGGTTATAAACAGTTCACATCTAAACTCATAAATTCAGTAGTAACTAACTTTTAACCGTTAATTTATAGCATATAATAATTTGATACCTACGTTAGTATTATTACGTAATTATTCTCTTACTCGGTAGTACAGTGAAAATATCATAATATTCAACCTTTCCCGATCTTACCCGAAACATGTCCCATAACTAACCCAAACATATAATGGCTGACTATAAAACTAATAGTCAACTTTTTTAAAATTAAAGTAGCTTACTGTGAGATTCCCTGGTCAAGAATAAAAAACCTTAGACAAAACAAAAAATGAAACATGGTTTGCAGATATCTGTAATTCATTGTTAAGGTGTAATTTGAGCTTCAGCATACAGCATACAATAATAGTTTTTTGTTAAAAAACATTATATTATTTTAAAGTTATTGTGTGTAAATTTGATTTAATCTCTAGAATTTCAGAAGATGAGAACTTATTTTTTTTACTCTTTATATAATTAACTATAACAAATATAAGGTCGATTTCAATCAATGTTTTAGTTTTTCCTATTATAAATATAAGAAATATACAGTGCCTACATAATTTTTACAACATGAGAATTCATTATTTAAATTTTTCATATTTTAATTAGTATTAAAACTATAATTATAAAACCTTAATTGTAAAACTTATGTTTTTTTTGAAACAAATAATAAACTAAGTATTGAAGAAACGTTTATTAATTTAAGCTTTGGGGAAGGGGTTACAAACTAAAGTCATCAATATTAAAGTTATCTAAAGTATGTTTAGTGTACTTTAAAAAAATAGAAAGTATAAAAAAACTGCATGAGATTTCTTTATTTTAAACGATTAACCAACTCAATTTAGTATGTATGTTTTAACACTGTCACATCTGTTAGTTTATTATATAACTCTCGAATTAAATTTTGAAGTTTATAAACTCCATATTTAAAATACAAATAATGGTAAAACTTTTGTTGCCATAATTCTACCTGCGTTTAATCATTTTTACAACAATATAAAGCTGTTAAAATAAAATTTATGTATGTACAGTTACAGGTGAATCCACAACTTGATACAAATAATAATTAAATCTATTTAATATTGTTTTGATTTAGTAGCTATTACACAAACTAAGTAATATAACAAAAAAACTCTTTAGATTTTTACATAAGACATAAAAAAAAAGTGTTAGTTTTATGTTTAAACGTCTTAAGAGGTCTTTCAAAGATGGAGCAAAATTTTAAAAACATGTTTTATATTAAAAAGTAATTTTAAAAATTAGATAGATACTTAAAAATTTTTTTAATTGACAAGATTTCTTTCACTAACCGTGAGTATACTAGAATGTTTGTAAAATCGTAAGTATTAATAAAAACGGTTCTATATTTTGTTGTAATTCGGTTTTTTAATCAGAGAGTTTAGTTTATTGCTGAGTTAAAAATAATTGGCATTATTATTCCAAACTACACTTAGTTTTATTATATTTTTTATGAGATAAACTATAAAATTTAAAAAAAACGAATGTAAAGAAAATAAAAGTGTTTTTTAAATTTTGTAGAAAAAAAATACTTATAAGATTTTTTGATGAAAAATTAGTTAAAATAGTTATAAAATATTTTCAGTTTTACCTTCTTTATACATAAGGAACTAAAAGATTAATTGAAATTAAGTAATAGTGGTATATAATGGTATATATTATTTTTATTATATTGAAACATAAAATATACTAAGACTGTTAAAATTTAAAGCTTTGTTTTAAAACAAACTTAATATTAAACGACTTATTAATTGTACTATGTTTTTAGAAAATTCTTATATTTTGATAATTAGTTAATTTTAAACAATCAAATCATATCTTCAAACAAATTTGCATTCTTCAAAGGACCCGAATTGACTAACAGAACAGAAATGTATAACTTACAAGAAATTTTTGAAAATTAAAAAAACATTCTTAAAACTACTAAAAAAACTATTGTGTTAATATAATTTGATACAAATTAGTTATGAAATTATCAGAATAACTAACTCAAACCTGCATTTAAACTTTCATAGAACATTAAAAAAAATTAATTAAAAAAAAATTATTACTAAATTAAAAGAAATTTAAAAAATGATATCATATCCAACTAAGAACTATGGTTATTCAACATTTCTAGAGTTCATAATTAAAGTTAATAATCAACCATTAGTTGAAGTTTGTTTATTTATTATAAACTTACAAACTTATAGTTTACTATAAGCGTTTTTCTTAAATTAAAGCTTCTAGGGATTTTTGACAACAGTTTGACAGTGGGCAGTTTTAAATCTAGTTGAGCTTTTAGTAAAATAACATTTAAGCATTTAATTATTAATCAATATAGTTCAGTATAATTCAATTTTATAACTGGTTATATTTATTTTTATTTGTAATAAAAGTTTTTAAATAACGACATTATATATATTTTTTTTGTATAAAAGCTAAATGTCGATTCTTAATCCAGAATGAATTTTTTTTAGATTAGTTTTGAAAAAAAAGCTTTTAGTTAATACTTTTTAATAAAGCTATATTTATTTTTTCACTAACTTGGAATTTTACTATAGTTTTTGTTAGATTAGCAGGAATTATTTTAAATGAATTATAAATATTTTTACCGACCGCATTATACGGTTATAAATTTTTAAAAAAGTTCGCAGCCAAATAAGCAAACGTAAACTTAGATATTAATATAACTAATAAATGAAAGGTTGTTAAAATATAGTTATAACGTTTATTGTAGCTATAAAATTTACTAAAAATTCTTAAAAAATTTTAACGTTGATTATTAAAACTTATAATGAACTTAATATAAGAAATATGTAACTGTTTAATATATACAATAGTTAAAATGTTTGTTTAAGTTTTATTTTATTGTATGGAAAACTGACAAATTGTATTATTTATATCAATAATGAAGTACAACATAATTAAAATACTTATTAATTAAGAAAAAGACATTGGCTAATTTAAAGGAAATTGTAAAATAAGTTATTTTTAATACTTATTTATATAAAGATTAGTAGTTTCTTACCCTATTACGAAAGTTAAATTTTAAATTGAACAAAAGAACTAAAAAAATAAGAATTAAAAGTTTAATATCAAAGTTTAATATTACAGTATTTATTTTGCTACCTGTATGATAAGTTAGTTTTACCTAGTTCTTTATACGTTTATAAGGTTTTGTTTCTGTATGATATTTATGAGATCGCAACGGACTTTATTATTTTGGAACTGATCTTTATCTTTGAAGCTAAAAAGTTATTTTGCGTATATAAATAGGTTTTAAAAAGTCATAGAAACCTATACTAAAACGAATTTATACTAAAATGGCAGAATTCACAATCTCCAACTCGCTTTTATTTAATATACATTTGTAACCAAACATAGAAAAATATTATAATTTTTATCAATCATTGACAACCGTTTTTCAAGTTTTTTAAGTTTTCATAACACTAAAACTAATTAAAAGGTAGAGTAAATGATAAACAAAAGTACATAAATTGCTAGACAGATAGACCACGGCTTTAAAGATTACACGGTTTTCAAAATTTTTTAGTATTAGCAAAATTATATTTAATTTTACATATAGTAAAATTAACGGGCATTAAGTTTAACGTACTTCTGTGTCAAAAATATCTTAATATAAAAATATAATGAAATATGATTTAAATTCATTATGATTAAATTTACACAATGTAAGTAACGTACTAGGATAAAAGAAATAGTCTTATACAGCGCAAATAGAATATAAAAATATATCTTACTAATAATAAATTAAACTGTGTTTAATAAAAGAAAGCAGAAAAATATTACATGACTTAATATGATAGTATTTAGCAAACTATATATAAAATACACCTAATCAAATTTACTATTGAAACAAAAACTAAATATTCATTTGATGTAAAAATATACGAGTTAATATTTTATTGTAAAATACATGAATATTTTTGCGACAAGTTTCATCATGACGTAGTAAGACAACAAGGCAAAAACCTTCGAATATTTGTTTACTTTTAATTTATAATTAAATTAAATTAAAAGAAGCAACTCAAAATAATTAAATAACTTTAATGACTTTGCACTACGTCTTTATTTGAAAAACCCGAAAAAAATCGGGTATCTAAAACTTAATGAATACAAGGAATAGAACTAATACTGTTTGAAAAAATATGCTGAAATCCTTAAAGAACTATACAAGTAAAACGTTTTTTTAAACTACTTATTTAATTCAAATATATTTTCAATAGTTTTATACTGACGCTATGAGCACACAAACACAAGTTGTCACATTAACTTTTGCTTTATTAACAAAAGAAGTTTTATTATACTGAAACATGTTGCTTAATTATTTTTACAGCTTTTTTCCTGTGCATAACTTACTTAAAATATATAACAGAATACATTTCATTTTCTTTAAATTTATTAAAGAACTTTTAAGTAGGACTCGTCAGAAATAGGACCTCTTTTCAATTGGATATTCTTGAAGCCTTATGTATTCAATCTTTAAGGCCAAGTTTATGTAAGCAGAAAAAGTTCGTTTACCAAACTAGACTTTTTAAATCCTTATATTAGTAATTTTAAAGTAATTATTTTCTTCTTAAACTTTATTTTTAAGCATAGTTTTAATTTAAAATTTTTATCGCTTCTTTATTTAGATTGTTTTATTTCTATCGAGTTTTATTAGTATACCAAATTTGTTTAGCATTAACACTTATTTAATTCTTAACATTTGATTTTAACGTCATTTTATATCTTAAAACTTTAAACTGCAGTATAATTTTATTTCAACTTGTATTCATTCCAATTCAGTAGGAAACTATTTCTGACGAGTCCAACTTGAAACTACTTAAATAAATTTAAAGAAAATGAAATGTATTCTGTTATATATTTTTAATTATTTTTATATACTTCTAAGCATAAAAACCCGGAAATACTTGAATAACTTCACTAAAACCACATGTATACTACAAATAAAACCAAGAACTAAGAAAATAATTATTAAAATAATTTTTATAGGAAATCGTAAACTCCTGATCTAAATTAATCACTTAATAACGATCAATGAACAAAAAATACATTTATATTTTAATTTCGCATCTAACTATCCTAAAAGTACACAATTTTTTGAGAGGATGATTAACAAAATCACAGCAAACTTTAATTCAATATATGAATGTTTCAGAAAGATTGTTCAATGGCGAGCATAACAATCTATTTTACATTCAGTATTTATCATTTAATAAATCTGTATCAGCAATATCGATTGACTTCAGTAGGAAATAAAAGGAAGTCTATTTTATTGAAGTTTTTACCTAGCTTAAGTTTAAATTAACCTAAGTTCTAAGATGTTACTTTTCGGCACTTGTTTATATTATCTTTTTTTTTAATAACAGTATGTATAATTTTAGAACTGTTATATAGATAACAACTGAAAGATTTTTCGTACATTATGTTTTAGACCAAGTTTTTCAAAACTTTCAAAAGGCCCCCTTTAGAGAAATTAGAAAAGTCATGGCCTCTTCAACCAGATTTCTCCACAAACCACCATTAAAAACGGCTGATATTTTTGAGTTGTTCATCATGAACATCAGAATATCTAGTGTTAGTTTATAATGATGACGTTATGGCTCCCCTTTTACAGCTTGTGGCCCCTAATTTCCTTTTTTTTTACATCATTTTGAGTATGAATTTCAAAACTACCATTAAGACGCTAAAAACCTTTGTTTTATGCTCTTTATCATCAACTTAAGATTATCTAATGTAAGTTTATTTAATGACCTCATGGTCTTCCTTTTTGTTCTTTTGCTGCTCATGTTCTCCTAAATTTCTGCAATGCCCCCCCCTCCAAAAGGGACTACTTGGTCCGGTATGGAAATCCCTGCTTTAAATCTTTAAAACTCCACTTTAGGTTCGCAAGAAATGCGAACTATGGAAAACATTAGAACATTAATTTTGTTTATTTGGAAACTAAAGAATGGTGTACACAAAGCTTAATCTAAGGGCTTGGTGTAAAAAAAAACCTTTTGATATCGAGTCAGACACAATATATGTGCTATATAATAGTTAATAAAACGCGGTTTTGTATTTAATTTATTTTGTTTTACTACCAATTTAATCAAATAGTTAACTATTTTTGTTTACTTTTTAAAAATTCTTTCAATAACTACGGCTGCGACAAACTTTCAAGAGAATAATTTGTTTGTTAAAGACTAAGCTATCGATCTCTGTAGTAGAATAGTACATTATATAAACTTGCATAAAATTGAAACTACGAGAAAAAAAAATGCTTTTGTTTATGAAAGTTTCAGACTCTTAAAATTTTAGATTTAATTCAAAAAATTATATTTTTACGTCAAATCAGAGATCGTATGTTGATGTTAGCTCGTATTAATTACATCCAAGCCTTGAAATTATTATAATATAACTCAGATGCAAACATTATTTATTCTTTAAACTTTACTTTAGGATAATAAGACCTACTAAATGTTTTTAATCTTAAAGTATTATTGTAAGTTTTTATATGAATATTAGAGTATAATTCAGTATTTTAAATCGTTATTTTACTACTTCTCCTTGTAATATATTCACAGTAGTATAGCTAAGATGGACCATTTGGTTATTTTGAATCGCTTAGAATTCATATTTCGTAATATTTAAAAGTGATAAAAGTTATGTTTAAACACCTTATTTATTGCGAACAGCTTTGAAATTAAATTTTAATAAAAGACAATTTCGTTTTACTAGTTTTTAACTTACCATCAACAAGTAAAAACTTTAAATAAATGTGAATAAAATAAAGTAATATACTGTTTAACGTATTTTCCATAGTGCACTTAAAAGCATAGAACTTTAAAAAACTTTTATGTAAATAAAAAAACATATGTTTTAAGGAATTTGGTACTACATTGCAGGTTTATGATATATACAACAATTACGTTTAGAATAAAAAACATTAGTTATATTCATTTATTACCTAGTAATAAAACCTTAGTTCAAAATATTGTCAATTTAAGAAATAAAATGTAAATAGTTATTTAAAATATCTTAGTGTATAAATCACATAATGATTAGTAAATTTAAATTCTAAAAGACTTAATTTAATTCCAATAAGAAAAATTATAACATTGTTACAGTATTTAATGTGCTATAAGGTTAGAAAATTACTTAAATTTTAAATTCTGACTGTGTTTTTATAAAACTGAAATATAAGGAATGAGATTTTATAATGTAGATTTTAGCTCTATTTTTAATTAAATTTATCTTTTATTAATTTGAGAAAAGTTATTCTTCTGTCTGTCTTTAAAAGTTTTACCAAAAAAATAAAAACCTTAGTTATTTTCATAAATCAAATTTTCTTATTAAGTGCTATTTCTGAACAAAGATATTAGATATGTTTTTTTTGTTCTTAATATTTACAATTGTGAATGCAAAGCTCACATTTACATGATTATAAACTTGTCAGCTTTTTGAGGTTTATTACGATGCGAGTAGTCATAAACTTAGACGGTAAACAGGACATGTTTGATGTTGAAAATTTTCCTGCTGACATTTTTAAAATAAAACAAGAGATCAGTCGAAGACATAGTATCCCCATCAACAACCAGAACCTGTTTGAGTTTCCAAAGATTCCAGATCAAGGACCCGGTTTGCGTTTGTACGCGGATAATCACAACTAGTGATGTACCGGACCCACAATTTCTGGTCCGCCCGACCCGGATCCGGACTTTTTTTTCAAATTAGGATCCGGTCGGACCCGTATCCGAACTTTTTTTTTCAAATTAGAATCCGACCGCAACCGGATCTGAAATTTTTTTTCAAATTAAGATCCGGCCAGAACCGGACCCGGATATTTTTTTCAAATTAAAATCCAGCCGGATCCGGAACCGGATTCTTAATACTCTAAGTTATTAGTAATGTAAGTAGTATAAAAACTACTATGTACGATAATGCAATTTTATATAACCAACTACTAACTAAGTATAATTGTGTGAAGTTTATTTTTTATATGTTATATCTAACTAAATACTTTTGAATTTTGAAAAATTATAATTAAAAAAAATATTAGACTAAAAGTGTTAAAGTGCTGCTAAAATAACTAAATAATATAATAAATAAAATAATTAACATAGTTTATTAAAAAAAATAATAATAACTAAAAAAAAAAAGACTTCCGACCGAGGGTAAGAGTTAGGGGTAACAGTGATATTAAAAAAAATAGTGAAAAAAAAAAATTATATAATAATAAAAGTAGAAAACTAAAATAATAAGACCTTGCAAAAATATCTTTATACACTTTATCTTTGTGCACATTCTGCCCTCATGCAAATTAGTTTTCGTGCAAAAGTATCTTCGTGAAATTTTGTGCACTTTTAGATAAAAAACTAATAAATTTAGTTTAAACCATTTTTTGACCTAGGTTTGTTTAAAGATAATTGTTGTATGAGTAATGATAACAGGGTTTTAATTCAATTTTAATAATAACTATTTTGTTATATTAAATAAAGATTAGCATTAATAACCGAATGAACAACTTATAAATACGAGTATTATTAAATACTCTTATTTATAACACTAATAAAAAAAAACAAAGGGGTCTTTTTTAATTATCCCATAGTTTGAATTTTCCTTTTTTAGTTTACGCTATTGTTAAACACGGAATAAGGAAAAAAAGAAGATTAGTTGAGTAAAATTTGTAAGTGTTTACGTTTAAGTTTTTGTATTTTTTTACATTTTAAGTACGAAATATGGGAGATAGTCAGAAGAGCTCTATTACAGTACAAAACAAAAATATTTAGCAAATAGTTAAATTAAGAAAAATTATTTAAATCTAGAGTATGTATTGATAATACTTGTAAAAATATTTTGTTCAATGTTTAATTAATGATGTACTAGATGTATGTATATCACAGTATTCCTTTATATAACATATTAATATATTTAACTTAATGTTATATTGTTTTAAATTGCTACAAGATGTATTTTTTAATTTATTTAAATAAGTATGTAGTACAATTAATTAAGTTATTTAATCTTTCAAAACTTACTTAAGTTTAAAGAACACATTACTTAAGTTTATTTGTAACATTGTTTTTGCGTGTAGAGAATTTAAGTTTAACTAAGTAGAATTAGAAAGTAAAGTTAAACTTTTCATTATGTTTTCGTTACTCTTTTGTTCACCTAATTTATCATACATGACAAAATTTTGAACAGATATAAAATGTAAAACAGTGTTTATAAAATTGAAAGTTTTCATACTTCACTTAAATTAGCAAAGTGTTTCATTAAAAGTAATAGAAGGTTTAGGTACAAATAAACCTGTTCTTAATTGTATGCATCAAATAAAAATTATTTCGTTACGTATTTTAAAATAACCAATAAACTATCGTGCGGAAATATAGATCAATAATCACTGAGTTGTTCAAACTCACATCTGCTTTTATGACGTTATTTTGAACGGCCTAAACCGGCTGAAAACGTTTAATTATGTACAATAAATACTTGAGGTTGTAATTTTGTAACTAAGATTTTAATATCAGTTAGAAAAATTTTATTTTTAAATATAAAAATTTCTAAGAAAGATTTAAAGGAAATAATCTCATAGTTATATTATAAATAAAAAACATAATGAAGGGCACGCAATCAACCTAACCGGCTATACGTACTTATTTAGAAAATAAAATATAAGTAATTACAATATATATAAAACCCAGTGATTCAATAAATAAAACAGACACACAACTTTTATTATATAATTGAATTAAAATTAATTTTCCTTCACATTCCTTATCTGCTTCGGTTTCAAGTATTTTCAGTCATTTGTTTATAATTTTGTTATTGATATTGATTTATATCGGCTTTATTTAGTCGATCATTTGAAAGATACCCCAACTCTTGAGTTTTCAGTATTAATTGAAATATTTATTAATTTAAAATGGTTTTAAAGATTTTCAATATACAAACACTGAGTGACATAGAGCTTGAAATATTTTTTTACACAAATTAGACACAGCGAGTAATAAAAAAACAAGATTTTTTTACTTATGTCATAAAAATTATTTTAATTTTTTAAAATAACGCAGGTAATAGCTTCATTTTTTTTTAAATTGTCAAACAAGCAAGTTAACTTTTTTTCTTATATAATATATTTTACTATAACGACTTGTACTTATTCCATTTAATTGTATTTAAATTATCAGTGCGATAGGCAGAACTTTTAAATAAATGTTATACTTAAAAGCTTTAAAAGCTAAAGTAAATTAACAATTTAGTAAAGATATTTTATTTTTAAATTTTTAAAAGTACTGAATAGTATCTGGATTATTCATAACAACTTTTGTTGTAAGATAATCTCATAGTTAAATTTCGAAACCAGCAATTACATGTATACCAATTTTTATGTTTTTATATAAGTATCATTTATGTAAAAAAAGAACCTCAGTTTAGGTTTTTAAGAATCATAGTTTAGTTGCTATAAAAATTTATTAATCTTAAATCTAATCATCAACTGCTATAAACATCAATATACATTGAAATAGTCATGCATCCTTTAAACATTTTACGCAAAAACCTTAGATGATTCAAATAAAAAGAGTTCTTTATTAAGTTAACAACAAGGTAAAATTCGGTTTTAGCGTTCGGGTTTCAAATTTAACTAAACAGATTTATTTTAAATGTAATTACTTTTTTATAACTCAAAATAACTGAACTTTTTGTTTTGTTTTTCTGTTTACGTCACTAGAAAACATGTTACAAAGATAATGAATAAAACAAAGTACAGTTAACGTTTTACTCGCATAAAATTACTATGAAAAACTAATGGTTTTTAAAGTTTTTTAAAATTTTTCACTTCTAATTTAAGTACTAAAATTGTTGTAATTTATTTTTACTAATTATTACATTGACTAAAGCAATCTAAAATTTTATTTTCAATATGATCAAAAAAGCTGAATAAAAGTTTGCTAATTGAGTATGTTTATAAGACGGTTTAGACTTTTCAAATATAAATCGAATAAAATTAGGTTATAGATTAGAGTACAAATTTGATGAATGATTCAATGAAAAATAAATAATAGAGAGTTTATACTTTTTACGTCACTTTAGTTTATCTATGTTAAATTTTATCGAATAAATACTTGTTAAATTAAATGTACACTTGTATATCATTAAACAATTTATCCTTGATACTTAATTATCATTTTTCACTTAGTTTTATCTGATTTGTTTATAATACTGTTTTTAATTTATTTGGTCTTCAAATAAGTACTTATTAATAAACACGAAGTTGACTAGAAAATATAAAGCTAATAAAAAAGTCTATAAAATTAATGTTTTGTATTGTAACACCGCATTTCACGGTCTTAAAAACACTCAACTTCCCAATGGGTGAAACTTGCATAAAAACCTTTAATATAAACTTAAACATTTGTTGATTGTTTGTAAGTATATTACTGTAATTTTTATGATTAATAATTTCAATAGTTGGTACTACTGGTGCATCGCTTTATGAGCAATTGCTCAACCAAGTTTATAAAAAATTAATATGAAATTTAAAACTGTTACAATTATTATTTTCTATATACTCTTGTTTCACAAAATTTTAGTATTATTGTCTTAGATATAGTTTAGAAAAATATAAAATCAAGGATATTTAAAAAAAATTAAAAAATTTCTGCACCTCTTTACAAAAATATGATGCCTTATAGCAGTTCAATGGACTAAACTAATAATATAGTGAATATTTGAAACTTCTGTTATAGTTAGAACAATTTGAAACTAAAGCATAGTATTTTTTTTCAAAATAGTTATTATAAAAGACTATGATAAAAGCAAGGCTAATATGTTGTTCAAATTAACTCTTAATGTCACGATATGTTTAAAAAGAATCCTTATGTCTAAAAAGTAAAAAAAAAATAAAATTTATCTGCATTTATTTCAGACGTCAACGTAGTTGTTAAGCCCTTCCTACAGAGCATTATTGGTTTAGAAAAAGTTGTTTAATTTTAGGAAACTCTTTTAACAAAAGGTTGATCATACCAATTCGATCATCAGACCATAAGCTTCGTCAGCATTACCGTGCAACGTTTAAGACATTGTTTACAACTGGTACGCTCGTATTAAGTTCGATCAGCAAAATGCAAAAGGCAATGCTGACGTAACTGATCATTGCTAGCAAATGGTTGCATCATGTGAAAACCTCATAAACGTTTGTAGGTTAGCACATACAGTTTTTTAGGGTGTGACTGACTGATGAGTCCTAATAAGGACGACACTGTTCAGTCAGTAAGCTTATGGTCTGATGATCGACCCTTTGTTAAACTTTAGCTTATCTCACAGCAAACAAAAGTCCAGGCTTCTGCTCAAAAAACTTTCGCTGATGTTTTTGTTAACACAAAGTTTTTGCTAATTTAAATCGTTTTTACTTTTTAAATGCGAAGTTTAATTTTTTAAGTTGTATACTCCAAAGAATAACTTTCTTAACTTTTTTTAAAAGCATTAAAATTATCAAAGAAATAATTTGACTTAATAAAACATTTAAATGAATTAAGTTATTCACACTTTAGAGTAAAATATACAGCTCGTAAAAACAAAGTTAAAAAAAGTTGTTATATTTGAATTACGACAAAAAGTCTTTTTCAATGAATATAAAAAGTTCTTAGTTTATTTAAAAACGCTTGTATCGTCTCAGAATCATAACAATGTTTCTGTAACGATGCGGTTTATTTAAAATAATATAACCATTAAAAATATATTAAAACTCTTATATTTCAGATGAAATTTTTACGGTTTATTTTTTAATAAAATAAGAAACTAAATAAATTATTGAGCGTTGTGATAATAGTATAGACTTATTTCGTGTAGAAAAACAAATTTAGTTATAGAAATTGAAACTTAGCAGGTACAAAAAATGATTAAGCTAAGAAAAAAAAAGTAATATTTGATAACAAAAATAAAGAAAAAAACGTACTTTCTAAGAACCTTATAGTGTAAAAGTTCTTAATTTTTTATCAGTTATCATTGATTTTAAAATAAAAAGCAAAATTAAGCGAACTTAAGGAAAAATCTTAAGAATTTTTAATTTTTTACAAAGCGAAACCTAAGTAAGACACACAAGTAGTCAAAAAAGATAAATAGTTTTAGTTCCAATTTATCAAAGAGATTCACATTTTATCTTTTGTTTTAATAATTATCTCATTAAGTACTTGTAAATTTAAGTTATCACTTGTAAAATTTTAATAAATGATCAAAACAACAATTCTTTATTTTGATAAAAATTTGAAGAATTCAAACTAATTTATTAATATTAAAAAATAGTAGTTTAAAGAAGTTAAAATTGATTTTTGACTGAATTATGCTTTAGTTTTATGCTTTAAACTAAAAACGGCTATCACTAAAAGTTTTGTATCATTTTTAATATGGTTTTAGAGAAATAATTGTCAAATTAATATTATTATAAAAGTGTACTGACTAAAGCTATCCTTATATAAATAAAATAAATAAAATAATTTGTTTTTATAATGAAATAAACAAAAAATAAATATTTTTAGTCTTACATGTTTGTGTATATCAAAGTAATAAAAAAAGCTTATACTAGTTGATCTATTTTGTAAAAATAGTTTATACTTTTAACAAATGACTTGAGTTTATTGGTAAGTTCCTAAAAAAATTGGTCGTACTTAGTTAATGAATCAGTTATTAATAAAAAAAATGTTTAAGTCTTGAAATGTTTAGCAAAAACAAAATAAAACAGTTTCTTAAGGAAAAAATAGTGATTTCGTTATTTCAAAATTACGGAAAAATTTAGTAAGAAAATTAAAATTAACCACAAACATATGATTAAAAGTTTTATTTATGAAGCAAGTAAGATTAGAAAGCTTACTTTTTCGTTCCTCATGTAATTTGAACTGCGTAAAGCTGTGTAATGAAACTAATTAATCTAAATAAATTTTGTCACTCAGGAACATGTAAATTGATAAGGTTGCGAAAAAAAAAGCGTCACAACTTTTTGATTTAAGTAAACTAAACCTAATTCATATCAGTAACATTCTTAAGTTACGGTTTCTTTTTTTTGTAAATTACTATCTTATTCGACCTAAGTTGAAAACTGTGTAATGTAGGCTACTGTAGAACCAAGTAATAACATACACTGTTAATAAAAGTTACTTTTATTCAGAAAACTGCGTTATTAACTTAAAGTGAGGCTGTATTTATAAATTGATTATAATATATTTAACACTTACTTTTATAGTGATAGTATTATCAGCAAATCTCAAATTTTCATTTGAATTGCACATGAACAAAGAATAATTTAAGTTTTAGATAGCTAAATAATATTATTAATCATTTAACAGTTTATAGTTTTTACCCTTTTAGTTTGCAACAAATGTAAAAATATAAGCTTTAATTTTAAAAATTAAAGTTAATTTGACCAATTTTTTTACAATTTTAAAAAAGCGTTATTAACACTAAACAGAAATCGAAATTTTTTGAACTAAGTAATGTAAGAAGTATAAACCCGTTAAAAATTATTTTATGTTCAATAAATTAACCTATTGAAAAATGGTTATGTGCAAACGGTGTATTTACAACCATATTTACTTCAGTAATAATTAAAACGTTCTAAATAACAGACCGATTTTTAAGTATAAACTATAATTTTAGTTTAATTTTTAATATAAACATTTTTGATTAAAAAAAAAGTTATTTAATTTGATACTAAATAAAAAGGTTGTTGTCTAAAATAATTATAATGTTTTTTTTTTCGTTTGGTATAACACTTTTAATCTTTTTGGTGTATTAACTATATTGAATAAAAAGTCAAACATCTTAACACGAATTATACTTAAAATATATACAAACTTTTTTTTTTGATTCAGTTTAACAACTTATTTTAGTTTTTAAACATGATTTTTTTTTCTTAATAGATTGTCAGTATATTAGTGAATTGTCTGATAGTTATCATTTTCCTCATATTCAAAAGAATAATTTTAAGTTTTTAGTGAGAGTAAGTTTTTTCATAATAATTTAGTGACAATTTAGGTTTGTAAATTTTTTAAGCTAAACCTTAGTTTAATTAGCAGTTGGTGTTTTTTAATGATAAAAAAATTTGTTATGAACAGATCTTCGTCTAATAATTTTCTTCAAACATTAAAAACTTTTATCTAAATTTTCTTTAATTTATTTCAAAATTTTCAAAACTATAAAATTTCTGTACAATTAGTATCATTTAGCACAGATTTATTAATATATCACCCACTTTAAATTATGTTTAATTACTATGTTTAATAATTATTATTGAAAAACTTAATTTTGTGAATATTATTTCTCTCTTAACAGCCGTTATAAGTTTTTTTACTTTTAATAAACAATTTAGTATAAGTTTCTATATGTGATAAAATTTAAAACATTTTATCAACGTTGATTTTCTCACTTTCCAATGTTAAACAACAAAATTGTTTTTAAATCAATTTAACTACAACAAGTTTATGTTCACTAACCTACTAAAAGTTTAAAAGCAATAGATGTTTAGATTTTACCTATTTTTTCAAAAATGAAAAAAAAATGTACTAAAAATTTCTATAGTGACTCTTATTTCAATGGTTAATGATTAGTAGTGCTTTTTTTATACAACCTTTTGGTTTAAAATAGGTTTTTTTACAGTTCATTTCTTTACTGCTTCCCATTAAAGATTTTTAGATTTACAGTGATAAATATTTTATAAAAGTGGTTTTTATTTAACATTTCAGTCGTAATTTGATGTGTTCTTGAGACATTTATTTATCATCCTTTTCAAAATAATAATTTTTAATATTACTTAATAAAATTTCTTTAAAACTAAATCTTAAACTCAAAGCATATACTTCTTTTTATAGCTTTAGTCATGTACTTTTTTTGACAGTTGAAACACACTTAACATTTAATATATATCTATGACTCAAAATAAAACGATCTTGTGATAAACAGTCTTTAAAAGTACAAATAGTTCTTACTAATAAAAATAAATCAAAATAATATTATTAATTTTTAGGTTAACTAAAGAAAAATTTAAACTGAAGGTTGTTTTACAAATGCAAATAATAAAATAACAATTTTTTTTTCGCTTTAATTAAATGCATTATATTAAAAAAAGACTTATAAAAAAAAACAAAAAAAAAAACAGTGGTTTCAAATACATAAAAATCTAATAACAACTATTAATAAAAAAAGACAGAAAAACAAAACCTTCAACCTCCGACCGTGGGGAAAGGGTTAGGGTTGAATGAAATAAAAAACAATAATTAAAATATATAAAAAAATTAAACTGTGCAAAAAGTAGACCTGTCATCGTGAAAAAGTAGACCTCGGTGCAAAAGTTAAGCCGTTCAAAACTGTCCATTCATGTAAAACTTGCGTGCAAAAGACTTGCAAACGTCGCGACAACTTTAACAAATTAATAGTTGTAATGGTAATGGTAAACTGCTTTACTAATTATTAATTAACCCTACAGCAGTAAATCATTGAATCACTTAAATTTCATGTATTTATTTTTGATTCATTTTAAATCTAAAGTGCTTAATGATTTTCGCATAGAAAAAGTTTTAGGTATGAAAATGTTCATCAATTACCTTAATTTCATACTATCTTTTTATATAAACAAATGAGCTTATTTTTTTATACAGGTTTATACGAGAATGTTATAAGTGATCAATTTCTCGTTAAAATAAAAGCATCTTTATTAAAAGTTTATTTAAATATAATTTGGCTTTCATATATTATATATAAGATTAATTATAATATTTAGTGTGTGCAACTTAGTGACGTCAGGCGATTAAATATGATAAAACGAAAAACTAGATAATTATTAAAAACGCAAAACATGTAATCAAATACTTACTCTAGGTAAGAAATTTCATTAGTACACAACTTTACATCTATTAAGTATGTTTTATATTTTGTTAAGTCTTTTAAATCAACTGATAAAACAATTTGAAAATCAAGACAAGCAAAGTAGAACTAAGTATTTGTTAATTAAAATTACCATGAACAAAACTAAAACTCAATTCATTCTTTTTATATAACTATCCAAGTTGTTTTTTCAAATTAAATACTAATAACATATTTTAACATACGTCTTACAAATTATACTTTTAAAAGTTTAAAAACATTTCAGATAAATTTGGGCTTAACTTTTAACTCTGTGTGAAACGGGAACGGGTCACTTTTGCACGAGCGTCACTTTTGCACGAGCGTCACTTTAGCACGAGGTTACACTTTTGCACGGCATAACTTTTGTACGCAGGGTCACTTTTGCACGAGGGGACACTTTTGCACGATCGTCACTTTTGCACAAGGGGACAATTTTGCACGGCGACACTTATGCACGGAGGTTCACTTTTGCACGAGGGGACACTTTTGCACGGCGTCACTTTTGCACGGAGGGTCACTTTTGCACGGCGACATTAAAAATTTTTTTTTTTTTAATTGAATAATATTCGCTTTTAAACTTAAGTTGTTTTGAATACATAAAATGTGGTAGTTTTTTAATGAAAATTTAATGCAAAGACTTTGTTCGAAGTTTTACGTAGAACAATATAATAACGTACCAAAGTTTATTTCTTTATATTATTTAGCTTATATTAAATAAACTAGATGAATACACATTTTTAACTTTAAATAAAAACAGTTTTGAATATATTAAATGAAAATAATCTGAATTTTGTTACTTTTCAAAAAGGAAAATAAACTTAATTTAGTAAGGCTTTAGAACTTTTGAGAATTGTTTTTTACTTGTTTTCTCTTAATGTTATAATTAGCATTATATAGTCTTTGAACAAATATTTTAAATTTATTTTAATTTCAAACAAAAGCTAAATAAAAAACAAAGATTTAGTTGGTTTATGAAGTGTAATGGTATTTCAGATTTTACTTGTTGTTTATTTTTGTTTTTTAATTTAGCGTGATAATAAAAAAATCAATAAAATAGCGCATTTTTCATGGTTTAAACCTAGATTATTTCATAACAATAATTTTGCATGATCATGATAAGCCAATGAGAGAGCAATATTTGGAAGTTTGAACTTATGTTCATCAAAAGTATCAAGAGATGCTTACACCAGCATTCCATGATCATGAAATAAGCCGATGAGAGCCTAACGTTAATGTCCTAGGAGCGTTAGGTTTTTATTTTTGTTGTTAGTCAATGCATTAAAATACTTGATGTTGATCGTTCTACATCAAATCGTAAATTAGTATAAGTTTGTGGTTAAAAATTTGCTTTTTATTTTAACCTATAAATTTTATATCAAATTATGTTTTTATCTTTGTTATAATAAATATGTGTTGTTTTATTTATTCTTTATGTGTCTTCGAGTTTAAGTGGTCTAGGTTTTGATGCCTAGGTTCATCATATAAACAATAAACGTGTAACCGTATAGTAAAATATATAAAAAGGCATAGTTGTTTATTAATATATTAAAATTCAAAATAAACTAGAACAACTTACTTACATTTAAAGTATTTTTTATCCTAGTTTATATATAAATATTGTCCCTGGTATCAATCTTTTATAAATAATTTTATTTTATCTTATCGTTAGTTTGTTTCTAACAGTAACTTTTACTGTTTAAGATTTTAGACCTTTCATGTTTTGCCTATAGTATAGGTATATTATAAAATTTTAGTTTTCAGTTTCTTTTTATGTTACAGACTTGGTAGTAGCTAAAAAAACTTTTAATCGGCCTGCATGCAAAATTGATTTTCATTGAGCCAAAATGTCGCTGTGCAAAAATTTCATCGTAAAAATGTGACGTTGTGCAACAATGCTGCCGTAAAAATTTGTCGCCGTGCAAAAGTGTCTCCTCGTGCAAAAGTGACCCTCCGTGCAAAAGTGACGCCGTGCAAAATTGTCCCCTCGTGCAAAAGTGACCCTCCGTGCAAAAGAGTCGCCGTGCAAAAGTGTCCCCTCGTGCAAAAGTGACCCTTCGTGCAAAAGTGACCCTCGTGCAAAAGTGTCCTCTCGTGCAAAAGTGACGCTCGTGCAAAAATGACACTCGTGCAAAAGTGACACCCACCCGTGTGAAACACTGCTATTAAAGTGAAACTATGACTAAAAATAAAACTAAACATTTTCTAAAGTAGCGGCATATCAAATTGAGTTTATAACTGTTTAAACTTTATAGGAAGTAATGAGCTAAAGTGCTTGTTTATCTAAGCGTTTAATAAAATACATATAAAAATACATATCATTAATAACAACTAAGGTTAACTTTAAAGCTAATATTTGAAAAGTTTTATATATATTTTACTTTTTTACTATTTTTTATACTATTAAGCCTTTTTTTTACACTATCAAACTTATCTTTAGTTTAAAAATTTGTTAATTAATTGAAAATTCAGTAGTTTTAAACTTAGAATACCACAAACGCTTTAGTAAAAATTTTGATTATATCGAAAATTAATTAACAAAAGTTAAGCTATATTGGAACAATTTATTTCTAATAGTCAAAACCGACTAAGCTTAAACAATTCTACTCTTGAGTAGATAAACTAATTTTTTTAGTCCGGAATTAAATTAAAATGTCTTAATGCCATATAAAAAACTTTAAATTGAGAAAAAAAATAATTAGAGATATAAACCTAAGAAATAAAACTGTTAAAATTTGTTAGGTAGACGAAGTTTAGTAAGAATAAATAATTTAAGATATATTATAACATTAAAGCTTTTATAAAAATTTTTATTGAGATATCAGTAATAAAAAATTATAAAATGCATTTTTAACATTTTATAAGTATCAAAAACAATTTTGTATATACTTATCTTTAACAAAGTGTTTTAAAGAACCTTAAATAACTATTTTAATTAAATAATGATAAAAGAAAACATATCATCATTTACAACTAAGGTTAACTTTAAAGTTAAAGGTGGAAAACATAGTAAAGTCAAAAAGAAAAAAACTAGTTAATTAAGGCTTATTCATAATTGATAAAAAATTCAAAGTCTCAAAAACTCAAACAGTTTTATCTCTAAAATATACTTAGTTTGTTAACAAAAAATATTCATGTAACATATTCTACGAAAACACAACGAGCTTGAGCTGAATTTAAGATAGTAACCTACTAAGTGTCTTACTATTAAAAAAATTCACTAGACAATACCCGCTCACAGAGTTGAACAGTTTGTTTTATAGTAACAACAGGCTACTAGGTAAAAACACTTTTTTTTTAATAAGTAAATTTAAGAAAGACGTTTATAGTTTTATTTAAAATTTGAAAACAGATATTAATTTACTTAAAAATTTCTACAAATCATATAAAAAAGTAAAATTAAATAAAGTATGAAATATTCCAATATGAATTAATTTTTAATCATTTCTTTTAATATAAACACCAATAGTATTGTTATATCCTTATTTGTACACACAAACACCTGCTAGTATAACCGCTTTGAGTATAAATAGGTCTATAAACTACAATAAAATTAAGTTATGCGGAAATGTTACGTAAGAATAGATTAAAAAAATTAGTCAATAAGTTTTTAATCTTAAAAACTAACTATGCAGCAAAATATTTACTAAAAGTTTAAATTAAATTTATAATATTTATATAGTACAATATACACGATATAAAATAAAATCGAGGAATCGTGTAATACTAAATTCAATGTTTGTGATTGTATATGAAAATGTTGTGAAAAAATAAGTGCATAAGTGGAAAGAATATCTAAAGTATAATCGTCGCATGTGAGGACAAACATGGAGTGGAGTATTGTTTCAAAGATCAAGCAATTATTTTAAAGACTTTAAGTTATTTTTAGCATGAGCAAAATAGGTAACTACTTCAGTAACAAAGACAAGATAACTCACTAATTTTATTCTAATGTGGTCTACGAGTATAAGTGCTCTAATGATAACAGCTTTCAATATATTGGATTTACAGCGATACCACTAACAGAAAGAGTTTTAGAACATCTAAAAAGTAAAACAGCTGTATCTCATCACATTAGTATTTGTATTTTTATAAAGATGAAAAATGACTGTTAACATTTTAGTATGTTAAAAGAATGTAGAAACAAACTTGAGACCTTGATCAGCGAACATATTTTAATAAAACGTTATAATCCAATTTTAAACAAACAACTATTTTTATGAAGTTTTCTATTAGAACTAAAAGTTTTGTTTTTAATAGTAGTATGTGAATAATTTATTTATAGATTTGGTATCTTATTTTGCTCAATTATCTGCTTACTTAACTTATTTAAATATTTGACTATTATTAAATTTGCATCCTGTAAGTTTTATTTAAAGTTTAAACCGCACTGAGCGGCATATATTAAATAAAGTTTGAATTAAAATTGAAAAAAAATCTACTTCATCATAATAAATAGTTGATTTTAATGTTAATAAGCTCAAAACTTTGTCATTAGTTTTAGTGGTACAAAGTAATTCAAATATATATAAGTTAAATATTGTAATTTTTTATAGTGCTTAACTAGTTGTAATTTACTTATCCTGTTTACCCGGGGACGTAGCCTTCGGTCTATAACTTTTTATCAAAATAAACTTTATCAATACGAATATAGGAAAATTTGACCAATTACCTTAAACAAACTACAAGAGAAAGAAAACATCTCAAAACTTAAATAGTGTTGTAGATGAGTATTAGTACAGTTGATTTGTACTAGATCAAGACGTTAAACGGTACACAAATGGTGTGCAACTTGATAAACGTAAGTTTATTAGTGCGCTATGTCCTAGGACCAAATATTTTGAGCTTTTTTTATTTTTATTTTTTGTGGTTATATTTAAATTAAACTAAGTTTTGAATCTTTTACATTTTTAATTCGATAAACATGTAGTAACCTGAAGATTTCTGTTACAATTCAAAGTTAAATGTTTCTACTTAATAGTTTAAAACTTAAGCTTTTACTACTTTTTTATTTACATTAATAATTTAGTATAACAACTAAATTTAATGTATAGAATGTACCATTGTTGCTAGTAATACAAATATTACTTAGTTTCAGATTAAAGGTGTACCAAAAGCTGTAAAATTTATGTTTCAAAAGGTGTATCAAAATAGTCAACTATAATATACTTAAGTAAAAAATCTTAAAGTTACAAATTGCTCAAATAGGTTTATATTAAAGTATTTCAAAAATTATATTATACAACTAACAATTTTCTTTATTTATTGCTTGAACTTCATTAAGTAAAAAAAATACCGTAGTTCTTGTTTATTTATTTAGAGTGTATGAAATTAATCATATAGTATTTTGATGGAGCTGAACTCAAAATGTATATACAAATATATAAATAGTTATTTGATTTAACTTTTTTCAAATTAGTTATTAAATCTATCACTAGGCTTAATAATATCAATTTACTTAACCTAGATTTCATAACTAGTTGTTTTTTAATAACCTTAGTTAAACATATTATAATGTTTGTTTTGATGTGTAAAATAAAAACCTTTTTTCGATTTAGCGATAATTTTGAAGTTTACTTTGTACTGTAAGTAAATAAGTATATCAAGATTTTCGGTAATAGATTAAGATATTAACTCAAAAATTCGTAAAAATTTAGCAACATTCTTCTCAGAAACACTTTCTTGCAATTGACATGTTTTGGTTATCTGTGTAATATATTAGTGTTTTGAATTCAACGTTTGATTATTTAAAAATCTATGATTTAGTTTTATAACTATCATTGTCAGTTGAAAGGTTAAAATTAATCAGAGTTAAAAATTAAAAAAAAAAACTCACATAAGTTGCAAGTTTTCCAGTTTTATCAAGTTTAATCCAGTTATATTATATATATTATCCAGTTTAAGTAACAACAACAGTTTGAATAACAACTAGCACATAAACATGTTCTAAAAAGTAAAATACAGTAACCTCTCGCTTATTTACATACATTGTGTCCACAGAAAAAGTGCGTAAAGATATGAGAGATCGTAAAGAAACGAGAGGTACCAAATATACTCACTATAACGTCTGTTTTTTAATATTGCTTCTTGTTAAAAGCAGACTGGGCACTTTCCCACTTTTAACAATTTGTTTACTTTATTTATAAATATGAACACAACAGATAAAATTATACGTATATTAAGGAAAAAGAATTTGAATTTCTATAAAATGATAATAATACGAGTAGAAACAATTTTACTATCTTAATAATAAGTAGAAATTATCTTTATTTATATGTGACATTTATATTCTATTCTACTTAGCAAATTCAATTTATAATTAAGCATTTCTTTACAATTATAAAATGGTGTTTATTAATATATAGGGAAAGACTGCTGTATAATTTCTTTGTGTTTTAAACTTTCATTATTTCATTATACTTTCATTAACAAACACAGTCATGTTTATTTCAGAATTTTGATTTAATCTCTTATTGTTAACAAAATTTCTGATATACTGAGGTATAACTAAATGTTTATCAATTAGTCAAGGAACATAAATTTAAAGTCTAAAGATATAGAGAGGTGTGTTAGCATTCAAAAACATATTTTAATTTAAAAATATACATTAAACCTAATTTGTGCAATATTAAAAAGAATTAAAATTTTAATTTTTTGAATTTTATAGAATTCTTAAATGCGTAACTAAACGAGAGTGCGTAACGTCACGAGTGCGTAAATATCCGAGAGGTTACTGTAATTTAATGTTTACCGCTAAATAAGGTAATTACTTAAACTAAAACATTTTTTATATTTAAACTTATGTAACTTATTACTTTTCTTTATCTGTTAAAAGACACCTTAACTTTTTATTAATGGTAAAACTTAGTGGAATGCAAATTTGGCAGAAATACTACAATAACGTACAAAATAATTCAATAGAAAACAAAAATTTACAACTTCTGGAAAATGAATATAACATAGCTTCGTATTGCATCAACTTATTGATACGTAATCATAATTTCTGGCGCTATAAACGTAGTTTAGTAAATATATAAAAAAAAATTAAATATGAAAAATTCACCTATAAAATGGAGAGATAAACTGATTAATTATTTGCTGAATCTGTTAATTAAAAAATATCGCCTTTTCTTGAAATTTTTATGTTTTTTGTTTGTTAATAATATCATAAAAATTGTTTTTTTACTACTATTGCTGTAATTTAAGTTAAAATCAGCATTTAAAAATATTAGATTTAAACTTTTTAGAATACTAAATGCATCATTATCATATTTTGTAAAAAAATACTTAAAGTAACCTCTGATTTCTTTAAAGTTTATGGTTTAGTTTATTCTAACCTTTAAAAAAAAGTTGTATTTTCTTTGTTTTTTGTAATCATAGTGAACAAAATCTTAATCAATTTTATGATAACAACATTATATTGTATCTAAAAGTTTTGTATTTAAAGTTTAGATACAAAAATAAACCAAGTAAACTCTTTACTTATATTTAAGAATCTAGCTGTATTTGATAAGCTAAAGTTAATATCTTTAAACGTGTAACAAATAATTTTAAAAGCGTCATAACATATGCTAAAGTAAAATATATATTAAGAAAATTAATGTTTTGGAAAGGTAAGGAATTTCTTTAAAAAGATGTAAAACTAACTACTACTAACTAGCTGTAGTAAGTAAATTACCTTTTTTAGAAATTAAAGTAAAATGAATAAAGTAAAAGACTTTCTTTATCTAAAGTGTAGCTATAATGAATAATTGTAGTTAAAGAGAAAAAAAAACAAAAATTGAATTGTTTAATTTATATGGTAAAATCATAGTGACGTTAGAAGTATAAGCCATTCAAATTATGATTTTTATTATTTACGATATAAACAAGTTTGTAATAATTGTAATACATATTTGTCATGTCTGAAATTTAGACGGCCTAAACCGGCTGAGATTATACAAAAACAAACTGAATGATTTATAAATTTGTTTACAAAAATAAAAGCTTATTTAGATGCTTTAGTTGCAAAAACAGTGAATTAGAAAATACACTACACAGACTAATTGTTTTATTAAATAGAAAAAAAAAACTTTTCTTTAGTAAAATTTTTAAGTAAGATCTACTGAAAAAATTGACAGTAATTTATACTTACTTGTTTAAAATTAATTGCACCCAGGCAAAACATACTTTCGTTAACAAACTTAAAAAAAAACTAGTAGCTAATTTCAAGTAAATAATTTCAATAAAAATGTACAGGTTTTAACTCAAATTATCAAAAAGATTCGTTAAAAAGATATCTGTAAAATTCACGTGAGCTATGTAAAAATCATACCTTTTATTTACTATTACCATACAAATATACCTTTTAATCTTTAGCTTTTAAACTTATAAATTTTGTTGCTTCTAATTGTTAACTTGATTTCAAAATAAAAAAAATTGTATCTCCAAATTTTTTTATTCTTTTTAAAAATTAGTCATACTAGACTTTTTATGTGGTAATCTAAATTTTACTTTTACTGATTAAAAGTTCTAAAAATGATTTTGTTATAGAGACGTTTTAATTGTAGCTCACACATGATATAATAGCGTGAAGTTAATTAAAAATTAATAATTTTGTAAACTTATGATATTTTATGTATCTTATAAATCTTTTTAAAAAAAAAATTCAGTCAAAATTTTATTTTGTATCTTTAAATAAAACCAAGATGTTTTAACTACTTAGTGCTTATAGAATTTTTGATGTGTTGATTAATTTAAGTTTTAACATCTTAATAAAAATATATATTTATAAATTTTTCAAACTCATTCATTAAATTTATAGCATAAGTAGTAAAGGGGATATAAAAGAAACCATGAGTCCATAATTTAAATTTAGACTAGAAATTCTTGACTTGGTGATAAAGAGAAAAATAACACTTAATAAATATTAATAAAAATGTTATAATAATAAGTAACTTAACTAATTCAGTGATTATAAATATAAAAACAAAGTAAACTTAAAAATCGCAATTCGTTTCATTGGTTCAATAAATTTCATGCTAACTTTTTTGTTGTTAAGACAAACACCCAATAGCGGTTAAAAATATGTTCCAAGTATATTATAAATTACTTCAAGTAAAAGCTCATCTACAATTTTAACTTTTGTTACCGTAGTTGAAAAACATAACTAAACTATTAAATGGAACTTTTTATGTTAGAGCGTCTATTTAAACTTTTTATTTAGATGTTGTTTTTTTACTGTACGTTAGGTTGTTATTTTTTTTCAGAAACAAGGTCAAAGTTATTTAAAGTTATACAAACAAAATTTTGGTATTATAAAGAACAACAAATATTAATTTATATTTATCTTTAAGTTGCACTAATAAACTTTAAAAATATTGTTATTTTTATTGTTTGTCTTAATCATATTCAAATCATATGTACTTAGATTAAATAATTTAAAAATAAATAAAATTAAATACATTTTGATAATTTTTAAATCATTTTAATTTTAAAATAAAGTTTTATTGAATTATAATGAACTATTTTTTTTTATTTTTTGTTTGTCTATGTCATGGGTCGGCAAACTTCGACCCGCAGGCCAACTGCTGCCCGTAAAGGGTAAATCTGCGGCATGTTTTTTTTTTAATGGAGTGCAGTTCGCAATAGAAAGTTTTGTGTCCTACAAGCACGTAAATGTGGTCCAGTGAGCAAAAATATGTTTGAAGTTTTATTTTTTCGGTAATTTTGTTTAAGTTGATTAGTTTTGTTTTTAGTTCAGGTATATAGTTTTAAAATAATTATAAGGCTTTACTGTTTTAACTTAACTATGTGAAAAATACAGATTAGCATTTTTTTCAATTTCATAATAATTTTCTTTTTACAGCAGCAAGTAATTATCTAAAAAAAAACAGTGTAAAGAGTGCTTTAATTTAGTAAGTGAGTTATACAATAACTTTTTGTAAATAAACTAAATGCAATTGTTGTCCATTTTGTACAAAACTAATGCACAGTAATTAATTAAAATGTTGTTTTTTAACAGTTTAGGTATACTTTATAAATGTCTTTATACCAAAGTATCTTTTATAGTATTTTATTACTAAATGTTATATTTGTTTGAAGAAAATCAATTAATTTGATTTCTCAGTAGTTTTCTTAGGACCTGAATTAAATTTTGTGCACACAAATGCAAAAATATGATCATATTTTAAACAATTTTTTCATTAATACTTTAGTTTTATTAATCTTAAATTATGCATAACTTTCTAACACTACTGTTTTTACATGTAATATATAAATGTGTTAATACACATTTAAAACAATATATACGATATAAATTATAATAGTTTTTGTTAGGTAAACACTTTTAATTTTTAAAAATGTTTTTTGGCAAATCAAGTAAGTTTTATGCGTTGTATACTAATATAAACAGTTGCTGTTTTTTTTTGGTACTCATTTTTAATACAACCTAGATTAAGAGATGGTAATTTATTAAATTTATATATTGTTTATCACAGTAGTTCGAATTCAAGCACGAAAAGGAATAATATTCATTTAGATAACTAATTACTGTATTTTTTCTTCTTTTAGTCAAATTATGCTGCCATTCCCTTCAATTGTAGCCTCTGACTTGAAATACCACAAAGGTTTAATTACAAAGTATGAAAACATGTAGTGTATATACAGTGATTATTTTATACAAACTATATTATTAAAAGTTTATTTTTGTGTTTATCTCAATTTTGATAGTCTAAACCGACTAAAACAAAACAACAATAATCTTTAATGGAGTAACTTCTCTCAATAGTTTATCAAAGTTATTAGTCGTAAAAAATAGTTGCATTAATAATAAGTCAAATTTTAAACAATTTATTTAGATTTGAGTTTAATAAATTGATAAAAAAAAATTAAAAGAAATAAGCTTACATCAATATAATACAAGTTTAAAAATAAAGTGAAGATAAGTACATTTATTTATCAGTTATCTTATAATGACCGAATAGATTTATAAGAACAATTGCAGTCGGTGTTTGTAATAACTTATTTAAGTTATAAAATCTTTTAGCTTTGTTCTTTTCTATGTAAAATTTAAGCAATAGTAGATACTTCAAATATTTATTTAAATAAATATCTTTATCTGTAAGTTTTATAAAATAAGTAAATTTAAGTAAGAAAGAACTATAAAACTACTAAATTTTTTTTAATTTGGAAACAGAGCTCTATTTAGATAAATTTCAATAAACTTTAAAGTGTTTGATTTAATTTCTTAAAAGTGTAGTGACAAAAGAAATATAGTTCATTGATATTTTTATTATATCTAAAATAATGTAAACAACTTTACATCGAAATTTGAGAAGTTTTGTCTAATAATTAATTTGTCTAGTAATTTAAACTGATTATTAAGTTTAACATACAAAAAGTATGCTGACGTCTAAATTATATCTTATTTATAATTTGTTTTTAGTTTAAAAACTTTGATGTGATAAAATTGTTACTGTACCATTCCTTATAAACCAAATAAATAAATTAATTCAAAGTTTTAACAAGTGTTTACATCTTAATTAATAAACAATCAGTAACTTAGATTGCTAAGGCTAAACCCTAGTTTTAGGTGTTACAGTAGAACATATCTCTTTACTTTTTCACGTTGAATATTAGTAAGAAAACACTATACTTATTTTTTCTATAGTTTTATAAATATTTTAGCTTGTCGAAATTAATTTGTAAATTTCATGATTTTTTAGGTTTTTAAAGAAAACATGGAATATGGAAGTTTATGATCAAACATCTAACTTGTTTTTTTAATTTTAATTTGAAAGTTTTTAATGTTAATCTTATAACTTGGCATTACAAGTCACTCGACCGAACCGCATCAAGTAACAATTTACAAAGGAAAATATAGTGAAGTATTCTAATCTTATTTTATAAAAAATAAATGTTTTGCATTAAATTGTTTATCAAAAAAAAAAGATAAGTTAGCAAACAAATAATTCTAACTAACTTTGTTTTTGCAGTATAACTTTAATGGTTTTTAATCGTGATCATTGCATTTGCATGAAACACCGTGTTAAATAAAATTCTCAATCTGAAATCGTCTAATTAATGCATTACTTTATCAATTTTTTTTCATTACGAAGCACTTCCTGATCAGCTCTGTATTATATCAACTCTGTTAAAAATGCGTTTTCAAGAAAAATATTACTGCACAATGAAAAATAGTAGACCAATATTACAAGACAGTTATAATAATAATTAAAAGTATAATAAACTATTTAGAATATTACTAAAAATGAACATGAAAAATTTATTGTTGTACAGTTAAACTAATAAATAAAAAAGAATAACTTATTTAAACAAGTTGAAACAAAATGTTTGGTAAAGTGTATGTTTTTTCAATTAAAAGTAGATTTGTTTCAAATTTAGTATATATTTACATTGCTTTAGAAATAAACGTAATGACTTTTATATTAACCGCTCAATTGCGGTGAAAAATTAGTAACACCAGAACTGTCACTCAACAAAAAAATAGTTGTGAATTATTATCATCTAAAAATCTAAAGTTCGTGGGTTTTAAATAAAAATGGTTTCGTTTTTAAGAAAAAGTAATCAACATTATTTTCTCGTTTTTCATGAATCAAAAAGTTAAACTTACAATCATAGAAGCAATTAAAACTTAAAAATAAAAACAGCTAATAATTAAGTGCAAAATTACAAGTTATTAGAAATATAGTTAATAGTAACTATTCTATATGAGTTATTAGTTTTACATTGGTGTTTTCAATCCAGTAAAATAAAATTCTACTACTCAGTGTAGTTGAAACGATTTATCAAGAAAAAAATTAAGTATAAAAAAGTTCTTCCACTAAAAACTAGTTGCAGAAGTTTTTGTTAGAGGCAGTTCGTCTTTAGTGATGACTTAGTTGTAAAAAATCAGTTTAGTTTTACAATGATAGTGTTCATACTATTAGTTTTGTTGTCTATACTATGATTTATCGTTGGTAATAATTGTGATTTTTATGACGTTGCAGAAACCTTATAGAATAACTTTAAAAAAAAAAAGAAACAACTTTGCTTTTATACACTTAATCGATGTTTGAATAAAAGAAGTGCAAGTATGTATAGATTAAATATAATGTATGAAAGTAAAAAATATGTTAAAAACTATTAATTAAACAAAGTAGACTATTTTCATTACAAAATAAAATAAATTAAGTTAACTCTCTATCAGATAAAGTAACTACATAAGTAAAAGTCTAAACAAATTTTTTTCACTTACATTTAATCTCATTACTTTTTAAAAGTATTCTTGTACAACAAAAAAGTACAAAGAGGATTTTTTCAGTCGTTTGTTGTTCATAATTTGCGAACAGTATAAAGTAGATCTTTAGAAACCACATGGAATTGATATCAACAAAGTTTTTTAAAATATTTAAATATCATTTCTTTTTTTTTCTTGATGCATTTTAGTATGAAGTCCGCACTAAACAGTTTCAAATTTTGTAAAATGTAAAAAAATGTAAATTTTTTAATACAAAGATTTTTATGCGATCGCTTGTGGCAAAGTTTTGACTCAAATTTCTTAATCTGAATGTTAAAGAAATTTATGTAAAATTGGTAACATAGTTTTTTTATAAAGTAAATAGGAAAAGTTATTATCAGATATTTTTTTTACTTGAAAGAAGACTGCACTAAACGGCTTAAAACTAAGTCAAATCAGTCATAAATGTATATGCTTGTTTGAATTTTTTGTAATTATTATACCTGTGGCTAAGGTGATCAAAGTTTTGTTTCATTTGTCTTTATATTTTGATAAAAAATATTGACTTCTCGTACAGTTTTCCCATCTAAATAGAACATATTTTTTAATATCATTTGTAAATTTAAACTAATGAATAATTATTATACTTTGTGATTAGTTACTTTAGTACGTAGAATTTTTAATTTTAAACATATAAACCTAAAAAAAAACTAGTTGATTGATATTCACAACTATTTTTTACTTATAAGGCTGTTTATTTAAAAAAATAAGTTTATTTTTCAACAAATAGAATCGATTTAAAGAAAAATAATTGTAAATTAGTTTTAATTGCTATTAAATGTAAAACACTTCATTATAACTGTTTTAAATTCGGCATAAAAACTTTTTAAACTCTTTTTTTTATTATATTTCTATCAATGTTTGTTCTTTTTATAAAGAAACTAGATTAACAAGCAAACTAGATAAAATTTAAAAGAGCTGTATAACTATTCTTAATGATTTACCTAGTTTTTAGCTAGCCGATATTGTTTTGATTTTCTTAGATATATTGATAAATAAATTTTGATAAAATAATTGGTATGCGCAACAAATAATTTACATTTCTACATGCGGAAAATTAATAAAATTAATTCTTTTTAAAGTTTTTCAAAAAATGATTACTAAAAAAATTTTACTTTTTTATTCGTAAACAATTTAGTATAAATTTATTTTTGAGTTAAAGTTGTCTAAAATATATTTCTAAAAATTTTTTTTTACCTATTTTTTTAATACCTATTTGTATTGTTGAAAGCTAAAACATACTTTTTAACATAATTAATTCTCGAATACTTCAATAAAATACTCTGTTAGTGAATATTTAGTATTTTTCATGGTTGCCACTTTAGAAGCAAAAATTTCTGAGTTATTTTAAACCAGTTTAAGTATATTAAAAGTTGAAAAAGCTTAAAAATTGCTATTAATTAAGCTATACATTACAGTTATAAAACTATTCTTAGAATTCGTAAATTTATTCTAATTGTTTGAAATAAAAGCTTTACACACACCTGAGTTTTTCAAAATGTCTTAAACAGGTTTAACGTATTCTCAATTTTTTAAACTTTTAAACTAGCCTGTTTGTTTGACAACCCTGATAAAAATAAAATTCATTAAATAAAGAAATAACGAATTTATTAACAGTAATGTTAATGTATAGCAAAAAAAAAAAGGGTCAGTTTGAACTTTTAACAAAAGTGTAAAAATCCATTAAGCCTTTAATGAAGTAAAAAAACTTATTTATTTAGCATTATAGCAATTCTTTATCTGCAATAAAAACATTCCATTTAAAAACACCAGTGAGCAATAAAAAAATATAAAGTGTGAAATGTAAGACCAGCTATAAGAATTAGAAACAATAATTAGCAGTTATTGCAAGAAATGAAAAAAGTTCTAACAAAGCTTTTTCAGTTCTAACAAAGCACACAATTATCTTCAGTAACTACAGACTGACCGAAAAAATTGTTAAGGAAAGTTACAAATTAGCAAAAGAAGATACCGTTTTTTTAAGAATTTATGTTGGCGGTGGTATATTACATATGTATATTACTTCAATGACAATAAGAAGTCGTGTTTAAGAAATGTCTGAAGATTTTAAAGCCGCATAAATTTAGTTAGGACTTGAATTAACCTGTTTAGATGAGAGCACAGATACAACAAATATTGATAATCTGAGAATTTTTATTAAAGAAGTTTTTACTAACTTAAACATTTTAGAATAATTTAGGTTTAGTTTCAATGCAAAGAACAACACTAGGAATATACACTTTAAAAGTAAAGGTGCATTGCACCAATATAAAGTTTTTAAAAATACAATTTTTTCTTCCATTTTTAGTATAAGCTAAAATAAAGTTAAATAAAACTGTCTTAAATAAAATATCAATATTAAAAAGATACTGATAAGCTACTTCAAATTTGTTTTTAATATAGATTCAAATCGAAATTTTATTACTTTAAATGTAAATTTTGTTTGTATTTCCAGGTTTATTCAAAAATTCTCAAATTCAAGGTATTTTCAAATTCAATGCTTTTCCGGGATTCAAGTTTTTTTGTAACACTGCTTATCCACACTTATTTGTATACAACAATCTTAATAATTTTTAAACTATAGCAGCTGCAAGACTTAAAATTTAATATACATTATAACTTATATCAAGACTGTGAATTGAACAAAACATTCATCATAAATTTAATTTGCGAACCTTAAAGCAAAAAGCCAGCCTGAGTGACATAAAACTAGCCTGATATTTTCGTACACAAAAAACAAATCTTGCCAAAAACTAAAACTAATGTATAGATTGGCCTAAGATTTTATGTCTTCAAATAGTAATAGTCTAAGTTTTTTGCAATGTTTAGTTGTTTATTCGCTTGAATTTGAACTATTTTGATTAATAATGTACAAACTTAATAAATTTACTATCCCTAAATTTAGTTTGTACAAATAGGTACTTCCAAATAACAGTAATTGTGTGTATAAGTATGCAATGCAAAATAATGATTTTAATTTGAAAAAAACATTGTTTTAAAATTGAAAATGCATACCTAACAAAAACTTTTTTAATTCATGTCATATATATTGTTTTAAATCAGTTTCTACACACTTATATATTACATGTAGAAAAAATAGTGCTAGAAAACTATTCATAAACTAAACTTAATCTAACTTTAGTGAAGTGGTTTGGAATAGGAGCATCTTTTTACATTGGTGTGAAAAGAAGTTAATTTAAAAGTGCAATGAAAACTACTAAAATATCATATAAACCTTATTTCTTAATATTATGTTTTTACAGATGTTTCTTTAGACACTCCAATATAACATTTACTAATAAAACATCTATAAAAAAAAAACTTATGTATGAAAAACATTTATAAAGAATACCTAAACTGGCAAAAAATTATATTTTAAATAGTTACTATGCATTACCTTTGTACAAAATGGAAAACATTTGCATTTAGTTTATTTACTAAATAGGTATTTTTTAACACTCTTTACACAGTTTTTTTAGGTAATTGCTTACTGCTGTTAGACGAAAGTTATTATGAAAATGAGAAAAAACCATGTTAGAAAACTAATCTGTTTTTTTTTCAAATTACTAAGTCAATATATTAATTGTTTTAAAATTTTATACAGGAACTAAGTTATCAGAACTAAGAAAAAACCAAGTTATCAGAAAATTTAAATTAAAACATTTCTTTGCTCAGCAGGCCACATTAATATGCTCGCGGGCCACAAAAATTTCTTTCACGGGCCGCATTCCATTAAAAAAAAACGTGCTTGCAGGCCGCAGATTTACCCTTTCAGGGCCGCAGTTGGGCCGAGGGCCGCAGTTTGCCGACCCCTGCCTTTGTTAGTTAAACTTTTTGTAAAATTGTTCTTTAAAATTCAAATTATCTTTCTGAATTTTAGCCTATTTAAAGTTGAACTGTGTAGATATTCACTTTAAAAGATAAAGTTTATTATTGTATTTAATAGTTTTCCAATGTTATAGTTAAAAACTACTTTTAAACTTTATTTAAAATCTGACGATAAAAGTAAATAAAACTTTTGTCTATATCTAAAAATAATAAAATAAACAAAATATCTAATCTGTTTTTTATAGGTAAAATGTTTACAAAAACTAATTTGGACTAATAAATGCAGTAATTTGATATAAAATGAAATGATATAAGACCAATAATTATATATATTTTTTTATTATTACTGTTGTTTATGTATATGGATTATTTAACAGTTCCCATTGTTTTTAGTTTTTTTTTTGATATTTTAAGAGATAAGTATTTCTTATTCATTTAACATTTTCATATTGTTAAATTTTGTTTTTTTATAAACTAATATTTAGTTACTTAATAGGTTTGTATTATCCAGGTTCAATATTCGATATAAAATTTTTAATTAGAAATAAGTACTATAATAGTTTTTACTTACTCAAAATGATATAGTATCATAATCTTTACTTTTTTATTTAAGAATTGATAAATTTCGAATAAAATGGTTTTAATTATTTCTAACAGACGATGTTTTAAGCCTATTTTTGTTTTATCATGCGTTGACCGAACTTTTTTTTAAAAGAAAACATGATAAAGATAAGCTAACCGCATTGCACAGTTAAGACTAATACAACAGGACTGTTGCCGCAGAAACAAAGTTAATAGAATATTCCTAATAATGTGTCATGTTAGTCGTAATAAGCTGTAATGATATAATTATCTTACTTTTATGTTACTGCATTTGGTTTCAGTTATTATACTAGCAATAAATTTGAATTACTACAACTGATCGTGAATGTTATAATTATTTTTTAAAACAAGCGTTTGTCAGGTTTAAAACTTACGTCATGAAAGCTCTTATAAACTAATAGTAGTAAAATTAATAGTAAACTATTTTAATACTAAATTTAACTTACACTAAAATACCAAATATTACTGTTAAAGTTCGTTTACAAACTAGTGACTGAATGTAATTTGTTATAATGCATACAGTGTTGTTAATTTAAATTTATGTTTGTTTATAACTAAACTAAATATTTCTATAAAAACACTGTTAAGCAGTATCTAAAAAAAATAATTTTATAAAGTTTGTTTTTAAACGTTTCAAAAAAAAAAACAATTTACCAGAAATAAAAATAAATATCAAAAATAAGACCATATTACAATAGATCATTTAACTTTAACTTAACCGCTTGTAGTTGCGGTGAAAATTTCTGAAAAATTTCACAATGGTTTACAAAAACGTGTAGACTATTTATAATAGTACTAAAATTAAGATATTATCGAAATCAATATTTACGTCATTACTGAATCAATTTGTATAAATAGATAGAAAAATAAAGCCCAGTACTTAAAAACAAATTGTGCAAGCCTGTTTTAATGAACCTTTAGACCAGTGTTCGGCACGGTGTACACTGGTGCACAATAGTGTACACAAATTTTTTTTGGGGTGCACGAAACTTTTAGGGTACACAAAAGTCATTTAGGGGTGCACGAAATTTTGAGATTACACAAAAATCTTTTTTTTGTCTTATTGTTATATTTATTTAGTTTAAGCGACATAGCTCAATATTGAAGTTAAAACTAGCCCTGGTAAATAGTTTAGATTTTAGTTTATTGGCCATTTTACTCTAATGATCTATTTTGGTATTAAAACTCAAATTTCATTCTTTATATAAACATTGAGGAAACAGTCTGCCCTTAAAAAAATAAGAGAATGCTCAAAACTCTTGTTAACTCCATTGACTGATGTAGAGGAAGTTGTCATCCAGCTATGATCATGATTATGTTAAAAAGGTTAGTGTTTTCCTTTTTACTATTAATATTAGTAAATTACAATGTTTTGCTTAATGAAATAAGTTTTTTTTAATTAAAATTATCAATAATATCTACTATATTGCTATTTGAAATTAGTTTTATATTTTAAATGTTTCAAAATATTGTACAGTTCTTCAGTTGTTTTACTTTATTTGAATATTTTGAAAAAAAAAATCTTGTTAATTGATTTCTTTTTTAGTATTTTTCTTATGTAAATGGAAAAATATAGATAGTTTAAAGGTTTTATGATACTTTATCAAAACTCAGACTAGTAAAGATTTTTAAAAATACCCATTTTAGATTAAGAATTATTTTCTGAGCTTGAGTCTGGTTTTGATTTTTGATTAACAACCCTTTTTTTACCTTGAAATTTATGTTTAAAATTGTATATTTGTTATAACTTTGATATTTTAGGTAGTCAACAAGTTTGCCACACAATCAGAATAATTCTGGATACTTTAGAAATTTAAAAATCTCAGTACGACATAAATAACTTGGAAAATTTTGAATTTGTTTTTAAACTCAGGCTGACTCAAGATAGTTCTTTTTTATCTCAGTATTGTTTTAAGATTTCAGGCATTTTTTCTACATTTTGAATAAGATTCAGTTAACTTAGTTCCAATAATTTATTTTGTAATTTTTAGTATTTTTTGCTGAAGATCTTTGTTTTTCTTGCCTTTGAAAAATTAAAAAAAAAGTTGTTAAAAAACCTAGATGACTACAGGTCAGTTTAAAGTTATTCAGGACAGTCTTGATCTATCAAATAAGTTTTAACCAAAAGGATTACAACCCTATCAAACTTTTTTAACAATATCTACTTTAAATGTTTGACATAAAAAAAAAGTTTTTTGTTTCAAAGAAAAGCAACCCTGGTCTTAATATAATTAAATTATTTTTTTTGCATATTATTGATTGTCCTTTTAACTTTTTTTTGCATTTTACATCTTTTACTCACTAAAACTATGTTTTTTATATATTTTCTTTTATTAAACTAAGCTAAACTAAAAAATATAACACAATAATAATTTTAAATATTTACAGTAAAATATAAAACTTACAATACTTTGATATATTTGTCTTAAACTACACATTTTATTTAAGGTGGTTATTTATTTTTCTATAGAAAAATAAATTTAAAAAAAGTTAAGTCAGCACATTCTTTTTTATTCTAAATAATATTTTTTGATATTGATTAAACTAGATTAAAAATCAGTAATGGCATTAGTTTTTTGATAAACTTTATTTTAACACACTCAAACTACTTTGGATAACTCTTATGCTACTTTAAAGGTTGGAAAACTTTGGAAAAGTAAAGTTTTTTAAATACTTATGCCCAGAACCTTGATTTAAAGAAATTGCTGGGCATGTTGAACCACAACCCAGTAGCAGTTCCAATAATTATGGTAAAATAGCTTTAAAATAATAGTTCTCTTGGTGTTTTAGTCTCTTATATTGCACTAAAAAAATTAAAAGTCAGTTTGTCTCTTATTAATGTTGAGTATTATGTTAAAACTTTACAAAAATGATTTATCTATTTTTATAAGTGCTTAATAACTCTTAAGATAAATTTAATTAATAATATTTTAATTTATATTAATTTACATTAATTTACTTGCTGTTATTTTTAATCAATAACATTTTGTTTAGTTTAAAAAAAATATTTGTTTTTATAGATACAGCTTTGTCTTGCTTTTTTTTTATTTGAATATTGTAGTTTTATTTTTTTAATTTTATAGCTCATTTTTATTCTTACTTATTTTAATAAGTTAAAGAAAGTTAATAGTAGAATCCAAATTTTTAAACATACTTTTAAAAACTTAATGTTTTTATTTTTTTTAAGACATATAAAATGTTAAATTATTGATAAATTTTAAATTTAAAAAATTTGAGGTTAAAACTTTACCGTTTAACGTAGAGTTCAATATATATTTTATATGTGTACAAGGTTAGATAATATTATACAATTTTTTTTATGGATATTTTTGTTTATAAAAAATATTTAATATTTTAAAGTTCAATAGTCTCATTTTTCATAGAGCTTTTTTGTTTTAGAGTTTAAATTTTAACTGTAAAGTTTTTTTTTATTACTTTTTAGCTCATTATAATTTTGATTAAAGTTGGGTATGCAACTCGATGACCGAGAGGTCTTTTTTGTATCCGGTCCTTCAACAAAAAATAATTGTTGAGCAATTTTGTTCAATAAACCTCGTTAAGACCTAAACTATTATTAAGCATTAACTTTAAAACCTTAAATTTAGGCTTGATCAGACCCGTGCTAGCAACAAGACCAACACAGACAGTTCGAGATCAACAAACGGATTTAGTTTTGATAGTTTTTAATGTCTTTTTTTTTTTTGTTACTTTTTTGTGTATTTTTGTTTTGTTATTTGTTCGTGGTAATACATTTGTTAAACACAGATAGTAATCGCTTGATGAAAAATCATTAAGTTAACATAACTAAATATTTAAATAACCATTTAATAAAAATTACCAAGACTACTGATTGTAAATTGGAGTTGTGGCAATGTATTAAATTAATCTAGTTTGTATTTTAGACCTGGGTCATAAAAGTAAAATATTGTGTAAAAATTAGATCATCGATATAAGTTAATTAAAATAGGTAAGGTAAAAAGAACAATTTAAAGTTCGCGTGTAAAAATTAACTGGGTGTTACCGAATTAATAGTAAAAATACGATTAAAAGTGTTTACACATTCTTAAACACTAGCGGTGCTAAAGAATGCAAATTTGGGTGCACAGAATTTTTATTTCGTGATTTAAGGTTCACAGATTCGAAGTAACGTGCCGACCACTGCTTTAGACTTCAATAAAACAAAGTTTTGAAAATTGCCTTAACTTTTTATTTAATTCTACGAAAAAAAATAAAGCAACTTGAAAATACACGGCTTTTATTTAAGAGTTTTAAACAACTTAAAAAATTCAAAAAAATTCCTTAATATGGATTTTACAGCTTAAAATGATACTCTAAAAGTTTTACACTTGATCTTTTTCAAACATAAACGTTAACAGGCCGTACTAACGGGATAAAAATTTAAGATTGCCCACTTAACAAGCTTATCAGACTAAATGCGTATTTATAAAACGGCTGTGAGAGATTTCTTTTTGAAAGATAGGTGTTAGTAAAACGATTTAAACTAGATTGTTATATTAAACTTTTAAACTAGGAGCATGTGAAGTGAAGTTAGGTATTATATTCTAAGTTTGTTATATATATGTTTTTCTTTGGAAAAAATTTAGAAAAATTTTAATCAATATAATATGACTTTGATCTTTTTAACTTTTAACTTTTTGGCAGTTTTAATCAATTTTTGTCTTCAGTGTAATCATATAAATAATGCTACTATTCGACGCAATACCTGATTAATACACATTATTTTTGATCTTTTTTAGAACAGATATTAAGAAAAAGTACTGTGTTATAATGAAAAGTAGACCATAATTAAAATATAATTTTAAATAGTCTTATTGTACAAAAATCAATTTGCAGTATAACTAATAAACTAAATGTAGAAAATAAAGTTTTAGACTATAAAACATTTTAAGCTAACGATATGACTATTAGTTTTAATAATAATGTTTTATATAATCATTTTTCTTATTAATTTAATAAACTAAAACAATGAAGCAAGTTAAATAAACTTGTAAATACACTACCAAAACCGATTACTCATAAAACAATCCGAAAAATAAGAAACACTAAACAAATCATAAAGTTATAAAATAGTTAACTCAATAAAACTTGATTTTTTAAACTTTTTTAATCGGTTCTCAGCTTGTATAAAAATCACGACTAATAAATTGGTATCATCCTATAAAACTTTAATAGATTCACTTAGTCTAATAAATTTAATTAGTAGAAATTATTCCAACTTTGTTATAATGACTTATAGAATATTCAATTATATATACTACAACATCATTTTGTCCTTGACTAATATATCAAATTGGAGTATGACATGATAACCGAAAGGTTTTTTTTTTGCACCAGGTTTTAAGACAAATGGCGTCGCGTGTTATTTATGTTAGGAAGTGCTGCAGAATGACATTTTCAAATAAAAAAAAGTGAAACGTTTGGATGAAATCATATAAAGAATTGGCAATATAAAGAAAAAGGTGAAATTTTCAAAAATAAAAATTGCTTAAATAGATCTTAAGTCAAAAAAAAATATTTAAGCATATCTAAAACATTTTTATATCATTACCTTTTTTGACAACTGTAGCTACATATAAAAAAAATAATCCATTACAATTTCTGAACCATAAAAATTATTAATTTACGAACTTAAAGTAAACAAATATCTAACTATTAGCTAAAAACAATTTTTAAAGTAAAATAAAGCTTTTGTGCAGTAATTAAAAAAAAACGAGGTTGTGAAAAGTTAGTTTAAAAAATACTTTTTAAAAATATTAGTGTTTTTTATATTAATAAAAAAATAAAAGGTAAAGTCTATTTAAACTTTCTTAACCTTCCTAATAAATAAATGTTTGTAATGCCATAATACAAAACTTCAGTATTACGAAAATCTTAAAAAGCATATAGTATCTTGTAATTAAAAACATGCAAAAGCAAATTGTAAAATAAATAAGGAAAATATTAAAAAACAACAAAATAAGTTTTTTAACTTTTTTATAAACTTTCAATTAACAAAAATATTGAAAAAAGCATGCAGAGTAGAAGCCTTGAATTTTGTATGCGATGAGACAGCCCAGGTTTGTGGTCTAATGATAAAATTGGTATTGTCGACTCTTTAGTTCATATCAAATTATTTTTATTTGAAATATATGCAGGAAACTTGTAAGTTGAAATACAAGTTAGTGTATGTTAAAATGGATAAATTGCCTTTTTTTTTATCCATTAAAAATTAGAATTTTTTTCAATGTTTTTACTTTCTTGTTCAAGTTAGGATTTTAAAAACTTGAGCTTATTTGCTAGAAAATAAAATTGGAGATAAATATTTTTTCGTTACTGTCGTTTACAACGATATCAACGAGCTTAATAAAAATAAGTTTTAATATACTCTTATTTGTTGTTTTGTTTTCCTTGTAATAAAATGTCTATAATTTGACTGACCTTATCTTAAAAACAAACAGTTTTGTTGATTGTACTAAAACGAGCGTACCAGATGTCTTGCCTAGTGGATAATGTTTTAAACGTTGCACGGCAAAGACAATGCTGACGTCACTAATCATTGCCAGCAAATGGTTGCTTCATGCGAAAGCATGATAAACCGTTTGTAGATTGACGTCTACAAGTTTTTCGGTTGTGACTGACTGATGAGTCCTAATAAGGACGAAACCGGTCTCAGTCTACCAAAACTTGTGGTCTGATAATCGAATTGGCATGATCAACCCTTTTGTTAAATTTGAGCTTGTCTCACGGCAAACGAAAGTCCGGACTTGCTCTGCAGACTTTCGCCGATTTTGTTGAAATTTAAATTTAGGTATATTTTTATGAAAAGTATATTTTTTTATATTTAACGTTTAAATTTTTTTTTTAATAAATTATTCTATAATTTACTTAATTATTAGTCTTAACAACAACTTCATGGTTTAAATATACTAATTTTAATATATACTTATTTATTGTTAGTAGTTTGTTATATTTAATATATACTTCACTACGACTTTAATCTATTGAATTGCGTATTTAAACTGAGAGCTAACTATAAAAACTGTACAAGAAAATTATTCTAACAATTTCGAAGCACATTGCACTTTTTCTTATACATGCTTACATAACTAGTTTCAGAATTATTTTTTTTTTAATCAGCACGTGTATCAATGTTTAAAACTAAAATAAGTTAAAGTCAATTTGTAAACAAAATGTATTATTATTTTTAAAAACAATTACTTATCATAACTGATTCTTATAGTTTTTTATATAACTCAAAGATAGTGAATATTTACAAAAAAGCCTAATAGTAGCATGAGATAGAAAATTTGAGTTAGTAAACAATAAACTGAAGTCTAAAATAGAATACAAATAAAATAAATTTTCATATAAAAACATAATTAAAAAAAAAATAAAACAAAAAATTGATGACTAAAAATATTTTATAAACAAAAATTTGTAAATCTGCATGTGAATTACCTCATTTTAAAGTTACTTTCCCAAACAAACGTTAATCTACAATTCTAGAATAAAAAAATAAGTAAATTTTAAATTTTTTAATACTAAAGCACTAACATAACAAATATAAGTGCTTGTTATCAACACTATATTGTTGAACACACTGACTGTGATATTTTAGGTTTGTTTATATTTGTTTTAATGTCACGTAACTGAGGGTTTATTCATTTAAACGTAAAATACTTATAACTTAAAAAATATGACATGACGTATAATAACATAGCTTAAAAAAAATAATATAAAAAGTAAGTTTTTCAATAAATGCCATCTATTAACAAAGTTTATACTTGTAAAATTAACACATGTCTCTGTATTTTTGGATCCTTCAGAAAATATCTTGTTACTATAACTTAACGCCAGTTTCCACAGCATCATAATTTATCATGCTGTAAAACATTCAACGTTTTTTTTTATAGTTATTAAAATCTTGTTTATTTTTAACTGCATAAGCGGAATAAATAAGTAGTTATTAATTTTACTACACGTGTTTTATAAGTTTTTATAGAAAATATATTATTTTTATTTAATTTTTGGAATACATATTACTGGTACTGAAGTAAAAAAAAAGTATAAAAAAAAAAATTGCAATAAATTAGTATATTAGCAGATTAGTATATTAATATTAATGTTGTTATCAGATTCAATCAAATAATTTAATCAACTTTATATTTGAATATAGTATTGCGGAGTCGAGTTGCTTGTTTTTTAAAAAGTTAAAATGCAATTAAATTATTTTTATTTTTTGGCTTCAAGTGTTTATATCAAAAAAAAAGGATGTTGTTTGTATTATTAATGATATAAAGATTAAAATCAAGTACTTTTATTACATTGACCATTTATTATTTAATAAAATTACTTTTTTCACTTTGTTAAACAATATACAACAATTTGCTTACATTTATTTATTTTGTTTTAACCAGTTTTATTAAATTGATTATTTAGTTAATTGGGTTTTACTTTTAAGTTTTGTACAGCAAGAATTGGAAAAATATTATAGATACTTTTTAATTAAAGTTTATGTAAAATTCGAGCACATTTTTTATAAAGTTTAAAAACTATGATGTCAAGCAACTAAAAAAATATTAAGGCTGGTTGAAATAAAATAAAACATAAATCATAACTTAATATAAATTAAATGTATAAACATTCTTTTCATTACGTCAGCAATTAGCTTAAAAAATTTTTTTTATTTATATTATTATAAATTAAACACTTAAGTTTAAACCGTTCGACTTGTTTTGACAAAAAAAGAGGGGAATAAATCAAGTCTTTGCAATCGATTTTAGTGAAATCATTTAGACAGTTTATACAGTTATGCTAGTTTAAATATTTTTTTTTAATAATATTTTGCACATTAGCTGTTTAAATTATTTTTCGAAAATAAAAAACAAACAAAATTAACTCTTATATTTGTACTGTTTGTCGAAATAAAGTATATAAAAAAACAACGAAATAGCTAAAAAACTAGTTGTAAAAATATTTTTTAGTACCTTATTTACTAGTTAGCTACAACATAAATTAAGCTTTTATTAAATGACATTATCCAAATAACCATGTTGTTTAAACAGCTATAACATTTTAAGATATTTTTCTGTATAAAATAACTATTTAGACTAAAACAACTATGCTAGGAATATTACTGCAAGTTGCTTATATTATTCTACATTTATAAATTCTCTACTTCTATTAAAAATTTATGTAACAACTAGTTAGCAAATTAACATTAGATTTTTAATATTGAAATACTTCTACTAGTTAATAAGGTTTGAAAGAACTTAAGTATCTAAAACTATGCTTAATTTGATACTAATAAAATTATTAAGTAAGATAAAAATATTACAATTACAGCGAAGTCTTTGTTATTAAAATGTTATTAAAAAAAATTTTTATAAGATTTTTGAAATTATAACAACTTTTCTTAAGGTTAAGCATCTGTTAAAATTCTCCATCCGCCGCAATACACTATTAATAAATTAGTAGTTATAAAATATGACGTCACGCTAGCATTCTCACAAAATTAAAAAGAAAAATATATATTTTATTTAGCTTGATAATGAAAAGTTATTCGCTTGAAGTTGATGTTAGTTTGAGACAGCAAAATACAGTCTTTTCATGTAAAACTTTGAATGACTGTGAATTTTTTAATGCGTTTTTTTTACCTTTTTCTATTTTAGAATGAAATTTGTGTTTGTTTAGGTAATGATTGAGAAAAATAAAGTTAGAAGACATCTCGAAGTCAATATATTATAAAAAAAGTTTAAACTCTTTTATGAAGTTTTTAAAAATAATATAAGTGTAATGAAATAAATACTAAAGTTAGCTTACTCTTTACACTTAAACAAAATATATATTTAGAACAGCTTGTTATTTATTTGAATTAGTAATTATTTTAGTTTTGTAAGAGGTATAAATACATTCTAGTTAAAAGAGCTTAGCCGTTATACTTTTTTACAAATTAACTGCATACAGTTGAAAACACTTAAAAAAGCTTTAAATAAATAAACTACTTGTTTTCTAGAAACTAATTTATTAATATTTGTAAGAGCTCTTAACTTCTTAATTATGAAAGTAAAATATATATATATAGAATTAAGTTATTTAACTTAATAAATTAAATTTTTCACACTGAGCCCACTTTGAGGGCTTTATTATTAAAAAGGTTTATTTAAAGATGCAAAACTCAAAGGTATATTTATAGATTTTAAACTTGTTTTAAAACTGATGAGTGAATAGTCACTAAACACGAGTCCTTTGATTTTTGCATCTTTAAATAAACCTTTTTAATATATATATATATATATATATATATATATATATATATATTCATACACTAAAAACAAAACAAATCGTTTGTAAACGAAACATTATTAATAAATAATAATTCTAGCAGTTTTATATTGAAGTATTAAGTGCTTTCACCTTCAGCACCTGTCAAATGCTACATCGAAGGAAACGCCCATTTAATAAATTGATGATTATCAAATATAACGTAAAACTAGCATTCTCACAAAAACTTAACTATTATTTTTTTACTTATTATAGCTCTGTTATAAAAATGAATATACTCTATTTATTGCAAGTTTGAGTCCGCAAAATGCGGTATTTATATGTTTATAAATATTTTCTATTAAGTTTTTATGACTTTTGAATTAACGAATAATACTATTAGGCAAACTTTTTTTTATTAACAAATACTACGCGTATAACAATAAAGTTAAAAGCAATCTCATATTTAAAGATGGTAAGCAGAAGGTAAAGTTTTTTTATAAAGTAATTAAGATTAACATACATGTAGTCAAGTAAATACTCAAGTACAAGGTAGATTGAACAACTATTTTAATTTTATAATGTTTTAAAGTTATTTAGTTTCAAAAAACTTTGATTCTTAGAAAGCTAAATACAAATAATGTTAGAAATTAGTTGCCATTACATAAATAAGAATCTAAAACTGTTTTGCAACTACCATTGAATTAATTTATCTAATTTAAACAAAAACAGAAAAAAAAAACAAATAAGTAAAAAATCAATTAATAGGGTTAAAAGCAATAAACAATGAATTATTGAATTCAAAATGAAATATGTAGAGTTAGATTAGAAGATTTAAACTCTTTCTAACCTGTTATATTACAGATATAAATAAGTTTGCATTGAAATGTTATCTTCAAATGTTCATTAGAAAGTTTTAACGGCCTAATACAACTGAAAATTTATTCCTAACTTTCAAAAATAAATTTTATATTAACTTTGTTTAAATGGTGACAGCTATATACACCTTACTTTTTATAATAAACATTTTTTATTTTTATTACAACGGTAATAAGAAATACTATACATAAATATCTGTTTAAGGAATTTAATTCTGAGTCAAACATGAAATTTAACTTTAAAATTTATTTTATTTATTTTTTCTTTATGTTTTTTTTCAGCAAGTGTTCATTAATACTTGCAAAATATTTCTGATAATAAAACTTCTTTAATGGTTCTGCATTCTAACTCTGACGTTTACTAACGTAAAGATTAAAAAACTTTCAACGTAAATTCTTTATAAGGATATTGTTATTTTTTTTAAGTTTTAATTTGAGACCAAATCTCTATGTGAACCAACTAAATTTCGGCCTATAAAATGTTCGGGCATACAAAAAAATATGCTTAATCAGCAAAACTATAAAAAAAGTGTTTTAGTTAAAACAATGAAAAAAACTTAATTGATAAAATAATTATTAAAAAAACGTTTTAGTAAAATTATGAATTTGTAAAAATGGAAATGTTTTGTAAAACGATGTATTAACTAAACTGTCTACTCACTTAAATTTTACTAATACTTAACTGTTTTTTAAATTTTATCATGAACTGGTTTGGAAGTTTGAACCGCAGCAGGCGGAATTTATCTTAATAAATAACATAGGAAATTATTTTAGTTATTATTTTTCTTTTATTGAAAAATGTTTTTTTTTTCTAATTAGCAATAGTTGTACATATTGTTTATTAATGATTAAAAAACGTCTCAAATAGTTTAGTCTAAGGACCTGATTTGCAAAAAACTTTTCGATTTTCGAGTCCTACAGTACAATATGTACAGCGTATATTATAAAACAATTTTAAGCAAAAAGTAATAAAAATTAATAAATAATAACTACAAGCTTACTTCTATACAACATAAAGAAAAAATTGTTCAACAATAAACATAGTTTAAGTAAAAAAAAAAACAATAATAAACATTTATTAGATAAACTTTACTATTTCAATAATATTGTTTTAACAAATTCGAAAAAAAGTTTTTAACACATTCGAGAAAAATAACTCATTTAAATATATTCGTTTTTTAAATTTTAATTAATGTATATATATATATAAAATAAGGTTAATGTTTAAACGTAAACACTTTCAACTGAGCCCACTTGAAGGGCTTTTAAATAATTTATTCAAATGGCGATTTTAAAAATTCTGGAACATATGTTTCACAAAGCTTTAATTTTTCATAAAGCTTTGATCATCAGCCAGTTAAATTCAAAATACAAAGCACTGTACTAAACAAAGATACAGAAGTTATGCAAAAAAACAAAAAGCAGAATGACGTAATATTGTACATTACAAATATTCAGTACAAAAATCGATCTACCTTCTAACTAATTAAACAACTAAAATTAACGAAAACAACAGTCAATTGACTATAAAGTGCTTCAAAATTTGTTGTGTTTTAAAAGAAGCTATTTTATATGTCGACAAGACGATACAAATTCGCTTTGCTTATTTAAACAACCTTCCTTTTTTAACGCATACATAACGGCTGTTGATTCTTTTAAGCACAGCCTACAAACAGGGTTGTTACCATCTGCTATTGGCTGTGCTCTTTTTATCACTTCCCAAGTATACTGTTTTTTGTTTTTTTGCATAACTTTTGTATCTTTGTTTAGTACAGTGCTTTGTATTTTGAATTTAACTGGCTGATGATCAAAGCTTTATGAAAAATTAAAGCTTTGTGAAACATATGTTCCAGAATTTTAAAAATCGCCATTTGAATAAATTATATATATATATATATATATATATATATTATAAGTATTAATTATCAATTTTACCATTAAAATCATTCTCTTTGATTAAACAGTGTAGTAGATTAGTATAAGTTAAATATATACCAAGTAATGTTTAAGATAAACATTGATTTTTATATATTTTAAATAAGAAAATACGGGTAATAACCATAAAAGGTCTAATAAATTCAACATAATTTTATGTTTATTATAACAAATAATAATTTATAATATAATTTTAATAAACATCTAAAGTTAAAACTATATTTTATATTGATGTAGAATGTTTTATACTAAAATGTAATAAAAAACCTTCGCAGTACATCTTGTAATGCAGATTTTTAAGTTTGACTTATCCTAAACTTTTGATAAAGAATATGTACTGTTTTTTACACACAATTAGCTTTATGAAAGTTTAGTTAATACATCGTTTTACAAAACATTTCCATTTTTACAAATTCATAATTTTACTAAAACGTTTTTTTAATAATTATTTTATCAACTAAGTTTTTTTCATTGTTTTAACTAAAACACTTTTTTTATAGTTTTGCTGATTAAGCATATTTTTTTGTATGCCCGAACATTTTATAGGCCGAAATTTAGTTGGTTCACATAGAGATTTGGTCTCAAATTAAAACTTAAAAAAAATAACAATATCCTTATAAAGAATTTACGTTGAAAGTTTTATTATCAGAAATATTTTGCAAGTATTAATGAACACTTGCTGAAAAAAAACATAAAGAAAAAATAAATAAAATAAATTTTAAAGTTAAATTTCATGTTTGACTCAGAATTAAATTCCTTAAACAGATATTTATGTATAGTATTTCTTATTACCGTTGTAATAAAAATAAAAAATGTTTATTATAAAAAGTAAGGTGTATATAGCTGTCACCATTTAAACAAATTTAATATAAAATTTATTTTTGAAAGTTAGGAATAAATTTTCAGTTGTATTAGGCCGTTAAAACTTTCTAATGAACATTTGAAGATAACATTTCAATGCAAACTTATTTATATCTGTAATATAACAGGTTAGAAAGAGTTTAAATCTTCTAATCTAACTCTACATATTTCATTTTGAATTCAATAATTCATTGTTTATTGCTTTTAACCCTATTAATTGATTTTTTACTTATTTGTTTTTTTTTTCTGTTTTTGTTTAAATTAGATAAATTAATTCAATGGTAGTTGCAAAACAGTTTTAGATTCTTATTTATGTAATGGCAACTAATTTCTAACATTATTTGTATTTAGCTTTCTAAGAATCAAAGTTTTTTGAAACTAAATAACTTTAAAACATTATAAAATTAAAATAGTTGTTCAATCTACCTTGTACTTGAGTATTTACTTGACTACATGTATGTTAATCTTAATTACTTTATAAAAAAACTTTACCTTCTGCTTACCATCTTTAAATATGAGATTGCTTTTAACTTTATTGTTATACGCGTAGTATTTGTTAATAAAAAAAAGTTTGCCTTATAGTATTATTCGTTAATTCAAAAGTCATAAAAACTTAATAGAAAATATTTATAAACATATAAATACCGCATTTTGCGGACTCAAACTTGCAATAAATAGAGTATATTCATTTTTATAACAGAGCTATAATAAGTAAAAAAATAATAGTTAAGTTTTTGTGAGAATGCTAGTTTTACGTTATATTTGATAATCATCAATTTATTAAATGGGCGTTTCCTTCGATGTAGCATTTGACAGGTGCTGAAGGTGAAAGCACTTAATACTTCAATATAAAACTGCTAGAATTATTATTTATTAATAATGTTTCGTTTACAAACGATTTGTTTTGTTTTTAGTGTATGAATATATATATATATATATATATATATATTAAAAAGGTTTATTTAAAGATGCAAAACTCAAAGGACTCGTGTTTAGTGACTATTCACTCATCAGTTTTAAAACAAGTTTAAAATCTATAAATATACCTTTGAGTTTTGCATCTTTAAATAAATCTTTTTAATAATAAAGCCCTCAAAGTGGGCTCAGTGTGAAAAATTTAATTTATTAAGTTAAATAACTTAATTCTATATATATATATTTTACTTTCATAATTAAGAAGTTAAGAGCTCTTACAAATATTAATAAATTAGTTTCTAGAAAACAAGTAGTTTATTTATTTAAAGCTTTTTTAAGTGTTTTCAACTGTATGCAGTTAATTTGTAAAAAAGTATAACGGCTAAGCTCTTTTAACTAGAATGTATTTATACCTCTTACAAAACTAAAATAATTACTAATTCAAATAAATAACAAGCTGTTCTAAATATATATTTTGTTTAAGTGTAAAGAGTAAGCTAACTTTAGTATTTATTTCATTACACTTATATTATTTTTAAAAACTTCATAAAAGAGTTTAAACTTTTTTTATAATATATTGACTTCGAGATGTCTTCTAACTTTATTTTTCTCAATCATTACCTAAACAAACACAAATTTCGTTCTAAAATAGAAAAAGGTAAAAAAAACGCATTAAAAAATTCACAGTCATTCAAAGTTTTACATGAAAAGACTGTATTTTGCTGTCTCAAACTAACATCAACTTCAAGCGAATAACTTTTCATTATCAAGCTAAATAAAATATATATTTTTCTTTTTAATTTTGTGAGAATGCTAGCGTGACGTCATATTTTATAACTACTAATTTATTAATAGTGTATTGCGGCGGATGGAGAATTTTAACAGATGCTTAACCTTAAGAAAAGTTGTTATAATTTCAAAAATCTTATAAAAATTTTTTTTAATAACATTTTAATTACAAAGACTTCGCTATAATTGTAATATTTTTATCTTACTTAATAATTTTTTTAGTATCAAATTAAGCATAGTTTTAGATACTTTAAGTTCTTTCAAACCTTATTAACTAGTAGAAGTATTTCAATATTAAAAATCTAATGTTAATTTGCTAACTAGTTGTTACATAAATTTTTAATAGAAGTAGAGAATTTATAAATGTAGAATAATATAAGCAACTTGCAGTAATATTCCTAGCATAGTTGTTTTAGTCTAAATAGTTATTTTATACAGAAAAATATCTTAAAATGTTATAGCTGTTTAAACAACATGGTTATTTGGATAATGTCATTTAATAAAAGCTTAATTTATGTTGTAGCTAACTAGTAAATAAGGTACTAAAAAATATTTTTACAACTAGTTTTTTAGCTATTTCGTTGTTTTTTTATATACTTTATTTCGACAAACAGTACAAATATAAGAGTTAATTTTGTTTGTTTTTTATTTTCAAAAAATAATTTAAACAGCTAATGTGTAAAATATTATTAAAAAAAAATATTTAAACTAGCATAACTGTATAAACTGTCTAAATGATTTCACTAAAATCGATTGCAAAGACTTGATTTTTTCCCCTCACTTTTTGTCAAAACAAGTCGAACGGTTTAAACTTAAGTGTTTAATTTATAATAATATAAATAAAAAAAATTTTTTAAGCTAATTGCTGACGTAATGAAAAGAATGTTTATACATTTAATTTATATTAAGTTATGATTAATGTTTTATTTTATTTCAACCAGCCTTAATATTTATTTAGTTGCTTGACATCATAGTTTTTAAACTTTATAAAAAATGTGCTCGAATTTTACATAAACTTTAATTAAAAAGTATCTATAATATTTTTCCAATTCTTGCTGTACAAAACTTAAAAGTAAAACCCAATTAACTAAATAATCAATTTAATAAAACTGGTTAAAACATAATAAATAAATGTAAGCAAATTGTTGTATATTGTTTAACAAAGTGAAAAAAAGTAATTTTATAAAATAATAAATGGTCAATGTAATAAAAATACTTGATTTTAATCTTTATATCATTAATAATACAAACAACATCTTTTTTTTTGATATAAACACTTGAAGCCAAAAAATAAAAAAAATTTAGTTGCATTTTAACTTTTTAAAAAACAAGCAACTCGACTCCGCAATACTATATTCAAATATAAAGTTGATTAAATTATTTGATTGATTCTGATAACAACATTAATATTAATATACTAATCTGCTAATTACAATTTATTGCAATTTTTTTTTAATACTTTTTACTACTTCAGTACCAGTAATATGTATTCCAAAAATTAAATAAAATTAGTATATTTTCTATAAATTCTTATAAAACACGTGTAGTAAAATTAATAACTACTTATTTATTCCGCTTATGCAGTTAAAAATAAACAAGATTTTAATAACTATAAAAAAAAACGTTGAATGTTTTACAGCATGATAAATTATGATGCTGTGGAAACTGGCGTTAAGTTATAGTAACAAGATATTTTCTGAAGGATCCAAAAATACAGAGACATGTGTTAATTTTACAAGTATAAACTTTGTTAATAGATGGCATTTATTGAAAAACTTACTTTTTTTATTATTTTTTTTAAGCTATGTTATTATACGTCATGTCAAATTTTTTAAGTTATAAGTATTTTACGTTTAAATGAATAAACCCTCAGTTACGTGACATTAAAACAAATATAAAAAAACCTAAAATATCACAGTCAGTGTGTTCAACAATATAGTGTTGATAACAAGCACTTATATTTGTTATGTTAGTGCTTTAGTATTAAAAAATTTAAAATTTACTGAATTTTTTATTCTAGAATTGTAGATTAACGTTTGTTTAGGAAAGTAACTTTAAAATGAGGTAATTCACATGCAGATTTACAAATTTTTGTTTATATTATATTTTTAGTCATCAATTTTTTGTTTTATTTTTTTTTAATTATGTTTTTATATGAAAATTTATTTTATTTGTATTCTATTTTAGACTTCAGTTTATTGTTTACTAACTCAAATTTTCTATCTCATGCTACTATTAGGCTTTTTTGTAAATATTCACTATCTTTGAGTTATATAAAAAACTATAAGAATCAGTTATGATAAGTAATTGTTTTTAAAAATAATAATACATTTTGTTTACAAATTGACTTTAACTTATTTTAGTTTTAAACATTGATACACGTGCTGAATAAAAAAAAAATAATTCTGAAACTAGTTATGTAAGCATGTATAAGAATAAGTGCAATGTGCTTCGAAATTGTTAGAATAATTTTCTTGTACAGTTTTTATAGTTAGCTCTCAGTTTAAATATGCAATTCAATAGATTAAAGTCGTAGTGAAGTATATATTAAATATAACAAACTACTAACAATAAATAAGTATATATTAAAATTAGTATATTTAAACCATGAAGTTGTTGTTAGGACTAATAATTAAGTAAATTATAGAATCATTTATAAAAAAAAATTTAAACGTTAAATATAAAAAAATATACTTTTCAAAAAAATATACCTAAATTTAAATTTCAACAAAATCGGCAAAAGTCTGCAGAACAAGTCCGGACTTTCGTTTGCCGTGAGACAAGCTCAAATTTAACAAAAGGGTTGATCATGCCAATTCGATTATCAGACCACAAGTTTTGGTAGACTGAGACCGGTTTCGTCCTTATTAGGACTAATCAGTCAGTCACAACCGAAAAACTTGTAGTCGTCAATCTACAAACGGTTTATCATGCTTTCGCATGAAGCAACCATTTGCTGGCAATGATTAGTGACGTCAGCATTGTCTTTGCCGTGCAACGTTTAAAACATTGTCCACTAGGCAAGACATCTGGTACGCTCGTTTTAGTAATCAACAAAACTGTTTGTTGATTGTACACTGAGCTACTTGCTTGTTAAAAAGTAAAATCAGTATTTTCTCCTTTAGTTTTCAACATAACTTACTAAGTTGTTGTATTAAATAACATATTTGTTTCTTTTTAGAAAAGTAATAATTAAACACTGCTTTTAGCAGTGCAAATTTTGAGACTTTGAATACTAATTATTGAAGTAATGAATTCTTTTCATTATAGTTTGAATTACTCATAGTATTTATTGTTGTATAATTGTTTTAAAAATTTAATCAACAGTTTGAACTTAAATATACTAGGTTAATATTTGTTTAAATCAATTTAAACAACAAGCAGTAATAACAAGAAAAATCAGTGTTATAACTAAATAAACCGTATTTTAATACAACAAGTCTATAAAACAAAAACCTTTTTTTCTAGCACTTAAAAACATTGTTCTTAAAGTCAAAGTTTTATAGTAAAAAATGTGCTAAAACTTTAAATAGGAGTAAGTACATACTTTTTAAATTAAATTTATTTCGCAAAAAGTTTATTAATGTGCTGAATTTCATTTACAGATAGATAAATTTTACTACATAAACGAAAAAAGAAAAAAAAAACATAATTAGAAAAAAAATTTTTATAAGTAACAGCAAATTAATTAGTGGTTATTTTAAATTATAACATTTGTAAGTAACATTTATTTTTACAATTTTAACTACTGATTAAATTTTCTTACACTAGAACTTTGTTTAATTAAACTTTATAAACTTAGTTTTACTTCAACGTCACAAAAAAGAATATTGTTGGCATAATTTTTAAATAAATGTTTACTTAGTTCTAGTTTATGAATATTAAGTGGCTTTATCTACTTTTATTTATTTTTCTACTGTATAAAAAAAAACACAATTAACACAAGGAAAACGTTTTTTTAAATTTTGGTACCACATATTTTTAGTGAACTGAAATAACTAAAGCTAAAATAAAATTGAATAAAAAATTATCAATCAAAATAAAAACGATATTTTATAAAACGAAATGAAGACATTTGAATTTATCTTAAAAAAAAATATGATTATTAAAATTATGAATACTTATGCATTTTTTAAAGTGCCAAATTTAAAACTATAAAACTAAATTAAAATTTTGCTCAGCTCAAAAAAAATATTTAGTAAAAGATAATTAGTAATACTAGTTTAGACTCTATAACTTGCATAAAAAATCCAAAAAATCCACACATAATGGTTTAACTGAAACAACTAAAATTAATAAGAATGCTAAAATAAATGGTGACTTAAAAAAAAAATTTGCGACAGAATTAAATGTCAAGAATATCTTGAGCAAAATGTCTTGATTTTATTAAATGAATGCTAAGTATAACTTAACTAATAAAAAGGATGCTTATTAAGACTGCATAAACAAAACTAATAAAACGTTGTAAGGGAAAACTTTTATTAAAATTTAATTCTAAACGTAAGGCTAAACTTTTATAAAACTTTTCGCAGATATAAAGCTTTATAAAATAACTGATTAAACTAAAAGCAGAAAAAAAAAACTGATGCAAGTAAACACTTAGTGACGTTATGAAAAATGCGACAAACGTTCGCTTCGAAGATAAATTCATAAACAAATACAAATTGCAAAATTGTAGCTGTAGCCGTGATATGAGCAATTTTTAAACCAGAAATATCGGGTTATAAAACTAAAAATTACTACTCTTTGTAAAGTATTATAAGTCTGAATTGTATATTTGCTGAGCCAGCTTTTTTTTATGATCTTTATACATTTAATTCTAAGCCACTTTTTTAAAAGATATTATAAAACAGTCAAAAAAAAAATTACAAATAGAAATAAAAACGTAAAAAAAGTTACCTTTTTTTTGCTGATTTCAAAATGACTTATTTTTACTGCATGATACTTAAATGAACCTTATAAATTTTAAAATATTTTTTTATTATTTTACTTGCTTAAACAACTTAAAAAATTCTTGAGACTTAGATATTATTGAATTATGAAAAAACAGCCATATCTTTTAATATAACCGAAAATAGTTTAATTACTTTCTAACTTCAATTTGATTTATATGCAATTTTATTTTTTTTATATATGTTGTTAACTTTTTAATCTAAGTTTATATTATCTTAGTTTATGCAACTAATCCAAGTTTTTGAAGTTTTGTTTTCTTTTCTTGAACAGGGTAAAAACAGATGTTTTATAAAACTAGATATGTAATTTAATTTTAAATATAAAAATTTAATGAATAACTCGTAAGTATGTACTCAAACAACTAGCAAAAAAATAATGATCCTAATGAATTAAATTATACTTGGTAATTAAAGCTTTTAATTAAATTTTTTTTTAAGTTACACAAGGTTACGTAGTGTACTTAGCAAAATTTAAAATTTTAATTTAATTTTGATTTTAATATTAAACTGAATATATAACAAAATATTTAGCAGGTTTTATACATAAAATAACAATAGACCCTGTTTTATACCTACAAACCATGTAATATTGTAAGTTAAGAATTTTCAACAGACATGATCTTAAATGCACATAAGTTTAATATTTATTTAAGTTTATTTCTATTTGTTTTTCTTAAATAAAATTAAAAAATGTGTATACCAATTGTATCACTAATTTAAGTAGACAAGTTCTATAAATATAAAACATATAAAGCATAGTTTGCAGAAAAAAAATTAGAAAATTTTCGTGAAAAATAGAAACTTGTATCAAAAACTAAAATATTGCGTCAAATTTAGGTATTTTTTTAAAAGAAGTAAAAAAAATCGTCAAAATGTCCATAAATTAAAGGAATTTTGCAGACTTAAGAAATTTTTTTTTGTCTCTTAAACCTACTGAAACAAAAAATTAGTACAATACTTTTTTTGCTAAAAAACATTTTCTGTCAAAAAAAAAACCATATATTCAAAAAAATCAAAACCAATGTGTTTTAGCAACGAAAATAAAAGTAATCAAAAATATTTATAGTTAACATAAAATGCGAAAAGTTGCCATGAGACTTTAATCTAAAGCATCAAAAAATTCTTTTTTGCAACATTAATTTGTGGTGACTGAAATCGATTTAAATAATTTCTTCACAAAAAAATTTGTGAAAACTGAAAATATTTTAATGGTTGGGTTATGTTGATTTTACTTTTATACTTTTAGTCATACTTTAAGTTTTAAATTGGCCGAGTGGTTATACGATTTTTGTTATTTTGTTTAAATTAACTATTGATAGATACAAACATAGTTTTATTTAACATTTTTTTATTTTTGCTTTTCTAATAACATAATGTTTCCTTTATTTTAATTTTTATTAGTTGTAGTAGAAATAATTGTAAAAAGTATTAAGTAAAATTTTATTAGATTGGTATACATTAGAATTTGTGTACTTCAGTTAGTTAATTAGAATTTATATATTTTTTTATAACTTATGCATCTTTACACTATAAGGTACATAAAAGTTTTTTCAACCAACTATAAATAACTATCAATTTTGAAACACTTTTGTTAAAATACTTTAAGAAAAAGTTTCCTAGTGAAGTATAAACAAAATAAATCACGAACTGTCGCATTTTAATTAATTTTATAATAAAAGAACATTCTGAGTAAATTTTGATTCGAAAGTTCTGTTAATTTCGTTTAGTCATATTGAAAGCCTTTTTAAACAAGGCAATAACTATTTCTAATTATTTAAAATTTTGTATTGATTTGTTCTAAAAACTCTGCATCACTGATTGTAGAAAATTATTGTTGTATCTAAAGAAAGCAATTATTATAAGTTATCGCATTATTCTCTGTGTTAGATACAAAAACAAGATGATTAGTTACAAATATCGTCAATTAATAAAGTTATATTGGAATTTTTTTTTAAAGAGACTAATAAATTTTTATCTTTAATACTTGTAATATATTTAAGTTTGATATTTTGCAACATTTAGGTTGTTTCTATCTAACATAATTTTTTTCTAACTATTTGAATTTATTTTGAATGAGACTAATAAAACGTCTTAAAAATGTTTATCTTCACGTTTAGTATATAAATTCTTTCAATTACAATAAATATTAAGAAAAAAGTATTTTACTTTCTAGTAATTGTAACACACATTAGTTATGAAAAAAAAACATCTAAGCTTTAAACATAAACTTCTTAGTTATATTTGTGTCGCATGTAAAAGAACCTATATAAGTGTCAAAAACACAACTAATAAAAAAATATTTTTTAACTTATTAATGTAGTGGTAGTACTCAAAGTACTTTTATTAAACTTTAAAACTACCAACTATTACTAAATTTACAAAAACATAAATCAATACCACAAAAGTAAAGCTAAATCTAAAATATTAGTACAATAAAGTTAATATAGAGTACGTTTGAATTTAAAGAAAGCATAAAAATGATAGTTTACTAAAATTGTGAGATACATAAAAAGGAAGTCAAAAGAAAGAAATCGTAAATTAATAAACACAACTTTGACTAGTTTTAAGATAAAACTATGCGAATAAAACTTTAACTGTTGTTATTTTTCTCTGTTTTTTGCAACATGTTTCCTAGTGATGTAATAAGCAAAAAGCAAAAATAAAAAAAAGTTGCTTCATCGTTCTCAAAATAAACAAAACTAGTTTAAAGAATATATGAAACATTTAAAATGAGTCTAATTTGTCATTTTTAAAACCCTAACACATCGAAATTAGTTAAAATTTTACGTATACAATAAACTTATATGCATTAATGCTAAAGTTTAATTACTGTTATTGAAATATAAAAAAAACTTATAAAATTTAACTTATAAAAGTCTTTGTGTGCAAGAACAAATTCAATAAATTCATATAAAATATATCACAACAGTTTTTAATTGAATAACAATAGCATAAACAAAGTTTGTTTAAAAGTTAAGTTTTATTTTAATACTACAGTAACTAATAGATAGCAATAAAGTTGCCGTTTTTTAATTGTTTTAAATATAACAGTGCTTTAAAAATTTTAAACGAAAATGAGTAAAAAAATAATTTTGTTTGCTTGACTTTTTTTTTAATTAAATGATTGTTAATTTAACACTACAGCATGACTACGACGCTTAATACATTTTACTTGTTTATAAAGTTTAAATTATTTTTACAGCCGGTTTAGGCCATTTAAAGTAAATAGCGCAAAAAAGAAGAATAGTTTAAATCTAATTTAAATTTATCACTATTTTGCTGCTGAAAGTTTGTGTTTTTTTACAAAATACGTAAGAACAAAATAACTATGTAGTTGATAATACAAATATTCAGTTACATTAAGAGGTACACTCTTTATCTTTAAACCTCAAGTACAAAAAAAAAACTAAATTTAAATTCATTGTTATATAGATAACTTAAATATAAACCTTAAAGGTATCTGAACTAGATGTATAAAACGACCTTTTGCTCATCGAGCCTCACATAAAAATTATAAATACTGCTAAAACTGATTGTAAATAATGTATTTTTATGAAAACTACAATTTTCTTGTAAACTTAAACTTATATTTATGTCTAAACCGAGTTTTAATTTTTTGATTTTCTTTTAAACTATTTTCGATTTTATTTAAAACCTTTATTTTAGAGTTTTATTAAACCTGTTTTAAAGAGGTTTCTAAAATGTCTTGTTGTAAAAAATAATAAATTGTCTAAACAATCAAAGTTTTTATCATATAGGTTATATCAGAAAGATTGTTGGTATGTTTCGATACTTAAAAAAACAAACATGTCAACATTTTGTTAGTAAATCCGTGTGGATGGTTTATGAACTGCAATTAACCATAACCACGATACTATTAGTGATTTAATATATTGTTACGACAATAGTAATGGCCTATATTACCTTGACGATAAGATTTTGAAATATCTGAACACCATCGCTTGTTATCGCTGGATAGTTGTTGAAAGTTGAGTTGTTACTATTAGCTTTGTCAGATAGCAGGTATGTTTGTATAGCAGTAGTTTGTTGTATGCTTTGCTTGGATCAGTGATTTGTTAACGGCTTCTATGTTAGTTAAAAAAACTTTTCTATCCGTTTTTTTAAATAATATATGTAATGTAAGAAATAGCTTTTAATTAAAATTTAATGGTTTAAATTAAACTGGTTTATTATTAGTTTTTAAACATTTTATTGAGTTTATGGATAAAAATTTTAAAGCACATGTGTCAAATTTTAGTTTAATATATTAAATGAAAAACATTTGATCATTATCTAATTTATGTTATCTTTACAGTACAATTTAATATCGAGTAATAAATTATTAAGTTAACGTGGAAATTGTTATTTAACAATTAAATATACTTTTTAAAGCATTTATAATCACCATGCTTAGCTAATTTTTTTTTATTAATTTATTAAACTTATTAAAAAAAAAATAAGTCTACGATTTATTAAATTCTGAATCTAAAATTATTTTTTAAATTTCCATATTAAAAATGATAATTATTTATAATTCTAGGATATACGAGCAAAATTTTTTATTGTTTAACTTGATTTGCTATACTACAGAACGTACTGCATGGTTTAATTAATTAAAATAAAATACTTTGATTAAACTAGGAATTAAGTTTTGTGGTAAAAATTAAAAATATAGAACGTTTGTATGTATGTCGCGATATCATGTCAACATTTTTTTTAAATTTGAAGTGATTTAAGTATATAAAATTATTTTAATTATTTGGTGTTAGAAAGTGAAGATAAAGTGAAATAGTAGGAAAATATATGAAATAATTTACAAATATGTATAGCGATGAAAAGTACGAATTACCGAAATAAATGAGTATATATTAATTGTAGTTTAACTCAGTTTATTTTAGTTAAACTAAATATACTGAATAATATATAAACTTCTGTATGGTTATACCACACACTGTAAACATAACAAAGCATGATTTTATAAACTAAATTTTTAAACTCAAATTAAATCTTTCACTAAAAAAAAAGTGAAAAATGGAGAATTTTTTTTGGATATAATAATTAACAATAATAACAGAAACTACTTACTGCTGTGAATATTTAAAATAAAACATTATTTTATATTTTGCAAAGCTAACTTAAGCAATGATTTTATTAAATGCAAACTTTCACTTCAAAACAAAAATATTTTATATGAAGTTCAATAATGAAGTATTATTTTAGTTATTATTTTTATTAATTATAAGTTTAAGGATTAAAGCTTGTTAAAATTATGTAGTTTAAATAACAGTTTAATTTTGATTGAAGAACATAAGTATTTTTCTACCTTTGAAATAAAGCTTTTAAAAATGTAATTGTTTTATTAATTTAATTTATTAATTATTTATTAGAAGCTCAGCCAGTTTGGGTCGTTAAAATTTATACATGAGAGGCTTTTCAACATAAGATTTATACGATCAGTTTTTTAAGGAAAATTGAGTTATAAATTAGTTATACTTTTTACATCACTGCCTTAAATTAAATTATTAAGTATACTTTGATTGATAAATAGAGTTATCACTTGTTGTTATATTTTGTTTATCTTACAACATTTTTTTTAATTTTAAATTAAAGGTAGTTTTAAAAACTTTTAAATTTTTAAGACAACCTAATTCAAAACAATTTTCTACTACCAAGAAATTATCTAACGTTATACATTTTAAAAGGTTTAATAGCTAAAATTACACTAAAACTTTCTTTTTTTGACCTATGATGCTAATAACTATTAAACTTACTACAACTAATACTTATATTAAACTTATATACATCTGCAATTTTTAGAACATTTAGATAATAAATAATTTTTTAAATGTTTATTAATATAAAAGATTAGACGTTTATTCTAGTTATATCTCAAAATACGTTGAGATCTATTTCATTGATATTTAAAGAAAAACACAAAATTTTAATGATCAAGGTTTTAACGATAATTGAATATAAAGAAGTTATACTTTTTACAAAATTAAATTATTTAAGATTTCTTGAGTGTTAACAAAAGTTATCACTAGTTGTTATATTATTAGTAGCTTTACCTTACAATAATTTGTTTTTATTCCAAGTTAAAGGTATTTTCAATAATTTTAAGTTTTTTACAATACCTAACTCAAAACAGTTGTCTATTACCAAAGCATTATCTAACGTTATACCTTTTAAAGGGTTTAAGAACTAAAAATACACTAAAACTTACTTTTTTATGACTTATTATGCTTTATAACTGAATCTTACTACTACGAGTAAATAAGCAAAAATTATATACATCTGCAGTTATTAGTATAACTAGATAAAAATTATTAAAATAAAAATTTGCTAATATTAGCGATCAAACGTTTTTTCTAGTTATATCTCATAATACGTTGAGATCTATTTCATTAGTACGTAAAGAAAATATCTTTTTAAGTAGAATAAAGTATGACTCATTTCATAATTAGTTTAAGCCAGTATTTATTTCGGCCATCATCAACGAAACCGGTCGTAGGATTGTCTCGGATGCTGTTGGTGTTGACCTTGCGGTAAAGTTCATTGTTTATATAATTAGTTTAAAAATGTTTATTTCTGATCAAGATTTTATAAACTTTAAATATTATAACGAATGTACGGAACACAATGTACATAGTATTAACTTCATAGTACAAATTTTGAAAACATCCAAAAATTACATAACTAAAAAGACATGTTAAATCTAATAAAAACTAGTCTATACATTAGTAGCACTTTAAACACAAAAATTTTGCTCGAAAATTCGTTTTTAACAAAAAGTTTATAATTAACTTTGAAAAGTAAATCAGTAACAATTTCTAATAAGAAACTAGAAACTTAATTTAATAAATGACGATATACGAAATGATTTATTTAACCAAAACTTTAATAGCAGCTAATAGATTCCACCTTATTTTGATGCTTATTTACATTAAATAATTTTTTTCATTAATATAGATTTTCAAACATAGTGTTCGAATGGATTTATTAATTTTACCTTAGTTTTTGGGTTTTTAAAACTTATAAAATATCAATTTAAAATGTAAGTAAAAAAAGTATTCGACAATAATTGCTTTTGTTTTAATAAAAAAAAAGAGAATTTTTGTGTTGTTATTTTTGCTAACTACGATGATACTTTTTGCAAATTTTACAAATAATTTTTAAGAAAATGTTTACTTGCAAAACATTTTTTGTTTCAATTGTTTAATTTTTTCGTAATATCGTAACACTTAAACTTATGTAGTAACATTTGAATTCTTTAAAAAACAAATAAGGCATTAGAACGCATAATATATTATTTTAATAAAACAAATAGCTTACATATAAAGAATTAAAAATTTGTAGGTTAAACTGCTTGAAGCATGCATTTAACTATATCCAAGAAAAAATTACATATCAGCTATCAATTTCAATAGATGTTTATAAACCCTAAACATATAGTTAAATTTATAAAACTTGTTTTTCAGTATTCCTAAGGTTTTAGTTTATTTTCCCGAGTTTCTTTGGGTTTCAAAAATTTTAAATATTGCTTTAAAGAAGTTTTAATTATCCATTTCGAACTGATTTTATTTATATAAAAAACTTATTTTTTTTTCCTTACGTAAGTTTTGTAATTAAGTATTTTTTTTTTCAATGTTTTACTATAAATACTATAATGAATAATAATGTCATTTATTTTATTAACAGACGTCAAAACAGTATATTTAAATAATCTATCAAGTTTAATCTTCATTAGATTAGTTCAACATAGTTTGATTGCAACAGACATTAAGGTACTTTATATCCGTTTAGTGCGGTGTATCAAAAACATATTAATTTCTTTAAAAAATTTTCTGCTACAACATAAAAAAGATGTAGTTTCGGAAATCAACAATTAGTATTACAATTTATAAAATTTAAGCAGCTTTAAATTTCTTAATCAAAACTTTGTTTCTTGATAATTAGCTCAAATAATATTATTATTGATTTAAGAATCAATTTTTAGCTTTTTTAAGCTAAAAAAATTAAAGTTTATATTATGCTAATAAAATATTTTTTTTAAAATTATTAAAAAGCATATAGTTGTATCATTTGAAACTTTTGTAATTTCGATAACGTAAATTACAAGTCGTTTTTTTTTTCAAGCTAACAATTACGCAACACTAAGTATTTACAATTTTAATATACATAAATACGTAAAGTAGATAAAAAACGTTAAATATAATTTGTAATCTTATATCTTGTAATATATTTACATAACTATAATATAATTTTAAATTTTTTTAATATATATTGTATTATGATGCAGATGACCAAAACAGACTAAATTAGCTAAAATGAAGTTTTAAAGCAGATATTTTTTTAAACTTTCATTGTAAGTAGTACTACTTTAGTCATAATATTCAATCAGCTTTTATTAAAATACTGTTTAAATTTAAGTTAATAAAATAAACTATGACTTCACAAAACAAAATTATCAGTGATCATCGTTTAACTCTGAAATTGTTGAACAAATTTTACTATGACTAACAATAAGTGAATTACTAAATAAAATAAGTTTCTAAGTTATCTAAAATACTTTAAAAAAAGTTTTATATTGTCACTTTTAATGTGTCGTTGTAATCTTAATCCTTTTGAGGCATATTTTATAATGTAATAAACAAAAAAATAAAATATTGTTGTTGCAAAATAAAATTAAAATTTGTATAAAAAAGACAGTCTAAAATATATTGTTCATATGTACACAAAACATTTTTTTAGTTTAGTCTTAAACAAAGTAAAAGTCCTAAGTAGCACTTTGTTATAGCAATTTCTTTGCATAACCATTAGTATATTGGTAAGGTCAATTTTGAATATGAATAAATTTTTAGGTAAACTTAAACATAATTTGGATTTTTTTTTGATTTGATTAGTTTTACCTGAAAACTGCACTGAGCAGCAAATATAACCTTAATAACAAGTATTTAGGTTTAACCGAGTTTTTTCACGTAGATTATTAGATAAACTTGTTTTATTTTGATATTATTTTAAAACAACTAGAAAAAAAAGAGATTATTAATAAAAAAGTATTGCAAACTTAAAAATGGTAGTTTAACATTAGGTAAAAACATTAAAGATACTTAGGCACCTTTTTTTATTAGTTTTTAAAATTAGTTTATTTTAAGTATAGCAATGAAGTTTTTAGTCGAGTTAAAAGTTTTTTTTTTAAATTTAGATCTCACTTAAATTACAGTGTTATTTAATTTAAACTTAGTTGACCATTAATATTGCTTTAAAGCATCAAACTATCATAAGTAAAATCTAATAAATAATAGATAGCTTATTAGTCCATTTTAATGCTTTTTAATTTTTCATTACGGTTTTTTTTTTTATACTTTGTATTTGTTTTTAAACAAATTTTATTATACTATGTTTATTTAAAAAATTCTTTTTTATTTTAATCCAAGTCGTATTAAAGAAAATGTATGAGTTGTAAACTAAATAATAATTTTAATTTGACAACTAGAAAAATTTCTCATAGTCTGACATAACTATTTTTATTTATTGACTTTTAAATTTTATAATGGAAACAAAATGAAACTATTCGTTGTTATCTTAAAGATTCTATTGGATTAAAACTTAAAATGTTTATCAAAATTTTCATATAAAAGTTTAAAGTAATGTTTGAAATACACTATATTCGTTCAATACTACAAATAAAACAAAATTTAGTACGTATTTTTCTAGGAAGAACTTTATAAACAAAACAAAATATAGAACTAGGAAGAATTTTAGTACTATAAGTTAATGTTTGTTTTTGATTCATAAATTTAGTGCAAAACAAACATAACTTTTTTTATAAAAAAATAATATACTAAGTGTTATTTATTGAAATTTATCAAAACATTATTCTTTTTTTTTTGATACTCATTTTGTTTATAAAATATTACTTCACTTTTTATGTTTAAACTTTAATTTCAAAGTGAAATGTGATTCAGAAAATATTAATAAATTAAGTTAAAACTTCTTACTTGAGCACTCTAGTGTTCCAAACTAAAAGATGTTTCAGTTAATTTCAAATTTTTATATATGAAAATAAATTTATTGTTTATAATTGTTAAAAAAGAATTATAGTTCCATAAGAAGTAAAATTCATTAATATAATATTTATAGGTATTTATTTAAAACTAAAGAAAAAAAATTGTGTGACTTTTTTGGTATTTCCCAATTAAATTTTTCTATTGTTGTTTGTTAGAGTTTGTGCTATTTACCTTTTGTGAACTATGTTTATAGGTTTCATTAAAACTTTTATAAAATTTTCAATTTTTTGTTAGGTTTCAAACATTGAAAACTTCATAACTTTAATTTTGTATTAGTCCAGTTTCATACCCATTTGTTATTGTTTTTGTCGCAAAACAAATAATAAAATATAATTTTAGGAGTCACTTATAAATTTCACTAAACTAAACTTTTTATTATTTAAAAAAAAAAACTATTTTTATCAATCATCAATTTATTTGTGATTATTCTAACCATATTTAATCAGTATGCAAATTAAATATATTTTTTAGGAAAAAATAAATTTTTAAATTTAAAAATAACCTGCAAATATATATAAATTGAAAGTAATACAAAACTTATTTAAGCTGTTTTTAACTCAGTACTTTGTATGTAATTTTAGTTAAACAATGTAGTTTATAACTACAAACAAAAAATCATTACGAGAGCATCTTTTTTGAAAAATACTGTAATGATGTAGCTAAAGTTTAACACATTAAGAGAAAGTTTTAGATATTAATTTCCTAACTTTGAAGTACTTAACTAGTTTAAATACTATAAAATCGAATTAATTGATTAACTGTATTTAACTTAATACTGAGAAGCATAAAAAACATTAAAAAAGTATAAAAAGCTCTTTCATGTGCTTATTATGATTTAGGTATTTAAGAAATTAAGCTAATCTCTTATGACGAAATATCTCAAAATAAAACTTTAACAACTCGTTTTTAGTGCTAAAATTTTTGTAATAGTTACTTTTCTTTAACATAACTAATTAAAACTGCACTGAGCAGTATCGTTTAACCTTAAGAGAATACAAGTATTAGTTAAAATTAAGTATACATTTTTATATATACTATATATACAATAACTTGTGATTTACAAAAAGCATTTTTTATCTCAAATGTACACGTGATTTAACTCATTAAAATTAATTCATCTTTTAAACAATATTAATTAAAATTATCTCGTTTAATATTTTAGACTTCTTTTCTTGAGGGTTTTAAATAAAACATACATCATCAATTTAATAAATTAATTTTTGCATTAAATTTTTATTTTACAATACGTTCTTACCTTTTAATTCGAAGTTATAAACAAGAGCGCGTATTCTAGAGCAGTGCTTCTGAACCTTTTTCTAGTGGCGGAACCCTTTTCCAAAGTTCAACTTTTTCGCGGAACCCCTATTTTTAATTTTATATAAAATGTTTAATATAATATTTCCTGCAAAAAACAAAAGAATTTCAGTGAAAAACGAATTTTTTAGCAAAACTATATCATTGTTAAAAATCATACCAATTGTAACAGTTTTAAGTCGGGTCAAACTCAAAAAGCGCCAATGGCAAAAGGTATTTTATGGTTCTATAGTAAATAAACGAAAACAAACATGATTAATCGCAACGTCATAAAAACCTTTCTTTACATAAAAAAAAAATAAGAGCTACAAACAATAAAGAAATGAACATGAACCTAATCGAATTCACAGATTACTGTAATAAACGGGTAAGATGCCTAACGAAAATAAAGTAAAAAATATTTTGTGCCAAACTTTAACTTGTCTCTTAGCAACAAGCATGTCAATGCGCGCCTGGATTTTAGATAGACTGAGACGGCAGACAAGGTTGGAGTCAGAATATAGTTTCTTTGTTCGTTTTAATGTTTGTTATATGCGAAAAGCCGGACTCGCAAAGATAAGTGGTGGTGAAAGGTAAAAGAAATTTTACTGCACGCTTTGCTAAGACGGGGTACACTGAATTTGAATATCCAAAAATTCAAAAATCTCCTTCCCTTTGAAGCTCAATTTTAAATTGCTTACTTGAGATAATTGCAGCAATTCGTTTTCTGTATCTGTAGGAAGATTCACTTCTTCTAAAGCAATATCACACATAGAAGGATTCAAAATCCATAAATTTCCGATGCGAACATCATTAGGAAAAAAATTTTGAAATATTTTAGATAAAAGATTGAGGTTTTTCGTCAGAGAAGTTTAATTCTATGCATTTTTCATTGGCCTCAATAAACCGGTGAAACATCGCAAAATTACCATCGCTAACCTATTTCTTCCAAAAGTTAATTCATTTTTAAAAGCCTCAATCTTGTCTGTCATGACAAAAATGGAATTTTGCTTCCCTTGCATGCTTAAGTTCAAAGCGTTCAATTCTTCGAAAATATCGGTGAGATAAGCTAGCCTGGCCAAAAAGAGATCATCTTATAAGAACTTCACTAATTCTTAGCCTTCATCTTTAAGAAAGGTGAACACCTGCTTCTTTAATTCAACGAGACGAACCAGTGTCCGCCCCTAAGACAGCCAGCGAACTTCGTTGTGATATAGAAGTCGCAGATGGTCAGCATCTAAACTTTCACATTTGAAACATTTGGCCTTTGTGTCACTTTTTTTTATAAAATTAACAGTTTTAATTGACGCTGAGAGAACTTCTTGTAAACAAGAAGGAAGATGTTTTGTTGCCAAATTTTCTCTATGTAAAAAACAATGTATCCATTTAGCTTCAACTACTTTATCCTTCATTTTCCTCACTACACCATTTTTGGACCCAGTCATAGTCGCTGCACTGTCAGCACAAATTCCGACACATTTTTTCCACTCTGAACCCTTGCTGATGAAATAATTTTGACACATTTTATAACTTCAACAGAAGTTGTTTTTGTGGGTAATTCTCCACAAAATAATATATCTTCGTTGAATCCTTCCTGCCCACAATATCTAAATAAAACAAGTAACAAGGCTCTGCCGCTTACGTAAGTGGACTTTTTTTTCTTATAAGTTTCTTTTTTAAATTTCATACGGCTTTGCGGAACCCCTGAGAGGCGTCGCGGAACCCTAGGGTTCCGCGGAACCCCATTTCAAAAGCACTGCTTTAGAGAATGACTTTATTTCAAATAGTCAACCTTGCTTTAAAAAATGTTGACTAGTTAACTTTTTATATTAAATTCAATATAAAATTTAAGATATGTCAAGATGCAGTCTAGCGTTTTTTTTTGTTAGCATATGGTATATTATAATAGTTATTAGATGCATATATCGGTTTTAAAATTACTAATTACTTACAAGGAAAATATTAATTGTGCATACCGCTTAAACACGTTTAAAATAATTGATTGAAAGTGCTAACTTCGACTCAATTTAGTTAGTATTTATATAAATAATTATCAAGTCTAATTTCGTAAATATAAAGTGACGTCAACAATTTTTGAAAATTACCGATTATTAATTGATACAGAAACATAATTAAGTTTTTATTTAAATTTATTTTACCTGAGCAAGTGTTCAATGAAGCAAACAGATAATAAAAATTGCATTTAATTGAATGATATGTTAATAGCAAAAATGTATACTTAGAAATAGATGAGCTTAATTAATTATCGGTTTGATGACTACATAAAATTTTAAGCAAAGTTAGCTAAAATAATTATTGCCGTAAAATTTTCATTTCTTAGAAATTTTAAAGAAATATCAAAACCTAATCAAGAAATTAAAGCTTGTTTAAACTTATAAGTATATTTTATGTTAGCTACAATGTTAAAAAAAATACAAAACAACATATTTAATAATATTTCTAAATAATTTTTTAAATAGTTGTTTAAAATTATAATGCAAGTTTTACATTATTAATTATTTTTACTTATAGTTAAAAGACAAAAGCCTTTAAAAAGTACAGTTATAAGTATAACATGTAAAGCTAAAACTTATCTTACTTTTTTTTCTACGTAATCTGTAGATCCTAAAGTTTTTAATTTGTTTAACTTGTTTCACTTTGATTAAAATGCAATTAAACTTTAAAGAATTTAGTTTATAGTTTTCTACATTTAAGCAAATTCAACTGTTTCCTGTTATTTTTATTGTATTTAAGGAACGTTCTTTTTGATAATAAAAATTATTTAGTATAATTTTTTTACTTTGTTATAGTACTCAGACACTTTTAGACTTATTTTTCAAGCGATAAAAAATCACATTAGATTTTAAGAACTTCAAACATCACATAATGTTTACATAAAATATAAGTACTTAATAGGAATTTTACTTTACATTTGTAGAAACATACCAGTATGAAGTTTTAAGCGTAAAACTGAAAAGTATTTTTTTAAATCAATAAAATACCAAATTTATTCAATGAAGCAAAATATTGATAGCAACTTAAACGTTTTTAATTAGTTTTTTTATTCAGTTTTTATTAAATATAAGTTAACATCTAACTCTTTTTTTAATGAGTAAGAATGTTAAGATAGTATTGCAGTTTTAACTTGTTTATAGTTTTATATTCAGGGTTTTATTTTTTACTTTAACTTTTACAATTTAAATTAAATGATTTAACAACTGTCAAATTTAAATAAAGTTCAACTATTTCACTGTTAATAGAAAAATCAAACAACAAATAAACCATATATTTCATTTTAGTTAAAAAAGAGATTTACACCTTTTCTTAAAAGCTGAATAATATTATCCGAGTTAAAACTTACTTGTACAGTAACCTCTCGCTTATTTACGCACATTGTGTCCACAGAAAAAGTGCGTAAAGATATGAGAGATCGTAAAGAAACGAGAGGTACCAAATATACTCACTATAATGGCTGTTTTTTAATAACGCTTCTAGTTAAAAGCAGACTGTGCACTTTCCCTTTTTTAACTATTTGTTTACTTTATTTATAAATATTAAAACAACAGATAAAACTATACATATATTAAAAAAAAGGATTTAAATTTATATAAATTAATAATACGAGTAGAAATAATTTTACTATTTTAATATTAAGTATTCTATATGTGACATTTATATTCTATTCTACTTAGCAAATTCAATTTATAATTAAGCATTTCTTTACAATTATAAAATGGTGTTTATTAATATATAGGGCAAGACCGATATATTATTTCTTTGTATTTTAAACTCTCATTATTTCATTATACTTTCATTATTAAACACAGTCATGTTTATTTCAGAATTTTGATTTAATCTCTCATTGTTAACAAAATTTCTGATATACTGAGGTATAACTAAATGTTTATCAATTAGTCAAGGAACATAAATTTACAAAGTATAAAGATATAGAGAGGTGTGTTAGCATTCAAAAACATATTTTGATTTAAAAATTTACATTAAACCTAATTTGTGCAATATTAAAAAAAAAAAAAATTACTTCTATATTTTATAGAACTCTGAAATGCGTAACTAAACGAGAGTGCGTAACGTCACGAGTGCGTAAAGATCCGAGAGGTTACTGTATATTATTTTTATATTTTAAAGATTTTGAACCACCTACCAAAAAAAAATATTTAAAAAAATATTAGAAATTTTTCAAGACAAACGACAGACGTCATTTAAAACAAAAACTACAAATCTTAGAAGGTATTTACTTATTAATTTACAAATTATAAACAAATTAAAAAAGAATATTTGAAAAAATAAATGTATGTCATTACATACTCCAAAAAAAATATTTTTTTCCATGATATACATCGCTTGTACTTATAGGTCTTTTATTGTTTTCTAAAATGTTTTCAATTTGTTTGGTTAAGTTTTATAAAATAATACGTTACAATTGTTAACATTTTGTTTTATATAAATTTTAAATTTAGATAAGTTGGTGTGAGCCGCTTAATTGCGATAAAAATTTTTGAGCCTTAAACAAATCACCTCATCAAAAATATTGTGTATAATTTATAATAATTAGAAAACCAAGAAATTGTTCTTGTTGATAACGACGTCACTACTGTATATGATTAACTAGGAAGTAAACTTTTTATTTTAGTATATATCAGTAAAACTAATATTTTGTACTAACTGGGTACTAACTAAGTGAATCAAGTTTAACTGAGATAAAAATTAGATTGATGAGGCAAAATATATATTTAAAAATGTTGTCTTTAGTTAATTATGTATATAATGCAACGATTTGTTTGTACCGGTATTAGAGTTACTATTTGAATAAAATTATATTTTAACGAGAAACTATGTCTAGGAACTAAGAATCTAAAAACTATTTTTAAAAGTTATTATTAATTTTTAAAAGTTAAAATTATTACATAAGAAACTATAAATATTTTAATTTTTGTTTAATAACTTCTTTTTTAATTTATAATTATTAAAAAAATAAATGTGTAACTTGAAATATTCTATTGTCTTAATTATTGATTTTAATTTTCAACAAAAGAAATATTGAAAAACAAAAAGTTTTCTTAGTTTTTGTAAGAAAACATATCAAAACTTTAAGAAAACTATTAAACCATTTTAGAATTATTATTATAAAAAAGCTATTAACCCGAGTTTCTGTAATTTATTTCTTAATTGTGTTTTTATTTTACTTAATGTCTAATTAATAACATAATGATAGTAAATAAAAAAATAACTTATAAAATGAGAATAAAGAAAACTCTATAATGAAAAAAAAATATTCTACTTAGACAAAAAACAAAGTATCATTTTTAAGTTGCATGAAATTGCATCTACACTCAAATAGACATTTTTGCTACATCAAGGATAATGTTAATAATTTTTTCATACTCCTAAACTAATTAAGATAAAAAGTTGTATTTAACCTACCTGACTAATATACAAGTTTAATTCATTTAATACATTTCAGCTTGGTAAGTTTACACCGAAAAAAAACTAATTTATAACACGTATTACGACTAGTCGTATATTGTCCTAAGTGGTGAAGTTCGTTATTTGTTATTGATAACACGAAACTTCTTAACTTTGTTGATAATGGCCGTAATAAATATTGTTAACATATAGGTCAATTAAGTTTCATAATTTTGTCTTTTACTCATTTAAAAAGTTTATAAAGAATCGTATTAGGCTAAAAATATAGTTAATTCTAAAATTTTATTTTAAAATATAATAAAATTAAATGCTTTAGTAAAAAATTTTTTGTAACATAATGCAAACAATAAACAATTGTGTTAACTTACTGATAAATTACATTAAAGTCTATTCATTAAAAAGTCATATTTTTTAACTAAAACATATTTATATATGATTAGTTTATTTCAATTTATAACTAAATACTCAAGTATATTAGAAGCATAAGTGTTTAATTAAATGTAAATGTTTTGTAGTTTTATACGTTATTTAAAAAGTAAAGTTTTAGTTTGAATTGTTTTAATTTATGTTTAATCATCTAAAAAATGATTTAACGAACTATTTAACTAAAAACTAGTAACAAAGCAACTTTACTTCACTTTATAGCTAAGCTGACAAAAAAACCATAATAATTAAAAACCTTTACATTATAAATAGACATAAGTCTAAAAACAATTACTATCAATCAAAACTACAAAACAAACTTTGGTCCTAAAATATTTTATTTAAAAAAAACAGTTATAAACAAAATAAAATGTAATTCATGATTGTTGTTAACGTGATTTATAATTACTTTTAAGTTTTCGGTTAAAAGTTTTACATAATTTTTATTTGATATCGATAGAGTTTTTATCTCACTTTTTAGTCCCCTAGCGTTTGTAAGTTATAATAAGTGAACTATGATATTTTATTGTTTTATTTATTTATAAACATATTAATCTATTTTCTTTAAAGAAATTATCAAGATGTCAAAAATTAATTTCGTAACTGGTATTAAACTTTAGTTACAAGATATAAATCTTAAAATAAAAAAAAAACTCAAGTTTATCAGCCAGTTTAGGCAGTTGAAAATAACAAAATCATTAAAAAAGTAACCGTTATAAAAACATTAATATATATTTATTTTTTATTTAACGAAAAATGTGTGGTATTTTCAAAATCCGCCACTATATAATTACTATATAGTACATATAATTTAGAACCGGTTTATTAATATTTATATATTTTTTGAAATATATTTTATCATCATCTTAAAAACTTACAGAATTTAAGATTTTAGTCTTGTGAGTTCTTTTTCGACTATGTTAAGCTTGTTTAAAAAGTGGTAGTTTTTATCTGTTTATAAATTTTTGTAATTCTAATTGATTTTTTATAAAAAAACTTATTTAGCAAATTTTTGAGTTAAACACATTTTAAAAAAAAAAAAACAAACTTTAAACAATGAGAAATAATCTTGGTTTAATCTTTTATTTACTAAACTTTAAATAATGTTAAAATCTTTTTAAGATTTAGCTTAAATAAACTATTTACCTTATTTATTTATTTGTTTTTTACATCTTATTGAGATTAAAAAATAATTTATTTACTAGTTTTAAAGAAAGTTTTTATAGACACTTAAGTAAAGTTTAAAATTAAAAAAGTAAAAGTACTTTAAATCCAAATATACTAATAATATAAACAGAAAATCGCTGTTGAACAGAAGTTGCATTACTTAAGAAAACTTTATGTCGAGCTATACAATTTATTAACACAAGATGACTTTTGCCTTAAATAAAAGTTACCACAAAATGTAATAGTATTTAAATTCTGCCATAGTAAGAGGCCTGTAAGAACTGAGCTGAAGGTTTTGTAAGCCAAGTAGTTGCACATCACATAGTTTCTTACATTTTCACTTATATTGACAAATATATGCAGTTAGTCTGGTGGTTAGTCTTGACAAACTATAAAAAAAAAGAAAAAGTGTCAGAATTAGTAGACTTCATGAAACCATAGTTTTTGAATAAGTTGTATAGGTTTTATTTTTTTTTTACCTATTTTAGAGCACCTTTTATAAATATAACATTAATTGAAAAACATAAATAGAGTTAAACTAATTTAAATTAACTAATGTAAACGAATGTTTTGTTTAGTAAGTTTAAAGAAAATTCAACATAAATTTTATTATGCATTTTGAAAGTCTTTATTAAGAAAGCTAAAATTATTATTTTTTTTTAATATAATCTTAATTTTTTTTTATTTCCTATTCGAAAATGAAGAACTATGTTTGTTTTATTCTAAAAATTTTATAGTATTTTTTCTTGCATTAAAATAAAAATATTCATAATGTTGTAGGTATAAAAGTTAAAACTAACAGAAATATTACTAGAAATTCATCTTTATGCATTTTTAAAACTACACTAAAGTAATTAAAATTACTACATATTTAATAAAAATGTTACCTTAAATGTAATTTTGTTAATAAAGATTTAACCTAAATTATATAATTTCTACTAAATTATTTTTGTATTAATAGTATCACAACTTTAATGAAAATAACTAATATATTTTTTTTAGAAAACTACAATTAGATTTTTACTTTAATTATTTATAAAATAAACAATAGAAAAATCTTAGCAAAAACATGAGTTTAATTCAAAAACATAATTGCTAAACATAATCGTTGACAAGTTTTCAAAGATAAGCCGTTAAGATTTTAGTTAGTTTTAGCTCAAAATCAATTTATATTGCATTGTACCGATTTGCAACAGATTTCTATGAAGTTTCCTAGCTGAAAATATTGAACACATACAAGTGTATGTCTAATTGCGACAGTTTCTTACTGACGTCACAAACTGACGTCAGTAAGATTTAAGTAAGTTGTCTTACTGACGACAAATAAAACACATTCTTCAGTAAACAGTCAGGAAGATCAAAAAAGCATTCATTATATTTTAAATCGCATATTGCGGTAGTAATTTTAAATGAAGTATCTATAGCTGTTGTAAATAACTAAAAAAATATTATAGTTAAAGATTTAAAAGTTTTGTTTTAAAATAGTATTTCTTAATAAAAATTTAATTGAATATTAATCATATTTAAAGTAATTTTTTTGTGTGTTTTCATCTCAACCAAAATACGTTGATATTTCTAAGGTAAAAATTTGTTAATAAAATAAAACTTTGTTTTCGTCAAATTTTCTTATAGTATTTAAATTTATATCCTATACAAATGTTTTTAGTTTTCTTAATCCAGCTGTTTTGATAAAAATTAAATAATTTTTTTTAACTATTTCTTTTAATGTATAATGATAAACATTAAGAATAAAAAATTAAAACAAGTACTTTTTGTTATAGTAACTAGTTTAGAAAAAACTAAATGTCTAATTATTTTATAAACAAATAATCAAAGTTTTATCATCGAAGTATGTTAGGAACATAAAAGTTTGAGTTATTACATATTGATTTGCGACATAAACAGTATAAAGTTTAGAAAATCTATCATTTTACGAAAATTATACAAAAAACTTAAACTAAGTACTTTGTTTTATTAAGGTTATTTCAATTTAAGATGTGTTAATCAAAAAAATGATATAAATTTAAAAGCGTGCACAATGTATATAAATAAAAATTATAGTTATGTGAAAAGAAAACAATTATTATGATATTCACTGGTTGTATTTTAGTTTGTAATTATTTAGTTCAAAGTATTTTTAATTTTGTTTTTAAATATGCATTTATGTATTTTTTAGTAAAATGTAAACATTTATACTTAAAATAATCGTTATAATATAATGTTTAAGAAATTTATATATCATTCATCGACGTTTAAATAAAGTAATTGACATTGTTATTATTGTCTTTTAAAATATACTTATGTTTGCTTTAGTTGAAATAATATTTATCCAACACTCCAAACTTATGATCCCCTATTTTTAGTTCAGTACGTTTTTAAGAGGTAAAATTACGTTGCATATATGCTCTCTGCGATGTAATTAAAAAAATCGATTTAGATATATATTTAAATTAAGTTTGTTAAAAAACCGAAGTTATATATAAGACTATTATAAACTTTATCCTTTATATTTTTATTTATAAAAATAAAATTAAACACGTAAATTGTAAGGATACAATATAGAAAAGTGAAAACAACCATAAAAAATATCTTTAACACTTTAAAATTAATAATATCATTTTTACTAAATATGTTAAAGAAATACAACATAGTTAATTAACGGAATTTTTAAACTTTACTTGAAATCGGTTTGACAAAAAGTAAAAAAAAATCAATTCTCAAGATATAAAAAAATTTTTAGCTTTTGTAAATCAGGTTAGACAAAACAAACATTTTAAAAACCATTATGACTAAATAATCTTGTAAAAAAAAATTTAAAACTTATTTTTAAACATGAAAAAACAACAAATTATATTTAGTTTTGTTATGCGTTTTATTATGACAACACTGCTAAAGATAAATGATTAAAGTCTCACATATTATCATAATGTTTTATTAAGAGTTTATTGTAAAGTTATTAAAACAAACAATCTATTGTAAAGTTAGCTAGATAATAAGTTATAGATAATTACTATAAATCTTGAACTAATTGTAATAGAATTTTCATTATTTTAAAACAGTTTTGACGTCAAAAGTATAAACCCACAATAGCTAGAAGTTAATGTTGATGTATAAAAAAGTTTGTATTGATTCATAAAGAAATACAACGATTGTCCAAATTTAAACGGCCAAAGCCGGCTGATTCTATAATCATATGGATATTTAGAAAAAAACTATTCATAAAATCAATTTGTATAAAATACTATTGTTATTTTGTATAATATTTAATAAAATTAAGTTTTGAAAAAAGAATGTTGTTTTAGATGCACGCTGCAACAAATTTTATTTGTAGTATATAATGTTTAAAAAGTACTATCATAACAAGCTTATCGTCTTTAACTTTAAATTGTTTAAGCAGCTGTTGCAAACTGCAAATAACTTATTTACTTTGCAACACCTTTTAACAAACGTATTTTAAACTACAAATCTGCAAGTTAAAATAGTTCATGTCTCAAAAGTATCCTGAAAGTACCTTACAACAGAATGCAATTACCAAGTATTCAATACAAAAAGAAACTAGAAAAACTATTAAACAATAATATTTTAGACTTCAAAGTTATTTTTACCATAAGCGAAACAGGTGACTACTTCAGCAACTAAAACAAGATACCTCACGAATTGAAATCTAATGTGGTCTCGAAATAAAAGTGCTCTAAATATTAGAGCATCTAATACGTTTGATTTACATCAAGAACACTAATAGAAAGAGTTTTAGAACATCTAAAAGGTAAAACAGCTGTATCTGTACACATTAGTAGTTTTAATATTTGTAAGGATGAAAGAATAACTCTTAACAACTTTAGTATTTTAAAACAATGTACAAACAAACTTGAGACCCTGATCGTAAAAAATAAAATTTTAAAATTTTAAACATATTTATTTTTAAATCAAAATGACGTGTTTTTAGTTATTACAAATATTAGCTTTTTATTTTAGTATATAAATATTATAGGTGTTTAGTTAATTTTGCTAACAAACACTTTTAGTTTTAACCGCATCCTGCGGCAATTATTTAATTAAACAACTTATTGGAAGTTAAAATAAACATAATTGTGGTACGTAATATTTTAGACGTAATATTCTTACACTTACGTACTTTACCCAGTCAGCGCAGGCTTTGATGGCTCGGTAATGTGCTGACCAAATCAAAAAGTCTCCGTTGAATGTTGGGCGTTAAATAACGAAACTGATATCGACCAAAATTAAGCTTTAAGGACGTATGCAAGCGCAACCTGAAAACTTGAACATCTATTTCTAAGAATCTAATGTATTGTAAGACCTAAAGGAAGGAAAAAAAATATGTAACTTTAAACGTTAAAAAAATAAAAAGTTTTTGAGTTTTAAATATTTCTATTCATTTGTATATTTATTTATTTTGTACTTGTTATATTTATTGCACCACTGTGGTTTTTAATTTATTATTATCATATATTTTGTTCTCTGAAAATATGATTTGAAAACTATCTAGATTGTAGTACTTTTTGATATTTTAGATAAATTTATTTAAAAGTAAAGTTAAAAATGTTCTTACTTAGTCCAATAACATAATTTTGACAACCTTAAAATTTTTTTGTCGGTTCTAATTACTGTTAAAAACTAAATTAAGTTTAAATAAAAACTTACACAAACATAAAGATTTAAATTATACTTATTAAAATTTAAAGAAGCGTATAAATGTTTCAAAATTTTATATTAATTAAAAAAATTAATTTGAAGTAAATTTAAGTTAAAAAATGACAATCAAAATAGTTCAATAAATTAAAAAAAAAAACAAACCGAATAAAACAAACGAATTAAAACTTTAATTGATATTTAACAGCTTAAAATTTTTCGACCACATAAACTCTTTCTTTTGTATTAAAACACCGCATTTCACGTTCTGAAACTTATTTTACTTTCAAAAAGCCGAATTTATTGAAAACTAGCCATAACATATACAAAAAACTCTAATGAATGTTTTTGAGAACGTTAATGTAAGATTAGAACTTTACCGTTGTAATCTATTATTTTAATAGTTACCACCAATTTAGTTTGGTACTTTGAAGAATTTTAAAAGTCTATTAGTTAATTGTACATCTCAAATAAAGTGTTTAATTTTTTAGTATAATTAGGTAGATGTCAGAAAAGTAATAAGGGACATGTTTTTAATTTTGTAAAGTGCTATTTTAAAAAATATTATATTTATCAAAAAAGAATAAAAGACACTTAGCTTCACAAAAATATAAACATTTCAACTAAGTACTATATATATTGACTTTATAATTAGAAAATTATTCTAGATTATACTTATAGACTAGAATAAATTAATATGAATAAAAGTTAAATTATTAAGAAAAAAAAACAGGGAGAAAAAAAAATACCGACCGCGAGTTAGGGGTAACAGAGAAAGTAAAAATAAAACTGACAATAAAATTGATAGAATCATTCTTAAAAAAATCTAGAATACCAATAAATATAAATTTAAAAAAAAGTCTACCGACCGAGGGTAAGGGGTAAATGTAACAGTGATAGTAGAAATTAAATAAAAAACAAAAGTTTACTACAATTTTAAAAAATTAACTAACAAAAAAAATCACTTATCTTATAATTACGTAATAAGTTTGTTAAAATTTGTCTTTACTCACCATTTCACTATTAAAATTAGTTTTACACTCTATTTCTAACTTTATATATAAAACCATATGTAATTTAGCTAGTTTTATTAGCCTGTTAAGGCTGTTCAAATATATGCGGCAAAAATTAAGGTACATTTTTAAATATAAATTGGTTTATAATTTTTAATGAAAAATGAATATTAGCGAATTTGTATTTTTACGTCACTACACTATTTACATTTTTAAATTTACGAAACACTATTTGTTGCATTATATTTACCCCATTTGTTAAAACAAGTGTTTTGTATAGGTACTTAAATGAAATATTTAACTAAAAGGTAGTTGTAAAACACACAAACTCTATATATTTAATTATAGATACAAATAGTTTTTAACATTGTTTATGTTATTTTGCTTCGTTTAAATAAAAGTTCTTTAAAATTAAAATATTTTAACACATATAGCTGTATTTATTTTCTAGATGTATACTTATTCACAAAATAATCTGTTTGAGTTAATTAATACTAAATTACCTTTTTTACTAACTATATTATAAACTTAGTCTTAACAACTTATTCATATTATTTTAAACTTTTGTTCATCTATTTTGCCTATGTGATTTCTCCTTAGTTTGTTGTTCTCCATTTGGTATTTATTTAAAACGCAACGATGGGCAAAATAAAAAAGTATATAAATCATACAAACTTTTACAACTATTCAACTTAATGTTTTGTCTTTCAATATACATTAATAAATTAACATTTACTTAATATAAATTAAAAGTATAAAAGGGAGCTAAGACTTCTAAAATATATAAAGTAAATTCATAGTGTTCAATAAGTTCCTTAAAAAAACACATTTTTTTGTTTTTTTTTTTAACCTATTCAAATTGCAAAATATAATTACTTTTTTACTGTTTTGTTGCCCGAGTATTCGGGTTTAAAAATTTCTATATAGGAAGCTATATTTCAAGTAAAATTTACTTAAATATTGAAAATTGAACAGGTTTATAAAGCTAACTTTAATGCAAATGTTTGCGAGTATTACAAATGACGTCACTAAGAGATCATTTTGCAACCATTTTTGCGCGCATTTTAAATAAAGTTGAAAATTTTGCGAGCTTTTCGTGATCAATTCTATTTTCTTGCCCGATTGCGTCGGTTTTAAACAATGAAGTTTTAAATAAGTTAATACTTTATTTAAAACAACCAAAACCTTAATTTTAAAAGTAAGTTTCTATTTTCATTTTTATCGCTGGTTTATTTTAGTTTGATTTAAACTAACCAGTTTTATTGGTAAAAATAGTATTTAAAGTATAAGTGTTTAGTTATTAGTTTTACTCAATTATTACGTTATTTTATTTTTTAAAATTTCAACTACAGTACAACCTTATTTCAATTTCAATTCAGTTTATTTTGGTAGTATATAAGTTTTAGTAAGACTTACTACGAAAGATCTCAAATAATTTTAAGGAAAAAATAAAATTAGTTTTGTAACACTTTTTAAATAAGTTATGAATTGGAAAAAAAATTATTTAATATAATAAGTAATATAATCGTGTGGCACGATATAAAATAAAGAAAATAATGTAAGTTTTTTTTTTAAGGTTTAAAATTCGTTATTTTTTATTAGTAATAAGTTTCAAATTATTACCTCATGACCTCCATGCGGCCTCTTTACTAATTGTGCTTCTCATACACTTGTGTCACATTGGGAAACACTGAGTGTTGAATTTTTGAACATTAATATTATTATCTAGGTTTGACTAAGGCATAACTGAGTAAATGTAGTAAGTATGTTGTAAGTTTTTAGTTTATATAAAACAAAACTATATAATGTAGAATGTAATTTTTTGTATGTAATTTTATATGTTTTATCATAAAAAAGGGAAATAATAAAATAAAACCTAAGTAGAAAGAAAGCTTAAATTTATTTAAATTAGTCAAACGATTTTTTATTAAAATGATTTTTTTTAACTTTACTAGCTAGAATTTAAATAAAAAACTGTCCTGATATAAGCAGTTTTAATTAAGTTTTTTTGTTGAGTAATATTTTAAGAATAGTCTAAGAAGTAAAGTATCAAAACATAATTCAAAAACAAATAGGGAGAAAAATAATAATTCAAAATCTTGAATTTAAGGTTGCAATTTTTTTTTTGTCAATCTAAGTTAAAACTATCAAACCGCATTAAACGGTTTTAAATTTACCTTATGAACTTGAGATGCTTGCTTGAAATATTGCTTTACAAACCGTGTTTGACAATATGAAAAAAAATAAAATAAGTGTTTGTGTGTGACGTCAGTAAAATTTTGTTGCAAAACAGTATTTGAAAAAAAATTAATTATATTGTTGCAGATTCTTATCATAAAAAAATATTTTAAAATAAGAAATATTTTGTTGTTAAATATTGTTGTTTGAAAAAAAAAGATAAGTACAAACTTTTATTTTCGCTAGAAAATTCTTGTTAGCAATATAGTGTTTGATATGTGTTTATACTTAAAAAATTAGAAATAAATTTCGCATTCATTTGTTAACTTTCAAACTTTAAAAAAAATTGATATCAATTTTGTATGCTATTAATATTTTTTAAACATTTAATTCACTTAAAGTTTCATATAAATTTTTATACTTTAAATAACTCATTATACTTTTTTGAGTTTAGTTAAAACTCTTCTTTCAGCAAAGAAAGCTTTTAGTTGGTATCAATATTAAAAAAATCATTTAAATTAAAACTGTCTTATTTTCTTTAAACAAAAAAAAAATAACAATAGTCAAAAATAAAAATTTTGATAATAGTGTACAACAAACAATTTTAGTTTTACTAAGTACGCCTCTTTCAAACAGGAGTCTTAGTCTTTGATACCATAGTTATAAACTTGAAAATTTTAATGTTAATAAATTAATTTAAATAGCAGATCATATAACTACTTTATTAAATCAACGCTTAAAAAAGGGAAAATAGCAAAAACCAAAGTTAGATTTATCGCATTTTTTTTAACCTTGTTAATAAAAGTAAATATCAATTCAACCTTCATTTAACTGCATATAGTAAATTTTATTTTGCCTATTAAGAATTATGAAAAGCAACTATTATTAATTGAAAAAGTATTCAAATTTATTTAACAATTATTAAGCTAAAAGTGTTTAAAATGCAACTACTCCATAAAAACAGTTCTGATAATATTTAAAGTCAAAGTTATTTAGTGTTTGGACTAATATTTCTAACAATATTTTTTTTTTCAGATTCTAAAATCTGGTTATTGTTTTGTCTTAATAACAAATTAAACAACTACCTAACCAGTTTTAGCATTGTTTTTTTATTTAACTTAGACTTCATAAACTCTATCAAACTAAGTTATACACTTTTTAAGATTAAGTATTAGGTAATGCAAAATAACATAAGTCACTATGTACTATTAGTTGTAATGTTCTTTATACAACTAAACACTTCGAGTTTTCTTTTTTTAACATTAACCGCTTTTGAAGTAAAAATATTTCTTTTAGTATTGTAAGTATTACTAAAAGTATTCTATACTCAATATTATTAACATTTAAACAAGCGTTCAAAAAGTGACGTTACGACAACTCAAATAAACTAATAGATCTAAATTTTATAATAATAAGTTTTAAAATCTAGTAACGTATTTAGTCAAACTAGTGTTTTGCAAATTTTTATGATAATTTTTTTATCAAATTAAACTTTAGTATTTGCAAGTGTTCTACATTATCTCAATAAATTGTTTATTTCTTAAATGTAATAAATATATTACTCACGAAATACAGCTTAAAGTAAATTAAATTTTCCTATAACGAAGCTGTTGCAATTAAAAAAAAATTAAGATAAACACAAACATTCCTAATACAAAAGTTATAAAATTTAATCATTTCAAAAAAAAAACAATACAGAATATACCACATGATTTAAACGGTTACGATATTGAAGAACAATACTAAACACTACTACGATTCGAAAATCTATGTGAAATACTGCGAAAAACTGAAATTGTAAATCACTTGCTAAGTTAAAGTTTTTTGCAACAAGTTTCATGGTGACATACTGAGATAATAAAACAAACAGTTACATTTACTTTTACGGTTTTAAAACAGGGTTTCCCAAAGTTGGCCATATGGCAATAACTTAAAACTTATACAAGACATTATGGAGTTGATGATTAAAACCAAAATTATGCTTTGAACATTTTAAATGGTAGTTTTTGAGTAATCTTATTGTACGGGAAATTTTATTAAAAAAAAGTTAAAAAGCTCTGCTTTAAATCGTTAAAACTTTTCTTAAGGTTTACAAGATGTGCGAACTACAGTAAACTTTAGAAAGTTATGGCTGTGTATAACTTTGTTATTTTCGTTTTTCGTTTTGTGTTATTAAAAAAAAGATTAAAACGTTGGGTTGGGTTGAGTATTTTATCAATATCTTATATTTTCTTAAAGTTTATTTTACAATTTTTGTTACTTTTCTTTTTAAAAAAGTAAATTAATATTGTTTACTTTCCGTAAATGCATTTTAAAACTACGAATACGAGCAACATTTCAAAGAACAACTTGTTTGACAATTAATAAGCTGCCGATCTCTTTATTAGAATATTACATATTCTTATTATATACTGAACATGCATAAAATGAATGATATCTACCAGAAAATAAGAACAAAATTAATTAATTTTAATAATAAGTTTTTAACATGTCAAACCTGAGGTTGTGTGTTCTATGAAACTATGTTAATAGCTTGTATGAATTGCATCTAAGCTGCTAAAAATATAAATTCAATATAATTTAAATATAAATTATTTAAATTTTTGAAGTTGCTAAAACTCTATTTTAGGTTTAAAGACCTACCAAATATTTTAAACTTAAATTATTGTAACCGTCATCATTTACGATGTTGTTAGTTTAGATAGGTTAAGCTGCTCTTAAATAAGATTATTAAAAACGGTAATAAAAAAAGCTTAGGTTTAGACTCTTTTTCTCAAATTTATTTCACGCATCTTTTTCTTATTTTCTATTCTCAATACCAATCGTGGCGTCACTTAAAAAATTGAAATTCTTTAATTTTAACTCTTCTTAAACATAAAGAATCATAAAACTTAATGAGTGGTTCATTACAGTATTATTGTAAGTTTTGATATAAATATTGGAAAATGATTTAGTATTTTGAGTTTTGATTTTGCTATTGTTTTTGTAAAATATTCGCTGTAACATGATTTAGACCCTTTAGTTGTTTTATATAGTTTAAAATTTATACGTAGTAACATTTACATGTGATAAAAGTTTTTGTTAAAACAGTTTAAACATTGCAAACAGCCTAGAAATCAAGTTTTGATAAAAGACAGTTTCGTTTTACTAGTTGTTAACAATTCATCACCTAGTAATAACTAAATGATTAAATTATACTACTATACCATTTTAAGAATTAATGCAGTTTAATACAATTAAGTTTTAAAAATTAATACATATGCATGTAAGTAAATTATAAATTATTTTTAAAGAGATTTTGTACTTTTGTGCGGATTTATAACAAACACATTAATTGTGTTAATTTATGAATAGAAGTAATTATCTTATGATAGCCTAGTAAAAAAATATTACTTTATAATATTATTAAATTAACAAAATATAATATAAATACTTTTAAATCAAACAATGATTAGTAAAGTTAATTTCGAAAACATTTAAGTTCATTTAACTAAAAAACTAAAACTTGGTAAAATATTTAAAGTATTATAAGGTTAAAATCGTATTTAAATTTTAAACCATAGCTAAATACTTTATAGTACTGGAATACAAGAAAAAGCAATACAGTATAATGTAATTTTAATTGTTTTCATATTTACAAACAATTTTTTATTAATTATAACTCGAGATAAGTTTTTGTACCGTCTGTTTTTGAATTTTACTAAAATTGACAAAAAAAATAATAAATTTTATAATTATCCTTAGTAGTAAATTTTTTTTTAAGTTTTATTTCTAATATATTACAATAATATTTTATACTTACTTTGATAAAAATTAGAAAACATAATTTAATTATATATAATTATGGTAATATATTCCCAGTAGTATAACTAAGATGGACCCTTTTTTGTTTTATATTGTTTAAAATTTACACATAGTGACATTTATTTGTGATAAAAGTTTTTGTAAGATCAGGTTTAACATCGAAAAAAGCTTTGAAACCAAGTTTTGAAAAATGACAACTTTGTTTAACTAGTTTTAAACAAATCATCAACAAGCAATGTTGATTGAATAAAATAAATTACTAAATTTTTGAAATATAAGTGGTGTTGAAAGCGATGAACTTCGAAATCATTGCAATTATGTTTAACTAAGTTAAATATGCATAATAAAACAAGTATTGAACTATTGAGCAGATTTATAATATATACAAAAAAATTATTTTTACTTAAAGGTTAGAAGTTAATTATTATATTATAACCGGGTAATTGAATTTCTATTTAAAATGATTCCAAAATTAATAAAATGTAATCTAAATAGTTGTTTATGAAAGCTTAGCGTTGGAAATCATACTAACATTAGTAAGTTTTATCTTGAAAATATATTTATTTTTAACTAAGAAATGTAGCTGTAGCATAGTATATATGTACTATAATGTTAAAACCTTATTTAAATTTCAAGCTAAAACTAAAAAATATAACGCTATAAAATAGAATAGCAATATAGAACAATGCACATTTTTAATTCGGTTTTTAATTAAAAACTGTCTTTTATAAAAGTTCGAGATAAGTTTTTTGTACAGTCTAATTAAAAAGTCTTTACTAAAATTAACATTAAGTTTAATAAAATTTAACAGCTTCCTAAAACAAAATCGTTAGTAGCTATTTCTGATCAAATATATAAAATATTATTTTTATTTATAATAGTAAGTATTTATTTCTGTAAATAAATTCAATCGAGTTTTAAACGATAATAATAGTTTTTTCACAACTTTGAGCAAAGTTAAAACATTGACGTTAGTAATAAGCATGCAGATAAAAAAAATTGTATAGTTATTTAAATAAGTTTTAAAAAATGTTATAACAATTTTCACAACTCTTTAATTTTTTAGTCTTATGGTTCAGTTTGCACAATAGTTTTAAATTAGTATGGTGTTAATTTTCCACTCATTTATGAAAACTTATACAGTAATGGCGTAAATATTGATTCCGATAATTTCTTAATTTAAGTATTAATATAAATAGCCAACGCGTTTTTTTTTTGTATTGCGAAATTGATCGGAAATTTTCACCGTAACCATAAGCGGTTAACATAAAACTAATTGATTTATCTTTATATGGTAATTTTTGATATTTGTGCATACTTCTAGTAAACTATTTCTTTTTGTTGAAAAGTTAATAAACAAATTATATAAAAGCATACTTTTTTAGATACTAGTCGACAGTTATTTTTATAAAATGTTTAGTTAAGTATGAAATTAAAAATGAAATAAAAACATATTACATTCAGTCAATAATTTGTAAACAAGCTTCAACAATAAAATGTGGTTTGTTAGTTTAATTTAGTTTTCGAAATAGTATACTGTTAATTTTACTACTTTTAGTTTATTAGAGCCATCATGACGTAAGTTTTAAACTAGACAAACGCTTATTCTATAAAGAATAATTTTATTATACACGATCAGTTGTAAGAATCCATATTTGTTAACTAGTATTTTAACTACAACCAAATGCGGTAATATAAAAAAACGAAATAAGTAGCAATACAGTTGTAAATTTAACTTATTTCGACTAACATTACACCTTATAAGGGATATTCTGTTTACCTTGTTTCTGCAGCTACAAACCTGTTGTATTAGTCTTAACTGTGTAATGAGGCTAGCTTATCTTTATTATGTTTGTTTTTAGTATAAAGTTCCGTCAACGCGTGATAACTCAAGTGAAGGCTAAAAACTTTTAAAAATCATCAAATAATGCAATATATGTTAAACTATAAAAAAAGAATACACTATAGATACTTTTTTAATTTAGATTTAACAAACTAATAACCAATTATTGCTGACGTCATATAAAAAAAGTCATTAAAGTTTGTTAAGTACTTGTAATTTGTAGTCAAGTAATAAGTATTTTTTAACAAATTATACCACTGCTTAAAATTAAACACTAATACACTATATGTATCATATAATTTATTTTATATTTAGTGAATCTTTGTGTACACAAGTTTTGTTTTATGTCTAAAACTTCGTAAAATGTAAAAGTTAATTTTTTATGAAATAAAAACACTTATGCTTAGGCGAGCTTTATTTTTAAACATAGCAATTTTTATTAATCTATTATTAACTTTATCACGTTATTAATGGTATTTATACTTTACACAAAGATCTGCTTTCACAACTATATTACTAGGATAATTTTTTTGAAATATAACCATTTGACTCAGATCCAGTATTTGAACTGCCTCAAGCGGTATACATAAAACACATATAGAACTCGTTGAGACTATATCAAGTAATTTAAAAAAAGTTCGTTTTTTTTAATTTTTAAATTCTTAAAATGGTGTCATTGTTTTTAGCTGGTAACTTAAAAAAAAAAAGTTAAACTTTAGAATAGTACTTACCGAACATTTTATTAGAAGTGAGATTTAAGAGTTTTTTTTCAGTAATATAACCTTTTAATTTTTATAAAAATTTTAAAATTTATCTTTAGAGTAAGTTCGAATAAAATCGTTTCAATAAATTGCTAAAGTTATAGAAGGGTATAGGTAAATTGATTTTAAGTTATACTTAAGTTTTAAGAAATTTGGAAGTTGACTTACTTTTAAGTACTTAAACAACCTAAAAAAGCTCTGTCCAAATTCCAACTAATAAAAATTTAATATGTACAGTTAATAGTTTAAGATATTAATTGTTTAACAGTTATTTACAACTTTAACTTAGTAAATCTGAATATTAGATTATTATATCTGATTATTAGATATTATACAGTGATTAAACGAGAGTAAGCGTAAATTTATTAATAAGCCTGTTTTTAATGATATGCATAACATAGTGATTATGTAGTGACGTAACAAATACCACAAAGCTTTCGTAGTGAATGATGATTAAATAATCATTAAGTTATGAAATTTTGCAAGTTATTTTATTATATTATTTTTAACAGTCTAAACGTACTAAAAAACTAAAGTTAATTGTTCTTAATTAAAAGTTCGAAGTTTTAAATTTATGGCTAAGAATTTTGAGAGCACTAACAAAATTTGTAGTGTTAAACGAATTTTTCAAAATTTAAAGTTAATCGTTTGGTAATAGAGATCGTAGGGAATGACTTAACTTGAAAAAACTTTCTATAAAAATAAGAAACTAAGAGAATAAATAAAATTAAAAAAAAAATAATTTTTATATTTATAAAATTTTTATTTTAAACATCTAAAACATAAAATTTACCATGAATTTTTAGATGTTAACTTTTTTTTTCAAACATTTAAATTTGATAAATTACTGTTGAATGACACGTAATTTCTAATATTTGTTTTATTTCATATTTTAACATATCGTTTATTAATTGTTTATTAATAGAGATCGTAGGGAATGACTTCACATAATTAAACTTTCTATAAAAATAAGAAACTAAGAGAATAAATAAAGAATTTTTTAAATGATTTTTATACTTATAAAATTTTTATTTTAATCATCTAAAACATAAAATTTACCATGAATTTTTAGATGTTAACTTTTTTTTAAACATAGAAATTTGATAAATTACTGTTGAATGACACGTAATTTTTAATATTTGCTTTATCTATTATTTTAACTTAATTCGAACATTTTTTTTAGTGTATTCTCAAAGTTTTTGTAGAAAGTATTCTTATTTATTTGTAGGAATTAAATCAAAATGAATACTGTTGTCAGCCGGTTTATGTTGTAAAAACTTCATGCTGCTTGAGAAATTAATGTTCTTCGAGCCTAAGAACATTTAACAATGTCTTTGATAAGTTTTTAAAACCGTTTATTTTTTGCTACCTGTGTAACAACTAAGTCTTTATTCTCTAAGTTAATCTAATAGGTTTAGAACAAAGAGTATATTATTTACAAATATGCTTTACGATTTTTAACTGTGTTTTTAGATTTAATCAACTGATATTAATATGACAAACGATTGTTTTACTACATAATAAATTGTAAAAGAGCTTTATTTTATAGAATAGTTTTTAGACAGAAAATCCAGGTTACATTTTATGACTACATTTTGTGCTACTTACTTAATATTCTTAATTAAATTATTTTATATTTTAAACTTAAATACTCAAAAAATTTTCAATATCTTCAAATAAAATAAAGTTTTATATGCGGTTAATTTTGTTCTTTTAAGTCATTTTCTTATAAAATTCAATGCAAAAAATTAATTACTTAATTTAATGTAACTATTATTTTAAAATATAACTTCTTATAAAAAAATATACAAAACTTAAAGATTGTTTCTAAACATGTTGTAACTAAACATTTTAACATTTCAGTTAAACTATAAATAGCTTTATATGAACGAAGCTATAAGCACTTTAATGATTTTAGATTTCGTTTATACCTGTGATTAGGCCGTTAAAACTATAACTTTAAAAAAATTATAATAATTTTATAGTATTTTTACTACGTTATTGCTCAAAAAACACATAGGAGTTAAATTAAGCTGAACTTATTATTTACGACAGAATAAATTTAAAAATTTTATTGTTATTATCACAAACAATTAATTATACAAAAAATAAACATTTTTTCTGTTTAAATTGTGAAGAATTCAAAAATTACCGATCTTATTTAAAGTAAAACTATACTATTTAATGCTTAAAATTTGAGAATACGAAATTCATCAACACCAATATATATTTATATTTAGTCTAATTATCATCTTAAATTAAAAATTAAACTGATAAAATTTTTTCAGTTGCTTTTACAACTTTTTGTTTTAGTTTTAAGTAGCATTATTCAAAAAGTCTTAATGCAAAAAATTTTAGTTTATGCAGCTACGAAATTGATTTTAGTGTTAGCTATATTAATTGGCACACATAACTGTGATGTTATAATATATTTTCTAAACCTAATATAAACTGCTTTTTCGGTGAAAACACTAGCGCACACTTTCGCACAATAAAGATATACAGCTTGTGCTAAATACAATTTGTACTATTAAAAGCATTTGTCAGGTATGAATCTGATGTCATGACAGCTTTTGTAAACTAATAGTAGAAATACTGTTAAAAAACACTTTTCAAACTATTAGTTAAACTTGTGCTAACGGATTATTAAATCACTTAAAGTTGTTTGTTTTGGATCCTTTTGTTGTTATAAAATGTTAATTTTATATGTATGCTCATTTGTTAACAGAACACTTTATGTCATAAAATTGAACAATTTTTTTAAATTTTTATAACAATTAACAAGTATGTTCCTGACTTTAAGTTAAAAAACGTTTTTAAAATAAATCTTTATCAAAATAATCTAACTAGGAATGTCAAAAACGTTTGTTTCTAAAATGTAATATTATTTTTAAATAATAAATCTTTAAGCTTTGCTTTTCCTTGTATATTTTTTAATTTTAATAGCCGAAGCCAGCAAAATCAATACTTACTTCGTGAAAAAATATCTAAATATTTCATAGCTCGTAGTTAAACAAATATGTTTTTAGTTTCTTTTTAGTTTCTACTTATATACTATGTAATAAGTTTAGATGATTAAATACTGACTTAATAATTCAAACTTTAAATATCACATGTAAAAATAGTTTTTAATAATCTAAACTAATTAAAATTAGCAACTAAACTTTAGAAAGGAATAACTTTGCTTTTATACTTAATATATAAATCAAATTTGATTTTTAATACTAGTTACAATTTAACAACTGAGAAACATAATAAACAAAATGATTATATTTTTTCCACAGAAATACTAAACAAAATAAACTTAATATTTAATATTACTAAGTTTATTGTAACTAACATCTTTACTACAAAATTGTTACTGTCCATTGATGTTGAACAAAGACCTTATTTTATGACATTACATACAAACTTCACACTTTATGAACTTCATAAAAACTTTTTTATTTCATCTGTTATCTAAAAAAATATTTAATTTAAACTTATCTATGTTTTAGTTATTTAAACCTTTTTGAGGCAATTAGACCGTTTTCATTATAAAAAAGATATACATATCAAAAATTAATATTAACATATCTATAGTAGGAAATACAAAAAAAGCAAGAATTTTGCTTTAACTACTGAAATAATTTGGTTATCATTTAAACAGTACATAAGATTTTTTAGCTAAATATTCTGTTTTCGTTGTTGCATAAAATTTAAATTATTTCAGTTATGACATATTTAAACTTCACTAAATATTCTGTTACATAAATACTTTACATAAATTTTAGTAACTAAAGTTTTGATAAAATTTTACTAATGTTAGGTTAAACTAATCATGAAGTTTTTTTATTATATTTAAACTAAACTTTTTTTAAAAGATAATCTGAATACACGTTTTCTAATAAAATGCAATACGTTATTTTACGGCTATACGCTTAAAACAACGTACTGCATTAAAACTATCATTACAATGGATAGGTCTATGATAATTTATTTTAAGTCAAATATACAGAGTTAAAGTTTTATAAAAGTATGAATCGTTATTAAGAACCTTTTTTCGGTAAAATGTGCATTACATGCCGGCAGTTCGTAACTAGTTGTATTCGTGTAATTCTAATTTGTCCCGTTCAAATAAATTTATAGTTAATAGCCTTAAAAGTACCCTTTATAATCAAATTTTAAATTTAAAAAGTGCATATAACTTTTTAATAATAATTTAATGTTAATCGGTCGTTAAAAGTCAGAAGAAACTTTTATACCTAACCTTTTTTTAAGATAAAACAATACATAATGATAACTTATTTGTTAATAATACACATAAATTTGGCTATGAAGGTTTAAATCTAAGTCTAGTTTCATGTATTTGTTGGTAAGTATGAATTTATTGTGCTTTTCTAGAAGAATCTTTTTTCCAACCCAATTAAAAACCTTTTAATAAACAAAAGAGTGTTAAACGAAAAAATATTTTTTAATCATATATTTAATCGGCCTGCATGCAAAAGTGATGTTCCGTGCAGAAAAGTCATCGTGCAAAATTATCGCAGTGCAACAATGCTGCCGTGAAAAAATGTCGCCGTGCAAAATTGACGCCGAGCACCAGAGATTCTGTGTGCAAAAGTGTCCCCTCGTGCAAAAGTGACTATAGGTGCAAAAAACTTGCCGTGCAAAGGTGTCCTCTCGTGACGCCGTGCACGTGTTCGACAGAATTTATGCATGCCTAAGCTTGAATTTGTTTCTTATGATGCACTGTGTTTTTGTAAAATGGTTCTGGATATCATACCAAAGTGAGTTTTCGATGAATTAATTGTTCTACAGCTAACATTACGTGGAAAGTTCGGTTTGTGATCTTTGACAGAAAGTAATGGTTCGTTGATTTAATATTTTTGTTTTCTTATGTTCTTTAAACTTTTTTGTTTATTTAGAATCTGCGCTGCCTCGGTTTTAGTATTATTAATGGTACTTTTATTGTCAGTTGAATATTTGATCATTTGCTATTTTTCATTAAATTCTTGTACTTATTTGCGTTTATATAATATCAGTTTGATGTTTTATCTGAAAAAATTATAAACGTTTTCTTACTAAGTAAATTTTTTATGTCTTTTATGTAAAGTTTTATCATTGTTAAAATTGCCAATTTTCTTGGTTTGTTTTCATTTGTACTGATATATATCTTAATAAATTCGTTATTTAAAATTGCTAGGTTGTCTTGAGTTTATTCATTGATTTAAAATATCTTAGACTCAAAACTAAATCTAACACTGATCCTAATTGTAAATCCCCTCCAGCCTAGTTTTAGCTGAGTCACCTACAAGAAAACTTTCACCGCGGTTAAAGATAACTTTACTGTACAATCCCACAAGCCCTTGTTAAAAACAATTGTCATAAAAAGTTTTTTTTTGTTTTTATAAACTTAATAGTTAGTATTTATCGTGCTATAAAGATAAGCAGTCTGTTTTCGTTTATTAGTCGCAAATAGTTTATAAAGATCTGATATACTGCACTTACTTTAAAATGATTGTAGTAGCAGTATAAAATTACAGCTTTACACTAAAAATGCATTTAAATAAACATTAAGAAACACGAGAAAAAAAGTATCTTTTTAAGAATATTAGTTTTTACTACAAAAACATTAATTTTTATGTATCAAATCAATATATAATTTTCGACAAAAATTACTTGCGGGCCGCATGTTTTTATTTCGTTGACACCTGATAACCGGTTAAAAAGTTTGTACCAACAACCTTTGATACAAACATTTAATTAATGAGCTTAAAATTAGATTTAAAACATAACTGTCAACTGGTATTTTTTAATACTTCTTATTGATAAAATTTTTAGGTTAATTATTTCTTTCTTTTCTTAAAAAAGACTAAAAATGTTTTAAAGTTTCTTTTGTTTTGTGCAAAACTTTAAATTTTTATATGTTTTCAAAAAATAAGTTTAGTTTTTTTTCTCAGTCTGCTGATTCTAGATGGCTAAATAACGTTTATCAGTTTAGCAAAAATATGCCTATAACTGTTACTGTTGATCACAATCTAAAGTTGAAATTAACATTAATTAGGCTTACAATACTTTTTCACTGTAAGCAACAGAAGGCAGTTTTCAAAGCGTCATTAAAATAAACAATACTTAAATGCAAAGTTTACGTTCAAATTATTTCCCGTTAGAAATTTTTACAATCTGAGTTTATCTACAATTGCGTTTTATAAAATGAAGGTATTTGAATACTTGTGCCTTAACTATATTTATTAAATTTTTATGAACATAGTTGATAACTTTTGAGTTTAGTAAAGCTTATCTGTTATGATTAAAAACATAAACAGTGTAAAGCTAATAAAAAACAACTAAAAATAAAAAAGATTAAGAAATAAGCAATTATTTTCTTATTTAACCAAACCCTTAGTTTAGCAACATTGGACTACAACCAATTGAAAAATTATGCTAAATGTTTACAAACATTAAAGAAGAATTGATAGCTGCAAATAAACCTTTGCTTAAAAACATTAAATGTATATTATACTAACTTTAATAAATAAAACTTTATTTTCATAAAATATATATGATTTTTCATATCTTAAGACATGTAACAAAAAAGAACTAGTTTTGTAATTAAGTTTAGCTCTTACAATATATATCATCCAAATCAATAATCATAGTAGTTTAACATTTTAATAACTACTTTCAGCAGTTTTCAAATTTAACTAAAAGTATCTAATCGAAAAACATTTATCTACTACTTGAATTAACATTATCAATATGGTTAATTAATTTGTTGTATGTTGTCACATTATTGTTAGTAAAAATTCAAATAAAACTTCGTTGAAACTTCATCTCATAGCACTGTGTTCTAAAATAATTTGCGTTTTAAAGCTTATTTAATTTAATTTGATGAAAATAAAATTTGTAATTAATATATTTAAACTTTTGTTTTAAAAATTAAAAGTTAGAAGCCTACAAAAAAGAAACTCCGTTCAAAGTTAAGCAATTGTTTTAAATTTTCGCAGTGCACAAGTATTTCCGTTAAAATAAAACACTTTGAAAAAATGTCGCCATGCAAATTATCTATAGCATCGTGCAATAGGTGACTCCGTGCAATATTCGCCGTGCTAAAGATTCTGGTGCTAAAGTGATCCTCCTTGCTAAAGGTTCCCCTCGTGCTAAAGTGATCCTCCTTGCAAAAGTGTCCCCTCGTGCTAAAGTGATCCTCCTTGCAAAAGTTTCCCCTCGTGCTAAAGTGATCCTCCTTGCAAAAGTGTCCCCTCGTGCTAAAGTGACGCTCGTGCAAAAGAGTCGCCGTGCAAAAGTGATCCTCCTTGCAAAAGTTTCCCCTCGTGCAAAAGTGATCCTCCTTGCAAAAGTGTCCCCTCGTGCTAAAGTGACGCTCGTGCAAAAGAGTCGCCGTGCAAAAGTGATCCTCCTTGCAAAAGTTTCCCCTCGTGCAAAAGTGATCCTCCTTGCAAAAGTGTCCCCTCGTGCTAAAGTGATCCTCCTTGCAAAAGTGTCCCCTCGTGCTAAAGTGATCCTCCTTGCTAAAGGTTCCCCTCGTGCTAAAGTGATCCTCCTTGCAAAAGTTTTCCCTCGTGCAAAAGTGATCCTCCTTGCAAAAGGTTCCCCTCGTGCTAAAGTGATCCTCCTTGCAAAAGTTTCCCCTCGTGCAAAAGTGATCTTCCTTGCAAAAGTTTCCCCTCGTGCAAAAGTGATCCTCCTTGCAAAAGTTTCCCCTCGTGCAAAAGTGATCTTCCTTGCAAAAGTGTCCCTTCATGCTAAAGTATCTTCGTGCAAAAGCGACACACTACTATAATTATCTTTATTAGTTTTTAATTTCCAACATCAAACGCACTAAACATTTTCTTGTTCGATACAGACTATAAAAGTAAAATGTAGTAAAACTTAACTTGCAAACAGTGAATAATCAAAGTTAAACAAGTTTATTTGAAATTGATAACAAAAAAAATGTTTAAACAAAGGAAAAATATTAAGTTATTATTAGATGTTTTTTTATTATATGAAGACTGCACTAAACGGCTTATAACTTATACAAAACAACAGGAAATTACGTAAATGCTTGTTTGATTATATTACAAAGTTTTATGTGAGTGTTTGTGAGGTACAAAAGTTTTAAAAATATTATTAATTTAAAGCTTTGATTCTTGTGTCTTTAAAAGCTGTATCTTTTTTAATAGTTTTAGATAATTTTCTATAACCGGTTATTTGTTCATCTTAGAAAAGAGTTGTCTGTTTGCAAGTAAAAAGAATATTAGAGATAATTTAAATTCTTAATAACAGAATTTGTTTGATTAAAAACTGTTGTTTTTTTAGCATTAATTTAACTATTAATTAAATTAGAACATATATATCATACTTTTGGCCTGCATTTTCACAAAATGTTTTAAATTTAACATTAAATGTTAGAAGGTCATTACAACTAAGCTATTTAAACTGAAACTTGCTATTTTTTCTTCACTTTTAGTACGACTCCTAATTAATTAAAATAAAAAAAATTTACGACTTATAAAAAACAGTTTATTTATTGCTATAAAACCTGAAAGGTTATTTAGCATACGATTTATTAAATCAAATATTATTGCTTTTCAATTTAAAAGCTTAAAATAATATGTTTTCTTTTACAAATACACTAGAAAAAAATTGTCAACCTTCTGTTATAAAAGGTAATAACGTTAAACCTGCATACCCAAATACTGTAGGTTTTAAAAATGTTATATTTTAAAACAATTTTTTTTAGTTGAATGGGAATTTTACGTCTGAATTTTCACTGCAAACCAGCGGTTAACTTACAACATATAAATAAAACTTCAACTAAATCCGTATATGAGTATATACCATATATTTTATAAAGTTTGTTATTACTTAAAATAAAATTAAAATATTTACAATATAGCCTAGTCAAACTTAAGAAAGTCACTCTTAACCAAAACTATAACTAAAATTTTACTTAAAACAGTCAAACTCATTAGGTAAAGAAAAAAAGGAAAAATAACGTTTAAAAGTCTAAAAATTAGCAAATTAGATTGTATCAATTAAAAATCAATAAAAATTTTGTTAAAGTAGAATTTATTAAGTTTGATTAAGCTATTTTGTTAATCAATGTTGTTGTTTTTTGAGTTTGTGCAAACTTTATTTAATTTATATTATACAATCGTCTTTTTATATAGTTTTGAAGGTGAAATGTTAGACGTTACAATCTCAATAACCTAGATAACAATAGTATTTATATATATAACCATTTCAAAAGCAACAGCTTGTAGAGTTGAAGGTTATTGACACTACCTTTTTTGATAGAAAGTTGATAAAATTTTGTTTCTAAAGCGAATACAAATAATTCTTTAAGTGTTTTATATTAAAGCAATATAACTCATTAAATAATTCATATACTAAGTACCCTTTCAGACTTAATAGCAACAAGTAAACTTATTTTTTTATAAGTGATACAAAATATTTATTTCAATAATAAAAGTGTAGTTCTAAAATTGAATAAAATAAAAGGTTTAAATTTAAATGATTTAGTTATAACGAACTTCTAACATTTATTTTCAAATATCAAAAATTTTGTAAAAAGGCAAGCAATAAATATGACAAATATGTTTTAGTTTATCAATAAGATTAAAACTTAATAAAACAGGTTTTAGTTAAAACTATTAAGTTATTAGGAACTTAAATAACCTCTAATACTTATTTTACTTTTAAGGAAAACATTCTTATTATAATATGAAAAAATAAATGGTAACAAAATATAATTTAAAATATAAATCAAATAAAAGAAACAGCTTTTAAAGACACATGGATCAAAACTTTCAAATGATAATAATAATAGTTTTTAAACTTTTGAATCTCACAAACACTCGCATAATAGCTTTTAATATTATCAAACAAGTATTTCAATATTTTCTAAGTTGTTCTGTGAAAGTTTTAAGCCGTTTAGTGCGGTCTACATATAACTAATTGATTATCTAATAGTAACTTTATAAGTTTACCTTGTATAAAATTCTGTTGTTATTAGTTTTAAACAAAATTGTATAAAATTTATTTTATACTGTTTGCAAGTTAAGTAACTACCTACTTAAATAAACCACATTACATTGTTTAACCTGTATCGTATAACAACACTTCTAGTATGTATGATAATGAAAATTAAAATGAAAAAGAACTAATTATACTATATATAGCTTCGTTTTGATAAACTATTTGTTTAATTCAAATTTACAATTAATATACAAATAATTCTTCTATATAGTTGGTAAAACTATACAATTTACTTATTTTTTTTAATTAAGATTTTTTTACTACGATATTGATTACGAACGTAAATCAAGTTTCAAATCATATACCTATTAAATTTAATTTTTTGTTTTCTTTTAGTTTAGTTCTTAATAATTTTACATTAATTTTTCCTTAAGTAACATAAATATTACTATTACAAAAAAAAAATTATATTTTAACATAAATTTGTATCTCTTAGTGTATTATATAAACACAATAGTGACAAAATGAGTATAAATATATTAAAACTGTTTATAAATTAAAGATATAAACAAGTTAAACTTAATTAACGTTAATTGCTTATATGCTAAGTTCCATGACTGTCACATATCTTTTTTAGATTTATTTAAGCACTGACGAGGTCTTTGACCGAAACTTAGTTTGCAAAATAAATTTTTCAAAGAATAAATATATTACATCTCATTCAGCAGTTAAGATCTCTCTATTTGTTTTCTTAAAACCAAAACATAATAAAATAAATCAATACAGTAGACTACCGTTTAAGTACGCACTTTTTTTGGTACGCACCCCGCCTTAAATACGCACTTATCAAGAAAAACAAAAAAAAAATTAATTTTTTTCAATACTTTTAATTTTTTTTTTATATATTTATATCAAATTTAAATAAACAAATAACCTGAGTAATTGCTTTCACAGATTTTTCACAGTTAAGGAAACTAGAAAAATTTTTTTTTAAATACAATTCAATCTACATTTTTAACTGTGTCGTTATATGTACAATTTATTTATCAAAATAAAGGATGTTATATTAGAAGTTCTAAGAAGTTCCAGTTTTTTGCCTAAATTTTTAATCATCAAGTTTTTCCAGATTATTTTATGTTTCCAGGTAGAACACCCAACTTGCTGAGTTAGTCTAAGACTTTCACAACTTTTAAACTAGGGTGAGTAATCCTGAGAAGTCTAAGTGGCCTGAGATTGTGATAGTCCTGTTATTAAATGTTAATAAACTTAATACTTAGTAGTAGTCGCAGAAAATTGAAAATAATAATGATATATGAGGTGTAATGCTATAAAATAAATTAACCTTGATGACAAAGTTAAAAAAACCTACAAATACAACATAGTTAAGTTATGATTTTGACATAAGATATTGACTTTCTATATCAATTGTATGTATTAGTTATGTAGAAACTTTTTATAGAAAAAATAAATCATTTTAAAATCTATTTTAAAACTTTGCAGATTAGAATTATTTATAAAATATAATTTAAAATAAAAAGACTTGTTTTTTTGGTGGCTAGTTGTAAGAAAGAACAAAACAACTATATTTCATATTATACTATGTCGCCAAAAAGTACGCACTACCCTTGCTAAGTACGCACTTTTTGGTCGGGTTCAATTTGCGTACTTAAGCGGTAGTCTACTGTAGTATGTGTGTTTAGTTGGATATTTGATTACAACCAAGATACAATAAGATGTTTAATTACTAAATTTAACTTATAGTTATGTTTACGGACTTATTTTAGAGTTATAGTATTTTAGATTTAAAGGTAAGTAGAAACAAAGCAGTAATAAAATAATTAATCAATATTTAATTATTAAAGAACATGAATTAAGACTATATCATGAAAAAAAAGCAGATAAATAAAACTAAGGCAAAATTTTATAAAGGTTAAATGAATATTTATAGTTTATATCTCACATAGGTATAAATTTTAATTATGTGTTAAATTTAAGTACATGCATTATAATAGTATACAAATATATAAATATGTAAATGCATTGTAATAGTATTAGTAACATATATTTAATTAAAATATCAGATAAATTGTGCATGCTAAATAACATACACATTTCCAGTTGTAAATTATTATAATTTTTTTTTTAAGTTAAATTACTATAATTTTTTAAGTTGGATTATTAGTAGATTATACTCTCTCTGATTATCTCTCAACTAAATATGTTTAATTTTTATCTTATTTTTTAAATTTAACATATGAAATCTAAACCTCATTCTGTTTTTCGCTTATCAAATATTTTCCACAAAAAGCCGTTTTATATTTTATTCTTTTTCATTGTAATATAACTTTCTTAACAACAACAATAATGCTTTCAGAAATGTTATAATGTTTCCTTCCTGGTTTTATTTTATACATTAATATATTTTTAATTTATTATTAGAACTATGTGCTTAATAATATGTATCTACTACTCCATAACTTCTAACTCTGTAAAGGTTTTATCTTTTTAAACCCATTAGATATCAATACCCCACTGTATACCATGGTTTAATTGTATTTGTTTATAGACTATAATTTAACAGTTTTTAAATTAAAGGTTGTTTAGCATCAATATAATTTTTAGTTTGTTTGTTTCTTTTTGTATAAAAACTTAACACAAACAAAATTTTAGTTATTTGTCACTTTTACCATTATTGTTTACTACAGATTTACTTTTTGAAAATCCGCTCTGCGGTGAAAATGAATATTTTTTTTTATTCTTAAAAATAACATATTATTAATAATTATAACCACTTCTTATAATGTGTTTGCTTGTTTTCTAAACACCGCTTTGTTGCAGTAAAAATATTGACCCTGACTGTGAATGCATCTCTTAAAAATTTGTTTAATTTTAAATAGTTTTAAAAAAGCATTAATTTGTTGTATTTTTAAATCGACGTCACAAATGACTAATATTATTTAAGTTTATTTTTGTTAGGTTAAACATTAATTTAACTTCCAACTAAAAAAAATATAATTAAAAGACCAAAATAAAAAATTAATTGGTTATTAATGCAAAAATTTTACTTCGTTTTAAATGTGCTTAATTATATGAAAATAGCGTAATTTGTTTTTAATATTTAGTTTTAAAATATTAGCTTAGATTTTGACTTTAATAAACTAATTTTTAATCTCAATTTGAGGTGTAATTAAAATGTATTTTTAAGCAATTTGTAACATTCTTCAACTAAAAGTTTACTGAAGTTTATTGAGATTTGATGTCTACTTTTGAACTATTTTTATTGCTTTTTGCGAAATATTTCATACAAAAGATTTAATCTTTTTACTAAACAATAATCTTCATGAATACAAACGATATATTTTATTAATTAGTCATTTTTAATACTAAAAGTTTATAGTAAAGTTTATTAATTAAGTTTTAAGTGTAAACTAGTTTAAATGTAAGAATTCTATCATTTTAATTTATTTACTTATTTAAAATTAAATCTAAATTAAATTTTTTTTTTTTTTTTTTTCAAACTTCAACACAAAAAAAAATTTATGTAATAAAATATACAAATCACTGACTGTTTATGTTTTCTGCGGTTAAAGTTTTTAATATTTTTTAATGAATTTTAAGATTTTCATGATTTTTAAAATTTTTCTATTTAACATGATGTTTTTTTACTTATAAATTTCAAATAAACATAGCCGCTGTTTGCGGTATAAACTTAAATTTAGTTTACAGTTGTATTTACACCAAATGAAACAAGATTAAATACAAAATATTTAAACTTTTGCTTGTGGGTTCTTTTTTTGTGCGTCTTGACAACATAAAAATCACAGGTTAATTTGAAAAAATATTCTTTTCTTATTTTTTAAATTACTATAATAATCAGTTACTTTAATACTATAATTACTATTATGTAAAAAAATAACTGTGTGTTTTAATTAAGGCAAATTATAATATTTACTTTTATGGTTATAGAAAATGCATACAACAATTAATAATTATAAGTGTAAAAGTTCAGTTAAATTTTTCAAATTACTTTAAGTTATATAATAACGTTAATGGTTATTGAACCAATAACAAAAATCAATCAAAATGTTTGGCTCTAAGACTTGTACTTAACATCCCTTTTGTTATATGAAATGCAAGAAGTATTTTTTACGACGAATATCGTAACTTTTTATCAACTTAAAATATTTTGTCAATAATTTTCAATAAAAGAACAATATTTAAATGTTATAAATGTTTTATAATTTGTATAAAAAAGTTTTATAACAATTATATTCTTTTAAATAAAATTTGTTATAATGATGATTACATTTTTCATGTTGTTATTTAATTATTAGTATAAATAAAACTTTTTGGTATATTACAAACTAAAAGCTTATTTTTGTTTATTTAAGTACATTAAATGTTTATTATACATAACATAGTTTTGAATTTCAAAATTAAAATATCGTGTTGTTGAAACATTGTTTTTAATTTAATTAATAATTACCATGTCAAGTTTAGTTAAATTATTTAGAAATGTGTAAGTTTATTTTAATTACTATTAAACAACTTATAACTTGTTGTGTATACTTGCATATTATATAGATATAAGTATTAACTGCATATTTGCGGTGAAAATTAATCTACACCAAGTAGCAACTATGTAATAGTACGCATGTAAACTATAACCGTTTTAAAAACAGTAGTTTCTGAGTTTCAGTATACGTTTTTATAAAATAATTATAAGTTTTATAATGTTTTCTATTATTTACAAAGTTAAACTTAAACTCATATTAACCAATTATGTAAACAGAAACTTTTAAAAAACAGGTAAATACAAAACGCAAGATTTCATATTATTAAGTATAAAGTAAATACATATTTTATTCAATAATATCTGTTAGTTCAACTTTGGTACTTAAAATTACTTAAATTAAAACTTACTACTCAGTGCAGTTGAAACTAATAATGTATAAGAAATTTAGCTTTATAAAAGTCTTTCCTCTACAAACGAATTGTAGAAAATTTTATTTTAGGCATTTGGTCATTAGTGATGGCTAACTAACAAACAATTTTCGATTACTTTTTTTTAATAACAATTTTATGTTAAAAGCTTAGTTGCGGTGAAAATCAAGCCACTTCAGCATGAACAACAAATAAACAATTACTTATAACTTATGACAATTTTGAAATAGTAGTTTGCAGTTTGAATAAAACTTTACTCACCGAGAGTAAGGGTTAGGGGTAACAGTGATAGAAAAAAATAGGTATCAAAAATTAAAATAAAATAAATAATCCGTTCAAAATTGTCTGCTCGTGCAAATGTGTCTTCGTGAAAAAGTGACCCTTCGTGCAAAATATCTTCATTCGATTTTATCCCCTTGTGCAATTTTGTTAGCTCGTACAATTTAGACAGCTACTTTATAACATGACATGGCTTGAATGTATATTTGAAATGAATATTCCTGAAAATTATAATATATGAAACAGTTAAAAAAAATTTATAGTGGAAAGTTTCTAACTTAATAATAACAACTGTTTAAAATTGTTATGTCATTTTAGTATTTAGAATAAGCGAAATGTAAACATTTTAAACTAGTTTTATTTTTATTTGAAACAATAAATTTTTCGTACTACCTAACACACCTCACTTTTAAATGTAATTTTATTATAAAGTAGTAAAAAAGAATACTGTAATATTAGGTAGTTCTTACTACTAGATTAACTAATAAAAGTTTAAAGCTTTTATGTTATTTTTATTTAACATAATACTCAGTAAACTTAAACGAGTCTCATTAAAAATTGAATATTTTAAATGATTTAGTGACGTAAAAAGTTTATACCCCATATAATTTGTTTTAAATTATAAGACATAAACACATTTTTCTTTTTATATATACTGCTAACTTAAATAAAAATTTGAACAGCCAATACCGGCTGAGATAAAACAACTATTCTGAAACAACTAAGACACTAATTGATAAATATATAAAGAGTTAAATACGAAAAAAAATTTTTTTTGTAGATATAAGTATAACTAGACATTGCACGCTAGCAAAAAAAATCTCAAACTGATTTCATTAATGTTAGTATTATTAATTACTAAGATATTCCAAAACAGTTTACCAGTAAAACAAACAAAAAAGGTTTTAATTAAGTTAAAGTTTCAGATTTATAATAAATAAAGGATAAGCTAGTTTGAGTTTGTTTTATAAACTGTGCCTGTGTAAACATATCTATGTTTTTTATGTTATTAAGTTAATTCTTAAGTTTTCTGAGCTAATTATAAATATAGAAACATATTTATCATAATGTTTTTTAAAAGCTAGGTATAAAATTAACTTCAAATTGTTGTAAATGCTTCTAATTATAAACAATAGGCTAGTTATAGTAATGTATATACAAGCAATTATAGTTAATCAGTAATTAAGCTACTTCAGAGCGACTTTTTAACTTAATTTACTCACATTTATCATACCAATAAATTTTTATTTATGTTACAAAGTAAGTAGTAAAAGATGGATGATAAATTAAAAAATTAAACTATAATAAAAATAATAATAATTGATTTTGTAAAACATTTTATTTAAATTTTTTTCACAGCATCTCAAGGTTTTTTTTTAATTATTATAGCTCAAAAGAATACAGAATTTTATTTATGTTATTTAAACTACCTGAGTACTTTCATTGACAATTGTTCATATAAAATGAGTATGTTTTAGTTGTCTATGTTATAGACTGTACAGTATAATTTTAACTGCCTAATGCGGCATTAACTTAATTCTTCTAAGATTTGTTTTAAGCGAATACAATTATACGATGTACTAGTTTAAATGTAGTTACAAGGAATCAAATAGCTTAAAATAATTTAGAATCAGTATGTATTTTTGATGTATGTATAATTTTATTATTTTTGATTATATGTTTTAGACGTAAATTATTTTCTAAAGGTGTTTAGAAATATTTTTTATGCTTTTATCACTATATAAATGTAAAAAATTTAACAACTAAAGTTCTAAACAATTAAAGTAAAAAAACTTTCTCAAATATGAAAATATAAATTGAAAATAACATTTATTTAACGATTTTAAAAGTTAACAAAACTTATTCATAAGTAAATCTTCAAAGGTAGCTTTTAGTAATCAGTTGATTAATATATCAAAAAAGTTAAAAAAACTAAAACTTTTTGTGTAATTAATTAAAACCAGGTAAACAGTAAGTTATAAAAAATCTAACTTTACCAAAAGTGGTTTTTAAAATATATAATTTTAATAATATTAAAAGTTTTATAAAAAGTGTTCGATAGTGCTCGAAAAATTAAATTGGAGCTACATATATATATAATTATATTAAAACTATAATTTATCCAGCTGTTTCAAAAATTTTTATAAAGCTTCATGTGCTCCTCAGTAAGCTACAGTTTATTATAATAGTAAACAGAAATTTAGATTTTGAAACTTTTTATGACAATTGATGCGTAGTAATGATACTGTTTATTGTAGAGTTAGCTGAATTTGAAAATAATACGTTGTAGTTGTTAATTTATGCATTGTAGGAAAGTTTAGAATGGTTATTTTAGAAAAAAAATGTTATAATGAATTGGAAGAATTTTTTTTTTTTTGGACTGTTGGAAAAAGTATTATAAAATTCTCGTATTTAATGCTTAAATTTTATTTTTTTTTAATTTTTAGTTAGTTATAATTTTTTTTAAAAAGTATTTTTGATAATTGCTGTATATGTTTTGTCCTATAGAATATGGATTTAAAAAACAGTATAATACTAAAAGTATATAAATTTAGTCAGCTTTAGTAAAATCAATGACTAAATTTTGATTGTGTGTAAATTAAATTCAACTTTTTTCTTTAATCAAAAATAATTAGGAAGATTAATTTTGAAGAATTCTTAAAATACATTGTCAACCTTACATGTATTGACAATTCATTACAAGTTTCTGAATATTTTGCTATCTAAAAAATCTGGTAGGATTATTTTTTTTTGTTTTGTTATTTTTTGATTAGATGTCATCAAAGTTTATTTCCATTTATCGATAAAAATTTTAAAAAAATTAGGAAATAGTTGTTAAGTATAACATTTTAAAATTGTTTCTCATATTTTTTATTTTATTAAGCTGTTTTAATGTAAAATTGTACGATTTAACTTAAAAAGGGATTAACCTAAAAATTAAACAAAAAACAAAAAAAAGTAAGACGTAAAGTTCTGTGATTAACAGTTTAAAGTAAACAAAAATTATTATGCACACTATTGTTTTAGTTTAAAATATATTAAGCTTTAGCATAACAGCGAAACAGTAATAGTACTAAATTTGAATAAATGTAACAAAGGAATATGTATGTTTATGATTTTCAATATTCGTAAACAATAATAACTTTAAATATTTATATAATCATTTAATATAATACAGTGATGTAAGAAGTACAAAACAATTATACTTAACTTTTAGTTCGAAGATATAAACTTGCTCAGATTGATTACAACAGATTGAACTAATTTTTAAAATTTGAAAGGCCTAAACTGGCTGATAAACTACCATATAATTCTAATTAACATTAAATTTAATTTAACCGCCTTTGAAAAAGTACACTAGTTGAGTAAAAAGAGCTTCAAAAAGAAAAATAGGGCTGAAACAAAAAAGGAGAAAAACTTAGTTGTTTGAAAATCTAATGCTTATACTTATTTACTACATTACAATACTTGTTTCCTTTAGAACTTTAATTGTACATAACACTTTATACAGTGTGTAACACAATTTGTAACAATAGTATGTAGTGTTTAATATTGTTTGTAATTAAAATTCAGTCTTGATATAAATAGAATACTCGAACAAACACGTTAATTTATCAAAAGAGCTTCAAAAAGAAAAAGTAGGGCTGAAATAAAAAAGGAGAAAAACTTAGTTGTTTGAAAATCTAATGCTTATACTTATTTACTACATAACAATAATTGTTTCCTTTAGAACTTTAATTGTACATAACACTTTATACAGTGTGTAACACAATTTGTAACAATAGTATGTGGTGTTTAATATTGTTTTTAATTAAAATTCAGTCTTGATATAAATAGAATACTCAAACAAACACGTTAATTTAGATATAAAAGAGTTTTGAAAATTTTTAAGCATGATTAAGATAACTTCTAATATAAAACCCTTACTGTTTTTGTTTTAAATGAGTTATAATGTAGTTCAGTATAAATGCTTTAGTTAGAATTTGTTTATAGAGGTAATCTCTAATATTTATTAATGATTTTAATTAAGCACTTTTGTTGTAATTGAATTTCTAAAGAAAATAGGAATTATTTATGCTTAAATATTTGTTTAAAGGTGTTTATTTATGAAGCTAATTTAAATAACAAGTATTCTTAAGTATAAATTAGGAGTAAAAGAAATAAATAGCTATTGAAATTTCAGCTTAAAAATAAACTTTGAAAGAAGTTGTGCTAAATGAATGTTTTTTTTTATTTAATGTTTATATTAAGCCCAAAGTATAAAATATAAACCTGTATATAAGAAACTAAACTATTTGAGTAAAAAAATATACAAAGTATAAAACATTTGAAAAAAAAAATATTTTGTATTCGTGTTTTTGATACTTTAAGTATGTTTTGCGTTCAACAAGGTACTGTAACTAGTTATTTTTGTAAAATCGAATTGAATTTAAAAATGAAAAGTTTTACTTAAAAAAGCTTAAAAAAATACATAGTATTAACTTAATTTAAATTTTACAACATTTAAAACAGTAAGTTATGTGTGAACTTTTGTTTATATGTAAAATGAAATTTACTTAAAAATAAAACTTTGTTCGAGCAAAAGCGTTAAAAAATAGTTTCAAGTAAAGACTTAAGTAGAAATATCAACGTTAGATATGTAAGTTTGAAAAAATAGGTATTTTTGTTTGTAAAAACTTGGTTAAGATAAAAAATACAATTATGGTTTATCTTTAATTAAGCAAGTATTATTCTTAACGTTATATTATATAAATTAAAATCAATAAACTTTCTGTGTGTTTTTAAAATTATCAACTCTTTATCAATTTACCTACTTTTTTGTAAGTAAGTTTACTTAAATTAAAATAATTTTGAAACTTTGGTTTTGTGTGTATATTTAAAAATTTTTTTAATTTTATCTGTTTATAACTTGCAGTGACTTACCTTTTTTTTAGTATAGTTTCTGAATTCTATCATTGTGTTTATCTCGACAATTTAAAAAAAAAATCTATTGAAAAATACTATTGCAATTGATAAAATTTTTTATAAGTAATTTGTATACCATAGTTATCGTTACATTATACTGTAAATGAAACGCTTAGTTTTATTGTCTGCAACTAAAAGTATATATTTTGGCTGCTGGTAGACTTTAAATAAGATTAAAAAGACGTTTTATTAAAAATAATATGTTGAGTTTTTTTAATTGAGTCTTTGAGATCTTTTTATTTGGTTTCTAAAAATCTAAACATTTTATATACAGAATTTTTAAAATATATTATTTTTAATTTAATTGCTGTAAATACAAAAACCTCGATTTTAGAAGAATATGTTAGTTAGTTAGATACTTTGCCTGTTTGATAAATAGATTAGAACAAACACTAAAATGTTAAAAAATATTATTATCTGTAATTATCATTTACCTTTGTTTTGTTTGTGTAAGTGTTGCTTATCACTTGTTTGATTATACAAATAAAAATTTTCTGTACAAAATTGTCTTTTATTTGATGTGTTGTTATTGCTTAATTAAAATTTAATTGTCCAAATTTTCTATATAAATTTTTTACTAGAGAAGCGCGAAGAATTATCATTTTATATACTGTTATGTTATATTATCTTTTTAAATTAGTTTATAATGATGACATTAATTACTTAAGACTTAGGTAAAAAAAGTATCTTTATCTATCAATAAAGTTTTACTTAAAAATGAGCAATCAACTTAGAAAAAATGAATGTTCTGGTCTAGATAAAGTTACTAAACTATTTTAAAACAATAGAAGTTTAGTTCTTATTACGATTAAATTTTTTAATACTAGTAGTTAATATATTGTGAATGTTCAAGTTCTACACAGTAAATATTTATTGTTTCTAAAAGTGAAATTTATATTTTGCTCTTTAAACTCTACTTTGTAGTAGTTTATTTTGAATATTATTTTATCGTGTAATAAGTTTAAAGATAAAAAAACTTAAATTTTTAAGTACTATATGTTTTTTACGGGCAAAAAAGTGTAAAATTTAAAAAAAAACTTAAATTTTTAAGTACTATATGTTTTTTACGGGCAAAAAAGTGTAAAATTTAAAAAAAAACTATAATTTTCTGAATAAAAAAAATAATGGTGCTGTGCTTAGGCCAGGGAGCGAATATTAAAATTCACTCGTTTTAAAGCTAGTGTTTTCGGATATCTGTTCGAAGACAAAAGTCCCGCTTGCCTCGAAGAACTGCAAAAAGTTGTCGGTAAATTGGTGATGCTTGACTGTGGACACATCTGTGCGAGACTCGCCTCCTTGCCTGGTTCGAACGCCATGATACTTGTCCGACTTGCAGGCGACAGTTCGGATAAGTTTTTTTTAATTTTCAAACAAAATAAAATTTACACGTTCAGTATACTGAACATTACTGTGTATTTCTTCTATGTTTAGAAAGTTTACTTTAAATGTTTTCTTAACATTTGAATGGTTAATTTCTTTAATTGAATTATTTAAATTTCCGAAATCTTTTCTGTCATAAAATTAGGTTAGCACAAAACCGTTAGAGTAACTAAAAAATATCATATTTATTATTTATTAATTAGTTCATAAAAAATTTACTAAACTCTTGTTAAAATGATTAACATTTTTTTTATGTTTGTAAACATTAAGCATTTTTTTCAATTGATGATCTATAAATTCTAGTATTCAACAGTTTTAGTTAAATTACCAGGGAACATTTGGGTTGTAAAGTTTAAACTAAATTTGAATTGAAAATAAGTAAATTGTTAACATTAAAATAGATTTTTATTATATCTCAAAAAGTAATGCAACTGTTAGTGTTTTGTTTGCTCACTACGTCAAATTGAAATATTTTGCAAATATAACAAATAATTAAAAGTAGCAGTAGTCGCATAACTTTATATAGGTTGTTGTACTTGTTTTCATCGTAAAAGTTTTTTTTTGCTAAACTGTCAATTTCAGTCATATAGTGTTGTTCTGCGCCTATTTGAATTAACTAAACTTAATTTTATAACTGCTTGTAATACTTTTTTTATTTGTGTAGGTGTAGAGTTGTTGTTTTTTTAGTTTTATTTCACTGGGTTTACGTTTAATTTTTGTTTAAACTTAAACACATTCAAAAAAATAGTAATAAATTACACAAAACAATTAAACTTACACTTTTGTACTCGAATTCCATTTTTCTTCTTAACTTAAAAACGGAAACCATCAAGAGTTGCTTAAAAAAAAATTTCATTTAAATTTAAAAAATTTTGATAGTAAACAACATTAGGACAAAAAATGTAATGCTACTTTAAAAATTTCACTCATTTATGAAAACTCGGAGATATTAAAAAAGAAAAGTATACATTTGATTAGAATTACTTATCATGCAGCAAACCCTCCAATTGTCTATACCTCTAAACAACTAATAACACTAGTTGGTTAAATCCAATATCGACCCATAATAAAAGTATGGTAATTTACCAATACAGCTTCTGTTGTAAAGCAAGCTTTAATTGATTACCAAGAAGACATCTAGGGAAACAGATAAAAGAACGAGTTTTAAGGATTGTAAAGACTTTTGCTTTTCAGATAAAAAATGATATACCGGTCAAAGTTTTAAATGCAGTTAATGTGCGTTCATTGTAGAACATTCGGTTAAAAATTCACCATGTGCAAACAATTATAGTCTAAAAAGATTTAAAACTTTTGAAACTTGTAATAATGTTTTCGATTTGTTTAAGCTATTTGCATTTGTTAAAGAAACCTTTTTTATGAAAGCAAAAAGATTTTGACTATAGTGATTTTTAATTTTTTTCATAATACTTTATAAATGTTGTTTTAATTATATTGATGTACAGTTTTACTGCATAACATCTATAATATAAGTAAAAATAATGATTTTAATTGTAACCAATTGCTTTTGTATTTTATTAATGTGTTAATTATTTTATGATTACTTGGTTACTTTATACCTTTTTAAAGTCTTATCTCTTGATAGCTCAATACTCTACTAATGAGAATTTCTTGAATAGTATAAATAGTATTAATAGTTTTATTAAAAATTTTTATCTTTATATTTTAATGTATGTATACTGGCTACTTATCTTCTTATATGTTTTTTTTATAATGTATTGGTATTTAGTGTTTTTTATGAAATAAAAAATCAAAAGATTCTTGTTATATATTTCAGTAGCAGTAATTTAACTTTTCCTTTATGTGCGTTGTAACTGATTAAATTTATATAAATTTCTATATACAGTACAAACTTTTGAAGTATTTATGCAGAAGCTACTATATAATTAAAAAAGTGTATAAGTTTTAGTTCAAAACAAAAATTTGTTGCTTTTCAATATTGAAGTTATTTTAAAGATATTTTATTATTTTTCCATCTTAAAATGGCAATGTTTGTAAAATATTTAGATATAACTTTAAACTTTGAATAATATTTAATAAAAATAAACTTCCAAATAACTACTTTACGTACCAATTTTGCCATTTTTTTTTTCTTTCTAAAACTAAAGCTGAATTCATAAGTGCGTTGTAACGTAATAATGAAATATTATTAAAAAACTGTTGAGCGTCGTGTTTATATACATATGTATTTAAATGATATTAACCAAAAAACTTCCAAATAAATAAATACGTACCAACTTTGCCAGCTGTTTTACACAGCTTTACTATATTTTTTCATGATTTTCATAATTTGTTAGTTAGTTATGTAGATAATTCAGTGTTGAAGCAATTGTTTATGCAATTGAAGCAATACACATATCTCAAAAAAATCACAAAAACTTAATTTATTGGTACACACTTTGTTTTTACTACTCACTATTCGTATGTTTTCAAAATACAAAATCTGTACTCTAAAAGAAAGTTGTATGAAACTAAACCTACAAACATTGCTTAAACGGGTGCGGGTCAGAATCACACAGCGAAAAAATGACACGGTCGTCAAATAGACACGGTGCGTCACTTTAGCACAGCGACGAAATGACACGGTGCGTCACCTTGGCACGGTGCGTCAGTTTGGCACGGAGGGTCACTTTAGCACGGCGACAAAATGACACGGTGCGTCACTTCGACATGGAGGGTCACTTTGGCACAGAGACAAAATGACCAAGAGGGTCACTTTGGCACAGCGACAAAATGACACGGTGCGTAAACTTCGCACGGTGCGTCACTTTGACACGGAGGGTCACTTTGGCACGAAGACAAAATGACACAGCGACAAAATGACACGGTCGTCAAATAGACACGGTGCGTCACTTTGGCACAGCGACAAAATGACACGGTGCGTCACTTTGGCACGGAGGGTCACTTTGGCACAGCGCAAAATGACACAGTGCGTCACTTTGGCACAGAGGGTCACTTTAGCACAGCGACAAAACGACACGGTGCGTCACTTTGGCACGGAGAGTCACTTTGGCACAGAGACAAAATGACCAAGAGGGTCACTTTGGCACAGCGACAAAATGACACGGTGGTTAATAGAGGAGAGAACGATTTTGAAACTTCAATTTTCATTGGTATGGACAACGATCTTATTTTTCTAGGAAACTTATTAGTTTCCTGTCTTCTAACCGGTTTTGTACAATTAGCAACAATCACATTGATTAACTTTAAAAACAAAGACCGCAGGAATTTTTGATTGTGACTTCATAAAATAAAGTGAAACAATAAATAAAGTGCTTAAACGATGTGCTTAATAAACGATTAATAGTTGGTGTATCAAACAACGTTCACAAAGATGCAAAAGCAGCAACTTTTTTAACAAAATACGACTACCAAAATTGAAGGGAATTTATTTTCGATTTCTTTCGAATGGAAAAACTTAAACACAGTTTAGTACTAGAACTTGTAACAAGTAATAAAAGTTAGAAAATGACTTGCCTTTTTACGACTAGAAAGATGTAAACTCTAAAAAAATATTTTTTAAATTTCATCAACATTCTGATTTAAAAAATACAATCTACATTTTAAATCAATCATTCAGTTTATCAAAACAATAAACTAGTTGAAGTAAATACAGAGAGAAATTTGTTTTATAAACTAAAACTCAGACGTTACCGAAAACAACTTTTCTGCTGTTATAATTCTAAATTCTAATGCGGTTCTTATTTTACGTTTTTATTTTTTAAAAATTAATACTTGCGCTCTTTTAACGACTTAATAGATTGCAATTTTGAACTAAAATACTGCGTTCCCTGACGATTCACGTTAGTAGCAACATCTTCAAAAAATCATTGTGCATTTGCTCTAAAAGATCGAAATTTTGCACCTCTATGCGACTTATGTTAGTTGCAACATATACCGTGCATTTAGAAGTAGAAATATAATGATCTTTTTCAAAAAAATTGTGCACCTAAGCACTAAAAATGCATAGATAAAAGTATAAGTACAAAAAACCGCAAATAAATTAGTTTTTTTAGCAAAAGATTCCCTACATCAAGCATCTCTTTAAATAAAACTCAATAAACCACTACAACACTCTTGTAATACAATTGCAGACTTGCTTTAACGAAATACAATTTTTCTTACTATTATAAATGTAATACTTCGCAAAATAAAACATTATCGCAATTAATTTTGTCAAGATTTTCAACTTGTTAAATATTAATTAGTAATTATCTAAATTATTTTCTCGCTGCGTTTTTTAATGGATTAGGCGTCTGATTATTATTATAATATTCCTAAAGCTCAGGTAGCTCGTGGTCTCCAATATTTCAATACAGATATTGGACACCACGGGTTGCCCATGGTAATTAGGTAAATAGCACATCGCTTTCATCAATTACTGCCAAATGCCCCATACTTTCAAAGTTTTGTTTAATTTAATTTCAAAAGCAAATAAATTTTTTTTTTTTTCACTTTTTCATCGGAAAGAAATTAACTCCTAATTAATAAACAATATTGTTTTAAACTTTTAGAAACAAGTTTTTAGAAATCCTAGAAAATGTATTTATTTTTTACAAAAAACTCATTTTTTTATTCGCAAGATTAAAAATAGAAAATTAAATAGTTTTTTCATAACAAAGTTAAAACAAAATCGAGTTTTTTAAAACTTTGTAATAAAACTCAAGTATATAAAGTATCAGAAATGTTTTACAAGCAAATTAAAATCTGCTTTTATCGTATTATTATGTTTTTTTTAACTGATTTTGTTTAAAATATAAATACTATTTAATTCCTGATATGCAATAACATACTATAATATCTGTTATACTCTAAGTTTAATTCTTTGTATTTTAGGCTACAAAGTTTTGTAAAAATAAAAAGGACTTATCGTATTAGCTTTGATAGAATGGCTGCAGCTTTAATTAGAAGGCTGCAGCAGCAATGTTGTATGTATAATCTCTAGTGATTAATTATTTTAAGGTGATAAATATATAAATGCGCATGAATGGTTGCATCAGACTCTTAATTTTTTCTCAACTGTTCATAATACTATCTTTAACTTTTTCGTAAATTTAGGCTCCAGGACCGTTTATTTTAACTATTTGCTTTTAGACAAGTTTATTATACATTTTCAATACAGAGTTTTAAGTAAACATCCTAACTTATTAACTTTTGTTGAATATAAATATATATACATATTTGATATAAATGGCTAGTTACTACAAAAGCATCTGTATTTAAGAAAAATAGAGTTAAAACACGCATGACTTAATCTTACTACGAAATAACTCTGTATTAAATTAAATCTTAGTTATTTTTAATTACAATTCCTGATAATAATTAATTAAACGTTTAACACAAAAAGACTAAATTTTATTCATTACATAAATATGAAAAGTCGTGAAACGTAAAAAACAAAACTTAAGTATATTTCTTTTTTTATACTATGACTTAAATTTTAAAGCTTATAAATAGTTTAACTAATTACTATCAAAATTTTACATTTAAAAATTATATTACTGAAGAAGTTTAGTTTTGCTTATAAGTTTGTTAATCCATGCTATAGTGACGCACCGTGACATTTTGTCGCTGTGTCAAAGTGACGTATCGTGTCATTTTGTCGCTGTGCCAAAGTGACCTTCCGTGCCAAAGTGACGCACCGTGTCGTTTTTTCGCTGTGCCAAAGTGACCCTCCGTGCAAAAGTGACCCTCCGTTCCCAAGTGACGCACCGTGTCGTTTTATCGCTGTGCCAAAGTGACCCTCCGTGCCAAAGTGACGCACCGTGTCATTTTGTCGCTGTGCCAAAGTGACCCTCCGTGCCTAAGTGACGCACCGTGTCATTTTGTCGCTGTGCCAAAGTGACCCTCTGTGCAAAGTGACGCACCGTGTCATTTTGTCGCTGTGCCAAAGTGACCCTCCGTGCCAAAGTGACGCACCGTGTCGTTTTATCGCTGTGCCAAAGTGACCCTCCGTGCCAAAGTGACACACCGTATCATTTTGTCGCTGTGTCAAAGTGACCCTCCGTGCCTAAGTGACGCACCGTGTCGTTTTATCGCTGTGCCAAAATGACCCTCCGTGCCAAAGTGACGCACCGTGTCATTTTGTCGCTGTGCCAAAGTGTCCCTCCGTGCCTAAGTGACGCACCGTGTCATTTTGTCGCTGTGCCAAAGTGACCCTCTGTGCCAAAGTGACGCACCGTGTCGTTTTGTCGCTGTGCCAAAGTGACCCTCCGTGCCTAAGTGACGCACCGTGTCATTTTGTCCTTGTGCCAAAGTGACCCTCTGTGCTAAAGTGACGCACCGTGTCATTTTGTCGCTGTGTCATTCAGACGCACCGTGTCATTTTTTTGCTGTGCCAAAGTGACCCTCCGTGCCAAAATGACGCAACGTGCCAAGATGACGCACCGTGTCATTTTGTCGCTGTGTCATTCTGACACCCACCCGCTTAAAACATCTGTGCTTTATTAAACCTTTATTTATGTTTAAACTTTATGTAACAATTAATAAGCAAATTAGTTGTTATTTTTATAAACTGTATTAGTTTACACATATATATAAAGCAATTAGCTCTAAATGTTTTCGAATTATCTTTTTATATTTATAAATATTTTTTATTAATTAATATTGAAATAGTTATCGAAAGTTTATGTAAAAAAATTAAATAAAAAAAATATAATTTTGAATTTAAAGTTTTCAAACTGTTTCAAATGATCTAATATCTGTAAAGTTATTTTGTAGAGTACATTGAATGAGTTTTAAGTATAATATTTTGTTGAGAGATGCAAAAAAATATACAAAAAAAATTTAAAATATTATGAAGAAAATAGTACAATTATAACAAGTTATTTGTAAACAAAAGAATAATTTAAAATTATTTTCATCATTATTTAGAGTTGTAAATGAAAATTATTAACTTTATAAGTCACATTATTATCCTTACAAACATTTAAGGAATATTTATGTATTTATTTTATCTTTTTTATCAAAATGTTTCCCATGGGGAAGTCAAGGTTGTTTTAGATCGTTAAACGCGGTGTTTCAATACAAAACATAAAGCTTATTTTTGCATTCTATTTTATTATTTATTAATGTGTACTGAAAAATAAACAATAAGTTCAAAAGTTATAAATGTTTGTATGATTTATTATAACTCTTATTTCTTATTTTTGTCCATCGTTGTGTTTTAAACAAATATTAAATGAAGAATAACATATTTAAGAGAAGTCTCATGATAAAAAAGATAATTAAAAGTTTGAAAATAATAAATAAAGTTTTTAGACTAAGTTTTTATCTTAAATAAAAAAAATATTGTAGTATCAGTTAATTCTAACACGTTATTTTGTGAATTACTATATTTATATAAAATATAAATGTAGCTCTAAAATGTTAAAGTTTTTATTAATCAAGCAACTTTGAATTAAACGAAGCTTAATAAGATTAACATCTTTAAAATCTAGTTTTCACCATATAACTAAATATTAAAGCTTGCGTGTTTTGCAACTACCTTTGAGTTAAACATATTAATACCCACTTACAACACTTATTTTAACAAATGGTGTAATAATAATGCAACAAATATTGTATTGTTAATTTTAAAAAGTAAGTAGTGTAGTATATAGTAGTAGTGACGTATAAATACAAGTTTACTATATTTTCATTTTCAATAAAAGATAAAAACAAGTTTTGATTTAAGAATGTACCTTAAAAATGGCCAGTTATACTTGAAAAGCCTAAACCGGCTGATAAAACTAAGTAATTTAGCAAAATGGCACATGGCTTTATTTATCAAGTTAAAAATAGAGTTTAAGACTATCTTAAATAGTGAAATGTTAGTAATAAAGAATTTTAACAAACTTACTACGTAATCAAAAAAAATTGTTTTGTGTGATATTAACAGTGTAAGTTCTTAAGTTAAACAAATAAAAAACTGAGTTTATATTATGTGTTTTATAATCTAAGATAAGGTTTGAAAACTCCACAAAGTAAAAATTTGCAGCTTTCGAGGTGCTCGTTTTATATTACACATTTACTCTTTTTAAACTTTAATAATACCTTATTGCGGATATGGAATCGCCATATGCTCAAAGAAAATAGTTTTTCTACTTTATAAATGACTTATTGAACTTTTATATTTTAGTTAAAAATGTTTAAGAAACTTAGTTGTCCATTCAATCTGGCTTTAAATGTATAGTTTTAAACTTTTTTCTAAACAGGGTTGCCAAACATACGAGCTAGTTTAAGAATTTGAAAAATTTAGACTAAGGTATATCTGTTTAAGACATTTTTGTGAAACTCAAGTGTGTGTAAAACTTGTTTTTGAAACACTTTGAATAAATCTTGGTATTGTCATTATAGTTTTTATGACTATTGTGTAGTTTATTTATTGTACTTTTTTCTAGCCAGCTTACATATTATGTACAATTTTATAATGATGATATTATCAGTTTGGTATTTAAGCTTGAATAACAGCTAGTTTTTGGCTTTTAATAAACTTCAATTTGATGTAACAAAATCATTTTTGCTTTTTAAGTAGCAACCATGTAAAAGACAAATTTATTCTTAATAAGTTATTTTATTACAGTAATTAAGTATTAATTATCTTAAAAAAATTCGTAGTGTTTTTACCTTGAAAATTGGTATAAATATTATTTATTATATAATTACTGAATTTTTAAAGAGTGAAAACTATTTAAAACGCAAAAACTACTTTCAATAGTTACTATTTTTGAAAAAATTAAAAAGCTGTTCCTTTTTAATAATGTATAGAAGGGTCCCAAAATGCTTTTTAAGCTCGGTTTCCATAAAGAACTAAATTGTAAGTTAAATATATATAAGTATAATATATAACTGTTGAGCTAATGTTAGTTGAACATGATAACTATTTCATGTTTAAATTTATTTCAATTTCAAGCTTGAAATTAACTAAAATCTAAACTAAAAGTCATTTTCTTGAAAAAACTTTTACATTAAAAAATGTTATAAAAAGATTTAGAAGTTATTTTAAGAACTAACAAGTCTTACGTCTATCGGGAAATAAAATTGTTCCCCGATTATAAAATACAATTGTTAAATGTTTTATAAAATCGCATAATGTTGATTAAAATTCAGCTTGTTTTCTTTTTTGTTAGTTAAATTTATATTTACCTTAATTGAAAGTTTAGTTTTAGCGAATTTCACTAAACTTAAAAAAGTATACTTTTCAAAAAGTTTTCAATTGTAAATTAAGCTTCTATTTGTTTCAAACATTGCAGTCTTTAAGAATTGCTTTAAAAATGTTTATAACTATGTAGAAAGTTTGTAAAACAGCACAAATATGTATATTTATCAAAAATTTCTATAACTTATTGCGCATTAAATAAAGTGAAAAGCAATACTGTTGTAGACTAAATTTATTAAATCTATTAAATTTATAGAAACGAAACAATAAACTATTTAAACAAATAAAATTATTTTCACAAACTTATATTTAAAAAACCATATATAATAAAATTAAAGAGCTGCTAAACGCTTTTCTTAATTTGTAAGTCTTTATTAATAAGGCTTAAAAATTTTTCCAACAGGTCTTAATGATTTTAAGAAACTTGTAACTTAAAAAAAATTAAATTGTTGATATATTTAAATACATTTGTATTCGTAATAAAGTTAACGAGTTCTTTTTTCTTAACTAATTTTTTCTAATTTATTTTTGTGTTGGATACACTTAAATAAAGTAAATGCTTTAACTATGCTAGTTCAAAATATTAAAAAAAAAATAAATCTAAAATATTAAATTACTAATTAATAAGTTAATTTTTTTCAATATTGAAATTAACTCAATGCAACCAAACCAAAATTAAACTGAAATTTATCACAAATAAAATATATGCGGAAGTATTACTAGTACAATATTATAAAATTAAATTATGTCAATCAAAACGAACACAGAACAATATTACATGGCTAAAACTGACAGGGTAATTAGCAAAAAAACTATAACGATTAAAACAAAGAATTAAGTCTTATGTAAATTTGTCCGAGTTTAGCTGTTTCTTTAAACTACTTGTTAAATTTACAATACATTTTATAGTTTCATAGTGAGTCAACACAACACAAACATTTGCATTACTTTTAGTTATATGAAATAGTAAAATCAAGTGTAATTTCAATTGAACCACGTTTCAAATTTATAACCCGAATGATTTCGGGTACCAAACCCTTAATTTACTAACATTGGACTTTCATCAATTGAATAAATATGCTTAATGTTTACAAACATCAAACAAAATTGACATCTGCTAGTAAACCTTTGCTTTAAAAAGATTAATTGTATATTATATTAAGATTAACAAATTAAACTTTATTTTCTACTAAAGATATATGATTTTTACATCATTACGATATTTAACAAAAAAAAACTAGTTTTGTAATTAAGTTTAGGCCTTACAATATATATCATCCAAATCAATAATCATAATACTTTAACATTATAACAAACATCTCTATTTAGCAGTTTTAAATTTAACTAAAAACTATCTATTCAGAAATTATTTATCTACTCTTTCAACTAATATTAAAAATATAATTAAAATAAGTTGTTGTACATTGTCTTAGTTTTATAAATAAAGCTTCAAATGAAATTTCGTAAAAATTTCTTTAAAAATTCATCATACTGTGTTCTAAAATAAATAATGTTTTAAAGCTCATTTAATTTAAGTTGTTGAACATAGAATTTTATAAATAATTCACTTAAATTTTCGTTTTAGAAATTAACATGCAAAGCATGCAAAAAAGAAAACCGGTTCAAAGGTAACCGATTATTTAAATTTTCGTAAATATTTCCGTGAAAATAAAACGATTTGCAAAATTGCCGCCATGCAATTTACCTATAGCATCGTGCAATAGGTAACGCCGTGAAAAAGTGACGCCGAGCACAAGTGATCCTGCGTGCAAAAATGTATACTCGTGCAAAAGTGTTTACTTGTGATAAATTGACGCCGTGAAAAAGTTTCCTCGTGCAAAAATGACACCAACCAACTTAAATAATTTTTTAATTTAATTTTATAATCATACGTAGTAAAAGTGTTCTTGTACGATACAAGTTAAAACAAATAAAGTGCTTAAATTAAGTGATAATTACTTAACGTGCCAGCTTATTAACTTAACTTGTAAAATATATTTAGAGAAAACTAATGTAAAATTGATAGCACCATAATTTTTAAACACGGACAAAACATAAAGTTATAATTAAATTTTGTTTTAATTATAAGAAGACCGCACTAAACGGCTTAAAACTTTCATAAAACAACGGAGAAATTACGTAAATACGATTTTGTTATGAAGTTTTATGCAAGTTTCTGTGAAGATCGAAAGTTTAAAAACTTTTATTATTTGAATGTTTTGATTCATGTGTCCTTGGAAGCTGATTCTTTTATTTGATTTAGATTTTTAATAATTTTCTGTTACAAGTTATTTTTCATGTTATAATAAGATTCGTTTGTTTATAAGTTAAATGAGTATTAGAGGTAACTTAAGTTCTTAATAACTAAATAGTTTAAATTAAAATCTACCGTTTTATATTGTTTTAAAGGACTATGAATTAAATTAAAACTTATTTGTTATGTTTGTTGATTGCGTTTTTACACAATTTTTGATATTTAAAATAAAATTTTACAATTTCTTTATAACTAAACCATTTAAATTGAAATTTTTTATTTATTCATCACTTTTAGAATGACTCTTAAAAATTTAAAATAAAGTTTTTGTATCAGTGATATAAAAAAGGTTATTTGCTGATATAATTTTCTGCTATAAAGCCTGAAAGGGTATTATATTATCCGTTTAGTGTATGTATTATTAAATTAATTATTATTGCTTTTCAATTAAAACGCTTCAAATAATTTGTTTTCTTTTAAGAAATCAATTAGAAAAAAAAATTTAACCTTCTATAAAAAAAAGGTAGTAACGTTAAACCTACATACCCACAAACTGTACCTTTCGAAAAGGTTATATATATATAGACAATTGTTATTTAGGTGTCTAGTAATCTTATGTCTGAATTTTCACCGTAACTCAGCGGTTAACTTTAAACATATAAACAAAACTTCAACTACATCAAAAAAAGAGTATTTATCATATATTACATAAAGTTTGCTATTACTAATAAAATTAACAATTTACAAGATAGCCAAGTCAAACTTAACAAAGTCACTTTTAACTGAATTTTTTAAATAACAGTCAAGCTTGCCAAACTTAAAACTTTTACAACTTTTTACCTGTTTTATTCTATTAGTCAAAAAAAGTGATTTTATAAAAGTTCAATTATAAATTAAATTTTCATTTTTTAATGAAATAATAAGGATACTTATAGTAAGTTCTTTATAACTAAATCATTGATATTGAAAACTTTTATTTATTCATCACTTTTACAACGACTCTTAAATAGTTAAATGAAATTTTTGTATCAGTGATAAAAAACAGATAACTTGCTGATATATATTTCTGCTATAAAGTCTGAAAGGGTATTTAATTTATGAATTATTAAATGAAAACTACAATTAAAATACTTGAAAAATAAGTTTTATTTTATGAAAGACACTAAAAAAAAAATTCAACCTTCTATCAAAAAAGGTAGTAACGTTAATCCTACAATCCCACAGACTGTACCTTTCGAAAAGGTTATATATATAAAGACAACTAATATGTAATCAAATGGGAATGTTATGTCTGAATTTTCACTGCAACTAAGCGGTTAAAAAGAAATTATAAACAAACTTCCATTACATCCAAATAGGAGATTATACCATATAATATATAAAGTTTTCTATTACCTAAAAAAATCAACAAAATCACTTTTAAACAAAATTTTAGCTTAAATTATATTTAAAACAGTCTGAGTTTTCTAAATTTAGACTTTTACGCGTTATTTTACCTGTTTTGTTCTGTTTTTCGAAAATAGTGATTGTATAAAAGTTCTATTGTGTATTAACGTTTTTTCATATAGTTAAATAATGAGCGTTTAAATAAATATCTATAGTAATGTATTTGGATAAAAACTTTAAAATGATTGTTGATAATGTTTTGTTTGTCAATATATGAAAAAAGTTAAAAAAACTTTATTTTAATATACATTTCTGTAAAAAGGTATGTGTGTTTCATAATAAAATAGTGAAATATTTTTTTTTAAATAAATCAATCTAACGTGTAATATCAAGAATGATTTATAAAGAATTCATATATTGGATAAAAAGTTAGTATATTAACAGAAAATTGTTAGTTTTAATAGAAAGCATCATTTACATAACAAATATTTTATTCTTGAATTAATTTGTTAAAGTCATGAACACTTGCTTTAAATTAACATACTTATTAAAAAAAATGTTAAAATATTTGACTGTTTTATGTATAAAAGTTTGAACTGCATTGCGCGAAAGAAATAAAAAGTTAATTAGTAATTGTAAAGGACTATTTGGGATTTTGTTTGTTTGTCAGACACAATCAATAAAACATGAAAGATCAAAAAACGGAATGGACGAAAAAGTTGTATTTATTACAATACACTTATTTACAAGCATACTGTTGTATGCCAAAAATTCCTATTTGCAAATATAAGCTTGTAATGATTAGAACTTAGTTTATTTTATTTTTACTAATTTAACTTTAATTTCATTATTAAGTTAATTTACTTAAAATTACATTTCAAAAGTAATTTATTTAACTAGATTACTTTAATTAACAGAGCTATTAAATGTAAAAACTTGAGTTATGACTAAGTTGATCAATTAGTAGACAGCTTTAATAGATGAACATATGCTATGTTGTAAGCTAATCTTTCAAAACTTTATTAAAAAAAAGAAAGTATATTTGTTTTAAACAAAAAACTTCTTTAATATTGCGATATATTTTTGAAAGAAAATTGTGCACATATTATGCAAATTATACAAAATATAAACAATATTAGTTTATCATTTATATTTTTCCCAGTTTTAACTGTTTAGCTGGTTTAGCTTATACCGAATATATACAACAAAAAAGGTAATAACAAAAATATTAATATTAACTCAAAATTTTAAGTATATGTATGGAAGTTTTCTTTTACAAATTGTAAAAATACTCAAATCAGATATTGTGAATCCATTTGAAGTTGTTTACATATTTTTAATTAAAAACATTTCGTAACAAAAACTTGTTTTACGCTTTAATACATTGTTTGATCAGAATCAAAGACTTTAAAATAACAAAAAGAAGCGTATAATATACAATAAATTTATAACAAACATTTAAAACTAATGTTTTATAAATATTTAATATGTCATAAACCTAAGCTTTAAATTAGTAAACATAGTATTACTATTATTTCCTGCGTATAAAGTACAAACCTTTTTTTTAGATTACATTTTTAATTAATTCGATAATAGGTAATTAAGTTGAAATTTTTAGGTGTCTAATTTTTATAAACACAACGAAACTTTAAGTTAATACTATACTGTTATCATACATTTAAATCATTAAGTGTAATAAAATTTAAGGTAACGAAATTTTATTTTGAAACTATTGAATAAAGACAAACGATTGTGGTATATATTTCCAACTTATTCAATTTTTTTTAACATTAAACTTTTACGAGTCTTAACTCTTAATTATTTTGATTAATGACGTTAGCATACAAATTTCTATATACATAAACATATATATTGGTTTTAAAACCAGTAGTTCATTGAACATGATACTGGTGTAGAGTTCTAAATAAATTGCCTTACTATATTATTTATTTCTTAGTAAATGACTTTGACGAAGTTGCATTTTAGTTGCTTTTAATTATTTTTGCTTTAGTAGTAATTATATGCAAAATTGACAAACTGTGGTAACAACATTTAATTTAAACTGTATTTAAAATAATTTTAACTTCAATTTATTACGTGAATTAGTGTTAAATAACTGTAATTATTCAAAAAAAATCACTATCGTTTGTACAACTTATTTGCAAAAAAAAAAAGATTTTAATACAGCGGTTTGTAATGTTAATTTTTAAAACCTTTTTGAGTAACCATTGTTATAAAGTACTATTGATGTCACAAAAAAAATTTATAAAACACATTAAACTTAAATTTTTATTTATAAATAAAAGTTTGTTTTATGTTTTCTATTGCTAGTTTAAAATATTTTAGCCGTTTTAAGGCGGTAAACGTAGTTATTTTTTCTTTATAACTATGTTTAAAGAATGGCTACACAGATCTGAATGAATATTATTAAACCATAAATTAAAAGTTATATACAGAAAAGTTAGCTAAGATAATTTTTCATACTTTAATAGTTGATAAAATAAAAATCAAAAGAAATGGTGGTTAAATATATAATTTTGTGGCTGAATAAATTTTAGGGTGATAAAAGTAGGACTACCATGTATTGTAAAGTTAATAATATTTTAGTTACCCGAGTCATATCGAGTTTTAAAATTTAAAACCATATTAAAAAGTAATCAATCGATTAGCTTGTTACACCAAAATGCTTTTTATTACTTAGCAAAAAGTGTGTGTAAATGTTTGTGGCTTGCTCAAATGAAATAGATAAATAATAAAATAAAAATGCTCGCAACACTTTACATAAAAAAATTATTTTTCATTTTTAATCGTAACAGTTTTTTGTCTTGTTATTTTATGTTTCGCTTCAATCTAGTAAAAGTTCAAATATTGTTATTATTCTGCGTTCGTTTTGTTAAACATAATTCAAATGAATAATTGTTCTACTAAGAAAATTTATGTTTATCTTTTCTGTGTTTTGTTTAAGAGTGAGTACTTGCTGTTTTAGGTTGTCTACAATGCATAAATGTCAATTTTTGTATGAAGTTACTTATCAAAAATTAATTAAACCATTAATGTTTTTGTTTTGATACTTGTAGATCTACGAATCTATATACATTAGACTAAATTTTACTTTACGATAAGTAAAACTAAATTACAATGATTACGATAAAAAAATAAGAACACGTATACTTTTTTAACTAACTTATAAACAAATACTTAAAACTTTATTTACCATACTTTTACTATTAAACACTTAATGACTTGCAAATATATTTTATTATATTTTAAGCGACACAAAAATAAATTAAAATCTTCTGATAGAAAAAATAGAACATGTTTACTTTGTTACAATTATAAACTTAAGAATACTATGAGAATGTAAAACTTTAAATTGTGAGAGAAAATGCTTTGTTTGTAGTACTAAGTTTCTACAAATTATGGAATTTAATCAATTAATAAGTTATTTTTTTATTAGCCTTGTTGAAAAAGACTTTTAAATTATCTCTAAAGAAAATAGAAACAAAAACTCCCGGGTTAAGTAAATCAAAATTGATTTTATTATATATGTAATTTCAAATGCGACAATTTGTTGGCTTTGTTATATACGTCACAAGCTGATTTAAATGCGACAAAAAAAATAGTGCAGAAGTACAAGCGATATTTAATTGTTTTTAAAAACTTTGTCTTAATTAGAAGAATATTTTTTATTAATAAAAATAAACTAGACTAACATCATTATATCTTTGTTTATTTAATAAAAATTTAAAACTAAGAATTTTTTTACAAACACAACATAAAAACAATTTTATTAAATGTAATATATTTAAAGCTAAATATTTACTTTCTTCTTAGTATTATTTTCATTTTTAAAATAAAATAAAAAAGTTTAAAGTACTTAAACCCTTCCAAAAAATCCGTGAATCTTATTGATAGTTTGAAAATATTAATAAATCACTTAACAGTTTTATCTATACATTTAAAGTAATTTTAGATATTAGTTATACTATAAATTTATATTTATTTAGTTTATACACGTAAAAAAAAAATGATTTTATTGAATTATTTTTTGTAAAATAATGTTAATTTAATCAGTTTGTCAATGTACAAATTTAGCAAAAGTTATTTAAAATGATATATAATTTTTTTGCATACCGCATTATGCAGTTATTAATTTTCATAAAAATTCGTATTTAAACAAACATGCGTAAATTTAAACACTTAAATATGAAAAAAACTAATAAATGGTAGGTTGTTGAAATATACATGTTACGTCTATTGTAACTATAATATTCTTTAAAAAAACACTTTTGTAGAAAACTCCCTACAATCTGAATTAATATTTAACTTATTAAACACAAATTTAAAATAACCATAGCAAATATTGTTTACTTGCTGTATGTGCAAACCTGTATACATTACTCTAATTTTTTTATATTATTATCAGCTGAATTTGTTCGTAACTAATATTTGCACTCGAACTATGCAAGTCTTACATTTTTCACCTATTCATTTTCCAATCTATTAACAATGGTTAAACGGTTTCTCACCGATAACAAGTTAAAATCTTCTTTTTTTTTGTTGTCGTTATGCTATCTTTCGTTTAACCAATTATACTAAAAAATCTATAAAATCTTTTTAGAACTTTTGTTTATTTTCCAACTAAAACAATAAGCCATAAGTGGATTTTTTTAAGTAAGATACTAACATAACACTGCATTTTTTAGATATAAACAAGTTTTAACTTTAAAATAAACTTTTAAAATTTTTTAGTTTTATCAATAAAAATGTATAAATAAAATAATTTACTACAGTTTGTAGAATAAAACCAAAATACCACATTTTATAAGCAAAACAACAAATAGTAAAACAGTTTATATTAAGAAAATAAACAATCTGCACTATTTAAAAAAAAAAACAACACACTGATTATCATAGTGACGTCATTATAATAAAGTTTAAGAAACCAACAAACACTGCCAACCAATTTTGTACATATTAGTATTAAATTTCACATACATTTTGTTTCATAAATATATATTGAAGCTCTGTTTGTAATTTTAAATACGATGAGCAGCTTACATCAAAAATTACTATTTAAATTATAAATTTAAATAAAAGCTTTAATCTAAATGAGCAGTACATAACAAACGTTAAATATATTCGTAAGATCAAAAAAAAAAATTAGAATTGTAGAATTTATTATCAAAAGAAAATGAGTAAGAAAAATAATTTCTATTACATATAAGCAAATTAAAACTTTTGCTATTAAAAACAAACTATAAGTAAATAGGTAATATAAGAAACAATTGGAGTTTGAAAAATATAATTTGAATTAAACAGAAATGATAAAAAGGTAATCTAAATCATCAGTTTTTTAAAGTTTAATTGTTTAAATTAAATAAAATATTTACAAATAAAAAGTATAATTCTAGTATACAGACTATAACAAAAAAAAAGTAAGTATTTTTATATCAGAAAACAGTGATAATTTGTTGTTTTTTGACCTGATTTTACATTACACTCGGTTAAAATGCTAGTAAGAAGCTTTAGTTATAAAAATAACTTGTTTAGCCGTAAATACATTTAAAATAGTTAACAAACAAAAACTTTTTTTTATAGACTATTTAATTTGTTTATACAAAATGAGCTAGGTACGTAACTAAAATATCCCACAAACATTAGCTTAAAACTAACCTTTATAACTATGGTACTTACATGATAGTTATAAAACAGAAAATGTCAATATTATTACCTTATTCAAGGTTCACAGAATTTGATATAGAGACAATTATGCACACATGCAAATCAGCCATGTTTTACGATATTACTATGTGGAAAAAAACCAATAGCGATGACAACTTTGATGTATCTACGGGCTCATTTCACAGCGCTGAAGTACGTGATCTTGTAGGTTTATACCTATTACACTATTTGTCTACGATTATAAACACTGAGTCTATAGAGATGATGGACTTGCCGTTATCAAACAAACAAATAAGAGTAATATTTGCAAAATAAAAAACAAAATAACAAGAAAACTAGCAGACATACGATTCGATATTACAATTAACTTCTTGGGCATACATTTAAACCTCCTAACTGATAACTAATGCCCATATGTAAAGCCAAACGCAAAGACCATTTATATTGACAAAGATTCTAACCATCCTAGAACAATTAAGAAAAATATCCCAAAAATGATTAAAAATGTAATTTCAAAACTAACAAAAAGCAAAGTATCATTTGATAACGCGAAACAAGTCTACCAAAACGCTTTAACAAAAGCAACTTCCATCATAAGCTCGAATATAATCCAAAAATTGATAACAAAAAAGCAAAAAAAAAGAAAAAAAATGTATTTTTTACAACTTACCTTTCTGCAAATCAGTGAAAACCAAATTCGGAAACCTCTTTTTAAAACTGCTTGACAAAAACCTCCCCAATAAACATAACTACAGAAAAAAATCTTTAATAGAAGTTCCACCAAGATATCATATTGCTGTTCCCAAAAATAAAAGCATTAATAAAAGGACATAATAAAAAGCTGCTAAAAAAATTAACGATAGAACCGAAGCTATGCAACCGCAAAAACACAGTGCAATGTCCAGTAATGAACAAATGTGAATTAGATAATGTAATCTACAAAGCAATTGTCTCATCTGAGAAAAATGAAAAAATGTCATATATTAAATCCACCCGAAGACCCTTTAAAGATAGATTATATGAGCACAGAGCATAATTTCCAAAATCCAACAATAAGAAGCCCTCAGACTGTACTTAACTCGCCAACTACGAGAGGAAATTATATGAAAAAATTGTAAAATACATTATTTGATGGAAAATTCTTAGACAGACCAAATGCAGATTCAAACCAAATTTTATGTGCTCACTATATAACCTAGAAAGACTGTTTATAGCAAACGCTAACGAAGAAAAGTCCTTAATATGAGAAATGAACTAGTCACGCAATGCCCTCATTACCCTAAGGAATACTTTTAGTTCAATTTTAATCGCATCAGCTTAGTTTATTTTATTCTATTAAGTTTAATTTAATTGTTACATTGTGTTTATGTTTGTATTTTTGTTTTAAAGTTACAACCTTACCGTAAAAAGACCATTTCTGTTTTCTAAAAATCCCTTATAAATCTTAATTTTTACAGTTTTTCCAAAGCTTAATATATTAAATGCTTAGTAAATAGATTAATAAAATATATAAAATCTATAGTTAATAGATTATTTAAACTAAACTTACCTATATTTAATTTTAAAAGTAATTTAACTAACTATACTAATTTTAACTAATTTTATTTTTGTAAGTAATATATTAATTATAATTCTTATTTTGAGTTAAATTTTTATTTTCCTTTATAGGTATACTTTTATTTTCCGATTCATCGCACTGTAAAGTTTTTTTTCAGCTTTTTATATTGTCTGATAAACTGCTCTGCAGGGAAACGGCAGAAATAAAAGTTAAATAAAAGTTTAACAATAAGTTATATATAGTATCGAAATACACTAAAAACCTGAATCTTTTTGTTTATTTGTATAGAAATAAGGCAGTTATAAGTAATTTATACCAACAAAACATAAAAAATAGTTCAAAATAAAAAAAAGCAATTTAAGCTAAATCTGAACTTTTTCTACAGTGATAATGATACGCGTTTATACTTTTTGGTCTTTTATCTTATGTATATAAACTAACATTTTGAGAAAGTTTTACTCAGGGGTGATAGACTGCGGACAACGAAGAAATAATTATAAAACACCGAGGTACTTTACAGTTTTATGTAGTTGTAATATATTATATATTTTATTTAAAATATAACTTCTATATTTTTTACTATTTTCAAACAAATGCGGTCCGCGAGAAATTGTTTCTAGGAAATTGCAGACTCCTGATCAAAATTAACGACTTAATAAAGACTAATGAACAAAAAACACATTCATATTTTAAGTAAGCTACTGATAATATAAACTACACAACTATTTGAGAGGATGTTTAGCAAAACCACAGCAAACTTTAAGTGAAAGTGCGACATATGTTTTAAGAAGATTGTTACTTTCAGTGTTTTTGGTGAGTTTTGACCAAACAAAACTACATCAGCAATATCGTTTGCTTCAGCTGGAAGTTAAATGATTTCTATTATATTCATATTTTTACTTAAATTAAGTTTAATTTAACTTAATTATTAAAATAATACTTTTTGGCTCGTGTTTTTATTATCTTTTTATAACATTATGTATAAAATAAAATTCTTGTATAGGTTTGAAACTGAAAAGTTATTTCGTGCATTATGTTCTAGACCAGGCTTTCCAAATTTTTTGCCCCCTCTGGACAAAATTTATGGCCCCCTTCAACTATACTATCCACAAAATAACATTAAAAACGCCAAAAATTTATTTGCTTTTTCTCCTCAACTCCAAAATATCTTGTCTAGGTTTTAAATTGTGGCTTCATAGCTTGTGGTCCGATACGGCTCATGCCCTATCACCCCATTTTGACCCTTTAGCTGCTCACGTTCCCCTAAATTTTAGAAATGACCCCTAAAGGAGCCTTGTTAGCCTAGTTTGGAAACCCTGCTTTAAATCGTTAAAATTTTACTTTAGGTTTAAAAGATATACGAACTACAGTAAACTTTAGTGCATTATTTTTGTATATTTAACGTAAAAAGAAAAGCGCCCAAAATGCTTGATCTAAGGATCTAGTCTTATAAAGTACTTTTAGGATATCGAGTCGTCCACAATTATGGTTCTAAAATCTCTTACAAGCAAAAAAAAAAAAGAAAATTTTTAAATCCAAAGCAGCGTTCGGCAGGCATTTGGTGCTCGCGGGCAAAATTTCAAGTTTTTGAAATCTTTATGGGCTACAACTTTAGTTTTAGTAGAATTAAAATAAAATTTTGGTTTTAGTTTTAGACAAAATGAATAAAAACTTACTTTTATTCAGTTTATTATTTTTAACGACTTTTACTACACGAAAATGCTTATTTAACTATACATATTTATTGCCCACCCCTGGTCTAAAGTTTCAATTCTCAACTAACAAAACTAATAATAAAAGTAATAACAACTTACTATGATGTTTAACTTGTCTGATACTAAAGAAAACTTTTGATGTCTGTGTAGAATGTTATATAGCCTTATTACAAATCTAATGTACATAAAAAGCACGCAAACTTTAAAAAAAAAAAAAGAATAAAAACACTTTTTCATTTTTGAAAATTTTAGGTTTATAGATATAAGTTTTTAATTCAAATATTAGTTTTTCGTATGTCAAATATGAGTTTGTATGTTTAGTTGTACATGTTCTTTTGTAAGAATTGCACCTAAGGTACTAAAAAGTATAACTACAATAAAATTCAAGTTATTATTTTGTTATTTTGTTAAAGTTGTTAAAACTTAGGTTTTTAAGTCTACTGAATATAATTGTTTTAGAGTATTACTGTAAGTTAATATATAAATATTAGAGTATAATTCAGCATTGTGAATTTTGATGTTACTGCTTATTGTAAAATATTTTCGTAAAGTAGCTAAAATGTACCGATGGATATATTTATCATATTTAAAATTTATAATTAGTAATATTTATATGTGACGATTTTTTTTTGTTTAAATAGCCTAAATATTGCGCACAGCTTTGAAATCAAGTTTTTATAAAAGACAGTTTCTTCACTAGTTTTCAAAAAATCATCACCAAGTAATAACTGAATAATTAAATTAAACTAATATATAATTTAAAGTATTAGTGCTGTAAAATGCAATAAACTTTTAAAAATCATTTCATATATTTGTAAGTGAATGAAAAATTATATACTATATAAGAAACTCAATACTGTTGTGCATATATTTAGTATACAAAATCGTTGAGATATATCAAATATACTTTAAGAAAAGAAGTAATTTATTTTTTTTATTACCTAGCAATAATTTCATACAACAGAATGTAAGTATTTTTTTTAAAGCTTAGCGTGTAGAACCATATTTTGATAAGTGTATTTATTCTTGAAAATATTTAATTTAATTTTAACTAAGAAAAATAAAATATAAAAAATAAAAAAACGTTTTTATAGTTTTATAGGTTTTTTATCGAAATATTTATAATTTAATTTAAACTTATAACAAACTTATAATTTAAAACGCACTGATAGCTGTTTTCTTAAGAACATAATTAGGAAATAATTAGTTTATAAAAATTTTCCAATCATTTCCCCCCTACCCCTTCAATAGAAATAACTTCCAAATAGTTTGAAAACAACTATCAATAAACAGTTTATTTATTAGTCAGACTAGTTTCCTTTCTACTTCCACAAAAATTACGAATAATATAAGCAAAACATTTTAATTAAAGTATTAATCAATTTGAGAAGTTTTATTGATGACAAAACAAAGTTAAAAACCTAGAAATGACAACATTTATTTTTTTTAGATATTGATTTGATTTGATTTTTACTTGTATACAAAATTGAAAAAACTTATAATTTAGAATGCACTGATAACTGTTCTGTTACTAGCAACTGTGACAGCTATAAAATAAACTGTTTTTACAAGCATTTAAAATAAAAAATGAACAGGAAAATATTCCTCGAAGCTGGTACGTCACACGGTCTTAAGAAGCAAATGCTGAGAAATCACTTCCCTGACTGTAAAATCCAGTGTAGGACCAATGTGTCGTTTCTAACTTTTGACACGGTTACAGAAGCTTACAACCTTCTTAAGCTGGGCAACAAAGTAAAAATAAATGGAACATCTATTGACGTGTATTGGGCCGAAGGCAGCTACGATCCTGAAATGCTGCCGGGACAACTCGAGCGGGAAAAACAGAAGGCGGAGAAAGCACAGGCCCAGCGAAAAGCTTCTCAAGTTGGTCTACAACCACAGAACGCTTCACTTGGGGCAGCCGTGCGAGTTGGACCAGTACCGCTGCAACCAGTCACCGGGCAGTATGTATCTATGCAGCCCCAATCTACAAGTATAAACACTTACATTGGTTACCAGGGTTACTATGAACCCATAAATCAGCTGGTGAGTCAAGTTATGCAACAGCCTGCCCCTATTATAAACTTCGGACAGAACCCAGCACAGAACTCAGTTCCAGTTGTTACACCCACAACATTGGTCCCAAAACCAGCTATATTACCTTACAGCAGCACTTACCTTCCAATCAGCCAGTTTGGACAACAACCAGGTCTGATGCCTGGCCAAACTGTTCAATTAATGAGTGAAGTTCCTGGATATATGCAGCCAAACGTTGGCCAACAAATTGTACCCTCGCTTGGTCAGATGATAACCCCATATGCACCTCAGAGGCAGTTCTTAGGTCAACAGAATGGTCAAAATGTGCCTCAAAATCAATATTTTGGTCAACAGACTGGTCAAAATGGACCTAGCGGTGGTCTACAGTAAGGTTTGAGACTTCATCTTGCCTGCCTTGGTATCATTTATCCAGTTAAAAGTTTAAAAAAATTGAATTAACTTTGCTTTGAAAATACTTATTCAAATTTATTAAATCATACATTGCCATATTCATTTATTTTAATGTTTATAAACTATATGTTTTTATAATATAATATTTAATAAACTGATTATTATTAAAGTATTTTAATGATTTTATAAAGGTAATGGTGTGTTTTTTGTCAAATTAACATGTATTTTGAATATCTGTTATTGACAGTTGTGTTTACCAGTTAAAGTTTTTTGTATTTCTGTTTCAATAAATTGTTCTGTATTTAAAATTGTGTTGCTTACCTAACTTAGAATAACTTAAGTTGTAGTTTATTATTAAAGGAAAAAAAACAAAGCTTTAGTAAATAATTGCAGAATACTCACTATATTCTTTATTAGCATTTAATTTAAAAAAACAAATCTTAAATATCTATAACAACTTTGTTGACTTGTTATACTTTTTTAAAAACCTGTATTAAAAATAATACGACTTTAACCAAATTTGTCCTTAACCGAAATTCTAATGATGCAATCCTAACAATAGGTTCTATTACTGTTATTTTTTCTAATGAGGTTAATTAAATATAATTTTTCAAACGATTAAACCCATAGGTATAAGAGTTTTTCACAGATCACTAACTTTAACCTTAAGTTTATGCTACAGTTATGCTTAATTACTTACTATTTCTTTTATCAATCTAGTATGGTAAGCGTTTTAAATGGTTTCTAAAATAATTAAATTTAAATTAGAGTTATAAATTTATCGTTATCAACATAAATAGAATAATTATTTTTTTTAATTTAGTAGAGTTGTAATTTTTATAGGTAAACTAATTTTAAGCTTAAACAAAATAACTGAAACAAAGCTGTTTTATAGATATATGCAGTATATTATAAATATCAGAATAAAAAATACCCGATTTTACACAATCGGTAGTAAATACCAAAATTTATTAGCAACATACCGATTAAACTAACTGTTCATATCAAAAAATATATAATCTAAACTGTTTGTCATTTACTAAAATTTGCGAAACCCACAAAAACCTGTCAACTATTTGGTATATATTATTAGTATTTAATTTTATTTATGTAATATTTAAGAACAGGTTGTAGTTCTATCTGCGATAAGGAGCAAAAAAAAGGTTTTAAAATATAAAAACTTAAATTAAAAAGTTAATCTTAATGAGCAGTATACAACAAATTACATTTTTGAATTGAAAAAAAAAACATGAGTAACAAGTAAATTCTCTTACATGTATAACAATCCTGATATTTAGACAAATGTGTTGGTTTATGTACAAGAAACAAGTTCAGTTCAAAAACTATAATCTGGCTTAAACAATGACAGTGCAAAAGTAAACTGAAAGATTAGTTTAAAAGTTTTAATTGGTCAAAATTAAAAAGATTGTTTTAAAATAGAAATATAAATATTTGTTATAAAGTTCATAATTAAACAAAAGAAAGTGTTTTATGCCAGTAAACAGATTAAATGCTTTTTCTTTTCAATTGAATTTATCTCATATGGAGTAAATATGCTCTAAGGAAGGTCTTTGTATAAAGCTTAAATTATAAAAGAATTTTTTTAAATCTTTTTATAACTAAATTAGTTAACAAAATATGAAAACATGTTTTATTATTATTAGAATAAATAAGTGTTTTTGATTAAGATTGACGTCAAAAATTTAAAACAGAAAATTTAAATAGTTTTTAATATACTTTTTATACATTTATACATAGTCTACAGTCCAATTGATTTATTAAAGTAGAAGTTTAATAGCAACTTCAAACTAACAGTATTTATTTATTATTAGTGAACATTTAGCTGTTTTTTGATTAGTTATTATCTTGTTGACTGTTTTATTTTTAGTTTAGTTATACTTAGTGAAATAATTTCGGTTTTAAGATTTAGATAGTAGTCAAGAATGATTGAAATGTAGTTATCGACAATATAATGATTTATTTGTATTTGAAAAGTCAATAGAGTAATATTTTGACGTTTGTAAGCATTAATTATGTTATTCTCAATTTATAATTGTCTTACTTTCAGTATTAATAATATTTTAGTTACCCGAACTTTATCGGGTTACAAATTTTAAAAAACAAGATAAGTTGAAAAGCTACAATCATATTAAATCAAATTTTATTTAAATATTATCAAAAGTATATGCGACTGTTTGTGTGTTGTTATATCACTACGTCACGATAAACATTGTTGCAAAAATACTTTTTTTTAGCAAGCAAATTACAGATAAGTTTTACTCGCATAACTATAACTATTTTCTTGTTGGAATTCTAATAAACTTAAGGCATTTTTTAAAACTTACAATCGTAATTCAAACAGTTTAATAGTTAAAATACATTTGATAGTTCACATTTAAAGCAAAAAACTAACATGAAATTAATGTCTAATTCTACGAAAATCCTATTTTTTGCATGAAAACGAAAAAATTTTTGGTTTGACTTAATTTATTATTAAACTTTATTGTTTTAACTTAATAAAGTAACTTTACAAGACTATTAAATATTTGTTGAAATTATTTATTAAAAAAAAGTTTAAAAAATTGGTTTACTTCATTCTTCATTTACTGATTTTTATGATTTTTTATTTCCTTAAGAAGTTGTATAATTTCATTAGTAAACTTAGGTATTAAGAATTCTAAATTAAGATCTTATATCACTTATGTATTACAATGAAAGATTGTTTATGTTAGCTTTAATAAAATCTCATACGAACTATTCAAAATTTTCAGTATACTTATTAATTCACGCATCTTTAGTTTATATTTACAACAAACATTTTCTAAGCATCAAAAAATGGGTATCAATTTTGCATCACTTTTACCTTGTTATTTAAAAATAAAACTTTTTTGTGGCTTATAAACAAGAACTGTCGCATTACATTTTATAAGATATTTTAACAGCAATATCATTAAAACAATAATTACATAATAAATAATACTTTAACAATTTGATGTACTACGCTACTACATTTAACCATTTGTGAATGTATTCTAAAATATTTTTATCAAGTTTTAAATATATTTTAAATAAATTAAGATTTTATTTATTTTTATTATTGTTATTTTTTAATCGACAATTAACAACTAAGTTTTTTTATGCTACGAAAAGTCTGATATTTTAAAAACAGGTTTTAATAAAACTTATAAAATTATTTATATTGATTTTATATTGTTTGTAAATTCTATTAAGTGTAAAAGAAACACTACAGTTTTTTATGATCTACTAACTTTATTAAAACTATAGTTATAACAAAACTTAATCGTTTAAATTTTCAGCATTTGGCTTTTCTCATATGTTGTGTTGCATATTTATATAAATTTTTTTAAACTTGTAGGTATAAAGTTTAATAGTAACAGAAATGTTTGTACTTATTCATATAAATTTCGATAAATTAGTTCTTTTATGACTAATCACTGCTTGTACTATATATACTAAATAGAAGTTTATAAATTACCATTTGTACATATATAAATTCATAATTTATGCTTAAAGAAAGTTATGCACGATACAAAACTCAACACAAATGTCTGAATATAAGAGAATTATATAATCAGAGTTGCATCATAATTAACGCGCTGTAAGATTATGACGTCAAAGAGTCATAACAAGAAGTTCTCAATTCACAGCGAACTCACGCGTATATATAATAAATTGGTCACAACACCTGTTGCATTTCTAGCTGGCTCTTTTCCTAATAACTGATGATTGAAGAAACAAAACCGTATACATGCAGATATTTATTAATATATAAATTTTTACATACTTATCTATCACATGTTGAAACAATATCAATAGAAAACTGAGCTTTAACTAAACTTGGTCTAATTTAAGTATTTATTTAAGTATTGATTAAAAAGTGATTTTAAATATGAGCACCTGAGTACATTGCTGTGCATGGGAAATAATCAAAAAGCATAGAAAGCTAGAAAAAATCAAAATTTGACAACACCAAAAAAAAAGTTAACCTTATTTCTTGTAGTTATACTATTTTAAATGTTTTTATATAAAAGAGATATAAGAGGTATAAATTATATGTTAAACAAAATACCTAAACTCTAAATAAATGTCATTTTGTTTAATGAATAATCATTATTTTCGCACATGATGGAACACATTTGCAGTTAGTTTATTAATAAACAACTTACTGGATCTTTGTACTTTTGACAGTTTTTGAGATCATAAGTTGCTATAGTAAGAAGAAAATTCTTATATAACTCAGAAAAACACTACTCAAATTATATTCTTTCTTTTTCAGTATTTTAAGCTACAAAAGCTTTGTAATTCTCTTAAAATGGTAATTACGGACTTAAAAAGAAATTAATCAAATTAAACCAATTTACCAAAAAAAAAACTTAAATACATAATTCAGCGGGTCATATTCAAATGCTCGAAGGCCGCAGATTTTTTATCGCAGGTCGCAGATTTACCTTTCGGGGGCCGCAGTTATTCCGAGGTCTGCTGTTTGTTGACCCCTGATGTACAACATATTTATATAAGTTATATAATGATATACCAAAACTACAACAAACTTTAATAGGTTAGATATTTGTTTGCGTTATTTCTATAAATATGATTCTTAGCAGATAACAATAAAGTGCTAAATAAATATTTTCCTTTGAATTTTATTTAAAATTAATCAGAATATCACATTTAATTTTTTTTAGCGTTTGAATTATTGTAAAAATTAATATGAAATTTGTTACATTAACTAATTCTAAATTGCTTTTTCGCATTAAAAAGAACTTTTTTGCATAATTTCACCTGCGTTTTTATTGAAATTCTAAAAAAAGTTGGTTACTATTAATTTTAATATATGTCTTTTCTTAATATAGTTTACTAGTTACTTATAAAATGTTAAAACTTTTATTATACTTATTTTAATTTTATTGCTTAAAAGATTAAAACTAAATGCATAATAAAGTAAAAACTTAATTTATTTGTAATGATTATATATTAAATAAATGACATACTAAATCCTTTGTATAGATTAAATTTTAGAACACCATTAAATATAATTTAATTTGAATTACGAACTACTGCCCGATATGTCGGGTTTTAAAAATTGGAGTAAACAACTCAAAAAATTATATTACATTTAAATGGATTATGTATATAGCTTATTTAAATGCGCAACTTGTGGGTTGTGATCATTACGTCACCGGAAGATTAAAATTACGTCGCAATAAGTTTATATTGAAGGTACACGTGAGTTTTATATAAAAAATTTAATTCATAAAGAAATATTGTCGCATTGTCACGGTATAATAAGGATATTTCAATACATTTCAGTTATTTGCTTTTTTACAATATTTTAAACAGTTAATAAGTATTTTGAGATAAATTTATAAAAATAACTTAAAGTACCACCATAAAACTCAAAGTAAAAAAAAACTATCGCATTAAACTAGCGATATAAACAGAGCAACTAATTAAATAATTACCAATTTGTTAATTTAAACGTTTTTTTTTGGTTAACTTCAAATCCTAATAAAATGCTGCTAATAGAGCACATTTTTATTTTTGTAACATATTTTAATAACATAAAATTTTAAATACCAAAATTCTAACTAAAAATGAAAAAGTTTTTAATATAACATAGAATTAACAAAATTACTAAATGAAAAATGGTTTTTGTATTAGCAAAATATATATTACATATTGTTTTCTAGAATAAAAATAATGTAGTAGTATGTTTATTAGTACAAACAATTTTAAAAAAACATGATATTTACTCATTGTGGAAACAAATAAAATAAATATTATTAAGTATTTTAAACTAAAACAACGTAAAACTTCACGACTGTTAATTAGCAAAACATTATTAGCAAATTAATGATATTTAGCAAAACAAAAAAATGTGAGTGAAAATGTTTTTTTTTGTAAAATACTATTCAAATTAAAATATTTGTTTACTACTAATTACCCGAACTTTATCGGGTTTTAAAGTTTAAAAACGTATTCAAGCTATAAAGCAAAAAGTTTGCTACTATAATTCCTATTTGTTTATTAGCCAAAAGTATATGCGACTGTTTGTGTTTTGTAAGCTAACTACGTCACAATAAAAATTGATGCAAAATTTTGTTTACCAAGAATTTAACATTTTGAATTTTACTAGCAAAAATTATATTATATATTTATAATTACTATAATTACTTTTTTGTTGAAATCATATAACTTTAGACGTTTTGTCTTAGTTTGTCAATCGTAACTTTTTTATGTTTTGCTAAAATATCGTAAAAGTTTAAACTTATGTAATAATTTTCTGCATTCATGTTTTTTAACATAATTTCATTCTATAATTTTTGTGTTAGTAATGTTTAAACTTATATTTTGTTGGTGTTATTTTTTTATTTTAAAATATCCGTTTATTTTTGATATTCTCGGCAGTTTTCAAATTTTTTATATAATAATTAATACTTAAGCTTTTTCATTTTAGTACTTTGGACCTACATAATTAAAAAAATTAACTTTTATTTTATTATAAACGGCACAAAATAAAACAGAAAGCTTATTTAAAAAAAAACATGTTAATTTTATTTCGACTAAAAGTTTACTAATATTGCAAAAATGAAACATTTTTATTTTTGTAAAATTTCAGTTATTTTACCCAAATTTCAACGGGTTTTAAAATTTCAAAAAACACAAAAGTATTTAATCTTACAATGCTAAATTTAAATTTATTCGTATGCGTTAATTCAATGCAACTGATTGTCGTAATTTACTACGACATATAGTATTAATATTACTACGTCAATAGAAAATTCGCTGAATAATATCTAGGATGGAATGTTTTCAAAATGCGACTATTTTATCGCATTATTCATATTTTAGATTCTAGGTTACGCATTCAGAAAAAAAAACAAAGTTTTTTGTTTGTAAATATATTATTTATAATTTATACGTATTAGTAAAGCAACAATTTGTTCAGAATAGCTATGATGTCATAACTACTTTTAATAAACTGTGAAGAAATGTTACTCCATTCAAGATTATAGTTGTTTGGTTTTAGTCGGTTTAGACTATTAAAATTGAGATAAACAAAAAAAAAACTTTTAATAATATAGTTTGTAAAAAATAAATACATTAAATATACACTATATACACTATGTGTTAATACTTTGCAATTAAATTTTTGTGGTATTTCAAGTTAGAAGCTAAATAATTTAATGTAATAACAACATATTTTGATAAAAAGCAGAAAATATTGGTATATAGGATAAGTTCATAGGCAACTTTATAAAGTTTAACTTAAATAAATTTCAGTACTTTATGCCACTTAAAAAAACATGGCAAAGTTTTGCTATTATTAAAGTTAATAACAAATTTTTCAATCGTAAATGATTTTGTTAGTTTTTTCCCTTTTAATTCAAATTATATTTTGCCGCCCCATGCGGTTCAAACTTTACAGAAAACCTATTACAGGAAAGCTCATTAATATACAAGTATTTTATAAAAATAAATAACCAAATGTTTGTGTTTAATAGAGAGGAGGTAACAAAAGTATAAAGTTAAAAATTAAAGTGCATAAAATTACTTTGATTTTAAATAATACAAAAATAATTTTTTTTAATTATAGTTTAAAC